>NC_057345.1:184065690-184736315 GCF_016509475.1 Prionailurus bengalensis | reverse complement strand
ATAAAAATCTTTGTAAAACATACATTTTCTACCTAATAGGAGGGAAAACAATCTTAATGGTAATGCTCATACAACACAATAGTTCCCTGGGAATTTTATTATCAATTTCCCAAATTTTTTGTGGAGAATAGTATAAGCCATGCTTTTAAGTCAAACAAATCTGAGTTCAATCCCAAACTATGACTTAAAATTGGTGTCACCTGGAGCGCCTGGGTGGCTCAGCCGGTTAAGTGGCTGACTTCAGCTCAGGTCACGATCTAACGGTTCATGAGTTCAAGCCCTGCATTGGGCTCTGTGCTGACAGCTCAGGGCCCGGAGCCTGCTTCAGAATCTGTGTCTCCCTCTTACTCTGCCCCTCCCCTGCTCACACTGTCTCTCTCTCTCTAAAATAAATAAACATTAAAATTTTTTTTAAAAAATGGTGTCAACCTGAGCAAGTTATTCTTTCACCTATGAGGAAAGGAGTATCTGCCTCACAGGGCTGCTAGGATTACATGCAGTTAAACCAGATTATGTTAAATGCCTAGAACAGTGCCTGGAAATGCTCAAGAATAGCATTATCACAAAAATTCCCGTTGGAATTTTACCTACTTTAATTCTTCACTATTTTTGTTTGATCAAAGGGTAAATGACAACATATTATTGTGAAACACAGTTCCCCACCCTCAACACCATTATTTTCACCCCAAATTTCTCATGCCAAAATCCTTTTCCCTATTAATTCCCAATATAATCTCACAACCTAAAATTATTTTTTTTTTTAAAGCAATTCTGCTAGAGAAGCATTATGGGACTACTTCCAGGATACAAAAAAATTCCATCCTTCTAAATTAGGTTATAAATGGAGCCCTGAAATTTTTTTAAAAAATATTTTTTTGAGGGAGTGCGAGTGGGGGAAGGGGCAAAGAGAGAGGGAGACACAGAATCCGAAGCAGGCTCCAGGATCTAAGCTGTCAGCAGAGAGCCCGATGTGGGGCTTTTGAACTCAAGGACGGTGAGATCATGACCCGGGGCGAAGTCAGACACCTACTGACTGAGCCACCCGGGAGCCCCTATGGAGCCCTGAAACTTTAAATACACCAGGTAATTCTAAGAATGAACCAAGGTTTGGAAATTATCACCTTGGGATCTCAAAACTCATTCGCTTGGGTGTTCAAAAAACAGAATTGGGAAATGGTAAAGCCATGGCCTCTGGGCTGGATTCCTAACTCTACTATTTACCAGCCAGGTAGCCTTGAACAAGTTTCCTCATCTCCTCTGAGTCAGTTTTGTCATTGGTAAAACCAGGACATCTGTGCTCAACAAGGTTTTAAGAGCAAAGCACATTATCTAGCTGTGCCTAGGGCACAGTAGGACACTGATGACCCGCTCCGATACTGTAAATAGAGCTTTTAATCATAATTTTTATCTTAGTATGACAAAAATTAAGCCTTAGTATACCAATGACACTTACATTAATGTAAATATTCACATACTTGCCCGATGAGGACATGACCAAAAGTTGACACCATTATTGCATGCCATTTACAATTTCAGTCAGCTTTCAATTCCACAAGACAAATATAGGGCATATCTTTAAAACATGATCACTGGGGGGCGCCTGGGTGGCGCAGTCGGTTAAGCGTCCGACTTCAGCCAGGTCACGATCTCGCGGTCCGGGAGTTCGAGCCCCGCGTCGGGCTCTGGGCTGATGGCTCAGAGCGGGGAGCCTGCTTCCGATTCTGTGTCTCCCTCTCTGTCTGACCCTCCCCCGTTCATGCTCTGTCTCTCTCTGTCCCAAAAATAAATTTAAAAAAACATTGAAAAAAAAAAAAAACCCACGATCACTGGGATGCCAGGGTGGCTCAGTCGGTTGAGCGCCCAGCTTCGGCTCAGGTCATGATCTCACAGCTCATGAGTTCGAGCCCCGCTTGCGGGCTCTGTGCTGACAATTCAGAGCCTGGAGCCTGCTTCTACTTCTGTGTCTCCCTCTCTCTGCCCCCTAATCCACTCGCATTGTCTCTCTCAAAATTTAAAAAAAAAAAAAAATCACAGACTGATCTAGAAAATAAATTTGACCACCAAGAACAGCTGGTCTGAGAGGTAAAGTTTAGGAGTTGGTAATCAAGTTTGGGGTAGGACTGTTTGGGTTCCAATCTTAACCTTCCCTAGCTGCTACTACTAAAAAAAAAAAAAAAAAAAAAAATCAAGCTATTTGTTCAGCTGTTTCCTATTTGTTAAATTCAACAAATTATATACTAAATACCAATAATTAGCACTCAAGTACCACCCAACCCTGATACCACAGTGATTTATCAAGCAGAATTTAAATAATGTATGTCAAGTGCTTAATTATCCGACAAAAACAGCCACAGGTGAAGTTCCGGTCAGCAGCATCTGGAGATGGACTGATTATGTCCAAATCCTGGCTTTGCCACTTCCTACGGAGCGTGCTTGGTTATTACTTGACCTGTGTGCATGCGCCTTACCTTCCTCCAGATGCAGGATAGTACCTAGCTCACAGCATTGTTGAAAGATCACACCAATTGATACACACCAAGTACCCACAACAGTAGCCAGTACCCAGAAAAATGCTCCTGACACTATCACACAGCTTGGCTATAAACACTATCACACAGCACCTGACACATAAAAAGCACTCAATCAACGGTAGCCATAAAACCTTGCCATGGACTTTTTTCAAAGCAAATAATAGTACAAAGTTTTAAAAACTGGAAATGTTCACTAAGTTTCTCTAAATACTTCAGAAACAAGACATTTAAACACTAGATTCTATAAATGATAAAGTATACTTTAATAAAAGCTTGTTATATATGAAATTAGAATGATACCTTAAAAAAATTTTTAATGTTCACTTATTTTTGAAAGAGAGGGAGAGACAGTGTGAGCAGCGGAGGAGCAGAAAGAGGGAGACAGTATCTGAAGTAGGTTCCAGGCTGAGCCTTCTGTATAGAACTCACCAACCGTGAGATTATGACCTAAGCCAAAGTCAGATGCTTAACCGACCTAGCCACCCAGGCACCCCTGAATATTGCTATTTTTTAAAACCTAAGTGTAAATCCATGGTTTTGCGTCAGCATAATTTTTTTTATTATTTTTGAGACAGAGTGAGTGAGTGCGAGCCGGGGAGGAGCTGACAGAAGGGGACAGGGGATCTCAATTGGGATCTGACAGCAGACAGCCAGATGCAGGGCTTGAACTCAAGAACCATGAGATGACTGGAGCTGAAGTTGGATGCTTAACCAAATGAGTCACGCACGTGCCCCTGTATTAACGTAATTTCTGTAATCTAAATTCAATGTGAAAGCTAGAGTGCATATTTCCCAGAATTCTCTGTAAGTTACTTGGGGAAAAAAAAAACATACTGGAGAACCCTAAAAAATCTTAAATCACCAAATAAAGATTAACCACTCATTTATGCATTTTTATTTGGTAATATTTAGATCAATACACTATAACTAAATTTTAGAGACACTGGATATCATTAGTTTGGATACCATTAGTTTATTATAAAAGAGAGACATGAAAATTATTTACATGATGAAAGATTTCACAACTTCACTGGAATGGGCAGCTTCACTTCATGCCATTTCAATAATGATTTATTTCAGTCTACATACTTTCCGAGAATGTCACCATCTCTAAATAAGAAATAATCCTGCAAATAAAGAAAACCATTAGTTAAGAAAACTAATAACAAATACTTAACTTCTAGGAAATATTAAATTTACACACCTTGTCATCTAGAACTACTTTGGTGCCTCCATATTCTGGGAGAAGAACTTTATCTCCAACTTTCACACTGACTGGTTGGATCTCTCCACCCTTAAGAAAATAAGGATATTTATTAGTAAAGACATCTAGATCACCAAAAACTTACACTTAACTTTTATTAATCAAATGTGCTCATTCAAATCAAGTGTTAAAAAAGGACTTAGTGGCCAAGTGATATGATTTACATTATAATCGTAGTTCACTCAAAAATATCACTGTAGAATTACACTTTGAAATAATGCATACCTGGAGCTTACACCAAAACCTGCTTTCAGTGTAAAGTTCAACGAGTTATACTGGAAAGCTAACTTAAGCTAATTTTTTAACTATTAAATATTAACTTCTAGACTATATAAATCAGTTTTTAAGACCAGATATACAGATGTCATGTTTTAACTTCTTCCAACACAAAAATTCAAGAGGAGTTTCCAGAATTTGGAACATATACTTCTTTTGTGACTCAATATCCTTTTCATTAAAGTAAAAATTTAACAAGAGACTGCAGCATAGTGCCCACTCCCCAGAGACTTCCTATTCCTGACTCTGGGACAGCTGTTCCTAGAGCTTTCTTAGGGGCAACTGGAACAATGAATGCAATTAATGTATTTGACCCCAAAGGCATTTATTGTGTATTCTGGCTGACTTTCAGGTCTGAGGTCTAACCTGTTACTGGAGAATGACTATTAAGGCTAGATCCAACCAGTTCTTTTCGAAAGTATGCCAACTAAGGCCAAAAATGGTTAAAAAGATTAGGGCAATTACAGCGTTAGAGGTTAGATCGAGAGTTTAAATTTCCCCTCAACTAGTCAAAGAACCCACAGATCATCTTGAGGAATTTTTTGTTTTAATCAAAATTTAGAATTTAAAGAAAACACTGGTCATACTCAGCTACCAAATGGCTACTGATTTTAATACTCTGGAACTCTTCCATTCTACAAAATAAGCAACTTTATTTTACATAATCATTTTCGTTAAAAGCGGCATATCACACATGACTGAATTAGGGAACAATCTTGAAGAAAACACAAAGCTATTTAAGAGACTACCTTTAATAACCACCAAGAATTTCTTTTTTCTCCTCCATACAAAACTAGTTGCACTTTAGCCCCATTTACCTTTCCTTTAGAGCCTGATCCAACAGCTACTACTGTTGCCTGCAAAACTTTTCCTTGCGATTTTTCTGGAAGCATAATGCCTCCTTTGGTTACAGTTTCGGCTGCACTCCTTTCAACTAAAACTCGGTCAAAGAGAGGAAGAAACTTCCTAAACGCTTGTCCTGCCTGTAAGAAAAGGAGTATTAAGTTTAAAAACAAAAGCAGTATGTGATTATGTTCTACGCGTTACACATCAAAAAGCACGTGTGGCTTTCAAAATTAACGCCAAAACTCCAATTATTCGTTCAAGAAAACCATTTGAATGTTTTGCTCTACCTGCCGAGTTTAATTTCCATTCCGTGTGTGTTGGGGGGGTCGTTGCTGCTTCTCCGGTCAGCAGACAGCTTTAAGAGTAACCCTAGTTTATCCCAAGGTCAAATATTTTCCTACCTCAATTGTTCTGGAAAATTTCACAGAACTCAAGTCAACCCCTTTGCCTGGAGCCACGCTTTTCAAGATACTACACACCCACAAAGATCTCGCATAAGTGGGTCCGCAGCTGCGCGTGAGTCCCGGTTCCCGCCCCCAGGCCCACAAGCATGCGGGGTACAGGCGTGCAGAGCCCTTGGCAAATAAAAGGGGTTAGTGGGCCTCGCCTCTCCAGGGTTACTGCGGGCGCGGGTCACTGAGTTACCCCTACCCCTCCCGGTAGGCCTGCAAAGAAGCACCCGGGTACCCGAGCGCTATAGGCAGAGAAGGCCTCTTCGTCCTCCAGGCCACGCAAGACTCACCATGACTCTGGCCACCGCAGTTCCTACTCTGCTCTGGAGCTGCCGCCGCCGCCGCAAGGAGACCCGCAGTCCGACCCCCCGGGCCACGTGAACGTGGGAAAAGGCCTCCCAACGCGCAGGCGCGCTTGCTCCCGCCCCCCGCTCCTCCCCGCAAGGGAGGGTGGCTGCACCAGCGCGCCGCGCGATTCGTCCCGAGAGTTGTGCGCCGGCCACTGACGCGAAGACGGGGAGGCGGAAGAAGAGAGGAGTTCTTTCTAGGCTTTTCTAGGCCGCCTGGCGGGGTGAAAGTACTAGCTCTTCGCCCCTCTCCCGGAAATGACGAGCTCTGAACCTTGACCCACAGAGAGCGCAGAGCTTCCCAGAAAGTTCTCGAACCGAGTACAGCCCGGGAACTAGCCTAAGCCGGACTGGGAGGGCTGAGCTCACTTGTCTGGCCCTGCGCGGGTAGGGAGGGGCGGAGCTGGGCACGGCGACTGCCGATTGCGGGGCTCCGGTGGAGGGGAAGGGGTGGGCGCAGCCAGCGCACGCGGTGCCGCGGGGCGGGGGGAAGCGGCGGAGGGAGGGGACACGGGCTCTTTGCCGTGTGCGCCGTGCACTCTGTCCCTCACTCGCCTCCGACGGCCTGCCTCATCGTCCGCACGCCCTGCCGCTGCCCCGCAGGTATACGGCCGCCCCGCGCCGCCTCTCCCAGACGCCTGGGACCCGGGAGCCGGGCCTTTCCCCGTCCGCTGCGGTCCTGCCTGATTGAGCCGGAAGGGGAGAGCCAGGGCTTCCCTACGGCGCCGCAGGCCCGGACCCGCCGGGCCAGGCCTTACGAGTCCATGTCGGTGTCCATCACGTGCGGCGTGGATTGCTAGCCCGGGCAGGGCGCAGGGGGGAGGGCTTGCCCGGTAGTTTGTATGCAATCGGGGGCGTATATTCACGTGGGCTCTCGTTGCAGCCCTGCCCTGATCGACTGTAGGGCCCCCGGGAGGGTGGTCGCAGCCGCGTGGGAACCGATTTTGGCCCCGTGGGCAGCTGGGGTACGGCATCTCCACCCTTGACCTTGCTGAGGGCGTCCTAAAAACAGACACGTGGGGTTGGGCGTAGAGAGCCGGGCCTTGGCCCCCAGCATCGCGGCCCTGCGGATAGTTGGATACAGTAGCCCTGAGTAGATACAAAGACTCCTGTTACTAAACTGATTTTTGCACCGTCCGGAATATTTTTTTTCCCTTGGTCATTCTGGTTTATAACTTACCGCTTCCTGCAGATTTGGGTTTTTTAGGAGCACTTTTGCTCAGGAGGCTATTTTATCGGTGAAAGATTAACTCGTTTTTAGCGGCTGGGGTAGGTGGCCGTGGGGATTCACTGACATGGTGTACTTTGTGCTAGTTCTCTAGGTTAGGCGTGGGAGCGGCCTCTTCAAGCTTACGTTAGTAGCTGGTGTTTGAACCTATGTTAACGTGGGCCGCGTGTAGGGCAGGGATCAATACAGCTTGTATCTTAACATTTCTAATTTTGTGGTGTACAGGTGTCATGTTTGTGCTGTGCTGTAATGCACCACGGATAGTGCTAGTATAAATGTACTGATAATCTGATTGTTTCCCCCCCAACAGAAATGCTTCGATTACCCGCAGTACTTCGCCAAATTAGGCCAGTGTCCAGGGCACTGGCTCCTCATCTTACTCGGGCCTATGCCAAAGATGTAAAATTTGGTGCAGATGCCCGAGCCTTAATGCTTCAAGGTGTAGACCTTTTAGCTGATGCTGTAGCTGTTACTATGGGGCCAAAGGTATCAATATTTTTATTTTATTGTGTTATAATTTATAGCATTTTGAATTAAGGAATAATATTTTAATGATGTCACATAGACAGTAAATACTTTAGTCTCCATTGTTGAGAAATCCCAGTTTACATAAAAGAGTTCCAAATTACCGCTTAATCTTTTTTTTTTTTTTTAACTTGATTTAACGGTCTTAAAGCTTAAGTTTTTTTTCAAATTCGGGAAACTTTATTTCATATGACGTGTGATGTAATCCAGTGGTAACTCACAACTCAAGGTGGGTTCCTAAACGGAAAGTAGAATTAATCTTGCTTGCCTGCTTAAGTTTTGGATTTTTTCCCAGTAGTTAGTATCAAATATTGACGTTAGTGTGTAACTTAGCTCCAGTAATACCTCAAGTATGTGTTTGTAGGTACTAGTTTTACTTTTCTGCTGTTCATTGTCTTCCAAAGCACATTTAAAATGTTAAATCTTCTTTAACTTAAAGAGGTTGGTGAAGAGTAAAAACGTAACTTGAGGCTTTTAAAGATGATGCACAAGTGTAGTGATGCGTGATTTCAGGTTAACGGTTCCAGTATCAAAGTAGTCATATGTACTATATAAAATATGGCATTTGCCTGCCTCACAAGTAGCACCTTTAATTCAAATCTAGAAGCTGCCAGTACTGTTTGTACTGTGTTTGAGATTTAACATTGAACCAGCCTTGGAAGAGTGAACTGTATTTGTCTTGCTGCTAGTATTTTAGTAACTAAATTTTAAAGCAAGTTTAAAAATAAGTTTCACATTATTTTCAAAGACAGCAGGCACCAGACAAAACTATAAATTATGTGAAGAGTATTCTGACATTTTATCTACCAAATTGATCTGGTTTATCTTGTGTTTTTGTTTTTTTATGAGATAACATCTTTCAGTCTAGGATCTATATCTTCCATAAAAGATCATCCAAAGTTATACACTTGGCAACAGAGAGGTCATTTTGTCTGTAACCTAAGAACACTGATGAACCTGCCTTTGAAATTACATGCTTCAGATCTGATTAAATAATGACAGTTTGTGTTGAGGCTTTCAAGTAACTACTTTTTTATTAAAAGTTCCTGTTTTACGCTAAATAGTACTTAGAGAGTATGTGATTCTGTCACTTTTTTTTCTCTGCAATTCTAGGGAAGAACAGTGATTATTGAACAGAGTTGGGGCAGTCCCAAAGTAACAAAAGATGGTGTGACTGTTGCAAAGTCAATTGATTTAAAAGATAAATATAAAAATATTGGCGCTAAACTTGTTCAAGACGTTGCCAATAACACAAATGAAGAGGCTGGAGATGGCACCACTACTGCTACTGTCCTGGCACGCTCTATTGCCAAGGAAGGCTTCGAGAAGATTAGCAAAGGTGCTAATCCAGTGGAAATCAGGAGAGGTAGGAATGTCTTCATTGTCACCACAGTGTTTTGAAGTGTCTTAGAAAGTTGATTCTTATTTCTCCTTTCTCTTAAAAACAATCTTATATGGAGTTTTTCTTCAGCAAATAGCAATTGGATGCCTGGCTTATGTGATGGGTACTATGCTAGGCATTGAGAGAAATAGGACTAAGACATTCTTTGTTGTCCTTCCCTTCCCTGTGTCTAGAGACCCCCCAAACCCCCTCTTCCCCCGCCACCCAAAGGAACAGTTTGGTGGAAGATACAGCATGTTCTGTATACCTTGAGGATAGTAAACTTGTGGGGATTAGAGCAGGGAGAGAGTATTAAACAGTTTTGCTATTTTACAGAGTAGGGCTAAACAAACTATATCATTCATCCAGGACGTCAAATTTAGTGTGTGTGTATACATAAAAGCAGGATTTTGTTTTGTTTTGTTTTGGTTTTGCCTCTTAACAGCACATAATGCATTATTGGTCTTCATTTTGTTCATTATTGCTTGCTTTGGGAAACTAGGCCATCATTTATTTTTTTATTTAAAAAAAATTTTTTTTTTAACGTTTATTTATTTTTGAGACAGAGAGAGACAGAGCATGAACGGGGGAGGGTCAGAGAGAGGGAGACACAGAATCTGAAACAGGCTCCAGGCTCTGAGCTGTCAGCACAGAGCCTGACGCAGGGGTTGAACTCACGGACCGCGGGACCGCGAGATCGTGACCTGAGCTGAAGTCGGCTGCTTAACCGACTGAGCCACCCAGGCGCCCCTAGGCCACCATTTAAAGATCTCCTTAGCATGAGCTTCATGGTGATACAAACTTAAGTCCTGTCACTGCTGTTAATTAGCTGTGTACTAAAACTTGATTTTTTGTATCTTGAAAATGTAATTGCTGCTTATCTATAGGGTGTGTTACTGTCCAAATTAGAGAAGACTTGAGAGTAAAGTGGGGTGCCATTAACAATTTTGTCAGAATTGGCATCCCAGCACACTGATGTATCAGCATCCCATCTATTTCAGTGTTTAAGGTACAAATAAATGTTTCATTAAAAGCAGTTTGAATATAAATCATGGACAAATGTTAATTGAGTTTATTAAAATTACTTCCCTGAAAAAGTGATTGTTACTACATGCCTTTCTTTGGATTTATTTCTTGAAGTTACCCTTTATCAAAATAAAGGGAAGAGCCAGCACTCATCCCAGTTGAACAAAATGAGGTTCTCATAAATCCATACTGTGTTGCCGTTGACTGTTAAATATTTTATTTATAATTACATATTAAAGGAGGAGATTTCAGATATTAAAACCTGTAGGGGTATAGAGGTCCTGGGTGGCTCAGTCGGTTAAGCATCTGACTCTTGGTTTTGGCTCACAGTTTGTGAAATCAAGCCCCAAGTCGGGCTCTGCTGACACTGCAGAGCCTACTTGGGATTCTCTCTCAAAATTAAAAACAACCTGTAGGGGCATAATCCCTTATTTTCAATTGAGAGAAATGTTGGGTGACCCTGTTGGAAACATGCAACATGATTGGACTGGGAATAGTTTACACAGAATGAGTTGAATGGTGAGATTATTGAAATTATACACCAGAGTTTTTTTTTTTTCCTTAGTACAGTTTTCAGAATAATTTTGACCTGGTTCTTCATTTATCAGACTTCCTGTTTGAGTGTGCACCATCCAACTCCATGTGATTAGGAGAAGTGCCAGCACAGAAGTATTGTTTAGGCTGTATTAACACATTAAAGCATTTAATATGAATTGGAATTTTTACTTGACAAGAAACCATGAGAGAATAAGCATTGTTAATGGCATTTATTCTTAAATCAGGTGTGATGTTAGCTGTTGATGCTGTAATTGCTGAACTTAAGAAGCAGTCTAAACCTGTGACAACCCCTGAAGAAATTGCTCAGGTAAGGAGTTGTCATATTTTACAATAAACATGTGATTTTATTCCGTAATCACATACCAGTGTTAGAATAACAACACTAACCAGTCACTAACATTGAAAGCATTTTTCTTACTGCCAAATAACATTTGAAAATAATGCAGTGGCCATAGCTGGAGTCTTAGTGGGCTGTCACTTTAGTTCTACATGGCTCTGAGTAAAACTCATTTTTTTTGTATGGAAAACGTTCTTTAGTCATTTGTCAAAAGGTACATAGTTTTTGTCATGTTAGAATATTATCACTTTTTTTCGGGGTGTGGGGGGAGTCTTTTTTTTTTAAGAGTAGTTGTATGTTTGTCATATCTTTTAAAAACAATGTAGCCAAATGATAATTGAAAACAGAACCAACACTTCCTTAGAACTGTTAGACTGTATCTCCCACACACACTATCAATTTGGAAGTTACTAGGAAAAGGAAAGGGAGTTGATTGAGAACACTGGCCTTAACTTTTTAACTTGGAAGAGTAACTTGATTGTTTTAGGTTGCTACCATTTCTGCAAATGGAGATAAAGAAATTGGCAACATCATTTCTGATGCAATGAAAAAGGTTGGAAGGAAAGGTGTCATCACAGTAAAGGCAAGTGTGATTTTTTTTTTAATTTTTTTTTTTTATGTTTATTTATTTTTGAGACAGAGAGAGACAGAGCATGAATGGGGGAGGGTCAGAGAGAGGGAGACACAGAATCTGAAACAGGCGCCAGGCTCTGAGCTGTCAGCACAGAGCCCGATGCGGGGCTCGAACTCACAGACCTTGAGATCATGACCTGAGCCGAAGTCGGCCGCTTAACTGACTGAGCCACCCAGGCACCCCAAGTGTGTTTTTTATGATAGCTTGGTATGGGTTGTCTGGTGATCAAAAGTTTTCCAAATAAAACATTCAAACTGTGTGTTGCATATATATATAACACATTGAATATAAAAATTCAAATATGTATTTTTGAAGTTTTTGCAGAATTGGGAGTTGGATGTCCTGGGGCATTTGCATAGTTCTGCCTGGATCCTTTATGATCAATGGGGTCTCCTAATCTGGTCCGTAATTAAAAATTTTTGTGTTTCTTTAATGAAATTCATACAACTAATTGTTTGATTTGTTATAGGATGGAAAAACACTAAATGATGAATTAGAAATTATTGAAGGCATGAAATTTGATCGAGGTTATATTTCTCCATACTTTATTAATACATCAAAAGGTAAGAGCAAGTCAGTAAATGAAATAAAAAAAAATAGAGCTTGTCATGTGTCGAACTATAAGCATTAGGCCATACTTCTAAGAAAATAAATTTATGTATTCCAAAAGTTACTGTAGATGACAAATGAAAGTGGAAAAACATGAACTCAGTAGTCACTTGAAATGTACTGAAATTGGGTTATAGCTTTTTCATTTAAAGAAATTGCAGTTATTTCAAAATATTGTTAATGTTTTAACATTGATTTAAAATGTTTTTTGTTTTTTCAGGGCAGAAATGTGAATTCCAAGATGCCTATGTTCTGTTGAGTGAAAAGAAAATTTCTAGTGTCCAGTCCATTGTACCTGCTCTTGAAATTGCCAATGCTCACCGTAAGCCCTTGGTCATAATTGCTGAAGATGTTGATGGAGAAGCTCTGAGTACACTTGTTCTGAATAGGTAATAGGCAGTGGTGTTTGGTTTACATTTTCAGATGAAAGGCAATTTTTTGTATTGATGTTTGAAATCTCTATTATGTACCCTCACATTGAACCACTTGTGTTTGTATTTAGAGTTATGTGTGATACAGGTGTGCTTCATGAACTCTTGGTCCAGTTATAATGGTTCTTTGTTTTTGAATGGGTTCTATGTGAAAATCTATAGTATTTTGTGCAACTTTCTCCTAAGATAGCCTAATTTTGTATGGTGTCCATTTTTTATTATGAATGTTTACAGTTGCTTAGAAGAAATGACTAAGTTTTTTTATCTGGAAAAATATTTTCACAATTACAATTTTGAATGAGAAGTAAACTATCATTTTCTAAGCCTTAGATCAAAGTGTATTTAGTTGTCAGCATTTTATATAATCTGTTAAAAGAAAAAATTAATAGGCTGAAATAAATTGGCAATCTAAGATAAGTTGAGGTTAAGATAATTTTTTTTTAATCTATAATGTATTACTTTTGACTTTAAGGCAGGTGCTTAATGCTATAAACAGAATCTTAGGGCATTAAAAAAAAGTAAGTAATCTCTACAGCCAACGTAGGGTTCGAACTCACAACCCCAAGACCAAGAGTTACATGCTCTTCCAACTGAGCCAGCTAGGCGCTCCTTAGGACATCATTAAAATGTGCTCCTAATCCTGGAATTGAGGTATATTAAAAGTAATATTTCCAATTTTATTATAATGGAAATGCACAAATGAAACAGGTATGTAGGAGAGTTACATGGCTTGACCCAAAAGCTCTGAGTGAGTTTACTTATCCTGGAATGTTTGTTAGCTTGGATTTGCTTTTTGGGATCTGAAAAGTCTTATTGTAGGATTTGAAACCAAAATAAAAAAACAATAGACCTACAGAGTTTCACTGAGCCATTTTACTGGTAGCTGTAAAGTTGGGTGTCTGATTTTCTTGGCATATTATCAGAGTTTACCCCTCTGATTTTTATTTGGCTCTAATAGACCAGTTTTGTTTTAGTGTCCATATATTCCTTCTGTTTCACTATCTGGTCTCAAGTGGACATTTCTTTGATTATATATTCCAGGCATTCAGTATCTAATAAAATTGCAGGTGAGCTTAATGTTATTATCAGTAATACTTAAATTTACGAAGGAACCAGATTAAGAACACTGCTTGCTCAAATGTAACTGTAGTAGTAACTTGATTACTACTAAATGGAACCCATAGAGCAGTAGTAAATGCTCATTAGATCCCCAAATTTAATATTTAAATATTTTAAAATTTAACTCTTCTGATTTTTGAAAATTATAAAATATTTATCACTATGTCATAGTTAAAGGTGTTTTGCTTATGATAATATTTTTGTTCCTGGGTCTAGTTTAACTGGAAAGTAAGGTCAGTTTATTACGAAGGTGATTGGATATTGGCAAATATGGATGAATGGAAAGTTGCCCTTTCCTGTCTTAATTTGACCAAAAGTTGTAAGAAAGCCAAAAATTGTAAAAAGTGTGGTTTCCAGGGGCGCCTGGGTGGCTCCATCTGTTGAGTGTCTGACTTCAGCTCAGGTCATGATCTCACAGTTTGTGGGTTTGAGCCCTCCATCGGGCTCTGCACTGACAGCTGGAAGCCTGGAGCCTGCTTCAGATTCTCTCCCTCTCTCTCTGCCCCTCCCCTGTTTGCATGCTCTCTCTCAAAATAAAAAAAGTATGTTTCCTAAGTAATCATAGTACTTAGAACTTAAGAACTAGGTAAGCATTTTTAAATTTAAATCTGATTTTTATTAACTGTTCTTAACAGGCTGAAAGTTGGTCTTCAGGTTGTAGCCGTCAAAGCTCCAGGTTTTGGTGACAATAGAAAGAATCAGCTTAAAGATATGGCTATTGCTACTGGTGGTGCAGTAAGTAAAATAAATGTGATGTTGGTTTACTGAATGTTTTATACTTCCAGGTCTGAAGTTTATAGGCAAATTTTACATTTTTCACGGTCAGATATTATCTAAACTATTAATTTGTGTTTATGTTGGACGTTTAGGAGGTATAGGTTGGATTAAATACTGCTAAGGTCCCCTGTCTAACTTACCATGAGTCTAGCCCAAGAATAGGGTTATTTGACTAATTTGGTTTTTTGTTTTTTAATTTTTTTTTTTAATGTTTATTTTTGAGAGAGAGACAGAATGCGAGTGAATGCGAGTGGGTTGGGACAGAGAGAGAGGGAGACACAGAATCTGAAACAGGCTCCAGGCTCTGAGCTGTCAGCACAGAACCCGACACGGGGCTCAAACTCACAAGCTGCGAGATCATGACCTGAGCTGAAGTCGGACGCTCAACCGACTGAGCCACCCAGGCACCCCAAGACTAATTTGTTTCTAAGAATATTGGCTGGGTGGCTCAGTCAGTTAAGCATCCAACTTCGGCTCAGGTCGTGATACGGCTCGTGAGTTCAAGCCCTGGGTCGGGCTCTGTGCTGACAGCTCAGAGCCTGGAGCCTGCTTCAGATTCTGTGTCTCCCTCTCCTCTCTCTGCCCCTTCCCTCCCTCTCTCTTGCTCTCTCTCTCAAAAACAGTAAAAAAAAAAAAAAATTTTAATAAAATAAAATATTGTAGAAACCACATAGGATTTAAGAGTTTAGGCCTAAGGTCCAGTCCCGATATCACCAAAAATATGACCTTTGAGGAGTTGTTTGAGTTTATACTTTCCTCAAATAAAGCTAACGTTAATTTGATTAACTGAGAAGTTGGAAATGCAGTAGGAAACTCGATCAAGTCTTCTCTGGACTAGTCATAATCTTAAAATCTCATGTTTCAAAGAAATACAGTATTATAAGATGTTTTTCTCATCAAAACGCCCATGTGATGTATTACTGACAGACTTGGTACAGTGAAAAACTAAGCTGCAAGTGGTTCATTTTTAAATGTTTTTGTAGGTGTTCGGAGAAGAAGGGTTGACTCTAAATCTTGAAGATGTTCAGCCTCATGACTTAGGAAAAGTTGGAGAAGTCATTGTGACCAAAGATGATGCCATGCTCTTAAAAGGAAAAGGTGACAAGGCTCAAATTGAAAAACGTATCCAAGAAATCATTGAACAGTTAGATATCACAACTAGTGAATATGAAAAGGAAAAACTGAATGAACGTCTGGCAAAACTCTCAGATGGAGTAGCTGTGCTGAAGGTAAGATTCATTGTTGTAAATGAGCTTCCTAGGTTCTGAGCTCAAGAATGATTTTGTTTCTGTGGTATTCCCCACTAGGGCCATGTAACTAAAATGTTTGGGGAAATAACTTCATCATGGAGATATATGTTATACAAAATTTCTTTGTTGGAATATTCTTTCCTTAAAACCAAGATGTTTTGTTAAGATCAGGCTGACGTTGGACTGATGTAGGACACTGTACTCACCCTATTAGCTATTTAGTCATGCAGTCACTTTTAACAAGTAGGCAACCTTTTTTACGTGGTCTTTTTTTTGGTGTTTTTTGTTTGTTTTTTTAAGTAAACCCAGTGCTGAGCACCTAGGTGGCTCAGTTAAGCGTCTGACTCTTGGTTTCCGCTCAGATCAGGATCTCACGGTTTGAGTTCAAGTCCCACATTCAGTTCCGTACTGACAGTGCAGAGCCCGCTTAGGACTCTCTCTCCCTCTTACTCTGCGCCTCTCCCACATGCCCTCTGCGTGTGTGTGTGTCTCTCTTGCTGTCTCTCGCTCGCTCTCTCTCAAAAGTAAATAAAAAAATCCAGTGCTTTTTAATGACTCTTGCCAGCCAGCATCTTGAATCAGAGGAGCCCATTCTAACTGGAATTCTTTTATTCTTAGGTTGGTGGCACAAGTGATGTTGAAGTGAATGAAAAAAAAGACAGAGTTACAGATGCCCTCAATGCTACCCGAGCTGCTGTTGAAGAAGGCATTGTTCTGGGAGGGGGTTGTGCCCTGCTTCGGTGCATTCCAGCCTTGGATTCAATAACTCCAGCTAATGAAGATCAAAAAATTGGTAAAACTGCCTTACAAATGAGTTTATTTGCAGCGTGATTTTAGTCTGCTATAATAATATTGTTGCCCATCAAATAGAACAATAAATCACAAAACAATTACCAGTATAACAAAGGAAGAATAACACTAATAATCAGAGGACAGATGAAAGGTGAAATCACATCTCTTGGGGGGGAAGGATTTGACCTGTGGAATTTCCCAGTTGAGTTTTCCCTGTATCAAATTGTGTTGTAATTTTTACAAAAGAAAGAATGAAACCAAATTTGCTAAAACTTGTTTTCTTTAGGTATAGAAATCATTAAGAGAACACTCAAAATTCCTGCAATGACCATTGCTAAGAATGCAGGTGTTGAAGGATCATTGATAGTTGAGAAAATTATGCAGAGTTCCTCAGAAGTTGGTTATGATGCTATGCTTGGAGATTTTGTGAATATGGTAGAAAAGGGAATCATTGATCCAACTAAGGTAAATGGTTGGCCATTTTCTAAAAATTCTTTCAAGAATCTTCTGTTAAGTCTTATTTTTTACTAAGGATAAAGGTAATAGTTTATCAAACTTTTTCCTTAGGTTGTAAGAACTGCTTTATTGGATGCTGCTGGAGTGGCCTCTCTGTTAACTACAGCAGAAGTTGTAGTCACCGAAATTCCTAAGGAAGAGAAGGACCCTGGAATGGGCGGAATGGGAGGAATGGGAGGTGGTATGGGAGGTGGCATGTTCTAATTCCTAGAATAGCGCTTTACCATTGTTAATGAACTGTGAGAGGAAGCTCAAGGCAGTGCTCCTCAAGAATAACTTCAGAGAAGTCAGTTGAAGGAAATGACTGAAGAAAAGGCTGGCTGATGTTTAAGAAAATCACTATAACCATCAGTTACTGGTTTCAGTTGACAACATATAATGGTTTACTGCTGTCATTGTCCATGCCTACAGATAATTTATTTTGTATTTTTGAATAAAAAGACATTTGTACATTCCTGATAACTGAATGCAAGAGCCATGTACCAATGTACTGCTTTCAACTTAAATCACTGAGGCATTTTTACTATTATTCTGTTAAAATCAGGATTTTAGTGCTTGCCATCACCAGATGAAAAGTTATGAAGCAGCCTTTCTGTGGAGAGTAAGAATAATTGTGTACAAAGTAGAGAAATATCCAATTATGTGACAACCTTTGTGTAATAAAAATTTGTTTAAACTTAATTGTGTTAGCTTTTCCGTGACCTAGAAGATAAGAGAAATTGAAAGCCAATAGACAAAGAGGGGTAGGGGTAGGATTTGGTACAAGTGTGTAAAACATTTCTGCATGTAGTATATTTCCGTTTCTCTTTGCTACAATTATATTACTATGTAGATAATGAAATTTTAATATTTTTTATTTCTTTCTGAAAGGCAGAGAGGGAGACACAATCTGAAGTAGGCTCCAGGCTCTGAGCTGTCCACACACAGCTCCACTCCAGGCTCGAACCCATGAATGGTGAGGTCATGGACCAAGCCATTCAGGCACCCTATGGTAATGGAAATTTTTAAAGGTGACAACTGATTGCTGTGGACACTATTTTATGTGTTGAGGTCTGGTCATAAGGGGCAATTTGTCATTTCTTGTGGAGGTTATAGTTACTGCTTCAAACCGTCAGCATAATAAATGGATTCCTGTTGGGTACCCACAAGTGAGGAGGACAGGGTGTGTAGAAGGGTGTGCTTCAGTGGAAAGGGAGGTATGCCATTCGAGCATAATGGACAGTGAGGAAGGGCATCCTTGCTTGGTGGGGTCAGCCCAGTGTCTTCACTTTTATTTAAGAATGTAAAGCAGATTTTTGGCTCAATGCACTGGAAACAGTATGGAAATGTGTGTGGTTTTTTTTTTTTAATGTTTATTTTTCAGAGCGCGTGAGCAGGGGAGGGGCAGAAAGGGAGGCAGAATCCGAAGCAGGCTCTGTACTGTCAGTGCAAAACCCAGTGTGGGTCTCAAACCATCCAACTGTGAGATCATGACCTGAGCCAAAGTCAGACACTCAACCTACTGAGCCACCCAGGTACCCTGAAATGTGGCCTATTTTTAAAATAGTACCTGGGTGTGGGGCATGTTGGGGGCAGGATGATTTGCAAGACGTAACTTTGCTTTCTAGGTTTACTATATTATGAGTTGAAGGCAACAAAATCTTGCCTAACAACATCTAAGTTCCTGCCTTCACGTGAACTGTGCCAAGGACCTAGTCTGTCTTGGCTACAGAATGTAAATCTGCTCTAGATGGGAAGGATCTTGCCCGCCACTTGGTTTGGTCTTGGGGCTGCTGCTTAGAGACTGGTAGAAGCTAGGCATTGAGGCAGTGCTCTCCTTGTTTACAAAGCTTGGGCAGAAACAGGAATAATAAAGTCCATCACAGACCAAAAGCCAAAGTCACTTGAAATCTGCACCTAGGAATACCTGTGCTTTCCTTGGTTTAGAAAAAGAATGACCATAGATTAAAGGGGACTGAATAATGGGCATTTTAAGTGAATACAACTTGCCTAGAATGTAGTTTTAGCTACATAAGTAGCAAAAGACAAACCAGTATCAAAAAAGAAACCTTAGAGAAAGGATTTAATATAGTTTATTATCTTAAAGGCCAAGCTCAGGGTGCCTGGGTAACTCAGTTAAGCGTTCGACTTCGGCTCAGGTCATGATCTCTCTGTTCGTGGGTTTGAGCCCTGTGTGGGGCTCTGTGCTGAAAGCATGGAGCCTGGAGCCTGCTTCAGATTCTGAGTCTCCTTCTCTGCCCTTCCCTTGCTCGTGCTGTCTCTCAAAAATAAGTAAGCGTTAAAAAAAAATAATAAAAATTTTATAAATGTTTTTAATGTTATTTTTGAGACAGTGTGAGTGGGGGAGGGGCAGAGGGAGACACAGAATCCAAAGCAGGCTCCAGGCTTCGTGCTGTCAACGCAGAGCCTGACCCAGGGTTCGAACTCCTGAACCATGAAATCACGACCTGAGCTGAAGTCTGATGCTTAACCGACTGAGCCACCCTGGTGCCCCCCAAAATAATTTAAAGGCCAAGCTAGGTGATGAGAAGAAAAGGTAAGAGATGAGAAACACCTGGACTTTAAAAGATTATTAGAGGGGTAAAGTGGCCGACTTCGGCTCAGGTCATGGTCTTGCAGTTCACAAGTTCAGGCCCCACATCGGGCTCTGCACTAACTGCTCAGGAGCCTGCTTTGGATTCTGTGTCTTCCTCTCTTTTTGCCCACCCCCCCTGCCTACTCAGGCTCTGTTCTCTCTCAAAAAAAAATAATAAAATTTTAAATTAAAAAAAGATTAGAATGACCAGTCTAAAGAGAGCACAGGAGAGGAAGAAAATAGTGTTATGTGGTAGACCTTAGACTAAATGTAGTACTGCATTAACTCTAAACAGTCTTGGATTGGGGACTACTTATTAAACCTATGCTACATGTAATGTAAACAGGCTGTGAGAGGTTAAGTAGCTTATACAAAGTCTCAGCTATTAAGTGGCAGACCCCAGATATAAATCAGGTTTGAGGAACTTAAACTCTTAAACCAAAGAGGCAGCCTGGAATGAACTCCTAAATGAGGATTAGGCAATTGTAAAACCCTCTGAAAGCTGCAGCCAGAGAAATCGATAGATTGGGAAATTACCTTTTCCCTCTGTTACTAACCTTACAGATTAGCAGGAAGGCATTTCTATTCCCTCTCTCCACCCCTATACTTCTCTGGGACAAGAAATAGAATCATACAGGAAAACAGAAAAGACTTACAGATTCTGCCATTTGAGAGTCCCCCAATGAAAATGCTGCCTCACCTGGTCACCTGACAGTGAAACTCATTAGTCAGTGTGCCCTACATTAATGCCAATAAGCTTTTTAGTATCTTGATTTCAAATATTAATGGACAAACATGAACCATTAGACAATCAAGCCTCAGCATGAAGGAGAATAGCAAAAACCATAAGGGACCTAAGGGAAACTTTAAAAATTGTAATATGTTAAAGAGATCTTGTTGCCATAAACCGTGGCTCGGTTCAGCATCTTCACTTCAGCTCAAGTCATGATCCCGTGGTCCATGAGTTCGAGCCCCACATCAGGCTCTCTGATGTCAGCTCAGAGCTCATTTTGGAACCTGCCTCCTGCTTTCTGTCCCTCCCCCACCTGCACATTCTCTCTCTCTCTCTCTCTCAAAAATAAGCATTAAAAAAATGAGCAATTAGAAAACATTCATGGAGGGGCGCCTGGGTGGCTCAGTCAGTCAAGCATCCAACTCTTGGTTTTGGCTCAGGCCATGATCTCACGGGCGTGAGATTGACTGCAATGTTGGACTCTATGCTGAGCATGGAGTCTACTTGGGATTCTGTCTCTCCCCTCTCCCCTGCTGGTGTTCTCTCTCGCTCTTGCTGTCTTAAAACTTTTAAAAATAGGGGCACGTGGGTGCCTTAGTTGGCTCAGTGTCTGACTTGGTTTCAGTTCGAGCCCCACATCAGGCTATGTGCCGGCAGCGCGGAGCCTGCTTGGGATTCTGTCTCCCTCTCTCTCTGCCCCTCTCGTGCTTCCTCTTTGTCTCTCAAAAATAAAAACAAAAATTTTAAATAAATGTAAAAAACATTCTTGGAAATTAAAACTGGCAAATGTAAAATTAACAAAGGGCTGGGAGACAGAATTGAGGAACTCTAAGAGGCAGATCAAAAACATGGAAAATCGGAAAAACAAAGATTTAATACAAGGGGCACCTGGCTGGCTCAGTCAGTAGAGCACGTGACTCTAAATCTTGGGGTTGTTAACCATGTTGGGTGTGGAGATTACTTAAAAATATTTTTTATTTGTTAGGTGTTTACTTTCTTAATCTGAGAGGGAGAGAATCCCAAGCAAGTTCCGTACTGTCAGTAGAGAGCCCCGTGTGGGACATGATCTTAGGAACCATGAGATCATGCCCAGAGCTGAAATCAAGAGTTGGACGTTTAACCAACTGAGTCACCCAGATGCCCCCCAAACAAAATTTTTTTAAGTTTTTTGGTTTTTTTGAGAGAGAGGGTGTGCACGTGTGGGGGAGAAGGGCAGAGGGAGAGAGAATCCCTAGCAGGCTCCATGCTCAGTGTGGAGCCTGACTCAGGGCTCAAACTCAAACTGTGAGATCATGACCTGAGCCCAAATCAAGAGTCAGATGTTTAACTGACTGGACTTAATACAAGAGATAGAATGTCTAATTGTTCAGGAATACCTGAATGATAGAACCAGAGAATATGGGGAGGAAATGATCAAACAAATGATTCAAAGAAATTCCTCAGAATTGAAAGAATAGAGTTTGACTGAAGAGTTCTCAAGGGGCCCAGCACAATTAGGGCCAGGCAACAGGACAGCATGCAGTTTCAGACTACCCAGGATAGAGTAGATTTTAAAAGCTCCCAGAGGGCACCTGGATATCTCAATCAACAGACTTTGGCTCAGGTCATGATCTTGCAGTTCATGAGTTCAAGCCCTGCGTCAGGCTCTGTGGTGACAGAGCCTGGAACCTGCTTTGAATTCTGTCTCCTCTCTCTGTCCCTCCCCCATTCACGCTTTCTCTCTCTCTCTCTCAAAAATAAACATTACAAAAAATTATAAAAGCTTTCAGAATCCAAAAAAATGGATGCTATACAAAGAAATGGGAATAACAGTGGCATAAGACTTCTCAAGAATAAATAGCACTGGATGCCAGAATACAATGAAGTCAGATCTTCAAACGGGATGGAGGGAGAGGATATTATCCCTAATGTAGAGTTCTGTACTCAAGTGTGAATATAAAACGACATAATCAGACACAAGGATTCTAAAAATTTAGCCCCACTTGCCTTAGGAAACCACTAAAGGGCTTATTTCCTCAGCATGTGGAAGGTAAATTAAAAATATGAGGCCAAGACTCAGGACATAGGGAGCCCCTAAAAAGAGAGGGAAGGAAAACCCTAGATTGACTGCATGGGAGCCCTAGGATTACAGCTGCACAACAGACTAGAGAGCAACCAGTTCAGACTGGAGGATAAAAGTGGCTGCAAGTAACTGAACGACTGAACTTTAAGTGGTTTGGACACATTAGAGGCCTGTTTTCCCACAGAACCAGGACAAAGTTGACAACTACACGGTTGGTTCACTTAGCACTTGATATTAGAGTTCCAATATGCCTTCTCTGGAATTACCGCCTCTTCTCTGAAAAGGTAGCAGGTGTAGCTGCAAACTTCATGTCCTCACCATCAGGCAAAAACCAAGGAAGAGACATTTCTCTTCCAACTTGCTTTCCACAGATAAAAAACCTTATCTAGCAGTGCTCTCCCATCAGTCTTCCCCTATGAATCCAATGACCAGATGTCACTTCAAAAGTTTATTGGGGGTGGGGGCGCTGAGTGGCTCAGGTCATGATCTCAGGGTTCATGAGTTTGAGCTCCACCTCAGGCTCTCTGATGTCAGCACAAAGCCAGTTTCAGATCCCGTCTCCTCTCTGCCCCTCCCCTGCTCACAATCTCTCTCTCAAAACTAAACGTTAAAAAAAGAAAGGAAGGAAGAAGAGAGAAAGAAAAAGAAAGAAGAAAAAAAAAAGTTTATAGGGGCATCTGGGTGGCTGTCAGTTAAGCACCCAACTCTTGATTTTGGCTCAGGTCATGATCTCATGGTTTGTGGGTTTGAGCCCCGCATTGGGCTCTGTGCTAATAGTACTGAGCCTGCTTGGGACTCTCTCTTCCCTAATTCAATAAACTTAAGGGGAAAAAAAAAAGGGGGTGCCCGGGCGGCTCAAACAGCCAATTTCAGCTCAGGTCATGATCTCACAGCTCGTGAGTTTGAGCCCCACATCAGGCTGTGTCAAAGCAAAGCCCCCTTCAGATCCTCTGTCATCCACTCTGCCCCTCTTTGGCTCATGCTCGCCCTCTTTCAAAAATAAACATACATTAAAAAAAGAAATTTAAAAAAATTAATAAAGGCATTTTTTTCTCTTCCCATACAGAGAGCATTGATGAAAAACTTAAGTGCATATATTATGGCCTCTGGAGTGTTGTACTAGGTAAAGCAAACACATGCGCATAGATACTGGAGCCAGACGCCTGGATATGTTGTACCCTATCCCTACCACTTACTGCAATCTGGGTTCTGACCATACTTGGGAAACCTCATGGTTTATGTGGATGGCTAGATCAAGGCATTATTTGTGTGTTCCTGGGCTCCCTGACCAAAATACCATCCACATACTCTCATAATACCAGCTCAGTTAGATCCCAACCACTAACTTAGATTCTGAACCTGGGAGTTTATCTATGGTATTTATTTATTTATTTATTATTTATTTTTATGGTATTTATAAGGGTAGTGGTAAAGTACAGATTTTTATTTCCATCAAAAGAAAAGTAATATGTACAGGGACAAAAAAATATCTGGATGCTATCTGCCATTTAAAAACATTTTGTTATTTAAAAAGTAATTATATACAAGCTGCAGATACTCTGGAAAGATACTGCTTTACCTGTGTGAAGCCACAACCAGTTCCATGTGAGTAGACTGTAGGAGTACCTCACCACTGTATAACCAGCACCTGGCACACAGCAGGCACTCAAAACAGATTTACTGAAAAAAACTGATGCAAACGTGCTTTTAGGTAGTGAACGAATTATTGAGGTCCCCTGTTGATCTGAAGAAACAAAGTACTCTGGTTGGAAAGGTAATGCAAGGGGGTTGTTAGGTGTGGAGTGAAAGGAGGGAAGAAGATCAACAATGATTAAAGGAAGACTGAATTTTGCCCAGATTTGTTTCATTAAATGCCACAATTAAACTTTACTAGGTCTATGTGAAATACATATTGAAATAATACAGGAGGATTTCAATAACCAGAATAACTGTACAAAAAATAAACAAACTAACTTTATTAAGTTACTACTTCACTCCTTAGACATTAATTTGTTTACAAAAATATGTTTGAAATACATTATTGAAAGTGACTACACACAATAAATAGAAAATAGGGATGCATGGTGCTGGAGATCTATCAACCAACTTATCTTCATGTGTTGCCCACTGTTGTAGACAAAACCGGACACATAATCAGCATTACTGAAAGCAGTCAAAGTACCTGGGAGAGGGCTGCAAACTACAAGAAAAGTAGCTTAAAGATCTGGACCACTCACCAAAAAAATATTCACTGTTTAATCTGGGAGTTAATCTCACTATTGATAGCACTGAATTACCTACTACCCATAAGAATAATTTAAAAATAAGAAAAGTGCCAAGGAACCTTCATTAACAGTATTTTTAAGGCTAAGTTTCTATTTTAAATATCTGATGATTACTCGAATATCCTAAGCCAAGAGGCAGGCCCTATGACAATAAGTTATAAATAGTCTGAGTTTAATAACTTAAAGGTGATAATGGTTAACATAATACATACCGTGTGAGTATTTAACTAACCACTTTCAGGTAAGGTCATAATTAAAAGGTTTAAGTTTACAGTTTCAATTTCTGGTTAAAAGTGATGACATCCTACTATTGTAAATATGCTAATAAACACATTACTTTGAATTACACTTGACTGAATTCTGTGTACACGTGGTTCCATATTCCAAGTGCAAATTCTCAACGGTGTAGGTTTATAATCAAAGCTGGGTTTAACAAATGCTTTCTAACTTCTGAAAGCAAATGATAAAAGCACTTCCTAAAAGTGAATAAAGTTATAAACAGGTGACCAGTTCTTTTTTTCCCTTTACGTGTGATGAACTTCATGTAGCATTAATTCCCGAGGTATATTTGTTTCTGGACCATACAGCTTACATGCTCTTCTTTCAAAGGCAGCTACCATCTGCTTTACAACTTCGTCGAAAAACAATGTGGCAAGCTGAGAGTGCAGAAGGGAGCGGAATTCAAAAGAAATCTGTAGGAAAATGTTAATTATTTTAGGAGGATCTTTCTCTTATTCAATGTCTACTTAGGATAATGGTATTCACACTGTGAAATGGGCTGCTCGGCCTGTAAGGTAGAGTTGTACGGGTATATCTAGATGAGATTTTTACCACCCCTCAGAAGACGGAGACTTCTTTTCCACCGTAAGCACAACTACTGGCACAATAAGCCTAAGTAAACAAGGACAGTGAATTTCATTTCAGGACAAAGAATCTGCTTTTATTAAGTTAAAGATAAAACTGGAAAAAAGCTTTGCTGAATGAATACCATTTCGGTCTGGCTTCTTTCTAATGTACCCCTTTTGGATCTATCCTGTTTCCCAAAAGGAAATACAGAAGGGAAGTAACCCTTCTGATAAGGTATTCCTATGAGAAGTAGTAGCAAGAAGATGAGAAGAGAACTATTTATATCTCCTCAAGATAGAAGTCAAGGCAAGTGGTTCGAGAAAGAGTATTTTAAGGACCAAATAGCCACTAACTTTTACAACTGCTTTAATTTTCCATTTTGAAGTAATTTAAAATTTGTAAGAAAGTTGCAAAAATACTACAAAGATTTCTCATACACCCGTTACCCAGATTCTCCTATTTAGAAAAAAAATTTTTTTTTTAAGTTTATTTTTTTGAGAGAGAGAGTGAGCGAACACAAACAGGGGAGGGGCAGAGACAAGGAGAGACAAAATCCCAAGCAGGCTCCACACCATCAGTGCAGAACCCAATATGGGGCTCAAACTCACAAACTGTGAGATGACCTCAGCTCAGATCAGGAGTCAGATGCTTAACCGACTGCAGCACCCATGCACCCTTAGATTCTCCTATTTTAATGTTTTACAGAACTACAGTGCAATTATTAAAGCCAGGAAATTAAGAGAGAGTTAATGCTACTAGATAGTAACACTATTATCTAATCTACACAGGCCTTATTCAAATTTCCTCAACTGTCTCATTAATGTCCACTAATTTTTTAATGAATGCAACTCAAGAGCTGAGAACAGCAGCATCAAAATTATGACTATTTCTGGGGCACCTGGGTGACTCAATTGGTTGAGTGTCCAATTTTGGCTCAGGTCATGAACTCACAGTCTGTGGGTTTGAGCCCTGTACTGGGCTCTGTGCTGACAGCTCAGAGCCTGGAGCCTGCTTCAGGTTCTGTGTCTCCCTCTCTCCCTGCCCCTCCCCCGCTCACACTCTGTCTCTGTCTCAGTCTCTCTCTGTCAAAAATAAATAATCATTAAAAAAAAACTTTAAGGGGCGCCTAGATGGCTCAGTTGGTTAAGCATCTGACTTCGGCTCAGGTCATGATCTCACAATTTGTGAGTTTGAGCCCCACATCAGGCTCTGTGCTGACAGCTCGCAGCCTAGAGCCTGCTTCAGATTCTGTGTCTCCCTCTCTCTCTGCCCTCCCCTCACTCACACTCTGTCTCTCTCTCTCTCTCTCTCTCTCAAAAATGAATAAACATTTAAAAATTTTTTAAAAAAATTATGACTATTTCTTGAAATGCAATGCCTGAGTTGCAAATACAGAGAACAATTCATGTATTATCTGTTGGCAAAGAAAAGCCACAAGTGGCTCTAAGTTATCTATAGCTAAGGTGATGTGAACAAGAAAATGCCATATTCCCTATTTTAAAAACATATTTTCCCCTTTGCACTTTATCTCTGCACCACAAGATGTAGAAATCAATGTGTAGATTTCATTTGCTGTTAATAAACTGTTATTAAGCTGTTAGTAAATTCTTAATATGTGTCTTATAATCTATGGACCTGTAAAAATTAGAAAATAGAGAATGACTATTCAAGTTTTCAAGAAATAGAACAGAAAAAGAGAAAGATTCATTAGTATTCTTTCTTATAAAGTTAGTACAGAAAAAGGTATTCAACACTCAGAAATTTGAGATTTTCTGAAAGTGTCTTTCAGTAATCACTATGCACCTAAGATTAATTATGGCAACTGGATTCTAATAAATTGATTATTCCTTCTTTAACAAAACCTCACCTAATATTTGGAACAAACTGAGGGCTGTATGAGAGACTTACTGAAAAATCCAAGGTGCAAGTTCTTGGGTAGCCAGGAAGACCAGGGCTAAAACGCCAAACAGTCTCCAAATGATTGAAAAGTTTCCCGTCAGTACAAGATGCCTAGGACAAAATGAAAATACAACAGGTGTAAAATACCATTTGGACTGTCCAGAATCTACAGTTGAGGATGATTTCTTTTTGAAATGTTTGTAGGTCAGACCACAGGTGATAAAAACATCTCATTTTCAGCTTGGTACTAGGAAGTGACCTCTTGCCAATATACGCCAAGATTGTCAGTGCTCGTTTTCACTGCTGCCACCCACTGTGCTTAGACATTCTCCAGGAGCAAAACAGGGAGTGATTTTTTTGGAAGTTTATCTCCAGCCCTGCCACTTATAAGTAATCCTGAACAAGTTAATTTCCAATACCGTATTTCCTTATATCTATAAAATGAGTATAATACCTATTTTATATCATCATATGATACAACTAAAATATTTATAAGGTATCTGGCACAGATCCCAAGTATAATTCTAGAATTCTTCTTTCCTACCCAAAGACTTCTCTTGTCAGTTACATCCACTCATTAGTCTCTATTTCTAAGGGCATCCGTGGTTCTAGTTTTCCTGAGAGTCTGGTCCTGACCAGTATCCCTGATCCATTGCTTTCTAACCTCTAATCTCTTCAGTGCTCATGTTTATTTTGTGTATGGATACATTGAAACATAATACTTAGCAATACTATGTACAGTCCATCTTGATAGTTCCCATTCTGTATCATTAAAAGAAGGCTAAGACCCACTTAAGAGTTGCCTCCTGCAATGTGAAAAATGGTGGCCAGGTTCATAGTCACTAGTCTATTGTCAGGACTGTTTACAACTCTGAATAAAGTTCAGCTTCTTTACTTACTATCCTAAGACGGTATCTGGGCCTTCATACTAGTAGACAACTGACCTCAAGAATATGTACCACTTTCCCTCAGCAGCAAACCGTCTTTTAAACCCTTGTTTCAAAATCAACACATCCCTCCCCAATTAAGCCTTAAGTTTTCAGCTCTTTTGGCATATCCTGGGACCAATAAATGATCAAGCCCCTCTACCCCTTTTTTCTCTGTTAACTTATTCCCCTCAACACTTTAGATTGTCCCTCCTCCGAGCCTATACACTACAGGTTGGCAAAAGGACTTGCATAGATAAACATTTTTCCCCAAAGTGTTATTTTTTCTTCCCTAGCTTCTGTCTCCCTAAACACAGAACGCAAGATTATTTGACTATATCTGACTATATCTCCACAAATAGTTCAAATTGGAAGCCAAAGAGCTTAAAATATATTTGATGTTTATTCTTCCTCTTCATCTAAAGCCTTCTGAGTCAGTTATCACATGAAAACATGGTAGAATCATTATAAAGATCAATTGCATCCATACTAAAAAGCATTTATGAAGAAATGCTCTATTTTCACATTCATAGAAGACAGTATTTTAATTTTTAAGGTGGAAACCAGTGAATGTTTTAAAATTTAGGGGGAGGAAAAAATAAATAAAATTTACTTAGACATGATAAAATAATAGTCATTAAAATGCTAACTACTTTATTTTTATTTTAGAGAAAGAGAATGAGCAAGCAGGAGGGAGAGCGAGAGTGAGAGAGAATGAATCTCAAGCAGGCTCCATTCTCAGTCCAGAGTCCACTGAGGGGCTTGATCCCACAACCATAGGATCATGACCTGAGCCAAAATTATAGACTTGAATGCTCAACTGACTGAGCCACTGAACTACTCTAATAGCTAAATTTAGTCATATTATGCTAAGTCACTGGGGAGAAGTGAAAATTTTCTTCAAGGAGTTTGGTTTTTTGTTTTGTTTTGTTTTGAGAGAGAGAGAGAGAGAGAGAGACCACACGTGTGCAAGCAGGGGAGGAGCACAGGGAGAGAGAGACTCTCAAGTGGGCTCCACACCGAGCCCAGAGCCTGATACAGGGCTTGGGGCTCAATCTCATGACAGTGAGATCATGACCTGAGCGGAAATCAAGAATTGGACATTAAACTGAGTCATCCAGGCGCCCGAAAGAGTTTGGTTTTACTGGTAGTTCAGTAATAAGCATCTAATTTTCAAAAGCATCAAAAGTTTATTATAAATCTTATTATTTCAGTTACCCAGCTTTCAGGTAATACATTCTACCCTTCTTTACAATCACATAAGATGCTTACAGGAAATTTAACAATGAAGGAAAAACTGCTACTGGGAATGCTCACAATATACCACCTCCCTCTGACTACTTTTTCACAAAATGTGACAGTGCTGTACTCATACAAATAATCTAGCCCAAGGACCCACAGGTTTTTACTGGTATGTTTAGACATGGCAAAAGGCTTTATTCCTAACAGGAGAGTTGCTGATCACAACAGGAGGTGTTATGATGATGACCTGCAACTAGCTGCTCTGACTGAACTGACCCAGACAATACAAACTACGGCATACAAAATTTTATATTGTGACCCAGGCAGTAAGAGTCATTGAACGGTTGCCTCTATTAAATCTGCTGAAAACTTCTAAGGGCTTCTGGTCATTATAGATTCATGTACATTAGAATTACTGACACATCACAGGCACATCTGAGGCAACTAGTGATTCACCAAAAATGTCACATGGCTTCTCCTGCTCCCTTGGTTATAATGATTTTTATTCTATAGCACATGTGTGTATGAGGTATTAAAATCCAAAACGTGAACCCAGGGACAACAGAAAATTGAACATATATAGTTGTGTCTTATGCTCAAATATATCTTTCAACAATTGACACATTAAGTGAGGCACCTTATTTTATTTTTTTTAATGTTTATTTTTGTTTTAATTTTTTTAAATGTTTATTTATTTTTGAGACAGAGAGAGACAAAGCATGAGTGGGAAAAGGGAAGAGAGAGAGGGAGACACAGGATCCGAAGCAGACTGCAGGCTCTGAGCCATCAGCACAGAGCCTGACGCGGGGCTTGAACTCGTCAACCGCAAGATCATGACCTGAGCCGAAGTCAGACGCTCAACTGACTGAGCCACCCAGGTGCCCCCAATGTTTGCTTATTTTTGAAGGAGAGACAGAGTGTGAGCAGGGGAGGGGCAGAGAGAGAGAGAGAGAGAGAGAGAGAGAGAGAGAGACAGAATCAGAAGCAGGTCCCAGGCTCTGAGCGGTCAGCACAGAGCCCGATGTGGGGCTTGAACTCACGGACTGTGAGATCATGACCTGAGCCGAAGTCAGATGTCCAACCGACTGAGCCACCCAGGCACCGCTATGAGGCAGCTTATTTTATTTTATTTTTTTTTTTAATTTTTTTTCTCAACGTTTTTATTTATTTTTGGGACAGAGAGAGACAGAGCATGAACGGGGGAGGGGCAGAGAGAGAGGGAGACACAGAATCGGAAACAGGCTCCAGGCTCTGAGCCGTCAGCCCAGAGCCCGACGCGGGGCTCGAACTCACGGACCGCGAGATCGTGACCTGGCTGAAGTCGGACGCTTAACCGACTGCGCCACCCAGGCGCCCCGAGGCAGCTTATTTTAATGAAAAATACCTTTGCAATTTGACACAAACAGTGTGAATTTGCATAAGGTTCTTAATTTTACTAAGCCTCATAAAATTGAGATAGCAATGATAACTTCATACATGTTATTATGAAGATTTTTTTTTCTAATACAGTTTCCTCCCTCCTTGGCAGTAGTGAAAGTTACTGAGATTATGAGGAACATCTCTGGATCTGCAATAACCCAAAAAGACAGTAATGAGAACTTCTTAAGCACAAAGCTCTCATGACTCCCATCACTGTAGTATTGGTGCTGAGGCCACACAAAGATGAAAAAGAGAAGCTTCCACTCACTCAAGTAGCTCAACCTTGTCAAGCAGAAATCAGATGAAGAAATAAATTATATTGCAGAGTGATAAGAGAAACAAAACATGTACAAAGCCCAGAAGAATCTCCGAAGTAGGACTGATTATTTACATTAAGGAAAGGGAGAAAGCAACATCAGACAGCTAGAATTTGAAGGACTACTAGGCAAAGAATTAAGTTCATTACAGGTAGAAGAGTAAGAAGTATGCAAAGGCACAGGGTCGCACAATAAGCACCGTATGGTGCATTCATGGAACTTGAAGATGGAAGGTACTGCCTGAACATTTAGTATATTTGTGTGTGTGTGTGTGTGTGTGTGTGTGTGTGTGTGTGTGTGTGCATGTGTGTAGTGTGTACTGGGGAAGGGGTGGGGAGCAACAATAAAGCAGATGACTTAATCTTGTATGTATTAAGAAGCGAGGGAAGGTGTGTCAACTATACTTCAATTAAAATAAAAAGCCAGTGAAGGAAAGAAAAAGCTAGGGGGAGAAAATTGAGGGTTATTATTTTTTTTTCTCAAGAATTCTTTTAGTTAAATATAGAATATGAAGATTTAAGTTTTAAGAGATTAACGTCAGGGGCACCTAGGTGGCTTATTCGGTTGGGTATCCAGCTCTTGATTTTGGTTCAGGTCATGCACGGTTCGTGAGATCAAGCCCCACATGGGACTCTGTGCTGACAGCATGGAGCCTGCTTGGGATTCTCTCGCTCCCTCTCTCCCTCTGTCAGTCCTCTGATTGTGCTCTCTCTCTCTCTCAAATAAACAAACATTTAGAAAAAGAGAGACTGAGGTCAGGAAACAGAAAAACATTTTCAGATTATATAGATATTCACTGGTGTCAGAAAGACTGAGCTGGAGTCTTGGCTCTGTAACCTTGGGTAAGTTATCTAACTCTTCTAAACCTTAATCTGCTCAACTATATGATGGAGAACAGTAACATTTGAATCTCAAAGGGCTGTTTTGAAGATTAAACAAGTAATTGAAGTGCTTTAAAGCACCACAAAGAGCTCAATAAATGTTAGCTAATGTGAGAGGCAGTGCAGTATAGTAGTAAAAATCTCCAAAACTATGAGGAAAAAGATAGAAATATTCATAATGGCAAAGCCCCGGAGTGGCACAGCCTTTTATATGAGTTCAAGTTGTGAGAGTAAGATGAGGGTGGACTCCAAAGTCAGCCTCACTGGACAGTAGACTCTCTGATATGAGAGCTGCACCTCCTTACAGGAGGTGACGAAGGCATTTAGCTCTGGCCAATTACCAAGAAATGATATTTTGTGGGCATAAAACACAACTACACTTTAAGTATTTGGCCACGAAACTCTAGGAATTCAAAAGAACTCTATGGAATTCTGTCGTTTTGTGTATTTAAGCCCCAGTACCTTTTCTATATGTGCATTCTCCTTTGACAAGGTAAAATAATCAATAGAATGCATGTAATAGCACTTGGCATTTCAGTACCGCCACATGGCAGTATGACCTTGACAGTGTTCATGTTCTCATTTATATCTTTTCTACCTTCATTCTCTCACCACTGTCCTTTCCTTAACTTAAAAAAACCAAAAAATCAAAAAAACAAACTAGCGCAAAAATTAAAACAGTTCTCACTTGTGCGGTCCAATCTTTTCTAAGGGGCAATAGTCCTCAACTGAAGAAAAAAAAAGAAAAAGCTTCTTATTTCCATATTCTAGTCAAATTTCTATTTGGCAAGAATAACACCAATACTGGATAAAACAGTACAGTTAGAAGACATATAAGAAATCATTTGTTTTTTCCTTCCTTCTCTGATTAGTTTAGGGACATTCTTTCAAGCTATCATACTTTAACTCACTTGATATAATCAACATTTGGGAAAGATTTAAAAACAACAAAAACTACAACTATTACCTTTACCAAATGTGGTTTCACCAAGGTTACTACTGATGTATAGCGCTCCAACACAGGTGGAAACCCAATTTCTAATCGTGTTTTGCAATATCCAGTTCTCTTTGATATTACATCTGATTTTTTGCACCAAGGAACAAAATGCTTGTAATCTTCCATTCCTGATACCACATCATACATTTCCTGCATAGAATATCTTAAAAAAAAAAAAAAAGAGAGAAAGAGAGAAAGGTGTTAACTGCACCTAGTTATATGGCATACATATATTTTAAACTGAATATGAGGGGCACCTGGGTGCCTCACTCGGTTAAGCATCTGACTCTTGACTTAGGCTCAGGTCATGATCTCGCAGTTCATAAGGCTGAGCCCCACACTGGGCTCTGCACTGACTCCGCAAAGCTGGCTTGGGATTCTCTCTCCTTCTTTCTCAACGCCTTCCCAACTTGCTGCCTCTTAAAATAAATAAACAAACTTTAAAAAATAATTAAGGGGTGCCTGGGTGGCGCAGTCGGTTAAGCGTCCGACTTCAGCCAGGTCACGATCTCGCGGTCCGGGAGTTCGAGCCCCGCGTCAGGCTCTGGGCTGATGGCTCGGAGCCTGGAGCCTGTTTCCGATTCTGTCTCCCTCTCTCTCTGCCCCTCCCCCGTTCATGCTCTGTCTCTCTCTGTCCCAAAAATAAATAAATGTTAAAAAAAAAATAAAAATAAAAATAAAAAAATAAATAAATAAATAAAAAAAAATAAAAAATAATTAAAAGGGGCACCTGGGTGGCTCAGTCAGTTAAGCATCTGACTTCGGCTCAGGTCATGATCTCACGGTCCGTGAGTTTGAGCCCCACGTCAGGCTCTGTGCTGACAGCTCGGAGCCTGGAGCCTGCTTTGGATTCTGTGTCTCCCTCTCTCTGACCCTCCCCCGTTCATACTCTGTCTCTCTCTGTCTCAAAAATAAATAAACGTTAAAAAATAATAATTAAAATAATTAAAAAATAAAAAAATTATAATCAAATATATACTTTAAAGTTTACTTATTAATTTATTTTAGTAATCGCTATACCCAATGTGGGGCTTGAACTCACAATCCTGAAATCAAGCATTGCATGCTCTTCTGACCGAGCCAGCCAGACAACCCCTCCTTTTTTTAAGTTTATTTATTTATTTTTATTAAAAAAACATTTTTTTAATGTTTATTTATTATTTTGAGAGAAAGACACCATCAGCAGGAGGAGGGACACACAGAGAGGAAGACACAGAACCTGAAGCAGGCTCCAGGCTCTGAGCTGCCCGCACAGAGCCCAACGCGCCGTCCGAACCCACAAACCTTGAGATCATGACCTGAGCTGACGTGAGACACTTAACTGACTGAGCCACCCAGGCACCCCTGTTTTTTTAAGATCAAATATACACTTTAGAGCAAAGAAATTTATAACATATTGTTACATGAAAAAAAGCACACTACAAAGTAGACAGGATATGCACTATTCTATTATCCATTTAAGAAAAATTATACATAGGGGCGCCTGGGTGGCTCAGTCGGTTAAGCATCTGACTTTGGCTCAGGTCATGATCTTGCAGTTTGTGGGTTTGAGACCCATGTTGGGCTCTGTGCTGACAGCTCAGAGCCTGGAGCCTGTTTCGGATTCTGTGTCTCCCTCTCTCTCTGACCCTCCCCCGTTCATGCTCTGTCTCTCTCTGTCTCAAAAATAAACATTAAAAAAAATTAAAAAAGAAAAATTATATGTAAATTCTATATTTCTCACTTTTAAATACCTGATGTTTACTTCTTCCTGAAATTGTTAGGGTAACAGATTATGTGCAATGAAAGTCTGGAAGGACACAGATTAAACAATAGTTTTTAACTCAAGAAAAAGAAGTAGGAATAAAGATCGACTCTCTTAGTACATATTCTTATATATTGTTAGATTTTTATACAAGTATGTAGTATTTTTGTAATTAAAAAAAAAAGGAAACTATTCTAGAACATAAAGGAAACATCTCATTCTTTTCATGAGCCAGCATAACACTCCATCAACCCAATCCTGACCAAGAACATAAAAAATAAAATCTATAGACCAATGTCACCTGTGACTACTAAGGCAAAAATTCTAATTATCAGCAAATAAAATCCAAAAATACATTTTGAAAAAAACATTATCAAATGCAACTCTTTTAAAGATGCACGGATGGCTTAACACTAAGAATTATATTATTATAACCATATTAACCAAAAGAAAAATTGTGATTCCCTCCATAAATGGTAAAATACCAAAAGCATTCTCATTAGAGTTAGAAATAAAACAAAGATGCTAGTTATCATTGTTATGTAACATTGTTCTGAAAGTATTAGCTGAAGTAAAATCAGAGTATGAAATATGAGGCATATGTATGGAGAAGAATAAAACAAGAGTATCAGTTGGCAGGTGATATGACTGTCAATTCAGAAGATAAGCAATTCAGAATTCAGTAAGGTAACCTGTTAAAGAACCTTTAAAAATAAATACTTTTCCTACACTAACAAGAACCAGTTATAAAACAGCACAGAATTGCAAAATACCTACAAATAAATTCAACAAAAAAACTTAAGGGCCTAAATGTAAAACAAACAGAAACAGCAGCAGTCTATGGATACAAAAGACGAGCAGATGATGAGAGCCAGATACATATTATTCTTATAAAAACTGAACACTGTTAAAACATAATTCACCTCAAAATGGTAATAGGAATTTACACCACCACCAAGACCATGATGGCTGGGACTATAATTCTGCCCCCCTCCAATCCCTTCAACAAGTACATGGTCATAATCAACCAGGCTACACCCTACAACTACCCAGTGCCCCTCCCAGATGATGGGAACATGCCCAAGGTGTCCAGCCACCCCCAGGACTCCGGGCCCAAGTCTGGAGTGGCTGAAGAAACTGTGAGCACCTCCAGTCGCAGGGAGGACACATCCTCCCATGGCCAATAATATGTGAAAAGTGAAAGAAGAAAAATTATACAGTAATTTAAACAATCCCAATCTAAATTACAAAAGGGAAGTTTCAGAATAAGACAGAATGAGTCTTTATGAATGTTTAAATTAATCTTTATGAGCATGAAATGAGGCCCACACCAGAGGGGAGGGAAAATCACCCTACCCCCTTGGTTTTAGTTACTTTGAAATAAAGGCCAAAGTAAGTCCCATGAAGAAGTATGAAACCTTGTAGCCTGGAACTTACTTGTTATAAAAATAGTCTACAACAACTCAGAAAGCAGTATATACAGCATAGTGGTCAAGGAGATGGACTTTATACTCAGGAAGGACTGTGCTCAAGTATCAACCCTAAAACATAGTAAGCCACATGACCCTGGGTAGGCTGTTTAACCTCTCAATTTTATGTTCTTCATCCATAACTAAAAAGTACCTCTACAGAGTTCTTCTGAGGGTTAAGTGAAATCGTTTTGCCATATTGCACAATGCTTAATAAGCACTTAATAAACGGTAGCTAATATGTGTTTATGTCAAATACAGGGGAAAAGATAAGATAGAGATCACTGGATAAGGCCAATTTGCAATAAAAATAATTTTAGCCTGAGAAAGAATAAGGAAGCAAGCAATAATAAGTAAATACGTTGGAAAAAATAATCTTTGAAAAAAAAATCTTTGGAATCATACTTCATGTACATTATCTCTCTGAGCTTCAGTTTCCTCATCTCTATAATAGGAATAACAACACCTAATATACATGGCTATTGTGAAAATTAAATGAAACAGTAAAGTACCCAGTAATAGCTGTCAAATGCCAGGTACACAGTAAAAGAAGATATTAACAGTGATTCAAAAGTAAAGCAGGCCAGGGGTGCCTGGGTGGCTGAGTTGGTTTAGCATCTGACTCTGGATTTCAGCTCAGGTCCTGATCTCACAGTTTGTGGGTTTGAGCCCTGTATTGGGCTCTGTGCTGGCAGCTTGGAGCCTGCTTGGGATTCTCTCCCTCTCTCTGCCCCTCCTCTGCTCACGCATGGGCTCTCTCTCAAAATAAATAAATATTTTTTTTAAAAAGTAGACCAATTCACTATTAATCTTTTTATTGCCATTTCTTTTTTTAACTGATACCAGCTCTGGCAAAGTATCTACCTATCCAATTATTTAGGCTCACTTCACATGGTATACTTGCTGGGAAGAAGATGCCCATCAGGAGGCTACTATTTCCTGGCACAAAAACAGACACTCAGATCAATGGAACAGAATAGAGAACCCATAAATGGACCCACAAACGTATGGCCAACTAATTTTTGACAAAGCAGGAAAGAATATCCAATGGAATAAAGACCGTCTCTTCAGCAAGTGGTGCTGGGAAAACTGGACAGCGATATAGAGAAGAATGAACCTGGACCACTTTCTTACACCATACACAAAAATAAAAAAATGGATGAAAGACCTAAATGTAAGACAGGAAGCCATCAAAATCCTCGAGGAGAAAGCAGGCAAAAACCTCTTTGACCTCAGCCACAACAAGTTCTTACTCAACACATCTCTGGAGGCAAGGGAAACAAAAGCAAGAATGAACTACTGGGACCTTATCAAAATAAAAAAGCTTCTTCTGCACAGCAAAGGAAACAATCAATAAAACTAAAAGGCAACCGGGGCGCCTGGGTGGCGCAGTCGGTTAAGCGTCCGACTTCAGCCAGGTCACGATCTCGCGGTCCGGGAGTTCGAGCCCCGCGTCGGGCTCTGGGCTGATGGCTCAGAGCCTGGAGCCTGTTTCCGATTCTGTGTCTCCCTCTCTCTCTGCCCCTCCCCCGTTCATGCTCTGTCTCTCTCTGTCCCAAAAATAAATAAACGTTAAAAAAAAAAAAAAAATTAAAAAAAAAAAAAACTAAAAGGCAACCAACAGAATGGGAGATCTGCAAATGACACATCAGATAAAGGGTTAGTATCCAAAATCTATAAAGAACTTATAAAACTCAACACCCAAAAAACAAATAATCCAGTGAAGAAATGGGCAAAAGACATGCATAGACACGTCTCCAAAGAAGGATAAAGATGGCCAACCGACACATGAAAAAATGCTCAACATCACTTATCATCAGGGAAATACAAATCAAAACCACAATGAGATACCACCTCACACCTGTCAGAATGACTAACACTAACAACTCAGGCAACAACAGATGTTGGCGAGGATGTGGAGAGAGGAGTTCCTCTGTACTGCTGGTGAGAATGCAAACTGGTGCAGCCACTCTGGAAAAGAGTATGGAGACTCCTCAAAAAATTAAAAATAGAACTACCCTATGACCCAGCAATTGCACTACTAGGTATTTATCCACAGGATACAAGTGTGCTGTTTCAAAGAGACACATGCACCCCCATGTTTATAGCAGCACTATCAACAATAGCCAACGTATGGAAAGAGCCCAAATGTTCATCGACAGATAAATGGATAAAGAAGGTGTGGTATATATATATATATATATATATATATATATATATATATACACACACACACACACACAATGAAGTATTACTTTGCAATCTAAAAGAATGGAATCTTGCCATTTGCAACTATGTGGAAGGAACTGGAGAATATTATGCTAAGCGAAATTAGTCAGAGAAAGACAAATATCATATGACTTCACTCATATGAGGAATTTAAGATACAAAACAGATGAATATAGGGAAGGGAAGCAAAAAGAATATACAAACAGGGAGGGGGGACAAAACATAAGAGACTCTTAAATATGGAGAACAAACAGAGGGTTGCTGGAGGGGTTGTGGGAGGGGGGATTGCTAAATGGATAAGGGGCATTAAGGAATCTACTCCTGAAATCATTGTTGTACTATATGCTAACTAACTTGGATATAAATTAAACAATAAACAGACTTAAAAAAAAAAAGGAGGCTACTATTCCCAGTACCCCTCTTGCATTTAGATGGGATTATGTAACTAGTTCTTCCCAATAATCCCTTCCAAATCAATATGGTTTAGAATCAGGTATATCTTTTTAAGAGACTCTGAAGACTAAGAAATTACAAAGGTACAAGTTAGATGGAGCCCGGTTCATAAATTGCTGTGCATGGATGGGGAGTACTCACTTGAACTTTACATAAGGAAGAAATAAACTTTTGGGTTTTACTTATATAGCTGCTAGCTTTACCTTAACCAATACAGTGACAGCCAGTAATAAAGGTGATTTTAGTTACAAAAGTGGAGTCTGCTGAAAGTCCTTTACTACAGAAAACTTTACTACAGAAGGGAAAGAGCAAGTGGAAAAATTCATGAAATGCATTTTCACAAGAATTCATGTAATACTTAATGGCCTGTCAAGAATTAAGACCCCCTTGTAGAAATTCCCCTATGAACAGATGCTGTATTTCTGGTTTAGCAGAACTGCAGTCTCTCTATTCTCTCCTGTGTATATGCCTAGATCTGGGGTCAAACCTGGCCTATTGCCTTGTTTTGTAAATAAAGTTTTATTAGCACATAGCCACACCCACTTATTAACTACAGGCTATAGTAGTAGGTCTTTTGGGCTATAATTCCAATGACAGAGTTGAGTAGTTGCTACAGAGATAGTATGGTCCACAAAACCTAACATATTTACTCTCTGGCCCTTTACAGAAAAAGTTTGCCAACCTACGCTCTAGGTGGTAGGAGCCTCTTAGCACATCTGCATGTTACTTACCTATGCATGTGTATATGTTAGGGAGCTATATAAACATATTGGGCCCAACAAATCACTAATGTTGCCACTACAGAAATGAACAGTGTACAAAAATACAGGTCATAAACAGTTCAGTTATTTCCTTTATATGTCAAGATTTAAATCTATCCTATAAAGTCACTACATAATTATGTTAATTCAACAAATATTTATAAAACAGCAAAAGCTATGGAAAGGCCAATCCAGAAAAACCAGAGCTTACTCTGTAAGAAGAAAATCCAAAAAAAAAAAAGTCATGATACAAGAAAGTTATTATATACAAACCCTATAATTCTCCTCTCTGAATATTCTTTTCTTTTGTTTATTAATGGCGCAGCAATTCTGAAGAAAGTTCTTGCATATATCTCCTTAGGCAAAACTAAGGAGGTATATAGTGGAAGAGTTCTGCTCATCAGTATACCACAGGAAGCAAAATATCTAAAAGACAAAAATTACCTGAGTTAGAATGGCATTGAAAATTAAGAGGAAACACAAATTACAGACTGTAAAATACTATCACACTTTATTTTTTTAAAGTAAGCTCTACACCCAACGTGGGTCTCAAACTCATGACCATGAGATCAGGAGTTGCTGCTCCACCAACTGCGCCAGTCTGGCCTCCCAGTAACTATCATACTTTGGAAGACTTTGCAACTTTAGAATATTACACACACACACACACACACACACACACACACACACACACACAGAATTGTGTGCATATGCATGCACAAACACACAGAAAAAAAAATTATTAAGTACCATGAAGAAAACTAAACATAACAGCTTACAGTTTGGGTTAGAAGTTCCTGGCACAAAAGGGATCTCTCCCAGAAAGTTGGCTTTCAGTCTACCATCACGTATTACAACATATTCTTCCCATACACTTGCTAGAATATTCATCAACTATTCTCTCTTTATTTGTTAATGTAAACTCTTCCCCCAATGTGGGGCTTGAACTCATGACCCCGAGGCCATGAGTCCCATGGTCTACTGACTGAGCCAGCCAGGTGCCCCTCATCATCTATTCAACTCATCTATCCAGGTTGTTTTCTCAGCTGGATCCACAGAGGTTCTTTAATTCCTTTTTTTTTTTTTTTTTTAATTTTGAGAGAGAGAACATGCACACAAAAGTGGGGGAGGGGCAGAAAGAGGGAGGAGAGAGAGAGAATCCCAAGCAGGCTCCCCAGCGTAAGCAAAGAACCTGACATGGGCTCAAACTCAAGAATCTTGATATCATGACCAGAGCCAAAGTTGGACACTTAACTGATTGATCCAGCCAGGTGCCCCAGGTTCCTTAATTCTTGACCCACTCTGAGACTTGAGATTGGAAATCTAGTGGCCCTCTCAGAACTGTTGCTCTATACTCCTTTACCTTCCAGTCTCCCTTTCAATGCGTATATGTAAAAACACATATCAAAGAAATTAGAATATTAGTTGTTTGGGTGCTTCTAAATATAGGTGCCTGATACACTTGTTTTCACCTGAATATTTCTGCCTTTCCCTAATAAGATTATTGTATAACTATTTTATACTATTATTTATGTATTAGTTCATATACTCATTGAGATCGTGTTCTGTGCTAGGCACTAGGGATATAATGGTAAAAATAAAAATTAACTGTATGAGAATTACTTTGTAGTTGAGCATTCAAAAGAAGTGCTAAGAAAGAAAGGGGGTGGGGACACGTAATTAGGAGCTCCTTTTGATAGGGCAGTCTCAGAAGTCCTCTAACGTTATACTTCAGCTGAGATATAACAGGAGTTAGCCATATAAAGAGAGAAATAGGTATGTATGTACATAATAAATGTGTATGTGTATGCATACACACACAGTGTATGTGAGTGTAGTATATGGAAGGAGGGGAGGTAGGCAGGGGGCATTCCAGGTAGTAGGGAAAGAGCCTGGCAGTATCCACAGACCGAAAAAGACTAACAGTGTAGTATCAGTAAAGCAAGCCAGGAGAGTACTATGAAATAATATTAAACTGGTTGGAGCTAGATCATGCTGGGAATTATTAGCCAGGATAAAGCAATTTGGATTTTATCCTCAATGAGAAGCTTTTGGAGAATTCCAAGTAAAAGAGTACTATTTCATTAGATCAAATCTTCAAATTATTTTTTAAAAGGGGAATGGAGGGCCTAGTGAAATCTTATGTCATCATACATAAAATTTGTTTTATAAATAGAATTTACACATAAATAAAATTTCTTTGGACATAGACACCCTACAATTTGGCTGGGGAGGAAGAAACAATCAAGTTAAACAAGGAATAGTTGAAGAAATTGGGAATATTCAGCCAGAAGGATGATACCTGAGGTATGGTTCCAAAACATAAACAAGAAGCCCAATCGGAGGGAGACAAATTTAGGCTCCATAATAAAGGAAAGAACTTTTTTTAAAAAAATTTTTTTTCAACGTTTTTATTTTATTTTTGGGACAGAGAGAGACAGAGCATGAACAGGGGAGGGGCAGAGAGAGAGGGGGACACAGAATCGGAAACAGGCTCCAGGCTCCGAGCCATCAGCCCAGAGCCTGACGCGGGGCTCGAACTCACAGACCGCGAGATCGTGACCTGGCTGAAGTCGGACGCTTAACTGACTGTGCCACCCAGGCGCCCCAGTAAAGGAAAGAACTTTTGATAATTCCTTTTTTAAAAAACATACATTTATTTTTGAAAAAGAAAGCGTGTGCCTGCGTTGTCAGCAGACACACACACACACACACACACACACACACACACACACACACACGAGCAGAGGAGGGGCAGAGAGAGGGAACAGAGGATCTGAAGCAGGCTCTGTGCTGACAGCAGAGTCCAATGTGGGGCTCCAACTTAGAAACCGTGAGATCATGACCTGAGCCGAAGTTGGTTGCTTAACTAACTAAGCCACCCAGGTGCCCCAAGAAAGAACTTTTGAACAATTAATACTCTTTATAAAAATTAGGTGGTCTTATTCCAGACAATGAAATAAAGGTTAATGAAAATGGTTAAGCTAAACACTGATAACTATTTGTCAAAATGTAATGGTAAAGAAATCAGACATATGAACTATATAGGTGAACTTACAGGCCTCTTTTTAAGACTTTAAAAGGATTTTTCATCCAACTGTAAGTAACACTTCAAAATATAAACAAGGGGATAAAAATATTGCAAAACAAGACAGCTTTCTAAATTCTAGGTTTTTAGGACATCACAAGTAGTATTTGATTTTTTAATGATGGTAAGAGCATATTTTAAAGATATCTCTATTATTTTTAATCAAAAGAGATTTTAGATAAATTCATCTCCTAGAGAGAAAAATATGTTACCAATTTAGATAGGTTCATCTAGAGAGAATAAAGGTGTTAAGTGTTTCCAAAAATCTTTAAAAATATGATTAGTTATGTGAATCTTATTTTAAAGGCAGAGATAATATTAAAATAAGCCTATTGTGGGGTGCTTGGATGGCTCAGGTCATGATCTCACAGTTGGGATAGAGCTTCACGTTGGGCTCTGTGCTGACAGCATGGAGCCTGCTTGAGATTTTCTCTCTCTTCCTCTCACTCTCAAAATAATTTTAAAAAAGAGCCTATTGTGATTTTTTTTTTTTTTTTTTTTTTTTTTTTAGAGTGAAACTACAGAGTTTTCTTAGAAGTAGGATAATACCGGGGCACTTGGGTGACTCAGTCAGTTAAGCTTCTGACTTCGGCTCAGGTCAGGAACTCGAGGTTTGTGAATTCGAGCTTCGCGGCAGGCTCTGTGCTGACAGCTCAGAGCCTGGAGCCTGCGTGGGAATCTACGTCTCCCTCTCTCTCTGTCCCTCCCCCATTCATGCTCTCCCTCTCTCAAAAATAAAAAATAAAACATTAAAAATTTTTTTAAGAAAGTGGGATTATACCAACCTAAGTGAATGACAGTTACTCTGCTAAATGAAGCAGATCAGTGGAAATAACATAATTCGGCAATTAATTTAGCTTCTCCTTCAAAAAAAAATTTTTTTTAAGGTTTGTTCATTTTTGAGAGACAGAGGACGAGCACGGGGAAGGGAGAGAGAAAGTGAGACACAGAATCCGAAGCAGGCTCCAGGCTCTGAGCTGTCAGCACAGAGCCTGACACAGGGCCCAAACCCACAACCCACAAGATCATGACCTGAGCCGAAGTCAGACGCTCAACTGACATCAGCTCAGGTCATGATCTTAGGGTTTGTGAGTTCGAGCCCCATGTCAGGCTCTGTGAAGACAGCTTGGAGTTCGGATTCTGTCTCAATCTCTCTGCCCCTCCCCCACTCACACTGTGTGTGTGTGTGTGTGTGTGTGTGTGTGTGTGTGTGTCTCCCTCTCTCAAAAATAAATATTTAAAAATATTTAAAAAAGAAGCCACATAAAATAATTTAGGATCTCTGTTCGTCATATTGATTACAAACCAAATCTGGTGTACAAAATACCTGATCACCTGTTCCCTTTCTAGGACATTCTTTAGCTGTCTTTGTTATAACAGTTTTACCTATTTTCCCCACTTTTGTTACCTATTATCAGAAGCCAATTATGTGACAGACATTGAAAACACTTATTAATAATTTTCTGATAAATCAGTATCAGAAAAGGCAGCATTTCTGTGATAAACCTTTATTTAAAAAAGATAAAACCGTTGCTCCTGAGAGATGAACTGGTTGCCTATGAAGCTTTTCACTGTATATGGTTTTGAATTTTGTATCAAGTTTATGTAATACCATGGCCCCAACCTCCCACTCTACCTCCCCCAAAAGAAAACACACACACACATACACACACACATACACACACACATACACATATACATATAAAAACCCTTATACAATCTGATTACAACTGTAAAGGAAATACCTGTGTTTAAAGCAAGCTAATAGTTTTCCTGATGAGTCTGCATACTATCTATGGTTACAAGCCCTGGACCACACATCTATTTTCACACACTATCAAGAATGACGTCTTAAAAAAAAAAAAAAAAAAAAAAAAGAATAACGTCTTCAACTGTAATGAAGAGCCATACAGTCATATATATCGTTAAACCATGATATTAAAACTGAATCAGAGGAAGGACAGTTTTTTGTTACTAAACTTCCGATACTACATCTCACCCTACTATAATAAACGCCACAACCTATGTTAGTGCTTGCGCCTAAAATAAGCTCATAAACTCCCTCTTTCCTCATTATTATAAACAGTAAATACTTGTCTTGGAATTTAAACCTTAATGTAATCACTAAAACAATTTTTTTTCTTAAAACTGATTAGAACTACTTTTTCAAGTTATTTCCCTTAACAAGACTTCAGTTTCAACCAATATTTGTTTAAAAAGATTTAGAGTTGGCTGGGGGATGGATACTTGAAAAATTCTTTAAATCTAAATTCTTGGAGTTCAACATTTGTGCTTTCTCCCTTCATCCTGTACTGTTTACAACTGAATACATTTTAAATACTAACTTTAGTTTTCGAGCATTAATTTATTACAAAGTCATCAGGAAAAGGAAACTAAGCGGTGGAAGTATGGAATCATTCATGTCTCCACCTCCACCCACCAAAAAGGAGCCAACCAGGAAAATCCAAAGCTGGTTCAAGGTTACAGGACCTCTAAGTTACAGTCGAGCGGGGAAAAAAAATCCAGGTCCCCTACTATGGCTACATTTAGTTTTGCAAGCACCAAAGGGTGGAAGCAAACGTCTCCTACCAAAAACTGGGAAAGTATGTCTGGCCACTTGGCACGCTAGAGGAAAAGAAGGAGGCTCACCGCCGGGCCACAAACTCCCACAGCCCGGGCACCCAGCAACTCTGAGGCAAAGTTAAAAGAGCAGCAACAGCAGCAGGCCGTAGGGGAGGAGACCGGAAGAGCTCCAAGTTACCCTTTTTCTTAATTGCTCTATCAGCTGCTGCTAAAGTCGCTCCGCCGATGATTCACTACCTCTCGCGAGGGAAGCGAGTCACCAACTCAGACGGGTGTCTGGAACAGGCCCACGAACCTCTGGCCGGGGTGATGGGCGCAAAACCTGAACTCCTCAAACGCAGGAGACCCTCTTCCTCTGGAGACGCGGAAACGCATCCGGTCAGGCTCCCCCTCGTCCCAAGTCTTCTCGGTCCCCCAACTCAGCAAGCCGGGGCCGAAGGCTACCCTCACTGCAGCACCCCCGTTGTTTATTACCTGACGTTCCGGGTAGGCCTCTGCGCCGGAGCCGGGGTTCCGGCCGCTGCTGTCGGCTTTGGACGGCATCCCGAAACCACCTTTCTCAGGGCCCCCTGACCGGCCCGAGCTGCCATGATAGTCTCACTGAAGCCGGTCCTCACCTCCAGGACCTGGTCCTCGGTGCCGCCCTTCTGTGGCCCGCGGAGCCGCCCGGCTCCGGCGCCTTCCAACCAATCAGCGGGCCCCTTGAGCTGCCAGACACGCCCTCTCTTCCCACCCCGAAAGCGCATAACTGACGCAAGCTCCCGCTGCCGTAAGGCCGACTGTAAATGCCTCGTCATCCTTCCAGCCAATCAAAGGGAGCGCAGGGCCGCCTGGACACACCCCTCTTTCCTGGCCGAGCTCCAGTTCCCGCCGCGCACTAAGGCGCCTTTTACGTAAGACTCATCGTGACCTCTCACCCCACCTCCCGCGCTGGAACTCTTCTCCGGATTCGCCAACCGCCACCGTTCTCTTAGGCGCTGCTTGAGGTCGTGAGGCTCGGCACGTGAGCCCAGTCCAAGGGCGGGAGAAAGCTCGAGGTTCTGGGTGTTCGTTACGTAACTGTCCAAACCGGTGAGTGCTGAGCCGGACTGCCATCGTTCCTGGCTGCGAAGTCTGGCCGTCAGTCTTGCTGTTTAATGATTGTCTAATACAGTACCTGCCGTGCTTACCCCATGAAATTGTTGCGAGGGCAACATAAGGTCATGTACCTAGGGAAGAGACTCAGTTCTATTTGCCTTCCTCTTGTCTGGCCAACATTTTTATTGGTGTTCACGTATAGTGTGGGTTTCCCATAGTGCAGACAAACCAGACAACTTTGCTTTAATTTACCCATGTCAGGAATCAGTCAGTCATCAAGTCCTGACATTCTTTTCTTCTCTGTTCCCAGGTCCTTATTTAATCTTTGTATGTCAATGTCCTGTAAACCAGATAGTAGTACTACCTACTGAATATGGTTTTGAGGAACAAATGAGATAGTTGATTAAATATAATGAACAAATAATTGGGCACGTGTTATAGAAAAAAAATCAGGGTAACGAGGTGGACAGGGGTAAGGTGTGGTGCTAATCTATATAGGGTGGTCAGGTGGACCTCTCAGGAGGTGATACTGAACAAAGGCCTAAAGTGAGGAAATTAACTATGTGAGTATTTGGGAGGAAAGTAACTTCAGGTGAATAGCAAGTGCAAAGGCCCCAAACAGAAATAATGTTGCCTTGTTTTATGAAGAGCAAGGGCTTTGGATCACAGTGAGTGAGGAGGAGCATGGTAAGAAATGAGGTTAGAGATAGTGAGGGCTTTATCATAGTGCCTGGGAGGCCATGGTATCAACTTTGGATTTTTTTCTAAGTGTGCAGGGAAGTCATGAAAGCTTGAGGGTGGAATAGTGACTTGATCTGATCTACATTAACTAAAATATTCAGCTGCTGTGTGTATATATGATTATTTTGGGGGTGATATAAATAATGAGATAGGGAATTTGTCATTTTTTATTATTTTTCTACTCTTGCTTTGTTCATTGCAGTCATCCCTTACTAGATGCTTTGTGGAACGAGTTTAAATCACTAGCTACAAAGTTTATCAAACACTTTTCAATACAACACATAACATACTTGTTGAGGTGGTGTATAGCTGCATCCAAACGATTCTGTATTAAATTACTTTCAAATATACAATCCCTGCTATTATTGACCTCAATATTTCCAGTAATGTCTTCCTTAAAACAAATTTTTATCATATTACTCCTTTGCTCAAAAACCAGTTGTTACCAGTTGTCTAGGAGATATAAGCATTACACCGCCACCTCCTACTAAATTCTATTTCAAACTATTGATATTGTTAACTGGAAGACCTGTTAAACATACTTGTCAGTACATGATGTGCTTAAGTACTTAATATAAGGTTTTGTTTGTTTGTTTATTTTGAGAGAGCACACATGCATGCACAAGTGGGGGAGGGGCAGAGAGAGAGGTAGAGAGATAGAGAATCCCATGCAGGCTCCGCACCATCAGCGCAAAGCCCAGTGTAGGGCTTGAACTCACTAACTGTGAGATCATGATTGGAGCCAAAGCCAAAGTTAGACACTTAACTGTCTGAGCCACCCAGGTGCCCCAACACTTTTTAAAAATGTATATATTTTAGAGAGAGTGAAAGTTGGGGAGAGGGGCAGAGGGAGAGAGAGAGAATCTTAAGCAGGCTCTATTCTCAGCACAGAGCCTAATGTGGGACTGGATCCCATGACCCTGGGATCATGACCTGAGCCTAAATCAAGAGTTGGACGCTCAACTGACTGAGCCACCCAGATGCCCCAAGGCTTTCTTTTATTAAATTCACCAAACATTTTTTCATTCAACTCTTCTCAGACATATGAAAATACCTACTGAATTGGGTCACTCAATTGAATAGTTTCCCAATTTAAAAAACTTAAAAAAATTTTTTTAATGTTTATTTTTTAGAGGGAAACAGAGAAAAAGCATGAGTGGGGGAGGGCAGAGAGAGCAGGAGACAGAATCTGAAGCATGTTCCAGGTTCTGAGCTGTCAGTACAGAGCCCGAAGTGGGGCTCAAACCCATGAAATGTGGGATCATGACCTGAGCCGAAATCAGACACTTAAACAACTGAGCCACCCAGGTGACCCCCCAATTAAAAAAAAACTTTTAAGGCAAATAAAAGAATCTTTGTAATAGATGACATCTTCTCAGTAAAGGAAATAATGTCATAAGCTTAAAGGTGATAATAAACTCCATTCAGTTTCAGTAGATGACAGTGCTTCTGTAAATTGGGGGTTAAATGGTCTACCAACGTAAAAAGATTGGCAATAAATTAAAACTCAGCAGACACCTGTGGGAAGCAATATCTTAGAGTCCAAACCAACTATGCTGTCAAAAATATATTTGACACAATATCATATATTAAATATTTTTGCCAAAATAGTTGAATCTGAATCTGGTGAAGCTTTCAAATAAGCCAGTTTATACAGGGGATAGAAGAACATGTTAAATGACACCATGGAGATACAATCTGCCAAATAAGATGGGAAATTTTATAGGACAAATGCCCCAATTTCTTCAATAAATGTCAAATAAGGGAGAAGGGGGCAGGGGACTAAGGTAGATTTTTTTTTTTCCTTTAAGTATGGTTGACACACAGTGTTATATTAAATAAGTTGGATAAGTTTATACATTATGATATATTTCACTGTAAGTGTAGCTACCATCCATACTGATTAGATTTAAAAGATTTTAAGAGGCATTGTTTGGATTTTGTTTTGAACAAACTAAATGTAAAAAGACATATAGAAGCATGAGAAATTAAAGTAGAATCTCTACTTCAGTAAAGATTTATATTGAGGATTTTACAAGTGAAATATGATGTCTGTAATATGTTTTAAAATAATCCTTGGGGCGCCTGGGTGGCGCAGTCGGTTAAGCGTCCGACTTCAGCCAGGTCACGATCTCGCAGTACGTGGGTTCGAGCCCCGCGTCGGGCTCTGGGCTGATGGCTCAGAGCCTGGAGCCTGTTTCCGATTCTGTGTCTCCCTCTCTCTCTGCCCCTCTCCCGTTCATGCTCAGTCTCTCTCTGTCCCAAAAATAAATAAACGTTGAAAAAAAATTTTTTTTTTAAATAAAATAAAATAATCCAACATCAGGGGGGAGCCTAGGTGGCTCAGTCAGTTAAGTGTCCAACTCTTGGTTTTGGCTCAGGTCATAATCTCCCGGTTTCATGGATTCGAGCCCTGCATTGGGCTCTGTGCTGGTGGTGTGGAGCCTGCTTAGGATTCTCTCTCCCCTCTCTCTCTGCCCCTCTCCCACCCACACTGTCTCTGTCTCTCTCAAAAATAAATAAACTTAAAAAAATAATAATCCAATGAGGGAGGGGGTGAAGGAATAGAATGGATAAAACAAAATTGATCATTTGTTAATTATTGATCTGGATGATGAGTAAATGGGGAGTGTATAATAATATATCTAAATTTCATGGATGTTTGAAATCTTCCATAATAAAACTATATATGTATGTATACCCACATATTTAATTTCTGTTTTCATGTGATTTTGCCAAATGAAATCCTCCTGGTTGACTTCCACTTAGAATCTCACTTTGTTTGACCTTTTGCTCATTTCAGAACCCTGAATATAGACTGAATAGAACCAGAAAGGCTTCAGGTAAATAGAGATGGTTATGACTTTGTGCCAATACTATTTATAATCAACTCTCCAATCAAATGAATATTGGGTGAATTTTAACCACAGAACAAAACCTTTACCTAAACATCACATATTTTTTCCTGAAATAAAGCAAAAATTTTAAAATTAATCTCATTATATATACCTTTTTGATCAGCAAAATAGTATTCCCAGTATGCTAAATAATTTTATACAGGGATTATCTTCATGAAAATGTTTGGTTGAAAGAACACATTCCTTTACTGAATCAGGAACTGCATTACAAGAGGTTAGTGCTATTACAAATGTTAGTTGCTGCTGAAATTAAACTATGGAAAGGCATTAACTAGATAGTTTACCCTTACTCACTGGCTATGTCAGTCAAGGACTAGTCAGGAAAACTATACGAGTTATTTTAAACAGAAAATTTAATATAGGGATGTTGTTAAACAGGGGTTGCAGAACTATGGTGACAAAAAGTGGATACTGCTATAAGAAAGCAGTAGTGACTACAAGAAGTAAGTACCACTCTGTGTCCCCAAGACCACTGCACTGGTAGGTTAGTGATTTGCTGAGAAGACTCATGGGACTCAACATATAGTTGTACTCACAGCTATGATTTCTTACAGCAAAAGGATATAAAGCAAAATGAATAAAGGGAAAAGGAGCATGTGGGATATCTAGGGGAACCGGGTAAAACTTCCAAGGGTCCTTTCCCTGTGAAGTTGTAGAATCACACAGGATATGCTTACTTCTGACATTCTGACCACATGTGTGAAATGTTGCCAACCAGATAAGCTCATTAGAGACTGTCGTATACCCAAATTCCAGACTCCACAAACCATATTGCTTTCACAGTTTGGGCACAGTGAGGCAGTCTTATCAATTCTGGGAATGGTGAAAGCTTACCTGAAATACAGGTTTTTAAATGCCTGCCAAAGGCCAACCTTGTAAGCAAGTTTTTCAAAGAATAGCAGGCAAGCCTGACTTTTCTGCATACTCCCCTCCTACTGAGGGAACAAGGAAAAATTCTGGGCTATCAGAACTTAGAAACTTAGTGAAAGGGTCCCACAATACTGGGACTCAGATCTCTGAGGGGAGACCAGTGCTTGCTCGGCTGATAATAGTGCCTAAGAAGCATAAAGGTGACATATCTCCTATTCCCAAACTCCACGGAGCTGGGACTCAGGTGTCCAAGGAGGAAGCATCGATTGATAATGGGGCATCTAATGGGATGCAATGAGGCCTTACTGAGAACATAGGAAACAGTTTAAAAATAAGTAACTTGCACACACTAGAAACCAGCATGGCCAACAAGTCAACACTTATCTTCTGACCTTGACTCAAAATGCTGCTTTGTAGGAACACCTGGATGGCTCAGTTGGTTAAGTGTCTGACTTCAGCTCAGGTCATGATCTCACAATTTGTGAGTTTAAGCCCTCCATCAGGCTCTGTTGCTGACAGCTCAGAACCTGGCTTCAGATTCTTTGTCTCCCTTCCTCTGCCTCTTCCCCACTCGTGCACGCTCTCTCGCTCTCTTTCTCTCCCTCACAAAAATAATAAACATTAAAAAAAAAGTTTTTAAAAGAATGCTGCTTTGGGGCGCCTGGGTTGCTCAGTTGGTTGAGCCTCCGACTTCGGCTCAGGTCATGATCTCACAGTCTGTGGATTCGAGTCCCGCGTCAGGCTCTGTGCTGACAGCTCAGAGCCTGGAGCCTGCTTCTAATCCTGCGTCTTCCTCTCTCTCTGCCCCTCCCCCACTCTCACTTTGTCTCACTCTGTCTCTCAAAAATAAATAAATGTAAAAAAAAATTTTTTTTAAAGAAAGCTGCTTTGTATTATATGACTTCTTGAAAGATGAAGCAGCCACTCTGTAATACCAAAATATTAGAACTGATTTTTAAAACAGCTCAATTAGAGTGAGTCAAAATTGGAAACTTGAGCAAGTTATTCAAACCAGAAATGTAAACAAGAGAAAAGAAGATAACTGAATACCCAGGAAGGGCCACAAAAAGTAACAATATAGTTTAGGGGCTCTTCTCAGCTTTCCAGATTCAGAGATTTTTAGGTTAGGGCACTCAGAATTTATCAAGAAAATGGATCATCCTAGTTATATGACCAGCCTCTTATCCAACCCTATAATTCTCCTTTTGCAACTCCCTGCCACACACTGTGGCATCTAGTCACAGAACTGCCTCTAGATTCTACAGACCCGGTGGTGTTTGTTGCCTATGCTGTCTTTTCCTGGAGACTCTTCCTTCCTATTCCCACTTCCATCTCCTCTACTCCCTTTCACCTGGTTAATTCTTTCTTCATCCTATGAAACTGATCCAGTGTCACCATATCCAGAAAGTCACACCCCAGGAATTATATATAGCTACATATAGCATGGTTTGATATTTCTGTACAGTTCTAAAATCCTACAAATATATTTATTCTAACCACTTTGTATTATAATTGTTCCTATGAGTCTTTCTCCCAGCCCTGGACTATAAAGCAGCTGAAATACTATGGTTTCTGTGGTATTTCTATAATATATGAAAACAATAGGCAAAATATACTAGGATTACCATTTTAAAAATCTGAGACATAGTTTCTATTCTTCTATCTTCTCTTTTTGGTATTAAACATTATTTCTTTTTTTTTTGAAACATTATTTCTTTTTAAAAATATTTATTTTTGGGACAACGCAAGTGGGGAAGGGGCACAGAGAGGGGAACAGAGGATCGAAACCTTGTGCTGAAAGTCTGACAGCAGTGAGCATGACGTGGGGCTGCAACTCATGAAATGTGAGATCATGACCTGAGCCAAAGTTGGACACTCAACCAACTGAGCCATCAAGGTGCCCCTGAAACATTATTTCTTTAGTCAGTTTGCGTAGAATGTGGGTTTCAGATTTTTCAGCTCTTGTGTCCTCCACAAGTAGTATATTTTGTTGAGATTGCTCCTAAAGATGCTTTTGTTACATTAGCAAATTCTCTTGCCACCTGGGATGTGGTTGGTTTTGGCCAGGGCACCTTCCCTCACTTAAAGCCATCAGTTACTTTCTTAGTACTGTCACCTTATTTCATTTAAATTAAGCCTATTTCCCTCTTATATTTTTTTTCCTTTTACCTTTGGGATTATTTTTCTTAACAAAAAAGAAAGAAACAAATGAATCAGGGAGTGCACTTTGTCTTCTGTTATATTGAGCCATCTACCTGAGGTAACAGAACTCATTTCATTATTCTTGCTCCAAACAAAGGCCTTTGTATTTTCTTTAACATTTTGCCAAAAGCCTCAGCTCATTGAGTGTTTAGCTTTCCTTACACTATTTTTATGTTTCTGCCACTTAAAAATTTCTTTTTTGTGTGTGTGGGGGGGTGTCTGGGTGGCTCAGTTGGTTAAACTTCCGACTTTGGCTCAGGTCATGATCTCACTGTTTGTGAGTTACAGCCCCGTGTCAGGCTATGTGCTGACTGCTCAGAGCCTGTAGCCTGCTTCAGATTCTGTATCTGTCCCTGCTCTCTCTCTCTTCCCCTCCCCCTGCTCATGTTCTGTCTCTCTATCAAAAAATAAACATAAATTTTTTTTTAAATTTCTTTTTCCCCCCACCCAAATGTGGGAAAACTTCCTGGGGATTGCAAAGCACAATAAAACAATTGTATGAAAAGAGAAAACAAAAATAACCAGTCAAAACAAAGTTATTGTAGCTGGAAGTACTTAAAGTTGGTAATTTGTATTTTTTTTAAAGTTGCATAGCTTTAAAAAAAGTTGCAAGATGATTCATTACTGACAAACTGTTTAGCAGTTTCATTTAAGAGGAAACAATATATTTAATAAGTTGCAATTTAGTAGATAATCTTAGATTTAATTAATTATAATGTAATTATATCACTTGATTTACTCTTTGGACTGCATTGTGATATTGTTAAATATGTGATTTTAAAAATTAACGTTTTAGCTTTCTTATGTAGAAGTGTATTTTCCACTCATGGGGGAAAAAAAATAAAAACTTGCGATTATGGTCTACACTCAGAGAATGTGTTACTGCTTGGTTACATTTATTGGGTTCACACGTAAGACATTAAGGTATAAGAAGTAAATTATGTGGTCTTCAATTTAAGAAGAGGTGTGCAGAAACCTGATGTTGGGGAAATAAAACAGACTCTGAACTAAAAAACAAATCAAAACCTAAGAAGTTGCACAGCTTTAGGGAACTTAATAACAAATGAAATTTTAAATCAGTTAATATTGGCATCTGAATACAAAATGTTTATCAATATTACCTTTGTAGATGACTATCAAGGGATGTGCAGAATTTTCTAAATCCCCATGTGTACTTTGTATACATATTACTCTGTTCTGTATGTTTGTCCATCTCTCTATTGCTGAATCTTAGAGACCTCAGATTTCCGGCTGAGTATGCCTTCATTTTTGTTTTTGTTTTTCTAGTAACGGATCTTCATATCCTTTCACTTTTTCAAGCATCTTCAAACGACAACAAAATCTATAAAAAAGAAATTTGATGTTTAATCTAAAGGTTGCCCAGGGCAAGATCTGTTTATCTCAAACCATTGGTGCAGCCTTTAAGATCTACAAACAAGACCCTTATGTATAGATAAGGCAATCACGCTATAATATCACCCTGCTGCAGTTCTTCAAGGCGTATTGCACATTGCTCAGCATCTTTACTCAGCACATTGTTAGAGTACCAGTTCGTTATAAAAGGATATGTCAGGAACAGCTGGATGGAAGAACTGCATAGGGCAAGGTATGTGGGAAGGGAATCAGGGTTTCCATGCTGAGTGTGCCACTCTCTCTAGTGGCCACGTGTTCACCAACCCAGAAGCTCCTGATTTATTTTTTTATGTAGGCCTCCTTTCATCTTTTCTCCTTTTTGTTAAAGTCTAACTTTACCAGGACTTGTTGTATTTATTCATATTAGCATCTTTATGCTTAAACTCTTTCCTTCTTTTTTGGAATAATCTGTGATTTTTATAGTTTGTGATTTTTGCCAACATTTACTTCTTACACAGTCTTCCCTTTAAGAATCTCTGGGTAGGGGTGCCTCGGTGGCTGAGTCGGTTGAGTGTCCCACTTCAGCTCAGGTCATGATCTCATTCATGGTTCATGAGTTTGAGCCCCACATCAGTTTACTGCTGTCATTGCAGAGCCTGCTTTGGATCCTCTGCCCCCCTCTCTCTCTGCCCCTCCTCCCGCCCAAACTTTCTCTCTCTCAAAAATGAATCAACATTTATATAGTCAAGTCCCTGTTAAAAAAACTAGTCCTCTGTCTTTGCTTGAGGAATATACAGAGACCTCTGACTTATAAGACGACAGGTACCCTGCTCAGGAACTTTCCTTACTTTCCATCTTGGATCCCAGACCAGTAGCTGCAGTTAAATCATACTCTACCTGGCCAAGAAAATTCTGGACCTGTTAAGGATGGAAAGGGACACCTCAAAGGAGCTAAATGACCAAGCCAATAGGTACCATCCGTAGCTGAAAGACGGCATAAGGAACTAAATTCTGAGTGTCCTAGATCAAGGGGCAGGGGTAGATAGCAGAACATTGGATAGCATGATATGAATCCCTGACATCCCATGATATGATACGCTGACAAGAATCTGGAAAGGCAGTGCTAACACTCTACTAGGATGGCTCTTAGAAACTCAGAGAAAGTAATGGCCCACATTAAGTGGCAGGAATGGCAGGACTACTGTGGGATATGGTGGATGAAGGGATGATCAAAAGACTCAAAGAAGTAGCTATGCTAGAGTAGATATTCAATGCTAAGGCCGGAAAACTCAGCAGTTATGTTCCATGGGAAGGCTCAGAGGATACTCTGTTCCCTAAAGTAATAAGGAATGTGACAGAGGCACCAGCATCACTGAATAAGACTGAGACTAGGATGAAGTGAATGAGGTACTTGCCTCAGGTGCAAAATTTAAGAGAGTACCAAAAAGTCCAGTAACCAATATAAATAAATAATCCTCTAATACATTTTTAAAAATCAAAATTAACGCAGGGGCACCTGGGTGGCTCAGTTGGTTAAGCAATTGACTTAAGCTCAGGTCATGATCTCGTGGTTTTTGAGTTCAAGCCCTGCATTGGGCTTTGTGCTGTCAGCACAGAGCCTGCTTCGATCCTCTGTCCCCCTCCCTTTTTGCCCCTCCCCTGCTCATTCTCTCTGTCTCTCTCTCTGTCTCTCTCTCTCAAAAATATTTAAAATATATTATTAAATAATATAAAAATATTAAAATTAAAAAATATTAAAAATCAAAATGCAGAAAAATCCATATGAACAAGATACCAAATCTTAAAGACAGGATCAATATTTCTGATTTTCTCGTTTTCCCCAGACTCAATATGGCCCCGCAAAGCACTGTTAGTTATGGTGGATGTTCTTTACAGGCCTCTGGAGATAGTGGCAGATAAAGTTACAGAGCTGAGTTCCATGATAGCAATGGGGATGATAGGATCCCCAAATAGAGGCCACCTGGTGAGGTTTAACTATCAGAAGGAAGGTGGGCAGAATTATGATTAGCACAAGGTTAGAATGGCTGCCTGGAGGGTCCTGACCTGCAGAATGATATTTAGATGGTTGATTCAGTAGGATTTCCTTAGACGCAAATTGATGGGCAGTGTACAGAAGTATTGTTCAATTTATTACAACCAAGAGAAATCAAGGATGGATGTTTAGGAGGTTGAAGGCAGCTATTCCAGTTAGGAAAGAAAAAAAAAAGGTGGTCCTTTCCTTTAGTTTTCAGACCTGAGCTAGTTTTTAAACTTAGAACGGTTTGATTTCAGACCATGTGATTGAAAGTGAAACTAGGTCCTCAGGAAGGACCATGTAACACCATAGTATGTGTTAATGAATCCCCTAGTACTTCTCCAAAGGTACCTATCATTTGCTCTCAAAACTATACATTGGGAAAAGTGGAATAACCAAATATTTTGAAGGCTGTAGGCAAAATGTCCAAGTTGACATTGATACCCAAAGTGTCATAGTGGCCTCTCTTAGAATGGTGGTATATAGGGTCATAAATGTCCTGGCCTAGGTCTGGCTCACAGTGCCAAGTGTCATTTCCCAAGTTGCCAAAAGTATAATTGTGATGAGCATAATTAGAAGTTGGCCAAACTCTCATATAGGTTCCAGAGCCTATGGGATAAGAACATAGCAGGGAAGGATACTGAATAGCTCCCCCCACAGCCTGCCAAGATAGGAAATAAAAAACAATATTGTATCCTAGGAAATATGGCAGAGATTCGTGCCTTAAAGACCTAAAGCATGCAAGGATGGTGGTCCACATTATATTACAGTGACGTCAGACCCTTACAAAGGCTACACAGATCCTGAGGATGACAGTGAATTATCACATTCAACCAGGTAGTAGCCTCAATTGCAGTTGCTGTGCCAGATGTGGTTTCTAGAGCGGATTAAGAGATTAACATGACCTCAAGTACATGGTAGGCAAGTATTGATCTGATGAAAGAGTTGTTTTCCATCCTTAACAGTAAGGAGTATTTAAACAGTGTGCATTCTCTTGGGGTAGACAACAGTATACATTTTAAATTTTATCCCTGAATTATGTTAACTCCCCCCTAATGCAGTCTGTCATAAGAACTATCATAATACAGTCTTAAGCAACATGGACATCTGGACATACAGTGAAACATTGGCCCACTATATTGATGGCATTATGTTAATCCTGTTAATAAGACTAGATGACCAGGAAGTGGTAAATACTTGGAGGCCTTGAAAGACATATATGCTCCAGAAGGTGGAAGATAAACCCAAAAAAAGGAAAGGGTCTGCTCCATTGGTGGTATTTTTAGGGCAGGATTTCTCAACTGTGGCACAACTGACATCCTAGGCCAGAAAATTTCTAGTTTCGGGGAGCATCTTGTGCAACATAGGATGTTGAGCAGTATCCCTGACCTCTAGATGCCAGTAATCTCTCCCTTTAAGTTGCTCTAGGTGTTACAGTCCAATTCAGGGAGATAGACACAGAAACAACGATAACACAAAGTAATTACTTAGAGATGTCTGTGGTATTTCAGGAATACGGCACAGAAATATCAAAGCATACAATCTATATCTCAATCCTAGGGTGAGGTTCCTGGCTGGGGTGGCACTGGGCCAGTCTTACCGGATGAGGACTTGCCATGTGACAGAGTAGAGGATATGGGGGTGGAAATAGGAAGGAGGATCCTCTAGGAAGAGGATAGAGTTGTGACAACCAAAATGTCTCTAGACATTGCCAAGTATCCCTGGAAGACAAAATCACTCCTATCTGAGAACCACTGTTTTAGGTACATAGTGGCCTGGGGCATGCCTGGACATCCCCTCCAAAGTAAAGGACAACTATTGCATCTTGTACCTCCTACCACTAAGAAGGAAGCACTATGCTTAATAAGTCTCTTTGAGTTCTGGGTGGCATCAAAAACTGTGGGCTTTGTACTGTAGCTATTGTTATTATTGCTGTTGCCAACTTATTGACTCTGGTACCTGCTGACTATACAACACCTGTCATTGACCCAAGGGCCATAGTCTGCCCAAAATTCCTAACCCTCCTTCACAAATCCTATATCTCTGGTCCTCATATACCACCTTCCTCTCCTCCTACCAATTTCTTAGTTTAGTTAGTGACAACAGTCATCCTAAGGCGAATCATTAGTGACAATGCTTTCTGCTCTTATGTACATCTATCATGAAGAATCCAGTAGCAAAAACTATGTGGCTGCTGTCTCTGTATTAGCTAACAGAGGCAGTATAGAGCAGGAAAGTTTGGAAGATATTTTCATTCAACATTCATTCATTCATTCATTCATTCAACAATGTAATACTGCCAGGCATCTGTGGTACCATCTCATCTCATGCCATTCTTTACTCCCTCCCCCTTACTTCACTCTGGACACAAACCCCAAGCTCATTCCGACCTTGGCATATTTGCACTTACTATGTCTGGAATACTCTTCTCCCCAATCCTCATTCCATTATTTCATTTAAATATCTATTCAAATGTCATCCTCTCAGAGATCTTGCCTTTTCTGTTCATCCTATTCTTCCTTAAAAACATTTTTTTGTTGTTGTTATTAAGTAATCTCTATGCCCAGTGTGGGGCTCAAACTTATGACCCTGAGATCAAGAGTAGCATGTTCCACTGACTGAGCCAGCTAGGTGCCCCCATCCTATCCTCCATCCTGCCCACTCTCCCTTAATACTGCTTTTTCTTCATAGTGTTTGGCAGTACCTGAAATTATACAAACACACACACACACACACACACACACACACACACACACACACACACAGTTTTTAATCTCTGTCCCTCAAATAATGTAAGCTCCATGAGGACAGTGTCTTGTTCAACATTGTATTCCCAGCATCTAAAATAATCTCTGGTAATTATATTACTGGGTATTTACCCAAAGAATATGAAAACACCAATTCTAAAATATATATGCATCCCTATGTTCATTGCAGCATTATTTACAATAGCCAAGATATGGAAGCAACCCAAATGTCCATCCCTTATCAATAGATGAATGGATAAAGAAGATATGGTGCATATATACAATGGAATATTACTGAGCCATAAAAAGAATGAAATATTGCCATTTGCAACATGGATAGATGTAAAGGGTATAATGCTAAATGAAATAAATCAGAGAAAGACAAATACCATATGAGCTCATTCATATATGTAATTTAAGAAACCAACAAAGAAAAAAGAGACAAAAAAACAGACTCTTAAATATAGAGAACAAACTGGCTACCAGAGGGAAGGTGGGTGGGTGATGGGTGAAATAGGTGAAGGTGATTAAGAGTACAGTTATGGTGATGAGCACTGAGTAATGTATAGATTGTTGAATCACTGTATTGTGCACCTAAGACTAATATAACACTGTATGTTAATTATACTGGAATAAAAAAAAAGGAACAAGTGATAGCTACACACAAGTTATAGAAGACTATAACTAGGATGATTCCATTTACATAAAAGTTAAAAAAAAACAAGTATACTTGATTACATACATATGTAGTAAAAGTATAAAGAAGTGCAAGGGAATAACTAACACAAAATTCAAAACATGGATTTTCAAGTATGACTGGTGGAGCTATAATTGATGCAAGGAACACTGGAGTCAACACACAAGAGACTGACAATATTCTTGAGTAATAGCAGCTGCATGGGAAATTGTACATACTCTTTGTGGATACAATGTGCTCCGTAATTAAAAATGAAATGAAATGAAATGAAATGAAAATAAAATGAAATAAAATAATGGCTGGTATAGACTAGGTCCTCATTAAATATTTATTGATAGGTCCTCAATAAATATTTTTTGAATGAATGAATGGTAAAATTTACCTTAGGCATTTATATCAATCAGGTTTTAACTGGAGAGACACCAGTAGGGGATACATATTAAGAGATTTACTGCAGGGAATTGGGTTTATGCAATTGTGGACACTGGCTAAGCAAGTCCAAAATCTGAAGGCAGACCATCAGTAAGGGCAGTCTGGAACTTTCTAGCAGAGGCTGAAGTTGCTATCCACAGGTAGATTTTCTTCTGCATCAGGGAAACCTAAGCTCTGCTGTTAAGGCCTTTCAACTGATTGAATTAGATCTACCCAGCTTATCTAAGACAGTCTCCTTAAAGTCAATTATTGTGGACTTTCAGCATATCTATAAAAGCTTTCATAGCAAATAAATTGGTATTTATTTGAATAATTAGGGACTGTAGCTTAGCCAAATTCACATATTAGAAGACATCACAGCATTCCAGGCACCTAATGCTTCTGTGCCACAATCCCTTAGCTGTTTGGGACACCTCCTCAGACTTGATTTATATGTGCTGTAACTAGATATTTCAGCATTATGAATCAAAAAGAGCTCTCAGTTGACCTTTAACTAGAAAAATAAACTAATTAATGAATTCACACTAAAAATACTACTATTCTAGTGAGCCTGGAAGGTAGAGAAATCTACCCTAGTTCAAGAAAATCAGTATTATTTAAAGAATGGGCCTTTAGAAGGTTGGAGCTGGAGATAGTTCTGGATTTAGGGTAGCTGTGGGGACTTGAGCAGCAGGAATTTATGATCCCTCAGTCTTATGTCATTCAGGTGACATTTTCCTTTGATTCTTTCTGTTTCAATAGCAACCAGCAAGTTCCTTTCATACTTCCAGTTCAAATTTCCAAGAGAAGGAATCTTGGCCTAGCCAGTAACTTCTTTTTCTGTGGGTAGAATGTCCTGTATTCTAGGCCAGGTTCTAGGTAGCTGGCCAGGTACCTATCTCTTCCAGGAGAACAAGCCAGTGCTGTTTCCCTGAGCAGAGAATTTGGTCAGTTAAGTTGAAGCTAGACATGACAGGCACATTGACAGACATATTTAGAACATCGTCTCAAGGTTATCTTTTTTTTAACTGAGTAATGCATTAAAATTTCAGAAATAAGACTCGGTAGTTTTGGGATTTTAGGCATAACTGAAAGGGAGATAGAAGTTTTTGGATTTTTGGCTTGGAGTAGGTAGAGTCTGATATTCCTTTGATATAGGAGACTTCTAGGAAACACTGCACATCAAGATTGTGGGCCATTTATCCATGAAAGTCCTTCTTTTACCTCAGAAAAAATGGGCTGGATCAACTGTCAGTGGTTTTCCTATAGCATAGAACTTCAAGGCCTTTACAGTTTTATCCCAAAGGTAATTTGAGAAAATTACATCTAGCATTTAACATTCTGCAAAACTGTTACATCTTGTTTTTTGTCCAGAAAAAATATGTATGCTTGTTGCTTTGCGGTATTTTTTTTGAGACTCAGAAAAGCCAGCCTCCAAGTGCTCCTGATAAGAAAAGGAATGAGGGTGCATGGCTGGCTCAATCAGTAAAGCATGCAACTCTTGATCTCAGGGTCTTAAGTTCAAGCCCCACATTGGGTATAGAGCTTACCTGAAAAGAAAAGGAATAGGGGCACCTGGATGGCTCGGTTGGTTGACTGACTTTGGCTCAGGTCATGATCTCACAGTTGTGGGTTCGAGCCCCATGTTCAGCTTTGTGCTGACAGCGAGGAGCCTGCTTTGGATTCTGTCTCCCTCTCCCTCTTTCCCCTACCCCATATGTATGTGCATGCGTGTGTGCTCTCTCTCTCAAAAATAAACATTAAAATTTTGTTTAAATACTTAGAAAAGGAATCAATTTTCCTTTTAATTGGATGTCATCACTGTCAGTTGTTTAGATCATAAAAGCTAGATCCCTTTTCTAACTTTTGGAAAAAAAACTTCACCAGAAAAGGGCAGGAAATGTATTTTAAGTGATATCTGAGTATTATGTATTAATATTGAAAACGGAAAGTAAAAAGTACTTATTGAAAAATCTCTGTTACTTATTGTCTGAATGTCCAAGTCATTGTTTTATTAAAGAGTAATTAGTCCTTAGAAGAAGACTAAAAGAAGGGAATCTCCCTTGATACTTTGGCAAATTTTCTCATGTCTCACTATCCTATATATGCCTTTGCCCTACAAAAGTAACTGAATACTGGGGCGCCTGGGTGGCTCAGTCAGTTGAGCATCCAACTTAGGCTCAGGTCATGATCTCATGGTCTGTGAGTTCGAGCCCCGCGTCGGGTTCTGTGCTGACAGCTCAGAGCCTGGAGACTGCTTTGGATTCTGTCTCCCTCTCTCTCTGCCCCTCCCCCACTCATGCTCTGTCTGTCTCAGAGATAATAAACATTAAAAAAAAAATTTTTTTTAAGTAACCGAATACCTAGGAACCTAGAGAAATACGCATATAATGCAAACTGGCCAGCAGGTGCAGCTCCTATCTTGGAAAGACAAAGGACATGTGATACCTACTTTGCAGATGCTTTTCATTTCTTTAACACATTTCTTGTGTGTGTTTATAAAAAGAATATGTGTTTTTGGCAGAATATCTGGAAAATACTAAAAACTATTTTTATAATTCATAATTTCATCATTCATAAACATCCACTATTAACACTATAGTGAATTTCCTTTGCATATATTTTTATGGGACAGTAATTTCCTTGTGTATACATATTCATCTTTTTTTATAAAGTAGAGCCAAGAAATGCAATGTTTTTGTGATTCTTTTTGTCAACATGGATGTTTTTTAGATTGTTGATTCTTGATGGATAATAACACCCTTCTGTAACTCCTTATTTCACATTCTTTTTGCCTTTCATTATTATTTTTGCTTTTCATTATTTCATTATTCATTATTTGAGAGAGACAGAGCATGAGCGGGAGAGGGGCAGAGAGAGAGAGGGAGACAGAATCTGAAGCAGACTCCAGGCTCTGAGCTATCAGCACAGAGCCCCATGCAGGGCTCTAACTCACGAACCACAAGATCACGACCTAAGCTGAAGTGGGACGCTTAACTGACTGAGCCATCCAGGCACCCCTCCTTTAATTATTTTAAAACATGTTATTTTGTATATATAAAAGTATAATCTATGTTTAGGTTATAAGCCATGTAAGTAATATCTGTGGGCCCTCTACCAATCCAAGAACTAGAGTTTATTAATAATTTGTATAATAATCTACATGTTTTCTCTCATCCCCTTCTTCACCCAACTATAACCTAAATTAAAACAATTAAAAATTGAAAATTTCATCTCATCAGATTGATTTTTTTCACTGATTTGTTACTGAAGTTTCTACTAAGTATTTGTGTTGTGAGTCTTATCACACAGCCAGGTAAACTGTTTTCTTTGTGAAGGCTCTAACCTTAATCCTTACCTGTTTTCTTAGGCTGCTTCCTGTACCAACTTCCCTTCTAAGTTATGTTCTTTTCATTTCTAAAGTCCAAGGTTTGCATTGACACTTCAAAGTTATGCTAGTGTAATGATGCATAGAAAAAGACAGCCATAGGGGTGGCTGGGTGGCTCAGTCAGTTAAGCGTCCGACTTTGGCTCAGGCCGTGATCTCACCGTTTGTGGGTTTGAGCCCTGCATCGGACTCTGTGCTGACAGCTTGGAGCCTGGAGCCTGCTTCGGATTCTGTGTCTCCTTCTCTCTCTGCCCCTCCCCAACTTGTGCTCTGTCTCTATCAAAAATGAATAAACGTAAAAAAAAAAATTAAAAAAAAAAAAAAAGAAAAAGACAGCCATAAAATTAACAACTCAGGCAACAACAGATGTTGGTGAGGATGTGGAGAAAGGGGAACCCTCTTACATTGTTCATGGGAATGCAAACTGGTACAGCCACTCTGGAAAACAGTATGGAAGTTCCTCAAAAAATTAAAAATAGAACTACCCTTTGACCAGCAATTGCACTACTAGGTGTTTTTCCAAAGGATATAGGAGTGCTGATTTGAAGGGGCACATGCCCCCCAATGTTTATAGCAGCACTATCGACAATAGCCAAAGTATGGGAAAAGTCCAAATAGCCATTGACTGATGAATGAATAAAGAAGATATGGGACACACACACACACACACATACACACACACACACACTGGAATATTACTCCGCAATCAAAAAGAAGTCTTGCCATTTGCAACAATGTGGATGGAACTAGAGTGTATTATGCTAAGCGAAATAAGTCAGAGAAAGACAAATACATCATTTCATTTCACATATGTGAAATTTAAGATACAAAACAGAAGAACATAAGGGAATCAAAAATAATATAAAAAGAGGTCAACAAACTGTAAGAGACTCAAACACAGAGAACAAACTGAGGGTTGCTGGCAGGGTGTTGGGTGGGGGGATGGGCTAAAGGGATGAGGGGCATTAAAGAGGACACTTGTTGGGATGAGCACTGGGTGTTATATGTGATGAATTACTAAATTCTGTTCCTGAAATTATTATTATACTATATGTTAACTAACTTGGATTTAAATTAAGATAATCACCCTTTACACAAAGAGTGAAAAACCAATATAATACCAACAATAGAACCTTTATGAGCTGTCAAAAAAAGAAAAAGAAAAAGCCATATTCTGATCTTTTAAAAGTTCCTGATTTCAGAATGACATTTAGGATTAAGAGAGGCATTTCATCAGTGTTAATGCTGATGATCAGTGGTTTTCTAAGGACCTATAAAGTTAAAAGGCTTTTAGGGAGGCAAAGTTCCTGCTGTGTAATTTAGCAACTGTGTGACCTTGCACAATTTATATATACCCCCGCCCTAGTTTTTCTCTTATTTCTTAAATGGGATTAGCAACAACTTGTCTACTTTACTAGGTTGTTTGTAAGGTAAACAGTGCTTGGAAATACAATGTTGTAAATGAAACTCCTACCCAGATGGTAATTTTTTTTTTTTTTGAAGGAAAATCTTGAATTTCAGCACGTAGGATGTGACTGCTTATAGGACTGTTTCTACAGCTAACCACTGCAACAGCTGAGACAGATGCTAAGGAAAGCTTTTGTCTTGCACCAAGACACCTTCCGGTCTATTTGGAGAAAATAAATTGGAGGTCTGAGGTTTCTCCCAGCCATGAAATCCGTAGTGTTTCTTACAGTACACTGTTCTCGCGTAATCCACCTTCCTCCAGGGCAAACTTACTCCCTTAAAGACATTATGGGCCGCCAGGCCATTTTCTCGGTCACCACGAAAACCGCCTCCGGCCCAACATTAGCTCCTCCCCCACCCCCACAATGCATCTCTCTGTTCCTTCTAGGTGGCTACTCTGTCACGTGTCACCCAACGGAGCGCGCTCCCGCTTGGCGCATGCGCAGAGAGTATCTCCCAGCTATTTTTCTCCGTGGCAGCGGCAGCGAGCGGAAGTTCTTGGGAGCGCCAGTTCCGTCTGTGTGTTCGAGTGGACAAAATGGCGAAGATCGCCAAGACTCACGAAGGTAAGCCGTCTTTCCCTAGTTATGTGTCTTTTCTGCTGCCTAGCCAGCCAAGACTCAGTTTTCCTAGGCTTTGTCTCGTCGTGTGGTTTCTTTTGTAGGGTGCCGAGCCCGCGCTTGGGGGCCCTGGTCGTCTTCTTCGCACAAGCGGCGCAGGCCACTGCCCCACGTAATGGCGTCCTACTTAAACACAGCCGGCAGGCGCTTTGTTCCGTGTTTGGGTCTTGTTCCTTCAGAGTTGCTTCGCTTTTCTGACCAGCAGGCCGCATTTAAACGGATCGCTAAGGAGTAGTCCAGGGCAAGGGATCGGGGAAACGGGCGTGAAAGCAAAAAGTCTCCCTCGCCTCTCAGAACTATTGGCCGTTTGTGCAAATGAGTCTGGAGAGCACTGAAATACGGCAGCCGCTTTTTGGGCAGCCCCCAAATCGAATTTAACCTAACAATTACTCTTAACTTTGGCTAATTTGTGTGTCTTCAGGCGTCAAATATACTTTGGTTTTTTTGTACCAAGTGATTTGGGAATATTTGTGGTATATTGGTCTTTTTCTTTGGAGACTGGATTATTGGTGGAAGCGGGAAAGGCACATTTATTTTAATGGCCAAAGCTTTCGAGGTAGGTGATCATTTTATGATAGATGGAGAATATAAAGCTAGGAAAATGTTGAGAATAGGCTGGAGTCCTTTAGGGAATATCCAGAAATGGCAGGTAATAGGGTCACTTCAGAAAAGATGAGGCGTGGGAATTTGGGACTGCAGTCCTTGGTTTCTAACGTGAAATCTGAAGTGTTTATCAAACACGAGGCTTCCAAGAGAATCGGTTATTTCACTCGTCGTTTCCAAGTGCCTGGCTCAGTATAGTGGAGTAACCAAGACTAAGGCCGTCAAAAGTTTTACAGTCTACTAGGGAAACAGATGTGTGTACGTTTTCATCCTTTTATTGAATGCTTAAATAGAAATACAAGCAACATGTTCTGGGATCCTGGGTAACGGAGTGATTAATTTATGCTTAGGACTGTTTCATGGAGGAGGTGACGTGTCCCTGGTGTAAAAAAGTGCGTTTTAAATTAGGGGAGGACGTTTGAGTCTGAGAGACATCTTGTAAGGAGGCAGGGAGTCATGAAAGTTTGTGTGAGTAGTGGACTGTGGCAGGGAAAGAGAGTTCAAGGAGGGAAAAATGTCCATGGATCTGGAAAGGTTGGTTGGGACCAGAACGTGAATGACATCAAATAGTTGTTACCCACCAGAACCGAAGTCCAGCTTTCTGCAACTTCTAAAACATGCTAATCAATTGGCAATGACTTTAAATATTCCTCTTATTGATGGTAGGTATTTAGGATTTATACACTGTTTTAACTCAGAAGTGTTTTTAGGCACTTTTTCTTTAAACTAACTCAGACATACTTTTTGCAAAATAATTAGAAAATGTAAAGATGGTGCTATTCTTGTTCCTTCAGGAGTAGGTTGTTCATTTGGGGCATTTTGTGGCTTTGTTTTTTGGTATCCTTATCATAAGATACTTTTAGACAGGAAAATGAAAATTCTGATCAGTTTTCCTGCATTGTTTGAAACCCAGTTAAAAGCTTTGATCTGCAGAGAATTGAAATTCATTGGCCAAATTTTTGTCATTTTATTTGGGACTGTACTGTGAATATGAAATAACTGATGCTGTAAAGAAAGTATAGGAGTGTTCAGGTAACATGAGAGCACTGTATTCCATCACTGTATGACACTGAAGATGATAAATGTTTACTGGAAATACAATATTTACATAGTTTCTTACTCCCTTATGACATTTACCTTGACAGCCGTAGTTCTTTATCGTGCATCTCTTTTCCCTTGATAAGTCATCTCTGATAATCTGGAGCAGAATTCTTGGTGGGGCTTTTGTTTTTGTTTTCATTTTGATGCTACTGTAGCACTTTATAAATATTAGAATATTGGGTTAAGATTTTTTTCTTCTGCTTTGAGATTGTTGTGTATAGGAAATGTACCTTCGTATCCCCGTATCTAGTGCCTAATGGGTACTGAATATTAACATTTATTGAGAGATTATGCTGGAAATATTAAAAGTTTCACAGAATGCGGTTACTTAAACTGACCTTTGATTGAGTAGGTTTGGATGAATCTGTTTGGCTGAGGTAGGTGGGAAGACTTAGTAACATATTAGAAATTTTCTGGGCTGAAAGGAAAAAATGTCAGGTAAGCATCAAATTCAAGAAGGCTTTAAACACTGATCTAGGTTTGACGTGGCTTTCCAGTGACTACAGTAGTGCCTCCTCCTTCTCCCAGGTAACAAGTTACTTATGCACTTCAGGAAAGTCATTGGTTGCAGTGTGAGGAATGACAGTAAGAGCAACAATTCTTAGGCTAGTGAAGTAGTTGTCTGAAGAACTTGACTTTGAGCCTGAGTGGGGTAACTTTTAAAAATGTGCAGAGTACTTGTTTTAGAATTGTCCATCATCATGTTGCTTTTTTAAATACATGCTCTAATCTTTTTATCCCTGAATGTTGCTGGTAAAAACCTTACTTTGTTGTACTTTATAATTTGTTTATTGTTTATTAAAAAAGATTTTTTTAATGTTTATTTTTGAGAGAGGCCGAGTGTGAGCAGGGGAGGGGCAGAGATGGAGACACAGAATTTGAAGCAGGCTCCAGGCTCTGAGTGGTCAGCAAAGAGCCCAACGCAGGGCTCGAATCTATGAACTGTGAGATCATGACCGGAACCGAAGTGGGACTCTTAACTGACTGAGCCACCCAGGTGCCCCTGTAATTTATTTTTAAAGTAATGGCTGCATCAGTTTTTTTACTTGAATTTGGTGAGTTAAATAAAATTGTATTCTTTTTTCTTTTTAAAGTTTATTTTGAGGGGCGCCTGGGTGGCTCAGTCGGTTAAGCGGCCAACTTCGGCTCAGGTCATGATCTCGCAGTCCGTGAGTTCAAGCCCCACGTTGGGCTCTGTGCTGACAGCTCAGAGCCTGGAGCCTGTTTCACATTCTGTGTCTCCCTCTCTCTGACCCTCCCCTGTTCATGCTCTGTCTCTCCCTGTCTCAAAAATAAATAAAATGTTAAAAAAAATTTTTAAAAAAAAGTTTATTTTGAGAGATAGCTTGATCAGGGGAGGGACAGAGAGAGAGACTCTCAAGCAGGCTCCCGTACTGCTTGCGCAGAGCCCAGCATTGGGCTTGAACTCATGAACCACAAAATCATTACCTGAACTGAAATCAAGCGGTGGACGCTTAACCGACTGAGCCACCCGGGCCACCCGGGCTCAGTGGTACTGTATTCGAGCTGAAGTAGGTTCTTTCCTGTGTGGTTCTTTTCACACAGCTATTAGCTCCCATCATTGAGCCAAACTGGTAACTTTTTTTTTTTCTTGCTGTGGTATTCCTTTTGAATATTTCTACTAGGGTCAGCCCTTAACATCCTTTTTAAGCAACCTGATTGTTTTTTATCCTGGTGGCTTGCATTTTCTATAAAAAGAGCTGGACTTGTTCAAATCAATAAAATCTTTTGGACCTTCCTGCATGTTGTGTCAAGGGTATACAGTTAATTAATGTGCATAATGTTGCTATCCAGCAGTTCCTATATTAACTTTGGCAAACAAACACAATCTGTTCTCTCAGGGGAAAGTAGATTATTCTAAAATCTCACATATTGGCTTGTTTTGTCACTGTCCCTTAAGTGGACTTTTGGGGGACATCTCAGAGGTGAGTTTTTCCCCCCTAAATTTTTGTATTCAGAATGTCCAGAATGGTCATCTTACTTTTCATTTACTGAGATTTTTATTTTTCTGTGTTCAGAATAGTTTTGGTTTTGTAGACTTCCAGTATGAATGTTGCTAGTAAAAATAAAAATGAAAACAAATTGCTTAAAGATTTTGGAAAAGATTTTTTTCCTGTATAATCATTTAAGAGTTAATATAAGTAATGCTAATTAGGAATTAGTCACTTAGGGATTGATGTCTCTAGTGTTCAGTAAAATAATTTGTCACTATAATGCGTTTTCTTGTTTGGGGTTTGTTTAAGGAAAAGACTGAAAGCTGTGATACAGAATATACTTGGTGTTTTCTGGATCTCTTTTAGAGGCGTCACATGTGATAAAAACTTGCTCACTACTTGTCTCTGCTTTTTGGGAGAATAGGTAACATTTATGGACCAGACTAATGTGTCAGTAACATCCAAAGGCTGTATGTCTGTAACATAATGAACAGTGACTAGAATATTGCAAATCATCCAAATTAAAAATGAGGAATAAAAAGACACATCTGGGGCACCTGTGTGGCTTAGTTGGTTAAGCATCCAACTCTTGATTTCTGCTTAGGTCATGATCTCACAGCTTGTGAGATCAAGCCCCATGTCAGGCTCTCCACTGACAGCACAGATTCACTCTTTCTCCCTATCTCTATGCCCTAGCCCCCACCTCCCGATAAATAAATAACTATTAAAAAAAAAAAAAAAGACACCGCAAGCAGTAGAAAGTGCTACGTGCCAGATTTAGCAATAATCTGGGGCATGGAAAAAAGGCATAGAAGGGGAAACCAGTAGAGGGAATTGGTGGGGAGCAGTTAAACAGTTGTATCAGATGTGACCAGTGGTGGTTTATCTCTGAGTTTGATATTTAGGTCTTAGTTTAGATTATAAACAGTAGGCTAGATAATTAGGGTTTAGGTTAGATTATAAACAGTGGGCTAGATGTTGACTCTCTTGAGACCCCTAGGGGGCGCCTGGGTGGCTCAGTCGGTTAAGCGTCTGACTTCGGCTCAGGTCACGATCTCGCGGTTCGTGAGTTCGAGCCCCGCGTCGGGCTCTGGGGTGATGGCTCAGAGCCTGGAGCCTGCTTCCGATTCTGTGTCTCCCTCTCTCTCTGCCCCTCCCCCGTTCATGCTCTGTCTCTTTCTGTCTCAAAAATAAATAAACGTTAAAAAAAATAATAATAAAAAAAATGAATTGAGATACCAAGTGAGCTGGCTCACAAATTTATTCATTAATACACAGTTAATTTATATCTATCTTTTAGGGAAGGATTTGTTCGTTGATAGTTGAAAGCCTGCTTAAGATCCAGAAATCGCCTCCAAAAAGAGGGGAGTTTCACTTGAATAATATTTATTTTCTGTAGATCATTGGAAGAAATTTATTTTTGAAATGTATGTTCATATCTTAACATTTGTTAAGATTTTACATTATCATCAGCAAAATAAATAAAGCCAGAAAAGAAAAGAAATGACAAGGTGGAGAAGAGTTGGACTTTTAAGGTTGAACATATTACATAGAAAAGCTAAAAAAAAAAAAAAATCTGTTTACATCTAGCAAAGGATTCCATTTTAATGAAGAGAGAGTTTTTATTTTTCTGTTTCATGGGATCACAAGCCTTGGTTTCAAGGGGCTAGCAGAGAGAAGAACCAAAAATGAGGAAAAAGAAAAACTTCAGAAAAACATGCTTAAAATTTTTAAACTTTTTATTGAACACTGCAAACATATACAGGAATAGAACAATGAAACGAATCCACATGTTGCACCCATCACCTAGCTTCAACAGTTACAAACATGAGTCCACTTCTGTTTAACCTGTATTCTGGTCTCTACCACCCTTCCCATTATTTTGAGGCAAATCCCAGATGTATTATTTTATCCATACATTTTTCAGTGTGTGTCTCTAAAATGTAAGGACTTTGGGGGCGCCTGGGTGGTTGAGCGCCTGACTCTTGATTTCAGTTCAGGTCAGGATGTCACGGTTTGGTTTGTGGGATTGAGCACTGCCCAGCCCCGTGCCCCCCCCCCCCCCCCCCTTTGCACTGACAGCTTGGAGCCTGCCTGAGATTCTCTCTCCCGCTCTCCGCCCCTTCCCCACTCACACATGCTGTCTCATTCTCAAAATAAACTAAAAAAAAATAAAATTTAACAACTTTATTTTTAATGCTTATTTATTTTTTTGAGAGTGTGCAAATGAGCGTGTGTGCCTGAGTGCTGGCAGCATACAGCCCGACTTGTGGGGAGGGGGCCCAATCCCACGAACAGTGAGATCATGACCCGAGCCAAAATCAAAAGTCTGATGCTCGCCTGACTGAGCCACCCAGGCACCCTTAAGATGTAAAGACTTTTTTTAAAAATACCATTTTTGCACCTAAAATTAATATAACAAAATATATTTTTGTTTTATTTATTGCCTTATAAAACTTTTTTTTACAGTTTGTTTAAGTTCCGAATAAATCCCATACAGGGATTAGTCTTAAATCTTTATGTTCCTCCTCCATGTTTCTTTTTCCTTGCAATTTATTTGTTGCAGCGCCCTTACTTTGTAGTTTCCCATAGTCTGCAGGGAAAAGGAAAGAGGGCAGTGAAAACACCCATGACTGCCTCTAAGACTCTCCTCACTGCTGCTGCAGTTAAGATGTCGGGAGGCCCACAAGTAAGGGAGGTGCCAAGAAAATTATTGGATTTAGGAATGAACACAGTTCTGAAATCATACTTCAGGGTTAGGTTGGACTAGCCATGGCAAGGAAATCTTACAAAGGATTTGTAAAATCAGGTGCCTCTCGTACTATAATTCTAATGGCAATGAATGTACTCTCACAATTTTTCTAACAGGTTTACCTTCTACCTGAAGTAGTTTTGCATGAGTCCCTGTGATATTTGTATCTTAAAATGGGAACACCAGCTTAAAAAAAACCTCATTCTCAACTATTTACCCTCAGGGCTCCTCATTTAGTGAGGCTCTTTACAGACTGTGGTGTACAAGTCTAATGCTTAACTAGTACTTTGTTTTCTTGTCTAATAAGACTTTTTAGTTTTTTATAAACCACTATCAGACTATGCCATCTATGGATTGAAGGACAATCCATAACTTCAGTTTTAGGATTCCAAATACGCTCTCATGATGGGGAATTCCTGCTTTGTTTTTAAGTTTTCAGCACCAGTAATGAAGATTTGTACTGTATATGGTCCCCCTCCTCTCACTTCTTCAGAGATTTTACTGAAATAGGAGAATAGTTGGGTGGGGAACAGAAGTGAAGCTTTAATCTGGAAAATCAGATATAATTTAGGAACCCACACTAGATACATCTGCCTCCTGATAACCTCCCCTTTTTTAACACCATTAAACTGGAATTAGCTTTTCTTCATTTTACTTGTTCTGTTAATTTCCTCCATTTCATTTCTCAAAATGATTCTTTCTCTGTTATACAGAATAGTTCAGTTCTCTTCTGTGCTCAAACTTGTGTAAGTAAATCCACCAAAAGGACCTTGTAAATTTCTTTTATTTATTTTTTGAGAGAGAGGGAGAGATCACGAGCATGCAAGCCAGGGAGGGGCAGAGAGAGGGAGAGGGAAATCATAAGCAGGCTGCGCTGTCAGCGCAGAGACATAGGCTTGAGCTCATGAACTGTGAAATTATGATCTGAGCCAAAACCAAGAGTCAGATGCTTAACCACCTGAACCACCCAGACACCTCTGTAAGTTTCTTTTAAACACATACTGTTTTAAGGCGAAAGATTTATGCGATCTGAAGAGAAACCAGAGTATAAAACACATACTGTTTTAAGACCTAGCAGACTAGATATTTATCTATAAAGAGTAGGTATTTACCCAAGTGCTATTAAATCCTGTATTAACATAAAAACCTGTATGTGAATGTTCTATAGCAGCCTTATTTGTAATCTTTACAGACTGCAAGCAACCTGAATGCTGTAGTACATAGGAATACTACTTGATAATGAGAAATATTGATTAACATATCTTGAAGACTGGAGTATTTAAGGGTTCAGATGGATTAGAGTGCCAGCTCTTGGCAGTTGTATGTGTGCCCATGAGGAGCTCCTAGTCTCTTGTCCAGTGACTAGTAGACCATATCCATTTTTCTTCATCTTCACATCTGAATGTCTCAACTACAGGGAGTCTGAATTGGAAAGGAATTAAATGAAGTAGGGAGAGATTAGCATAAACATTTCCTCCTTTCTCTGCTTCAAGTCTTTTATTTAACATTTTGGCCCTCTGGTTATTCTTTTTTGTATGCTGCCTCATTTTTTTTTAATCCCATTGTTGCTAACAAATCTTAGCATTTGTTGTCAGAAATGATCTATTTACCTACGTTTAGTCAGTTAAAGTACAGGAATATCTGCATGCCAGTAGCTATAATTTTGTGTGCAACAACTTTGAAAATAAGAGACGATTTTGTCTTTCCCAGAGGTGCAAAATGTTTATAAATTTTGGAAAAATTTTTAATGACTTCTGATTGAAAGTTACCTTTTAATTATGAAATAGTGTAACAGTACAGAAAAGTACAGGAAAAATAATGAATATTGCTCAGATTTACCAGTTCTAATATTTTGCCATATTTGTGCCATAGATTTTATTTTGTAAACAAAATATCATACTCATAATAACTCGATTATACATTTTATAAATGTTTATAAGTGAAATGATACATTTGTTTGCTTATAAATATTGAGTGTGTTCTATTTCATATTTTGGCACATAGTTTACTAAATAATTACTGAGTTTTAATTCTGTCATTTATTTGCATAACTGCTGAATGTTGGGGAATCTGTTGTCTTAATTTTGTGGATGTGATGCTTATGTAAATGTGCTGCAGTTTACAATGCATAAATAAAACTTACAAGGTATATAGAATTTTTATCCGTAATTTCAAGCAGATATAGTACCTGGTTTGCATATACAACTTGTAGAAGTTTACTAATGAACTCCCTTCAGAATTAATTAACTACAGAGAGCTGCCTAGCCCCTAGGTGATTTTGTTACCACATTTTACTTAATAGGAATCCAGTCATAAAATACATAGAGTTTATACAAACACAAATTCAATATTTTGAGTATTGTTGTAATTAGAAAACTCTGTTGCTTGTCCTTAAGTACATAAAATCAGTGGGTAAGATTGAATAGATGAAAGTAGTTCCTGAATAAATGTATTATCCAAATAGTGTACTAGCTGCTGTAAACTTCTAGAAGAATCCTTTCAAAGGAAAATAAAACCGTAATATATAATGTGTGTGTGTGAAGGGGGGGGGAGGGTAAGCTGCCCAATATGTATGCCGTGATGTGGTTTTTATGAAACAGCACCTCTTTATTGCTTTTTTGTTGTGTATGAGCTAGAAAAAAGTATAACATGTCCCAAATTGGAAATTTTAAAGTAAAGGTAGGCTGGAGCTGGAAGTCGAGGGCCATGTACAAGTTTCCTGGAGTGTTTGTTACTGATATAGAAACGTGGGCTCTCTCTCTCTCTCTCTCTCTCTCTCTCTCCCCCTTTTTTTCTTTTAAAGAAAAATGGAAGTATAAAATTGGGTTTATTCACAAAATATATATTGATGAAGAAACCTGGGCTCTGAAGTTGGTGGTTCCAACTTAATGGGTCTGAGGCATGGGAGTCAGTCCTTGTAACAGGTGCCCCAGGTGACTTTAATGTAGGTTGTTAGTAGACTACACTGATGCTGTAGAGGGGAGATTGAAGATTGTTTGGCTGGCCTGATTCACCATTGTGTGTCCTGTCTGGATCCTGATGGCAGTAGCATTTGTGGTCCATGAAAAGAACTTGTTTACTTAAAGTTGATCCATGCATCTAGCGGTTTAAAAAAAAATATATTTTTTTAATGTTCTTCTCAAACGTTTAAGAAATGGAAATTTTTGGAAAGAAAAAAGAAAAGGCTTAATCTCTAGTCACCCTTTAGCCAGTCTTTTTATCCACTGAGGTTTCTTCTGTGCTCCAGGACAAAAAGTTTCAGGGGTGAGGGGAGCAAATGTGGATTTAAGACTTCTAAAAAATATATACTACTTCAAATAGAAACAGAAGTAGATTAGTAAAATAATAGTAAAATAAACCACCCAGCTCACATGACAATGTTTCTATTTGTGATTACTCATGGTGGGGGCCTCTGGCCACCTGGGCTGCTGTAATGGTTTTGAGGGGGAGAGATGCAGGAAAAAGTAGCAACTGTGGAGATGATAGTGCTGTGGATACACCATAAGAATTTTGAGATGTGATTACAAACTGGAGCTGCTAAGTTCAGTAGTAAACCCTGTTCCATTATTTTGAGTTTCTGAGACTTGGTCCCACGGTTACATGGCCCAGCTGTACTTTGGACTAGATCATGTTATTATATTTTCTGCTTTAAACCATACCCTTCTTGAACAGTGGATGTTTTTCTCCCTTTGCTGAGGGTGTGGAGTTGGGCATTTGAATCTTTTTCTTTTGGTCTTTGCAAACTAGTAAATGAGCTTTTTTAAAGTGCCTGGTGTCAGAGGGTTTTGATTCAGTTGAAGGTAATAAGCCTGCAAAAATTGAAACCTCTATTTGTTAAGCCACAAAAGAAACCAGTAGCTGTAAAAAGTTTTGTTTCTTAAAACACCTAGGTATTCAGATTATTACAATGAAACATTAGTTTGGAATTTAAAGTTAGCTGGTATTAGGAAAGACCAGGAAAAAGTTTGGAAGGCTAGTCTATTTAAAAGAGACTACTACAACTCAGTGCCTTGCCAGGTTCTTGATGGAATCATGGACCAAAGAAGAGAACATCTAGAAAGGTTGTTACTAGTATGATGATTTCTTGAGCCTGTTAATACTATTTTGATTATATAGGAGAATGTCTTAGACCTGTAAATACATGCTGAAATAGTAGGGGTTTTAAATGGTGTAGAAAAGTCATGTACATATATAATATTTGCTATATCTCATACATATGCAAACACTTGATGAAAATAGGTGAATACTATGTAGATGTTCATTATATGTTTTAATTTTTTTTTAGTCTTGAAAAATGTCAAAATTAAAAATAGGGAAGTTTGGGAATCGGTTGAGAACTTCATTCATCAAATGTCCATCTTCTAAATGTCAGACCAATGGATAGAAAGAACACAGTGCCTGGAGGGTGAGATGTGGCAAGAGTTAATTCATTGGTGGAGTGCTTAAGTGTTTCATGTTCATTATCTCATTTAATCCTTAAAAAAAAACTTCAAGTTGTAGGAAACTGAGACACAGAGGTGAAATAACATTAATTAGTAGAGAAAGCCTTTATTTGAAGGCAGACATTTTGGTTCCAGAGCTCAGACTCTTAATCATAAAACTAATGTCATGGTAGTTGCAGCCAAACTGTGTAGGGCTCTGAATTCTAGGCTAAAGAATTTAGACTTTATCCTTTATTATTTTACTCCCAGGAGTGTAATCCTAGATATTTAGGACATCACCTGGGAGCTTGTTAGGAATGCAGAAACTTGGGTCTGATCCAGGCCTACTGCATTTTGACAAAATCTAGAGACCATTTGTTGCACATTCTATGTAGTTTGAGACCCACACTCCATAGTACTGTTGTGTTTGCATTTCTGGTATTGTTGAGTTTAAATTATCTTGAATATTGTTCTTAGTCCCTAAACAACATTGACAGTATTATTTTTTCATTTGGGAAAAGGTTTGGAATTCAACAATAACTTATACTTTGGTAACCCATTCTTAAGGTAAGAATGGTTTGTGGTTGATGAAATGGTAAGCATATCTTCTGTATACGAGTATTGTCTGTTGAGGTTGAGGTGTATTAAGTGTATTAAAAATCAGTACTAGGAATAGTTCTACTAACTCCTTATGTATTATAATTATTTTAAAGTTTATGTATTTAGAAGACTACTTTGATAATTTCTACTAGAGAACTGCATTGTGTTGGGTCTGTTTAGAAAATTAAGAAAATCTTAATTTCTTACAGATATTGAAGCACAGATTCGAGAAATTCAAGGCAAGAAGGCAGCTCTTGATGAAGCTCAAGGAGTGGGCCTTGATTCTACAGGTTATTATGACCAGGAAATTTATGGTGGAAGTGACAGCCGCTTTGCTGGATATGTGACATCAATTGCTGCAACTGAACTTGAAGATGTGAGTTACCAAGTGTACAAGAGTCAAGTATTTTTTTAACAAAGAGCAAGAAATATAAAGGAATTTTCTATTTTAATCCTCTCATTTAATCTGGGAAGATTTGGGGCATTGGGAAATCTTTCTTTTGAAGGATAAAACTATTAGGTGTCCTTCCTCTGTAAGATCCAGAAACTTATAGAAGTGATCAGTTCTCAATCTTTATGTTAAAACTAGTTTATCTAGTAAAGGACCTGCAAATCATTAACCATTGTAAAATAAATCCCTATTGTGACCTATTGAGCTCTAGAGTAGCCGGTGTGAGTCAACTTTCTTGTAGATAGCCATCTGTCCTTGCCACTTTTGACTTCAGACTTATGCTTGATGTTGTGTGTTTTTTCCCTTTGGTGTCTTAATATGAATGGAATGATGCTAATGGACTTTTTCATTTACTCTGGAGGATGACTACCCACTTCTCATTTTGAAATATGTCCTTCAAAATGTTTTTATATATTCCACAGAGCTTATTTTGTTAGGCCATGCCAAACATCCATATTTGGTGAAATAGTCATTTTTGTGTGACTCAGTAGCAAACATTTTATGTTATAGATTATCAAACTTGTTTTTGTGAAATTCAAGCCACATTTTTAGTTGGCACTTTTTTCTTTTAAGAAAAATTTAATAAAAGTTCCAAAGGTACAATTTCCAGAGACTAGTCAGGCTTCTGTTAGCATTATTAGACCTTCATGGTAAAACACAGTGATGGCTATATGTTCCCAGAAGCTGAGGAAATTGTGATTTCATTTTTGACTAAAATAAATGAGGTGTTAAGATCTTGGGAGTTAATGCACTGTTGCACTTCTTACAGTAGTAAAGTAAGAATATCACTTTGGTCTGTTTAAACATACTACTAAGGAAACAAATACATTTAAAATTAATTACATTTTTGTGTTAAATCATGTTTTAAAAAAAAATGAGTGAAAAAAAACAAGGAGGGGCTCCTAGCTGGCTCAAGTAGAACATGCAGCTCTTGATCTCGGGGCGGTAAGTTTGAGCCCCACGTTGGGTGTAGTGATTACTTAAAAGTAAAATCATTTAAAAAAAATCAAGGAAACTGGAGAGTTTTAAATAAGCTGTTTGCAGTTTCCAAATTTGAAAAACAAATTTCATTATGCTTTCTGTGAGAAAATAAAATGCTCAGGCTTTTCAATTCCATACTTGCTTTATTTCAGTTAACTTCCACAGTTACTCTTTTTAAAAGAGTAAAAAATTTCTTTAAAATAGGTTTAAGAGTTGAAAGAAGACCTAAGTATTTACAAGTTTTATGAACAAAGGTTTAGACATCACTTTATCAGTAAGTTGGGTTTTTTTTTTGTTTTTTTGTTTTGTTTTTTAACATTGAGAGAAAGTGACTGCTCACACTCGCAAGGAGAGGGGGAGGGGCAGAGAGAGAGGGAGAATCCCGAGCAGGCTCCCCGCCTTCAGTGCATAGCCAGATGTAGGGCTTGAAGCCATGAACCATGAGACCGTGACCCAAGCCGAAACCAAGATTCAGACACTCAACTGATTGAGCCACCCAGGTGCCCCTGTCAGTAAGTGTTTCGATGCCATGTTGAATTTGCATGTTCTTTCTCATTTTTAAGTTCTGACATTTTTGTGGTTTTCCGGGGGGCATTTCATTGCAGGATGACGATGACTACTCATCATCTACAAGTTTGCTTGGTCAGAAGAAGCCAGGATATCATGCCCCTGTGGCACTGCTTAATGATATACCACAATCAACAGAACAGGTGATTCTTTTCTTTTTCTTCTTCCTCTGTTTAAAATTAAAATCAGAGTTTATTCATAAGGAAAACAATGTCTCAATTCCCATGGAAACCCACGTATTTTAGAAACAAGTTACTAGAATGTCTTGAGTTGATTTGGGAGGATTAGAAATAGTACCTAGCTTGTTTTATGAAGGTAATCATTTCATGAAGAACTATGCAGATGTGGACATGTTTATTGTCTCATTTCCATATGTCATTTTTTCACGTTAACATCCATAAAACATACTTCTTTTATTAGTAGGCATTTATTTAACATTTTTACATGTTTTATATATAACATTCTGGGTTTTGTTTATGATACTCTTTTTGGTATTTAATAAAGTGGGTATTAAATGAGACATACCTCTTTTCAGTATGATCCATTTGCTGAGCACCGACCTCCAAAGATTGCTGACCGGGAAGATGAATACAAAAAGCACAGGCGGACCATGATAATATCCCCAGAGCGTCTTGATCCTTTTGCAGATGGTAATTCTTTCCCACTTTTCTATAAGTTTTCAGGAATTTATTTGTCTTAAGTTGTCTTTAGCCCTTTGATTTTTTTTGGCATGCTTATGAATTTGCTTTTCTTTTTTAAAATCCCCCTTATTATAGATTTGTATAGATTTGGTTGAAGTCACAGATGCCATTTTCTTCATCTTTATAATGCAAGTTTTCTTTCCAGGTAGAAGGACAAGAAAATAATGAGCCAATGCCATAGAAACGCAAAGGGTTAAAGGTTTTTCTTTTACTTTTGTTTTGGGTACGCTTTCTATACTTTGAACAAATGTGTTTTTCTGCTCAAAATACTTTCAAACTATTGAAAGTTTTCATTCCAAATCCTAGACTTTTAGGCTTGTTACTTTTGAGAAACTGTTTCTCACATTAGAGCTCCCCCCTGTATTGCTCTAAATGTAGTTTAGTAAATGCACCTACTTTGCTCTAAGCATACTTAAAGTTAAAAGAAAAGTATATATACAAAAAGACTTTGGTATTTTTAATAGTTGGAGTCTGTTTTGCTAATTTTAGTGTGCAGGTCAGCACAAGGGGCATAGTGAGCCTGATGGAAGCTTTCCTCAGGTGAGTGAGTTTCAAAAGCAGAATTAGGTGCCTGTTTCTTAGAATTAGATTCTGCTGCAGGTTTACAAATTAGACTTTCAGCCTGCATGAATTAGTAGGGATATTCTTTTTTTACTTGCATAATTGTAATTGATTTAAACATGTATGTCAGAATTCACAGGCCCATACTAACTGTCCTTAATTTCTTTCCTACAGCAGTACTGCTATATGCCAGTCCTGTCTGCATTCTTAAGGGTGCAGTTCAACACATCCTCTCTAGATTATGGTGAAAAAGTATTCCAAAGGAAGTCTTATCAGAGCTAGTGTCAGAAAGAATGACACTATCAATTGGGCATGATCTTCAGCATAGGAAATGTCTTAGAATTTTATTATTTTTTCCTAAATTGTGATGCTATACTACTTGTATAGCAAATTACCACATTTCTAAAACTCAGTGTGCCTCTGAATCTTATTATGTACTGTTTGGGCTTCTTTAAGATATTTTGAAGTTTGAAAAGCAAATACTGAAACTTTAACCAAGAGACTAACACATCTCTTTGTACACCACTTTTCTTCTGTGTGCAACATAACTGGTAGAAGTAATATATTTCAAGTAATATGTTTCCAGTTGTAATTTATACTTTCTAAGAAAATAAAAATGTTTTGGAGTCAACAAAACTTAAAAAGAATGAAGCCCTTTTTAGTAACATGGGATCAGAATCAGATTATAGGTGTATTTTTAAAAGTCTAAACTATTTTCTAAACTATAACTGTTTTAGAACATTGTATGGAGAACTTATCTAGTTATAGTTATTTGTAGTCAGGATTTTAACAGCTTGCAACAGGTAATGTTTTGAATATAAATATCTTTCCAAAGTGTTACTAATGGTAAAGAGATAATTTTCTAGGCTTCTATTCTGCTGCTTGAAGTCAGAACTGCTGATGGAGACAAAGGCACGAAAGTGTACGTATTCCGGATTAGCAACCCAGGAACCCATCACTACTGAAGACTCTAAACTGTGCTGTCATTTTGTTTTTATATGCATTAAAATATTTGTTTTAAACTGCTGTAGATATGTTTGTGTTCAAACAGGTTAAATTGATCAGCAAACTCAATAAAAAGTAAGATGTATAATTATTAAAGTTTTCCATCAAAAAATAAATTAAATGATTATGGAATAACATAATATTAGAGCAGGGAAGATAAATCAGTTGAACCTAATTATCTTTTATTTATTGTACTCTTGTCCTGTTGCTGTTCTTTTCTGCAGGAGGGAAGACCCCTGATCCTAAAATGAATGCTAGGACTTACATGGATGTAATGCGAGAACAGCATTTAACCAAAGAAGAGGTATGTGAACCGGATATTACTGCTAAGAGTAATATCTTAATAGTATTAATAAAAATTAAGTTGAGAAGGAAACCTTACCCAAAATTCTGCTTCCTCCCAAATTAAACTTTCATATTTCTATGTCCTTTTCTAGCCCTTGGCCTTTTGGCTGTATATATATATATGTGTACACATGTATGTATATATACACATACACAGACCTGGTGGATATATTTGTAGGGAGGATTGGTGGTGTGTGTCCAAAATAGATGTGTAAAGGCAAAGTCAGATAGTTAAGGCATTCCTTGAAAAACCTTTTCAATTCATCCCTAAGATTCTGTTTGGATATGGGTGGAGAAGACTGAAGGATTCCTAATGGCCTGTGGTGATTGCTTCATTTGTTTTAATAGTGAACCTTTATAACTTAATTACAATTATATAATTTGTTATATGGATTAAGTGGGTTTAAACTTTAAAATCATAGGATAAATTAAATGGATTTGTTATGATTACATTGTATATAATTTACATAGTTACAGTTGTTTTAATGCTAGAGAGAGAGCATGAGTGTGAGCAGAGGAGGGGCAGAGAGAGAATCCCAAGTAGGCTCCATGATACAAACACAAAGTCCAACACAGGGCTTGAACTCACAAACCACGAGATCATGACCTGAGCCGAAATCAAGAGTCAGACGCTTAACTGAACCACCCAGGCACCTCTATGTAGTGAAAATTTTTAAGTTTTCACTTTTTGCCACTTTTCTATCTTACTACATGATGTTAATTGCTATTCATCAGAGTTTTAAATAAAACTTAAATAAGACTCTATTTTTCAATGAAAGCATTTTGGGGGCACTTGGGTAACTCAGTTAAGCATCCAACTCTTGGTTTCACCTCAGGTCGTGATCTCACAGTTCATGAATTTGAGCCCTGTGTCAGGCTCTGCATCAATGGTGCAGATCCTGCTTCAGATTCTCACTGCCCCTCTGCTGCTCTCTTGCTCGCTCTCCTTCAAATAAACATAAAATTTTTTTAAAGCATTTTAATTCTCCACCATTGAAGATTTTACTTCATTTAACTGTATTTAAAGCAAGATGCTCTGTGTTATGAATTCTGTACTTACCTGTTGTGCAGAAGGGCATTGTATAAAGACTAGAAATACAGAAAATAAAAAGATATAAAGAATGGGACTACCAGTAGCAGCATAGAACAGAGAATGAAGAAAATGACATTAAATGGAAATGACCATGCTGATTATATGGGAATATGTTGAAAATATTTTAGAGATACTTAGTGCTTATTCAAATATTTTTAGAGAGAAATTAGGCAACAACTAGCAGAAAAAGCTAAAGCTGGAGAATTAAAAGTTGTCAATGGAGCAGCAGCGTCCCAGCCTCCCTCAAAACGAAAACGGCGTTGGGATCAAACAGCCGATCAGACTCCTGGTGCCACTCCTAAAAAACTATCAAGTTGGGATCAAGCAGAGGTAATTTATTTTTGTTTTTTATGATTGTTATTATTTTTAGTTTATCCCTCTCATGTACTGTATTAGTCTACTCTTGGTGACCTAACAAGGGAACAGAGAATGGTGGTTTAAACAGTAGTCGTTTGTTTTCTCACAGTTCTAGAGGCTTAAAGTCAACCTCAGGGTGCCAGCACGGTTGATGTTTGGTGAGCGTTCTCTTTTTGGCTTGCAGATGGTTGCCTTCTTGCTGTGTCCTCACATGGCCTTTTCTCTGTGTGCACATGGAGGGAGCAAGGGACCTCTGGTGTCTGTTCTAATGACATTGGTACTATCAGGTTAGGGCCCTAACCTTATGACCTTATTTAACCTAATTATCTCACTAAAGGCCCAATCTTTAAATACACATAGGTGGTTAGGGCTTCAACGTAAGTTTTGGGGGGAAGACACAGTAAAGTCCATAACCTGGAATAAAGGAATGTCCCTTTTGGAATATTAAAATAGATATTTCAGTACGTCACATTGTGGAGGTTAAGTATAATACAATGATCTTCCTTATTTTCTAGATGGATAATTTAAGCATCTGACCACAGGTGTCACATTGGCAGTGCTACTGCATTTCCTTGGTCAGTTTATTTTCCTAGAGAACCGTTTTGGGGGTTGTTTTTATTCTCAAGAATAAAAATAAAAATAAACTTTTCTTGAGCGTTCATTTATTTTTGAAGGAGAGAGGCAGAGCATGAATAGGGGAGGGGCAGAGAGAGAGGGAGACACAGAATTGGAAACAGGCTCCAAGCTCTAGCTGTCAGCACAGAGCCTGATACGGGGCTCACACTCACGAGCCATGAGATCATGACCTGAGCTGAAGTCAGATATTCAACCAATTGAGCCACGTAGGCACCCCTCAAAAGTTTTTTTAATGTTAATTATTTTTGAGAGACAGCACAAGTGGGGGAGGGGCAGAGAGGGAGGGGGACAGAGGATCCAAAGCAGGCTCTGTGCTGACAGCAGTGAGCCCATGTGGGGCTCGAACTCATGAACCGTGAAATTATGACCTGAGCCGAAGTTGGACATTCAACAGACTCAGCAACCCAAGCACCCCTGTTTTAAAATGTTTAAAACTTGTGATAAAACATTAATAATCTAAAATTTGTCATTTTAACCATGTTTAAATGTACAATTTAGTGGCATTAATTACACTCAATGTTGTACAGCTGTCACCGCTATTTTCAAAATTTTTTCATCACCTTGAGCAAACTCTATTAAGCAGTAATTCTCTGTCTCTCTCACTCCCAGAGAATTTCTTTGTTATTTCAATCTTCTAATACCTTCTTAACAGCTTTTTATATGATGATATTAATTCCTATTTTTCCTTTTTAAAGTAGAAATAATTGAAAAACTTAAACATGTTCCCACTATGAAATCTACCAGTATGCCTGTTTCTGGTTTCATCTACTTTTTCTTTCTGTAATGAGGTGTTGATGCAAGTTGAACAACTTCTGCTTATGTACTATTTCCCATCTCTTTTTACTACTCAGAGACTTTTGTGTAACATCAGTTTTTTCTCTAGATTATTATCAGCAAACACATTTTACCTGTTTTCCTTTTAAAACCAGAAAACCACAGGAAACCATTCCTTGATCTTCACATCCCCTTCTAGCCATTTCTGACTTTTCACTGCAAAATGCTTTGAATGAGTTGTCTATACTTGCATTCTGCTTATCTGGTGTTTTGCTTGTACCACTCCACCAAAACATCTCTTGTCAAGGTCATTTGACCTCCTTTTGGTAAATCCATAGATCAAGTTTCAATCCTCATATCCTATACATATCATATCATTTCATTTATCACATATCAGTGATATTTGCTATCACTTGATTCCCTTTTCTTAGATTGTGAACTTGAGTTTCTCTTGATTCTCCTAATACTCTCCTAACTGACTCCTATCTTGTTGGTGAGATCTTCCTCGGCTTCCTTTAACTTTGGGGGTGTTCTAGTGCTCAGTCCTTGGACCTCTTTTCCATCTAAAAGCACTCCTTCCTCTCATTTCTATCTTCCTATACCATCTCCGTGAGACTACTCCCAGATTTACAAATCTATCCCATTCATGTCCTCTGTTCCTTGGACCTAACACTTTTATTTGGATGTTTAATAGGCATTTAATTTTTTTTTTTTTTTAATAGAGCATGAGTATGGGAGAGGGGCAGAAGGGGAGAGAGAAAGAATCTTAAGCATACTTCATGCTCAGTGCAGAGCCTGACGTTAAGACTTGATTCCACAACCTTGGAATCGTGATCTTAGCTGAAATTGAGAGTTGGACACCTTACCTACCAACTGAGCCACCCAGGCACCCCAAAACTGTGGGAATTATAATGGATAATAGAATGAATTTATTTCCGGGGTGCCTGGGTGGCTCAGTCCGTTAAGTATCAAACTCTTGATTTCAGCTCAGGTCCTGATTTCTTGGTTAATGAGATTGAGCCCCGTGTCTGGTTCTGTGCTGACAGCACGGAGCCTGCTTGGGATTCTCTTTTTCCCTCTCCTAGCCTGCTTGTGTGTGCACATGCTTTCTCTCTCTCAAAGTAAATGAATAAATACTTAAAAAATTTATTTCTTCCCTGATTCAGCAGGAGGAGCAGTTGCCAAGATGAGATTTTGAACAATTCATGTGCTTCATTCACCTAATTGAAAATTTCTCAACCCTGAGTGATACATAAAATCTTTTTAAAAGAAAAAAACTGTTGAGTCTTAATTATGGTATTCATGTAAATTTGCAGGTGTAAAGCTGGGTAGAATTCTTGTGTTGGATAGAGAGCATCCAGCTTTAAAATAAATACATAAAGGTATATTACAAAACCTATATGGAATACTTGAGTCTTAAATCAAATTTTGTGTGGCTTACACTGAACCACCTGATAGTTTGATACTGTATTGTCTCCACTGTGCAGGTTGTTTTGTTATCATGGGCTGTCTGATGCCCTGAATCACCCACCACTTGTCTCTGTTCAAACTATAGTGGAACCTTTGGTTACTTCACTCCACTTCTAATCTTTTTTCACTAATAATCTTGTCAACTTCAGTTAGAATTACACTACAAATGTGATTTTAAATCTCAAGGATTAAAATTATGTGGCAGTATCTACTTATGACCCAGGTGATCCAAAACATACTTATGTTAACTAAAAACACACACAAAATTGAACACAAACACAAAAATAGTGTTTCCTTAGTGTGAGAACTTCTAGGTATATGTCTCTAAACCTAGTTTGGGAAGTAGCAATGATATCATTAAAGCTGAAATGTTTAGATTGCAGATGGCAGACAGAGAAAGCTTAGTGGTTTTCTAAAAGCTACAGAGATATTAATGGCATATCCAAGGTTCATAACCCAAAATACATTTTTTTTTTAAGCTAGGGCTTTATTCAAAACTGTTCAAAATTAAAACTTTACATTGTCTTTAGACATATTTGCTATGAAGTAGGTATCTTTTAAGCAGGGTAGTTTACTCTCATTTATACAGAAGAAGACTAAAACGTTTATTTGTTTACTATCTTTCTAATACAAATTTTCTAGTTATTTTTATGTGAATGTGTAGGTGTGTGAAATAAAGGTATTTTTTTGCTTTGTTAAGACCCCCGGACATACCCCTTCCTTAAGATGGGATGAGACACCAGGTCGTGCAAAGGGAAGTGAGACTCCTGGAGCAACCCCAGGCTCAAAAATATGGGATCCTACACCTAGCCACACACCAGCGGGAGCTGCTACTCCTGGACGCGGCGATACGCCAGGCCATGCAACACCAGGCCACGGAGGTGCAACTTCCAGTGCTCGTAAAAACAGATGGGATGAGACCCCCAAAACAGAAAGAGGTACTTCTAGTGGAGTCTGGGTGTGTGTTTGGGTGAAGTATTGATTTGATGAGTGGTACATTTATAAGAGGAAATCTGTTTACATCTCTAGTCCTGGCTAGACAGGTAAATAATCAGCTGCTTTGGGGACAGATAGAGGACTAAGCAGATCATATGCCTAATTCTTTTCCCTTCTTGAAAAGGTTTAATATTTATTTTAGGAAGAACATTAGGAGAAAGAAAAGATTGTAGACCATAACTTAGTTTTTTATTGTGATAAAATATACATAAAATTTACCATTTTAACTGTTTTACGTGTACAATTCATTGGTGTTAAGTGCATTCATTTTTTTAAAAAAACAATTACTTTTTAATTTACATCCAAGTTAGCATATAGTGCAACAGTGATTTCAGGACTAGATTTCTTTTTTTTCTTTTTTTTTTTTCTTTTTTTTCTTTTTTTTTTTTCGGACTAGATTTCTTAATGCCGCTTACCCATTTAACCCATCACCCCTCCAGCAACCCTCTGTTTGCTCTCTATATTATTTTCTCTTATGTTTTGTTCCCCTGTTTTTCTATTATTTTTGTTTCCCTTCCCTTATGTTAATCTGTTTTGTATCTTAAATTCCTCATATGAGTGAAGTCATACGATACTTGTTTTTCTCTAATTTCGCTTAGCATAGTACTCTCTAGTTCTATCCATGTAGTTGCTAATGGCGAGGTTTCCTTTTTGATTACCGAGTAATACTTCATTTGTGTGTGTGTGTGTATACACACACACACACACACACACACACATCACATCACATCTTTATCCATTCATCCATCGATGGACCCTTGGGCTCTTTCTGTACTTTGGCTATTGTCAATAGCGCTGCTACAAACGTTGGGGTGCAATGACCCTTCAAAACAGCACTCCTGTGTCCCTTGGATGAATACCTAGTAGTGCAATTGCTGGGTCATAGAGTACTATTTTTAGTTTTTTGAGGACCTTCCATACTGTTTTCCAGAGTGGCTACACTAGTTTGCATTTCCATGTGTCTTGTTAGTTCTTTATAAGATTAGCTGTGGCAGGTTAAGACTTCATAGTACATCTGCTATATTTTTATAAAGAATTTTTAGTGATGGGGAGAGTGCTTAACATATAGTAGATTAAAAAAAAGCAGTATAGAATTGTATGTACAGAGTAATATCAACCGTATGGAGAAATGAAAAGTGGCTCAAGATGCATAAAGTGGTTGTCTCTGGGTTGTGATAGTATGCATGGTTAAAAAAATACTTTTGTTTTCTTACTCCTCAGTGGTTACTGTGCTTTTGTAATCATTGGGAAAGAAAAAAATGAAAGAGAATAAAGACGAAATGAAAATTAAAACTCTTAAGTGGGTCTGCATTTTAAGAATATCCTTTTTTTGAACTTGATCCATTTCAATATTAGATCTTTGAGAATACACTAATTTTTTGACAGTGGTTAAAATTTTATATTTATTTACTTTTTTTCTTTAAAGATACTCCTGGGCATGGAAGCGGATGGGCTGAGACTCCTCGAACAGATCGAGGTGGAGATTCAATTGGTGAAACACCAACTCCTGGAGCCAGTAAAAGAAAGTCACGTTGGGATGAAACACCAGCTAGTCAGATGGGTGGAAGCACTCCTGTTCTGACACCTGGAAAGACACCAATTGGCACACCAGCCATGAACATGGCTACCCCTACTCCAGGTAGAAACTTCCCCATTGGAAATACTTTTTACCGGAAATATTTTGAATGTTTTTCTCTGAGGTATTCTGTATGTTATTAATGTTTATTTTTAGCAAGAATGACCAGATATAAAAAGAAGTCTTGATTTGAGTTGATAATATAAAGCAATTATGAGGTTAACTGTCTTATATCCCAAGGACCTATGTAATGATAAAGACTTAACACTATAGATTGTTACAGAAATTTGCTTTTTTTGGTAGGTCACATAATGAGTATGACTCCCGAACAGCTTCAAGCTTGGAGGTGGGAAAGAGAAATTGATGAGAGAAACCGTCCACTTTCTGATGAAGAATTAGATGCCATGTTTCCAGAAGGATATAAGGTAATGTGGTATTTATAATGTGAATTTTCTTTAAGTGTTCTTTGAAAAAATTAATTGGTCAGGTTTACATTGGCTTTGCCCAAATTTACTACTGCTAATTCTTTTAGCTATTTCCAAAAAGTAATAGAGTTGAAAAAGCTGAATGATACAAAGCTTTTATTGCTTTTGGAAAGTGAGAAATTTCGGGGCGCCTGGGTGGCGCAGTCGGTTAAGCGTCCGACTTCAGCCAGGTCACGATCTCGCGGTCCGTGAGTTCGAGCCCCGCGTCGGGCTCTGGGCTGATGGCTCGGAGCCTGGAGCCTGCTTCCGATTCTGTGTTTCCCTCTCTCTCTGCCCCTCCCCCGTTCATGCTCTGTCTCTCTCTGTCCCAAAAATAAATAAATGTTGAAAAAAAAAAAAAAAAAAAAAAAAAAAAAAAGAAAGTGAGAAATTTCAAGGACTTCTAGGACCATACTTTGAGAACTTGCTGCCTTTGGGATATGGAATAGCTTGTTGCTTCAGTTCATCATAGTCTCAGGATTAAGCTCACATTAGATCATGGTTATTTTACTTTGTGTTTCACAAGATTTTGTGTATTTAAATTCATGGATTGCAAATGAACACAAAGAATATTGTTTTTACTGTATCAAGTTAAAGTTTATTTTGAGTTATAAAACGTACCTGGCATTCAGGGACCATTTGCTGGTCTAAAGGTAGTCTGTGGTCATATAGCGGGAACTAGATTCCGATGGCCTCTACAGAGCCTTACATTGCTGGTGCCCATTGCTTTTAAGAGTTTGTATATGTATGTTTTTCCCCCTTGTTAGTTTTGTATTAGAGTGTTTCAAGTGTGCATGAATTTCTGCTTTAAACTTCTTGTAGCCTCCACATAATGCTGTGGGTATAGACATTTCTGCAACTTACTGTTGACTTCCTGAATGTCTTCTCAGTTACAGTCATTGATTCCCTTAATATCCATAGGAGATAAAAATCTTTCTTAGTGAATCTTAAGTAAATTTCTTGGTTTAATCAAATGGTGTATTTTATAGGACCTTGGTAAATATTTTGGTTTTAGTTTTTTGTTTTTTTTATTTTAGAGAGCATGAGCAGGGGAGAGGGGCAGAGGGAGAGAGAGACTCTTAAGCAGGCTCTGCACTGAGTGGACCAACACGGGGCTCGATCCCATGACGAGATCATGACCTGAGTTGAAATCAGGAGACGCTCAACTGACTGAGCTACTCAGGCACCCCAGATTTAGTTTTTATACATTTTGTCAAGCAACTTAAATACTAAGATTCTTGCTTTTACGGTGCAGAGATTTGTATGAATCTAAATTTTAACTTTATTAAAATTAACCCTTTATATATTATGTGCACTTTGTGAACTTATTTCCATTTATGACATGTCGGCTCACCAACATGTTTATATAGATTAATGTTTGAGAGTGATCAGAATTTTATAAGCCTGCTTTATGTATCTCCTCATTTCCCCACATTACTAATATTCTTAATGTGCTTTTTAATCAGCAAATGAGAAATGCTTGTCATACAGATTTAAAAAAATTTTTTTAATGTTTATTCCTTTTGAGAGAAAGCGAGAACAAGAATGAGGCGGGGAGGGGTAAAGAGGGAGGGAGACACAGAATCTGAAGCAGGCTCCAGGCTCTGAGTTGGTTGGTACAGACCCTGATGCGGTGCTCAGACTCATGCACTGTGAGATCATGTGACCTGAACTGAAGTTGGATGCTTAACCGACTGAGACAACAGGTGTCCCTGTTACACAGATTTTAAATGATAGAACAAGCAGGAAGCTTCTTAGCTAATAAACTGTTAAGATATTTTAAATACAAATATTATTGTGTTATTTTATAAAGTCAAGAAAATCCTAAACTGTCTTTTAACTGTATTAGGTACTTCCCCCTCCAGCTGGTTATGTTCCTATTCGAACTCCAGCTCGAAAGCTGACAGCAACTCCAACGCCTTTGGGTGGTATGACTGGTTTCCACATGCAAACTGAAGATAGAACAATGAAAAGTGTTAATGACCAACCATCTGGGAATCTGCCATTTTTAAAACCTGATGATATTCAGTACTTTGATAAACTTTTGGTAAGTGATAATAGCAGAACTGAAATACCATTTTTTATTTAGGACTTACAAATCACAGTATCTTAATCTAACTGCATTTTCTTTTTTTTTTGCTGTTAGGTTGATGTTGATGAATCAACACTTAGTCCAGAAGAGCAAAAAGAGAGAAAAATAATGAAGCTTCTTTTAAAAATTAAGAATGGAACACCTCCAATGAGAAAGGTAAGTACTAGTTCATTACATCATGTTCACTATAGTTTTATGTTTAGAAATTTATAATTAATCTCTTTATCTTTACCATGGGCATAGTGTAAGGGAAAGAAAGGTGTAGTATGAAGGATTTAATTCTTTTAATCAAACAGCTTTATGCTAATACAGATGCTGAAAAATGAGATTCTCCTTTTTGTTCTCCGGGCCTTTTTATAAATTTTTTTTTTAAGTTTATTTATTTTGAGAGATGCAGAGATCTGCAAGAGCGCTAGCCAGGGAGGGGCAGAGAGAAAGGGAGAGAGAGAATTTCAAGCAGGCTCCATCTTAGAAACTGTGAGATCATGACCTGAAGCAAAATCAAGAGTCAGATGTGACTGAGCCACTCAGACACCCCTGTAACTTCAGAGTAATTTGATGGGAATGCACTTACGCTAATGTGTAAGATGTCTGTGAAGTTTATACTAAAAATATTAAGGTAAAGAAAATCATGGAGTAATTAGTTCTTTCAGAATGCTTAATTATAAGGGAATATACCTTCTACTCTTTTTTTTCCCCCCAGGCTGCATTGCGTCAGATTACTGATAAAGCTCGTGAATTTGGAGCTGGTCCTTTGTTTAATCAGATTCTTCCTCTTCTGATGTCTCCTACACTTGAGGATCAAGAGCGTCATTTACTTGTGAAAGTTATTGATCGAATATTATACAAACTTGATGACTTAGTTCGACCATATGTGCACAAGGTGTGTTGTTCTAATTAGTGTTTCTAGTAGTTGGATAATTTTTAATATAAAAACAACTAATGGATTTCTTAAGTCACTTATTATTTGTGAAATTTAAAAAATTCTTAAAAGGTAATAGCTGATGCATGCATTCACAACAAAAAAGGGAAATTTTACCCCCTGTAAGACACTCCACAGAGTTAACCAATATTATATTTATATGTCCTCTTAGACCTTTTTCTTTGCACAAGTATATATCACACGTATACAAATGTATGTGTGTAGATATTGAAGGAACTTTTTGTCATCTTGACTAAAATGGTTTCATATTATTCATACTTTTTCATTTATTTTTATTGGTATTATGTTAGGGTAAGAAAAGATACATGTCTGTAGCATGCCATTTGGTGTTAAGGACCCATCTTTTTGCTGGTGGTAATAATGGCTTAGAATTGTTAAGTGAAGATCAGTGTAGGTTTTTTTTTTTATGAATTTTAAATTTTTTAATGTTTGGTTTTGAGAGAGAAAGAGAGAGAGTAAGTGGGGGAGGGCAAAGAGAGAGGGAGACACAGAATATGAAGCAGGTTCCAGGCCCTGAGCTGTCAGCACAGAGCCCGATGTGGGGCTTGAACCCACGAGACATGAGATCATGACCTGAGCCAAAGTCGGATGCTTAACCGACTGAGCCACCCAGGCGCTCCAGAAGTTGTTATTTTTTTAAATATTGAATATTTGTTACTCTGTGATGAACAGTTCTCCCCAGTTTTTTTTTTTTTTTATAAATTTTTTTTCAACGTTTTTTATTTATTTTTGGGACAGAGAGAGACGGAGCATGAACGGGGGAGGGGCAGAGAGAGAGGGAGACACAGAATCGGAAACAGGCTCCAGGCTCCGAGCCATCAGCCCAGAGCCTGACGCAGGGCTCGAACTCACGGACCGCGAGATCGTGACCTGGCTGAAGTCGGAAGCTTAACCGACTGCGCCACCCAGGCGCCCCCAGTTCTCCCCAGTTTTTATATGGGGGTTGAAATTGTGTAATTAAAATTTTTAATTGTCCCTTGTTACAAAGTCCCGGTAATTATAAATTTCCTAGCCAAATATGTTTTGTATGTTTGTGTGTATAAATTACATAAATGACCTATAATAAAATTTTTTCAATATGTATTTAATTTTCTTACACGAGTATGGCATTAGTAATTGGTGTGAAAGTGTAGCTCTTTTTCTTTTTCAGATCCTTGTGGTCATTGAACCATTGCTAATTGATGAAGATTACTATGCTAGAGTGGAAGGTCGAGAGATTATTTCTAATTTGGCAAAGGTAATTTACATTATATTTCTAGAGAAGAAAGTTTTGTATCCATTGATGGGATTATTTGATTATAGAAGGAAAGCGTTGAGGGTTAATGTTATCAGCTGATGAGTGTCCTTCTTGACTTTTTAGGCGGCTGGTCTGGCTACTATGATCTCTACCATGAGACCTGATATAGATAACATGGATGAGTATGTTCGTAACACAACAGCTAGAGCTTTTGCTGTTGTAGCCTCTGCCCTGGGCATTCCTTCATTGTTGCCCTTCTTAAAAGCTGTGTGTAAAAGTAAGAAGTCCTGGCAAGCGAGACACACTGGTATTAAGATTGTACAGCAGATAGCTATTCTTATGGGCTGTGCCATCTTGCCACATCTCAGAAGTTTAGTTGAAATCATTGAGCATGGTAAGTTGTGATATAACTTCGTCTCTTCAAAAATTATTTTTATTAAATATTAAATATTTTATTAATATTAAATATTAAAACTTATTTAAAAAGTTTTTTTTTAATGTTTATATTTGAGAGAGAGAGAGAGACTGAGTTTGAGCAGGGGAGGGGCAGAGAGACAGAGACAGAATCTGAAACAGGTTCCAGACTCTGAGCTGCCAGCATAGAGCCCGATGCAGGGCTTGAACTCAAGATGAGCAGTGAGGTCATAACCTGAGCCAAAGTCAGATGCTTAACCGACTGAACCACCCAGGGGCCCCATTACTTCATCTTTTGTAAAATAGGTGTCCTGAAATTTGGGCTACTGATTTGGAGAGATAAATGGAAGGGTTCTACCTACAAAAACCCCACATAATTTGTGATGGGGTTTATTACGTTATCTGCTAATAGGCTTTGGTTCATATTGGCTTTTGTCTAATTTTGTCTAGTATGAACAGATTCTTCATTTTGACTAAATAATGAGCTTGTGAAAATTAAGTAATGTTGTCACTTAGTTACAACCTGTGTTTGGTTTTTTCTAGGTCTTGTGGATGAGCAACAGAAAGTTCGGACCATTAGTGCTTTGGCCATTGCTGCCTTGGCTGAAGCAGCAACTCCTTATGGTATCGAATCTTTTGATTCTGTGTTAAAGCCTCTATGGAAGGGTATCCGTCAACACAGAGGAAAGGTAGGTTTGGTTCACCAGATAGATTTTATTTTTCTTTTCATTTCCACTCATTGAAGTTAAGGCAATTAAATCTGACTTACTAAGTATACTTTTTTTTTTTTTAACTTTAAAATAGGGTCTGGCTGCTTTCTTAAAGGCTATTGGCTATCTTATTCCTCTTATGGATGCAGAATATGCCAACTACTATACTAGAGAAGTGATGTTAATCCTTATTCGAGAATTTCAGTCACCTGATGAGGAAATGAAGAAAATTGTGCTGAAGGTAAGTATTCCAAATTGTTGTCACGGATTGGTTCATGTAAATTGGGTGTGTTTCATGGTTCAGAGAATGTTAAAGCCCAAAACTATTTAACTATTGTTAAACCAAGACTGTATTTACTACTATTTTTTAACCTTTTAGGTGGTAAAGCAGTGTTGTGGAACAGATGGTGTAGAAGCAAACTACATTAAAACAGAGATTCTTCCTCCTTTTTTTAAACACTTCTGGCAACACAGAATGGCTTTGGATAGAAGAAATTACCGACAGGTAAACTTTCATTGTAAAAAATATGTTATCTTTTTTTTTTTTTTTTGGAGAGTGAGCATGAGTTGGGGAGGGGCAGAGGAAAAGGAAGAGAGCATCTTAAGCAGGTTCCACACCCAGCACAGAGCCCACCATGGGGTTTAAGGGGCTCTATCTCAGGAACGTGAGGTCATCACCTGAGCCAAAATCAAGAGTCAGACACTTAACTGAGCCACTCAGCCCCCCCCTTAAAACATATTTTCAAAGGGTGCCTGGCTGGCTCAGTTGGTAGAGCATATGACTCTTGATCTCAGGGTTGTGAGTTGAAGCTTCATATTGGTCATGGAACCTACTGAAGAAAATATTTTTAAATAATCTTTTCAACTAATTCTTTAGTTAATTTGAATGAATATTAAACATTGTTTTTGCGCTGGCTCAAAATACGTGCTTGATTATAAAAGGAGATGTATTTAGTCAGCTAATTAACTTCCATTTTGATTTTGCATTCTAGGATAAATACTCAACTATGAATTAATGTCTTTGTCTAGTTAAAAGAAATACTTAATCTGGGCTAGGTGAAACATGAGTACAATCTTACCTTAAATCATTTTGACTTACTCTCACATTTATGTTTTTTGGGTTACCTTTCTCTTAAAAGTTTTTGAAACCGGAATTAACTGTTCTCAGCCTATTTGCTGGCTTGGATAATACCTAAAAGGTTTCTTTCCTCCTGTCTTTAGTTAGTTGATACTACTGTGGAATTGGCAAACAAAGTAGGTGCGGCAGAAATTATTTCCAGGATTGTGGATGATCTGAAGGATGAAGCTGAACAGTACAGAAAAATGGTGATGGAGACAATTGAGAAAATTATGGGCAACTTGGGAGCAGCAGATATTGATCATAAACTTGAAGAACAGTTGATTGATGGTATTCTTTATGCTTTCCAAGAACAGACTACAGAGGTAATGATACAGATTATTACAACAAATTGCTGCTGACCTTCATATTTGTAAAACACATTACTTTTCAACCAAATAATTATCACTGAAAAGTAATTGAATTTGAAATTTTAAAAATGCTCATGTTCTCATTTCAGTTGTCTATGATTTAAATTTTTTAGATTTGATTTTGTTAATATTAGTATATTTAAAATTTGTTTTAATGTTTTATTTTTTGAGAGAGAGAGAGAGAAAGTACAAGTAGAGAAGGGGCAGAGAGAGAGAGGGAGACACAGAATCTGAAGCAGGCTCCAGGCTCTGAGTTATCAGCACAGAGCCCAACACAGGGCCTGATCCCACGAACCATGAGGTCACGACCTGAACCGAAGTCGGACGCTGAACCGACTGAGCCACCCAGGCACCTCTGAATATTAGTATATTTAAACTATTCGGGCACAAACTGAATTGTAGTCTCAATGAATGTAGTTTTTAAATTTAACGTAGCTTTTCTTTTTTTAGGACTCTGTAATGTTGAATGGCTTTGGCACAGTGGTCAATGCTCTTGGCAAACGAGTCAAACCTTACTTGCCTCAGATCTGTGGTACAGTTTTGTGGCGTTTAAATAACAAATCAGCAAAAGTTAGGCAACAGGCAGCTGACTTGATTTCTCGAACTGCTGTTGTCATGAAGACTTGTCAAGAGGTAAACTTTTCTATCAGATTCTTATTTTCCCACCAAATAGTTCCATGTGAATAGTAACATTTTAACTTTTTTTTTTTTTAATTATTACAGGAAAAATTGATGGGGCACTTGGGTGTTGTTTTGTATGAGTATTTGGGTGAAGAGTACCCTGAAGTATTGGGCAGCATTCTTGGAGCATTGAAGGCCATTGTAAATGTAATAGGTATGGAATTTGCTGGTCATGAAAGAATTTTTTATTTTGTTTTTTTGTTTGTTTTTTTGAAAGTAAGATACAGAATCACATTTAGGAGTTGAGTAATGATTTCTGATACATGGTTTTAAGCACTTCAAAATCATAGTTAAGTCAGGATGTCACGAAAGTTGTTTCCTAAAACTCATTTATATTGTACTTTAAACAGAGAAAAGAGGGCAAGTTTAGGACCTGTAAAGAGAGGTGAGAATAGTTACCAACTCAAAAAACTTTGAAGTCATGGAATAGAGAATCCTAATAAAAACAGTGTCTCACCTGAAACGTATTTGAAGGGTGTGAGGAAACAATGCTGAAGTTTTAGTTTTAGGAGACGAAGTATTGTATATTTCTTTACCCTTGAATTAATAAATGATTATGGCAGGTTTTTCTGTTTGCTGTCATGTTTCAGGAACATAACCAGAGAGAAAAGTGGATTTATCAAGTTGTTGTCTCATTTTTATTTATATCCAATTCTTGGTATCCATTCAGTTTTCTAACCCAAAGCAAAACACAAGTACATTACAAATGTCCCCTTGGCATACGTATGGAGAGCAAAGCTTTCATTATTTAAGAAAATTATGATGTAGCAAACAAATGGTCTCTTCTCTTTAATCTTTACTGTAGTTGAACATGACTTCTGCAAAAGTAACTTCTGTATGGTTAAGAAGAGCCAAAATAACCTAGCAGGAGGTCAGAATAGCTGACTGATAGCCACTGTTTTTCTCATTTTAGTAAGGGGTTTTTATGCAGTATAGGAGATCTTTGAACCATTGCATTGACATGTAATCCCCAATTTAGCCCTGTCTTCTATACTTGAAGATAGCTACTTGCCAAAAATCAGTTTCTTGGCCACTTAAGGGGCTCTGGTTTGCAGGGAGTTGTAAACCATATTGTTGGTCAGGGAAACATGGGAAAAGCAATGGAGAGAGAATCAGAACAAGCAGTTCTAGTTAGAGCAAGAGCCCCTGCCAGCTGCCTCCTTTTTTCTCTCTTCATAGGTGTAAATACCATCCAAGTATGCCCTGCATTGCAGGGAGACTGGAGATCTGTTTGTTTTGCAGTTAAAGGGTAAGGGGGCCCTTTCTGGAAAATTTTGCTTTAATTTACATGTCTGCCTCTGGCTTATATTGTTGTGTATGGCCGGAACATAAACTGTCCCCATATTTAAATATGAGTGTACAAATACATTTCAGAACCAAATAAAACTCTTCTGTTGTTGAGTATCCATCGTTTTTTAAATCACTTCACTAATTTCTTTTCATTTCTATGCATAATCAGAAGTTGTTAATAAAAAGTTAAAAACAATTCTGAGTCTGGTCAGAATATGGGGCTTTTTCTTTCCATAGGCAGCTGTAAGTTTATATTTATGCCTAGTCATCTATATTACATTGCTAAGTAAAAGGTAAAATGAACAAGTTATAGTTCAAATGTTTATTGATAGTGTGTTGACTTCTATTAAATAGGTATGCATAAGATGACCCCACCAATTAAAGATCTCCTGCCTAGACTCACCCCCATCTTAAAGAACAGGCATGAAAAAGTACAAGAGAATTGTATTGATCTTGTTGGACGTATTGCTGACAGGTAAGCAGATTGCCTAAACGTTTTTATGAACAGTATCGGTTTTTACGTTTAGCTACTTTTTTATTCACTTTGCAAATATGCTTAATGTTGCTAATACAAACATATGGTAAGACTATCCAGTGAAATGTTCTGTGAAATTTCAATTTGAGATGGTGATTAGAGGTGGCAATATAATTTTTAAGATTACTGCTTAAACTGAGTAGATAGTCATGTTTTGAGAACTGAATTTGCAAGTTTACCTTCTAAAATTTCTTATTATCAGAATTAACTTTTTTCTTTTTAAATTAGGGGAGCTGAGTATGTGTCTGCGAGAGAATGGATGAGGATTTGTTTTGAGCTTCTGGAGCTCTTAAAAGCTCACAAAAAAGCTATTCGTAGAGCCACAGTCAACACATTTGGTTACATTGCAAAGGCCATTGGGTGAGTATTACTTACTTCTATGTATGTATTTTTAATTTTGTAATAAACCCACTGTGTTGAAAAATGCTTTTATTTCTGTAGTAATCTCTAAAAGTGTGGTGTGAATAATGCAGGTGAGAAAGCATATCGTTTAACACTGACCTCCAGTTTTTGAAATGTTTTCTTAAATTATAAATTGAATTAAAATGTATGGAGAGTTTTAAAATTTATTTTAATCACACCTCAGGTATTTTCAGAAAGGAAAACAGTACCATCTTTAGAATAATTTCAGATTTTAGCTGGTCCCTTTCAGGTATTGTTTAAAATATTAAGGGCAGTTCTTAATAAAACAATGAGCATAATTCAGGTCTCATGTTAATACTTTGTGTTTTTAAAATATTTTTCTAAAGCGAATCCACAGACAACTGAAATTATAACTAGTAGATAATTTGTGGTTATTTGCTCATCTCATCAGAACCAAACTAGAAGAAGTAGTCATTGTACAAAATGAGATACATGTGGTTTAATAACAAAATATTTTTAAGCAATACAACATAATAAAACCCAGATTAATTAGAGTCTCCTTACCCCCTCCCTGTCTTTTGGTAGCAGTAGTAGAATAATTTATTTCAGCGGTGGTATAGTTAAGACTTTTGCAATGAATAGCTTTTGTGCTTTTTTAGCTTCAGTGTCTGTGGTGAAATAAATGCTTAGTGAATAGATGTTACAAAGGTGTGTGGGCGGGAAGGCAAGAAAAGAAAGGTAGATTATGTATTGAGGCATGAGAGACCACAGTTTGGATACTACTGCCTAGCTCTGGTGGCCATGTTTTGACCAGTCTAGAATTGTTCAGTCTAAAACTTCTTTATATTTTTGAAGTTCACTAAAGACCAAAAATTACATTTGAAAATTACTAACCATTTGAATTTTTTTCTTCAACATATATTTTAATTTGATGAAGTTTTTAAGTAGAAATAAGTACCAGTGCTAAGTGACATTATTGTATTTAATCATATAATTACAAAGTTGCCAATAATTATTTACCATAAAGTTTTATTCCTTTACATTTTTTTCTTTCCAAAATTTGACTTACAATCTGACAGATTGCTGACACATTTATTTTTTTCAGTCCTCATGATGTATTGGCTACACTCTTAAACAACCTCAAAGTTCAAGAAAGGCAGAACAGAGTTTGTACCACTGTAGCAATAGCTATTGTTGCCGAAACGTGTTCACCCTTCACAGTACTACCTGCCTTAATGAATGAATACAGAGTTCCTGAGCTGAATGTCCAAAATGGAGTCTTAAAATCACTTTCCTTCTTGTTTGAATATATTGGTGAAATGGGAAAGGACTACATTTATGCTGTAACACCGTTACTTGAAGATGCTTTAATGGATAGGTAAGTGACCTGAATTAAATGCAAGAAAGAAATAGTTATAATTCTTCCTTTATTTTAGAACTTACTGAAATAATTATTATGTGACCTATTTGTTAGTGATGCAGTTAAAGAAGGGGGAATATGAGACTGAACTTTTATGGAAGTGAACATGACCATTCTCTCCAAATAACATGTATGCTATAGTGGATCCCCAAATTTTCTTTTTTAGGTGCTCCCTCCCCTTTTAAGCCCCCCTTTCATATCTTTAGACTAAATACATTTTGAAAAGCAGTGATTGGTAAACTTTTGTTTTAAAAATTAATTGAAGTCATGGGGTGCAGGGGTAGTTCAGTTGGTTGAGCATCCAACTCTTGATTTCAGCTCAAGTCATGATCCCAGGATCATGTGATGATCAAACTGCAAATCCACGCTTAGCGTGGTGCCTGCTCGGGATTCTCTCTCCCCTTGCTCCTCTTCCCCAGGTGTGTACTCTCTCTCTAAAATAAAGGACAAGGAAAGAAATTAATTAAAGTCAAATATAGTTGGAGGAAATGATGAGCATGAGCTTATTGGTGTGGCAAAGAGACCTGATCTATTTAGCTTTTTATTAGTGCATGCGAAGCAAAGATTATTATTAGGCTTTGTAACTACTGAACATAGTTATATTATTCCCATTTTAGACCCCCAGTTATTCATACATTGACCACTGATACAGGACTGCTTGAGTTATTTGATAGATTCCTGATACCTTTAACTATCTGGACCGACATACAGCTTTAAACACCAAAGTAATTCATGTAAAGAAAGGTTCAGGGTCCAGGTAGTAAGGGAAGGGGTGCTTGGGTAGCTCAGTCACTTGAACATCTGATTTTTGTTCTTTGGCTCAGTCCATGATCTCTCGGGTTCATGAGTTCAAGCCCCATGTCGGGCTCTGTACTGACAGCTCAGAGCATGCTTGGGATTCTCTCTCTACTTCCCCCTCCCCTTTCTCTTTCTCAAAATAAATAAACAAAAAAGTCCCAAGTTGTAAGGGAAATGACTGTTTTAGCTCTTTATTTTTCAAGAAAGATAAGGTATCCAAACTAGAAACAATTCAATTAGTTTTGTGTACACATTAAAGTTACTTATTCATGACGTTCCAAAAGGGAGGCTTAACAGGATCAACAAGTTACCAACAAGGTATAAATGCATGCAAGACATAGAGACAGACTAAGAATCAGGTTCTGTAAAAGTCTAGCCACCTGGGGCCCAGTAAATCAGAAGCATATTGTTCCATATTCCTCAGTGAGGTGTGCCTGACCATCAGAGTGCAGCCATCAAAGTATGTGACCTGCAGTTAAAATTTATATTCTATGTACTATTTTTTTCTTAAATTTTTTAAATGTTTATTTACTTTTGAGAGACAAAGCATGAGTGGGGGAGGGGCAAGGAGAGGCTGCCTGCTGAAGCAGGCTCCAGGCTCTGGAGCCCAACACAGGGCACGAACCCATGAACTGGGAGATCCTGACCTGATCCGAAGTTGGCCACTAAACTGACTGAGCCACCCACGCACCCCTCTGTGTACTATTAAGTTGAGGTGTAACTTGTCAAAAACTTCCAAATGAAAAGAAACAAATACCTTTGGGAAATTGATTAATGAGGAGTGCTGCTTTACTATAAAGTGTACTTGATTAAGTGTTGTTATAGTAAGTAAGAAATCAGGATGCTAGCAAGTTCAGTGTTTTTTCTTCTATCTTTAAGGTGTTGTTACCTTTGAGGGCAAAGTGTATGAACTTGTTGTTTATACTCATCACCAACTTATCTGATGTTTTTCCCAGCTGAGTCACTGTAGAATAAATAACTCCATGATTTGTCATAAATTCAGTTAACATGGGAGATGATAGAATTCTTACTCTGTTGGTTTGAAAAAATTTTTGGTCCTTCTCCCCAAATTGCATTTTTGAATGAAACTTAAAATTTACAAGGGAAGGGTTTTAATTTAAATTTAGCTGTCTCTTATATAGCAGTGTTGAATCACTTTTCAAGTCTATTAAATTGATAAGAGTTTAAAATGAGATTACTGTTATTCATATCTAAGAGTCATGTATCCCCTCTTTAGTAGCATACTGAAAGTGCACTGCACAGGGCTCTCTTGCTCATATTCCTTTCAAAGGTTAATTGGGAATTATTTATTTTTGAGCCACAGTGAAGTTTGCGTCATTAAAGTAAAAATTCTCAAGGGGAATCCTGAATCTGATACAGAATGTTGTATATTCTAAAGGCATTTTATATCAGGTACATAAAGTATGAGATGTTTGCATTTGTTCCCTGCACCGAATTTGTAATTTAGTTTCTAATTAGGACAGGTAAGTGTTTCCTGTAAAACTAAGACCATTTTAACAAGAGGGTTTTTCTTTTTCCACCTGCTACAGGGACCTTGTACACAGACAGACGGCTAGTGCAGTGGTGCAACACATGTCACTTGGGGTTTATGGATTTGGTTGTGAAGATTCACTGAATCATTTGTTGAACTATGTATGGCCCAATGTGTTTGAGACATCGCCCCATGTAATTCAAGCAGTTATGGGAGCCCTGGAGGGCCTGAGAGTTGCTATTGGACCATGTAGAATGTTACAGTATTGTTTACAGGTAAGGTTAAGATTTTTAAAAGGTTACTCCATGAAAAAAAAAAATTTAGTTGAATTAAGTCACTGTTCTTAATTATGAGTAGGCTGGTTTGTACCATATGGGAAAACAGTTGTGGGGGGAGAAGAGATTAGATTTTGTCTTAGTTTGTTGCAATTTTGTGCCTTTGTCAGTTTTTTTTCTCTTAAAGAGAAATGTTTGGAATCCCGTCTTTATGGTTTGTTGGTTAGTTGTGCTATGGTTATATATGTTACTGAAAATTGAAATAATATAACCTTCTAATTACTCTAGGGTTTGTTTCACCCGGCCCGGAAAGTCAGAGACGTGTATTGGAAAATTTACAACTCCATCTACATTGGTTCACAGGATGCTCTCATAGCACATTACCCAAGAATCTACAATGATGATAAGAACACCTATATTCGTTATGAACTTGACTATATCTTATAACTTTATTGTTTATTTTGTGTTTAATGCACAGCTGTTTCACCTCTTAAACTTGCTTCGATTTGGTGATGTAAACTTTTAAACATTGCAGATCAGTGTAGAACTGGTCATAGAGGAAGAGCTAGAAATCCAGTAGCATGATTTTTAAATAACCTGTCTTTGTTTTTGATGTTAAACAGTAAATGCCAGTAGTGACCAAGAACACAGCGATTACACACACTATACTGGAGGGATTTCATTTTTAATTCATCTTTATGAAAATTTAGAATTCATTCCTTGTGTTTAAAGGGAATGTTTAATTGAGAAATAAACATTTGTGTACAAAATGCTAACTTGTGTGTGTTTTTTGAACATGACTTGTAAAATGCGGAACTTTGATAAAGTATTGGTTTGTGTAGAGTAAGTGGCTTAATTTTATTTTCTGTTACCTGGTTTATAGAAAGTAGTTAGCAGAATATAAACTATATAAAGTGATGGCATCTTTGTCCAATTCCATTGTTCTGTTGATAATGACATCAAGAAGAGTAGTAGCTTTGGGGGTTGTTCACCTCAAACTAGCACAACTGTTCTATCACCATAGAGAATATAGCATCTTTGCTAACCTGTATTGAGTAATAATATTTTGCACTTACATAGCGCCTTTCATCTCTTGATTTCTCAAAATGCTTTATGAACATGTTTAGGAGAAATGATTTAAGTCATATCTAACTCTTGAGTCTGTGTTTAGAAAGTGGGTAAGGTATCTACTTTGAAACTGCTTTCTACTTAAGTATTGCTAATAGAATAAGACAATCTTTGGGCTCTTTCCCATGTCATAAGCCAGTACTCAACAATGTATTCAGTAAATACTTGTTGAACACTTAAACTGTATACCAGCCACTGTGCTTAGTGTAGGGGATGCAAAGGTGCTTTTGACCTGCCCCTTGCCCTTAAGAAATGCAGTATAATGGAAAAGGGGAGACACATCTAGTTGCGTATTACGTACTGTGTTATTACACAATTGCAGCAGCTAAAATGTCTAGGTTTGCTTAGATCTGTAGATGTTAAGCATAAGTTGGAACACCATTTAATTTTAGAGGAACTAAGCATTAAGGTAGTGCTTACCATATTTTGGCAACTACTTTAAATATATTTTCAGCTTTTCCCAGAAATCCGACCAAAAATTTCTTCATTTTAGTACTTTGACTACCCATAGCAGTTTTGCCTCCTTATTTTAGTACTTTGGTGAACTCGAATGGGAAATGAGATTCTATAGCAGAGTATGCATGGGATGGCTCTGCTACTTTAAGTAAAACTGTTACACTGTGACTAAGGAGTTTGTGCCTCCAACTGTTAACACTTAGTGCTTCCTGTGTTGGAGGCTTACATGACAGTTTGTAATTGGCTGACTTTTACAAAATGAATACTGAGCAGTAAAGGACTCTTCAGGCAGAAGTTGTAACTCCTTATTGTTCCTTGTGTAACATTGTGACAACATGTCAGCGTCCTAGAACACAATTTTCCAGATCATCTTTTTATTCTTTGAAGTTTTTGTAACAGTAGCCCCCATTATAACTTTACATCTTACTATTCCTTGTAGTTTATGTCAAATGACCTTCAGTAATTTCTAATCATGAAAATTGCAGAAAATGGTTTCGAAGCCAGAATTTGGTTTTAAACTGGTCTTGGAAAAATTTAGTTGTATTTTCACCTCAAGAAGTTGGGTAACTTCAATTTTCTTGGGCCCTTCCTGTTTATGGAAAACATACCTGCTTTGTAGTGGCAAAATGGAGCAAAAGAGACCGCTTTATATGACTTTTACTGATGCAAATCATTTGAAGGCAGGTGAGGGAAATACAGCTATGACCTTAAAGGATGGGACCAAATAGAGGCTCATAGGTGTTTGGATAATTTTATATGCTTATTGAATAAGGAAAGCATTTTGTGATACACTCATGTGAAAGACGCTATGTGAAGTTTTAACTCGTTCAAAGACTTTCTCACTTTCTTTTGGTGTTTCTTAAAGCCAAACTTAAGCAGGAAGAAAATGTTCTTAAGGGATGACAGTGGGTGGGTTTTTCTGTGGGCTTTTGTTGGTTTTTCTGTGGGCCCTCTAATGGAATTGATCTCTTTGGCTGTTCAATTTTTTCATATTGTATTTTTAAAATTTGTTGTACGGTGCCCTGTGAGCATCAAGTACCACCAGATGAATAAAACTTATTATATCTAAAGTCTTAGACCAGTTTTTAATCTTAGTTGACTATCGTTGTTGCACTACAGTGTTGTGGTTGTGCCATTTAAATAATATTGCTCTTTGGGTGGTTTTCCAGAAAAGGGAACTTCATAATGAAAAATCAAGAACTTTTTCTTTAAATTAAGAAACGGAAAACAATAGTGCTGCCCTATCTATGGGTTTAATTGCTTGACTCTTTGGTTTCTAGTGCTTCTTAAATCCCTTAGGTTAAAGGAAATAGAAACTACAGCTATTACAATTTTTCAGTTTTGGCATACTGACATTTTCGGTCAGATAACCTTTTCGTTGTAGGGATCCTGTCCTGACAGATGCCAGTAGCACCCACCCCAGTTGTGACAGCTAAAAATGCCTCCAGATCATGCCTCGTGTCCCTTGCAGGGCAAGATTTCCCTAGGTTGAGAACCATTCAGACTTGTTTAAACAGGATTCGTGTGATAAAATTAAAGCATGATGTATAAAGCATTTTCATTTTGGGCAGCATTTGCCTAGGAAGTGACTAGAAATACTATTTCACAAATACTTAAACACCTACCTTGGGTTAAGTGCCACACCGGTGTTGGGGAAAGCAAGATGAAAGCATGTAAGATGCCAACTGACCTCAGGTCCTCAGAGCAGCTTGTGGTCCAGGTGGAGCCAAGTGTGGAGTGCAGGGGCAAGAGTGCCAGTGGTTCAGTGTTCTACTTGGAATGCAGTTGTTCAAGGCCCAGCTTGTCACCTGTTGGGAGGAAGAGGCCAGGCAGGGAATGGAGCCTTTCCCCTTTTTAAAAGAGATATGGATATGAAGCCATAGATTTTAAGGTGATATGATAGAGAATTTAGATTTGCAAGGCAGTCAAGTTTTACAGGCAGGAGGGAGTAAGTAAACTATAGGGAGTGTAGGTCAGCGACATTTCTAGTGTTCATTCTAGGAAAACTTAAAAATTCTTAATAGTTTATTTTATAATCTAAAGAGACTATGAAAGAATATGCTTATGTATCATGTTGGACATAAGCTTTTTTTTTTTTTTTAATGGCCTAATACATTTTTTTTGGAAGGAGATTTGTAATAGGTTAGTGAATGAGAAACTGAAGGAGATCTATAGTCTGAAGTCTTACCCTGGAATACGTTTGTCCTGGGCCAGAAACTCACAAATAGGAAAAATTGTTCATTGTTTCTGTGTCTAACTGTGCTCTAAACTTTAAAATTTCAAATATTGAGAAAAGTTGGAAGAGTGGTACAATGAACACCTGTCAGTGTATCCTCCACCGAACTCCAGCAATTAAACTTTTGCTAAATTACTCTATTTTTTTAAATAGTGTATTTTTAGGAAAGTTTTCTGTCAGTGTTACTATAGAAAAATTTGGAACTATAAAACAAAAGGGGGCTGATGAACAAGAGAAAACAGATAACTGAGTTTCTTGTGGAAAGAGGTGGAAGTCAGGACGCAGATGGATTTTCTTGGACAGGAAGAGAACATCTTTCCCTGGGTCCATAAAGAAGACAGTGTGGTGGAATGTAGTCATGAAAAATTGCCCAAGGCCTATCAAAGCAAAATTTAAACAGTTTTACTGCTACTTCACAATTAGACTTAAATGAGGAAAATGAAACGAATAAAAAATTCAAAACACTTGAAAACCTGGTGACGTTTAGCCACTGGGATCTATAGTAGGTTACATATATAATAGGCAAGTGCATACTCAGCATAATTTTTTATTTCAATGTTTATTTATTTTTGGGACAGAGAGAGACAGCATGAACGGGGGAGGGGCAGAGAGAGAGGGAGACACAGGATCGGAAACAGGCTCCAGGCTCTGAGCCATCAGTCCAGAGCCTGACGCGGGGCTCGAACTCCCGGACCGGGAGATCGTGACCTGGCTGAAGTCGGACGCTTAACCGACTGCGCCACCCAGGCGCCCCACATACTCAGCATAATTTTGATCACCAAATGTAATTACACATTTGGGAGGAAAATCAGCTAGCACTAACAGGATCACCAAGGAAGAACTGTTCATGTGCTTAAATATCTAGGGCATCACTATTCAAAAGTGCAGTTTGGAGATCAGCAGCATGGTGTCACTTGGGAGTTTCCTTAGGCTTCACCACAAACCCACTGAATGAGCATCTACATTTTAGTAAGATCCTCAGGTGATTTATACATTCATTTAAGTTTGAGAAGTGATCGTCTAGGAGACCACTCCATTCCCAATGTAGTAAGGATATGGTTAATAAGAGATGGAAATACCCATTGAGGTATGGAAGTAAGTGGGCCTTATGACACACAAGAGGTCGTCAGGATACTCTCAGGATGGTACATTACTGAAACCTAGGTGAAATCAAAAGGGAAGGAACAAAAGGAGAAATTTTGTTTTTGTGTAAAATCAATTGCTTTTTAAAACAATAAGCCTGTGCTGAGGACTAAAAACGGGTCCCCTAAGACTCATATGTTGAAACTAATCCCTAATGGGATGGTATTAGGAGATGGAACCTTTGGGAAGTGATTAGGTCCTAGGGTTGGAGCCCTTGTGAATGGGATTGGTGCCCTCATAAGAGATGTGAGAGCTGACGCTTTCTCTCTACCCTCTGCCTTGTCAGGAAAAGATGGCCACCTTTAACCAGGAAGCAGGCAGGCCTGCCCTCACCAGACACTGGATCTTGCTGGCTCCTTGATCTTGGACTTCTCAGGCTCCAAAACTGTGAGGAATGTTTGTTTAAGCCGCCCAGTCTAGGGTGTCTGTTACATTCTGCTATAGCAACCTGAACTAAGGCTGGTTAGGTCAATGCAGTTAACAAATATATATCCACATTGCTTCTCCTCCTACTGACTAGTTGACACTGGTTGGAGAACTGTGGACCGAAGAGATGGAGGTCATTCTCTAGCGGCCAGTATGAGCTAGGCCAGAGCCACAGGGCTTATTAATAATCTTCTCCCTGGGGGCACCTGGGTGGCTCAGTTTGTTGAGCGTCCACTCTCGATTTCGGCTTGGGTCATGATCTCACAGGGTGTGGGTTTGAGCCCCATGTCAGGCTCTGCGCTGACAGTGTGGAGCCTGCTTGGGATTTCTCTCTCCCTCTCTCTGTGCCCCTCCCCCTGCTCGCACTCTTTCTCCCTCTCAAAATAAGTAAATAAAAAAAAAAAAAAGAATCCTCTCCCTGCCTTTACCATGTCCCAAGGGAGGAAGAGAAGAAGGAGTCAACAAAGTATAGGCTTACTAGTTGGCTCTGGAGTTTGTCATATCCAAGTAATAAATCCAAGTCCTAGATTCACACTTAGTGACTTTGTGACCTTGGGCAAGTTATTTGACCTCTGTCTGCTTCAGTTTCCTAATTTGTAGAAGAGGGATAATGGCACCTATTTTAATAATTGGTGGTCCTTGTGAAGATTAACTGAGATAATGCCTCTAAGGCAAAATGCTTAAGCATAGTGCTTAATAAATGCTGTTGATATATTGTTTTTATTATCATGAGGGAAGAGAGCTCGGTTGTGATTGCTGAAATCAGAGAGATTGGTAGGTGGCTTGAGAAGAAATACTTTGGAAACAAACTCTTGAGGACATAAGAAACTCATCAAGGATATAAGAGTGCCTGATAGTATTGCAGGGTATTCTCTAGTATTGCTTAACAGCCCAGGTAGATGGAGAAGGTACTGGGTTGGATTGGTCTGCAGGTGCAACAGAAGTGAGAGGATTAGGAGGTTGGCCTGACTGCAGTTTAAGTCTTGAAAGTACAGATATGCTGTTCAAATCTTCAAATTATTTGAGAAAGAACTGGTATCACTCAGCAGTTAGAAGAACACTCGTCAAATTTTATTTCTCTGGAGATAGGTGCATGATTCTGCCTCAACTACTTTCATGAGATATGCAGCCCAACATATTTTTATTTTCTTATGGGCAGTTTTACATTTTTGTCACATTGAATAATCTTGAACAAATGGCCTATTTGGCTTTTGAGTTTATGAAATCATACCTTTAAGGGGATTTGAGAAATGTATTCTCAAGTGTATAAACAGAGTATCTGCAACTTAAGTCACAAGGACTTTAGTAGTTGATTCGTTTGTTTGACATTTATCTATTTACTAAGTTCCAACTATTACTAAACCAGCTACTATAAGTACAGTTGAAAAGGTCTTTCCCTGAAAGATAGTGGAGAAAATGTCTAAGTAACATTAATAGAGGAGATAATGCCAAAAGAAAGCTGCAGGTCAAGTTCCCAGTGAGTTCAGAGGACAGAGTTTCCTTCATGTTGGAGAAGGAGGAGAGTGTGTGGTTAGGAGGGAGCTTGAGGAAGGCGCATTTGAATTTAATTTTTGAGGAAAAGTTAGAGTTCAATGGTGTTGCAAGGGAAGGATTAAGAACATTGACAAAGTAGCAGAAGCTTAGGTTGTGTCTAAGAAAGTGTGGGTGGGTGGGCAGCCCTAATGATAATAAATGGTGGAAGATTGGATGTAGCCTCAAGAAAAGAGGTCCAAGTACGTGGTGTGTCTGTTCATATTGGAATCTCCACCACTAAGAAAATTCCACCCTTACTTGGAACCCAATACACCTTTATTGAACAAATGAATGAATGAAATATATATTGGCTTCAGTTTATGGAAAGCTTCCAAGGCCATTCTTTAAACTTTATAGGCATTGAGTAACCACTAATATTTCAGCATTCATTTATTCCATAAATATTTATTGAAGTTTTTAAAGTAGGGAAATATCATGAATTGAATCATGGTATGGGGGAGATTAATATCCCTAGGTTCATTTCCTTGATCCAAAGCATAGATTTATATAAGGAGTTTATCCAGCAACTGTTCTCAGGGCAGAATTAGTTCAAAGAAGACCCTTAGGCTGATTAAATCATTCCCCCCACCCAACACACTTCTTTTCCCTCCTTCGCTGTGACACTGTGGTTTTTGGTCATTGCCTCAACACTAGCCCACCACTGCAGAATATGGGCCAATTGTGGAAGGAATCAATACCAAGCTGGCTTTGTGTTCTTCAAATTATTTGCTTGTTAGCTTCTTTCCCTAGAAGTCTAATACTTTGGGGGCTCTGGAGGGTGTTAGAAAAATGATTATTTTATGTCACAAAGAGATCTAGAATATTCTGAATATTTCCAGGGGAAATGGTAAATAGCAAACCTTCCAAAGATCATGGCTAATTTGACTTGCAGACCGAGAGTCTTCCTGGACATTTTCCACACGAAGTGTTGGGATGGATGAGCTGTCAGTGTTGTTCATGGAGTGTGGCACTACAGCTCTCTGGCCAGCCACCCCACAAGATCATGTGTACATGTCATAACAAGGTAAGGAAACAGAAGTGGTTAATGCTCTGCAAATGTCAATGATATTTCTCTGTCTCCATCAGAAATTATACATGGATCCTACTTTTAATATTTCTCTTAGAGGAAAAAAAATCCTCTTTTTGCTCTAATAAGGAAAAGAAGTTTGTAATTAGATGCTAATTATATCATTCATCTCTGTTCAAGAATGTTACTAATGGAGGTCAAGTTATTTTAGTCCTTTAGATGCAGTTACTGAGTTCAGTCCTCAGCGATTTACCATGGCATACCTGAATTCTCTCTGTCCACTCAAGGGTTTCAAGCAACTGGGACTTCTAGGGGAAAAAACAGTGGCCTGAAAAGGGGTGGATGCTAGCTGATTATTACTTAATATTACCTTGTATAAAAACTAAAAGGGCACAGGGGCACCTGGGTGGCTCAGTCAGTTGACCATCTGTTGATTTCAGCTCAGATCATGATCCCAGGGTCGTGGAATTTAGCCCCACATTGGGCTCTGTGCTGAGCGTAGAGCCTGCTTAAGATTCTCTCTCTCTCTCTCTCTCTCTCTCTCTCTCTCTCTCTCTCTCTCTCTTTCTCTCTCTCTCTCTCTTTTCCTCCCTCCCTCCCTCTCTCTCTCTCTCTCTCTCCCCTTCTCTTCCTCCCCCTCTGCCCCTTTCCCCTGCTCATACTCTCTCTCCTTCTCTAAAATAAAAATTAAAATACATGCATACATAAAAGGGCACAAAGAAAAACCCTCTTTGAATGCAGTGCTGTTTTCTTGTGTGCTGAAATTTTTGTCTTGCTAGTTTTAACAAAAATCACTTGATTAACAGGGGCCTAGCAGAGAGAAGACAATTGGAATCATTCCTGACTTTGGCAAGATCCTAAAACTGTGAGGTATGGGCAAATAAAGAATGTTGTCATGATTAGAACCTTGGTGTTCAAAAAGAAAAATTATGAAGCCTATATTCTTCAATGAGCCACTTAACAATGCCTTACATTTGATTAGTGCTTTATAATTTCCAAAACACTTTAGCATCTATTTGCTTGTTTGTTCTTCACAACAAACTTATGAGGTAGATTTATTGTGCCCATTGTACAGAGGAGAAAATTTAGGCTCAGTGAGGTTAAGTGGCAGTGTCATTATGTGAATCATGGCTGGTCTGACTCCAAGCTGATGCTCTTTCTACTGATGCATCTGTTCAGTGTTATTTTTAACTATTGAAGTAAGTTTTGATCTTGTTGTTCAGCACTAACGAGAAATATAGTATGTCGTAATCTTTTTGTTTTTGGAGGGGTGTCATTTTCTTACCAAAATCCTTTAGGACTGATAAAGTCCAAGAAGTCACTAGGAGATCAGGAGAATGGAAAACCTTATAGAGTATAGAACTAAATGCATATTTAATGTTTGATAGAGGATGAACTGAAAGGAAAGAAAAAAATAATGGAAAACTTTGCCAAAAGGCTGTCCAAAGGGAAAACATATGACTCATTGAAAGATGAAGCACTACATGGAAATGAGCTAAATAATGGAGGTCTGTAAATGATTAATGCCTTGGTGCGTGTGTATTCCAACAAAGACAAAAAAGGCCTTCGTGAAGTGAAGCAATATGCCCAGCACTGAGGGAAAGTAGGGGAAATGAGCACTAAGTTTTAAGGATCTCCCACAGGTTGAATTTTCAAATGCCATGGATGATCACTGGGTTTCTTTTCACTTGGTATTTCTTTCTATTGTCTTGTGAACAGCAGCTCTGATGACGTGCAAATCTTTATGGACTAATTAATGGCTCCCTTTCCCCATTCGGGTCTTAAGATAGCTAAGTTGAGTCCTAAGTTAGCTAGCAAAATATTTTATCTTTTGTGAATGGAATGCATGCAGAACACAGGACAATGGCTGGCATCTTAGTAGGATTTCCTGCTCAAATGGCCACCTCAGGAATTCCATTTGCCCTCCTTTGTCTTGACCTCTGGCCCAGCTACACTCTCAGGCAGTGAGATGAAGCGACTCCCAGCCAGCTGTTGTTCAGCACAGGAGGCGGCAACTGGGCTGCTGTTAAGCTCGGCACACAGTTCAGTTCCCCTCTTGCTGGGGCCTGAACTTGCCACTCTCTTCTGGGCCTCCCTGCCCTGGCACATACGGTTGCTGCTATCTGGTAAAGGCCTTTACTTCTTTCTTCATTCGGCTGGATCCTGCTCTTTGGGAATGGGCCCCTTTTACTTCATTTGGAACCCAAGGGTTAAGGTGCTGCATTGATGTGCTCCCCAGCACCTGGTGCCCACATGCCCCTTCTCGCTCTGTGTGAAAGTTGTCCGTTTGCTCATGTGTCTTCCCCAGTGGTCTGTGAAAGGCGTGAGCCCATGGATGGGGCCCAACACTTCTCTGCTGCTCAGTGCACGCGTGCCGAGGAACTCAGTGAGTGACAGCCCTCTTGAATTATTTCAGACAGTTGTATGAAGGCAGGCACATTTCTAAACAAATAATTCTTTGGTATTAATTCACAAGATGTGAGAATATCCTGTGTCATGTAATTGAGGAAATCATCGCTATTCTATGAAAAGCTTTGTTTAAAAAAATTCTATTTTCTGTAACATTCTTAGCTTCTGACAGGGGGCAGCAGAGCCCATGAAAACAAAAGTTGGCTGCTTTTACCTGGTGGTTTGCAGAACTTTGGAGCCAGACCTTTAACAATATTCAGCAAAAACCAGCGCTTGATATTTGATAAACCTCGCTGTTGAATTAAGACTTTAAGGTAAAGGCTAGCTTTTATTAATTCAGTATGCTTTGAAGGCACTACAAAGTATTTACCGTTTTTTTTTTAAGGGAAAACTGTTAATTATTTTTTAATGCAAATAACCATATCCCTCACTTTATTACTGAGTAGGAAAAATTCACTCTTCTTCCTGTGTGTTTCTCCTTTACTACTTACATAGAACACTTTACTTCAGACACCTCCGATCACCAAATGTGTATGGGTTTTTCCCCCACCAAGCAATTCTCTGTGACACCAGCTAGATGTCCTATAATTCAGTTCATTTCTGACACTACCTACCATGAATTAGCATAGATCCCACAGGTTAAGGATTCAGTCCCACAAGACATGCCCCTCTTTATTATTTTATTTTATTTTATTTTATTTTATTAAAAAAATTTTTTTTCAATGTTTATTTACTTTTGAGAGACAGAGAGAGAGCATGAGCAGGGTAGGGGCAGAGAGAGAGGGAGACACAGAATTCAAAGCAGGCTCCAGGCTCTGAGCTTCAGCAGAGAGCCTGATGCGGGGCTTGAACTCACAGACCGTGGGATCGTGACCTGAGCCGAAGTCGGACGCTCAACCGACTGAGCCACCCAGGCGCCCCTAAACATACCCCTCTTTAGATGCCAGATTCAAGTCCCACATTGTTACTGTATTTCTGACCTATTGGCTATAAATCAAGGTTCCCACAAACCCCTCCTTGGGTTTAATAATTTGCTAATGTGGCTTACAGAACTCAGGGAAATACATCTACTGGTTTATGTATTTATATTTTTAATGTTTTTATTTTTATTTTTGAGAGAGAGAGAGAGAGACAGCATGTAAGCGAGGGAGGGACAGACAGAGAGGGAGACACAGAATCTGAAGCAGGCTTCAGGCTCTGAGCTGTCAGCAGAGAGCCTGATGTGGGGCTTGAACTCACAGACCGTGGGATCGTGACCTGAGCCGAAGTCAGATGCTTAGCCGACTAAGCCACTCAGGTGCCCCCATCTCCTGATTTATTATAAAAGGGTGTGATAAAGGATACAGATGAACATCCAGATGGAAGAGATGCATGGGGCAAGATATGTGGGAAGGGGCATAAAGCTTCTGTACCCGCTCACAGAGCATCACTCTCCCGGCACCTCCACGTGTTCACCAACCTGGAAGCTCCCCAAGCCCCATGCCTTTGGGATTTTCATGGAGGTTTCATCATCCATGGGGCCATGATCAATCATTAACTCCATTTCTGGCCCCTCTCCCCTTCCTGGAGGATAGGGAATGGGGCTGAAATTACATATCCAATCATGGCTTGGTCTTTCTAATGACCGATCCCTATTTAGGAGCCCAACAAACATTGCATCGTTAGAACAAAAGATGTTCCTATCACCCAGGAAATGCCAAGGGATAAAAGAACTGTGTGCCAGGAACTAGAGTCAAAGACCAAATATTACAGCAAAAGATGTTCCTAGTGCTTTTATCACTTAGGAAACTACTAGAGTTTTAGGAGTTCTGTGCCAGGAACAAGGGGCAAAGGCCTATATATATATATATATATATATATATATATATATATATATATATATTTTTTTTTTTTTAATTTCACAATTACAAGATCTTAAAAATGGTGGATGCTTATTTTTTGCCAGTGACTTATAAAATGATTCTAAGGCAAGAGACCTTTCCAGTTGGTATTAGGGAGAATGTCAAGATTTGTAAATTATTACCAGATGCTGGGGCTACCCTTCCCTTACCCCAACTTGGGGAAATAAAGACATAAAGTAAATAAGAAAAAACACAAAATAATGAAAGCAACTGAGATAATAAATACAGCAAATGGTCGGAACCAAAATTGTCCCTCCCCTACTCATCATGGCATGAGTCCTTGGGTGCCGGTCCTATGCCTCTTACACCTTTCTGTCTAGTAACCATTGCATGGCCTGGCATGTGGCAGGCAGGCACTCAGCAAACTTGTGTGGTATTAAACAAACACTCTGGGCTTATCATATGTAACTTCTCCACCGGAGTTCCTGAGTTGTATATCACATTTAGTTGTCGCAGAGATACATAGGGGTGAGGAATTTCACTCCAAAACATGATCACCATGGGCATGTACTATCCCAGGTCTAACTTTAGGGACTCTGTTAATGTGTCTGCCTTCCTTCCTTCCTTCCTTCCTTCCTCCCTTCCTTATTTTTTTTTAAAGTTTATTTATTTATTTTGAAAGAGAGAGAGAGCATACATGCAAATGGGAAAGGGGCAGAGAGAGAAGGAGAGAGGCTTCGCACTGTCTGCACAGAAGCCCCACTCAGGGCTTGATCTCATGAACTGTGAGATCATGACCTGAGCCAAAATCAAGAGTTGGACATTTAACCTATTGAGCTACGCAGGCACCCCTTTATTTCTTGTTTTTTATTATTAACAGTCAATTAATTCATTTTAAATAATTTCTGTGTCCAACATGGGGCTCAACTTATAACCCTGAGATCAAGAGTCACATGCTTTACAGACTGAGCCAGCCAGGCGCCCCAGTGTGTCATTATTTAAAATGATGCAAAGAAGAGCAGCGGAAAGAAAAGGGGCAAGATTCCATGTGGTTGCCTGGTGGGTTTGCACAGGTAAGAAACATGCAGGTGAGCTGGGTCTGGTTGGCAGAAATTTGTCCCACAGCCACATAGACTGCTTGAAACCAGGAATACAGAAGAAGTTGGCAGGGCATCCTAAAGTCCTCTGATGCCCTTCTCCCTCTAGAAATCTCTCTAGTCTAGAAATCCTATAGTGGTTCAGCTCTAATTTTCTCTTGTCTCTCTTTCTAGCAGTGCTACAGTATCTTCAACAGTGGGCTTTCCATTTTCCATCTTTTTATTGTATTGATGGTTAGACCTTTGTCCCCCTTTCCTGTCTGTTAGTTCTCTTCATAATTCTCAGAGGCAGATTTCAAAACTAGGTTCTTGCCAATTAGTAAGACACTGACCATTTCTTTCTTTCTTTTTTCTTAAGTTTATTTATTTATTTTGAGAGAGAAAGAGAGCAGGGGAGGGGCAGAAAGAGAGAGGGAGAGAGGGAGAATTCTAAGCAGGCTCCACGTTGGAGTCCAACACAGGACTCAACTCATCCCATGAACTGTGAGATCATGACTTGAGCTGAAACCAAGAGTCAGATGCTTAACTGATTGAACCACCCAGGCATCCCTGACCATTTCTTTTATTTTTATATTTATTTATTTTTTTAATGTTTATTTATTTTTGAGACAGAGAGAGACAGAGCATGAGCAGGGAAGGGGCAGAAAGAGAGGGAGACACAGAATGTGAAGCAGGCTCCAGGCTCCGAGCTGTCAGCACAGAGCCCGATGCGGGGCTCGAACTCACGGACTGCGAGATCATGACCTGAGACGAAGTTGGATGCCCAACTGACTGAGCCACCCAGGCGCCCCTGACCGTTTCTTTTAATAATAGCTCAGAGCCTCTTACACTGACTTCACCTTTTTTTTTTTTTTTTTTTTGCATAGCAGCTTTATGTGATTCATCCTGTTTGTAGAGACAGGGATTCTCTTAATGGACAAGACATGTATTAAGGAGTCTCTCCTAGCAGATGAGTTACATGAGACTCAGAGAGGGGATGTTCTGGGCCCGTTTGTCACCTAGACTGTTTGGTAGGACTAGGATGAGAATCCCTTTATCCAGACTCCTGTGGAGCAGTTCTTGATGCTCACTCCTCAGCGGGGCCCGGTTTAGCAGTAGGATGGGGAGATCTTGAAATACGGATCAAGGGAAGTATGCACATTTGGGCTTAGTACAGTGCCTGGCTCAGTGCTGTATTCAATATGTGGCACAATGCCATCATGGGGATTATGAGGTGTCCCAGCCATGGGATTAGTAGAGATCATTGAGGATACTCACAGAAAGGAATTTGGGTGGAGGCATAACCAAGAAGGTGAAGCTCGGGCAGATGGTCTTCCAGGAGCACAGAACACTTTGGGGTGTCTTTTACCGGGCCGCGATTTATGTGCTTTATATTATTAAGTTGCCACAACAGCCCTGAAAGTAGGTATCTTTATGCCCATTTCTTATTGTCCTGAGTCACAGGACAATCAAGTAATTTCTAGGCTAGCTGAATTGAAAACCTCTTAGGACACCATGCACATGAAGCACCCTGTGAGTGAAGCCCCCGAGAACGATGCAGTGGCACACAGCTCTCATGAAGCAGAGTCCAGATTCACACCTAGGCTGCTTGGCTTCACGGCCCAGGTTCTTAGCACCCCTGCATACTACATTTCTCAAGACAACTTTTCTAGAACCTAACATTGCCCAGTCAGGCCCTGTTCATGTATGTCTTACATCCAACAAGAAAGAGCATTGCACAGGTTATGGTGGGGGCAGAAAAATGAGCACTGAACCTGGAGTCAGAGGCTGAGGTTTGAGTTCTGGGTCTGCCCTTAATTTGTGCGACTTTGCACAGACCTTCACACAGCCATCTGCTTGTCTATAATGTGAAGAGAAGGGTGTACCCTTCTCTCGGGCTTAGGGTGAAGACCGTGAGATTAATGAACGTAAAAGTGCTTTGTAGGCGCGAAGATCTGAGCAAACACAAGGGTTAGTACAAATCAAGGGAACAAATGGAGCCAGCAGGCAGCTATTTATTATTTGGGCTGGTATGTATGCAGAGTATTGACTTTTTATGCTTCATTTGCTTCTGTGAAAAACGTACAAGGGACGGTATCTTGAATCTGCAGATAGAGGATGAGGCCTTTGTGTGTGTTGTGGGTGCCGCAGGGGCTGAGGGAGGAGGCCAGGAAATGAAAACCATGTGGCTCTGAGTTGGGTCTTGAAGCTTTAAGTTTCCCCACAAGGACGAAGAAGAAAAGCGTGCTAGGTGTTCTTGGGTGAAGATGATGAAAAATATGAGCCAAGCTTGTGTTTCTTGACTTCTTGTACTTCTCTTGAGCAAACAGTCCTGTTCTTCAGGCAGCTTAACTGCAAAATCACATTTCATTTGTTGAAATGTGACAAATTTGGGCAGAGTCAGAGCCTCAGGATGCTGTGGTAAAAATGAGCTATAAAATTTAAATAAGCCTTAAGTGAATTGGCCTCAGGCATTTTCTGGATTAGAACGAATTGCAGGAACTAGGATCTTGCTTTTTCTTACTGTCTTCTATTATGGTGGCCATGACCATATGCAAAAGTGCTCACACTTACAAGTCTAATCGTTAAAGAGCAAGAACAAAGAAAGTTCTTTAACCTTTCATTTTCTCTCTAACCCACCATCTCAGGAAGGATACCGCTAGGGTGTCTAGAAAGGCACACTCCAGAAGTTCCATCCATAAGGATCTGTAGTCTGAGGGTTGTAAGGTAATGGTATTTATCAGAGATTGTGAATGAAGAAAACAGGACAGATGCTTGTGAATCAGATGGAGCTGCGAGGCAGGAAGGAAATCAAAAGATTCTTGACCTCAATTTGGAAAACTGAATTAGCTAGAAGTATCATAACAAATGTGTTGGTGTATATGGGGGGGGGTGAGAGAGGGGGGAGAATTTAATAACATACAGTGAAGTTATATATGGTCAAGTATGAACAATAAAAGCTCTCACACCAAAAGTATTCAAACAGAGCAGAAATGTATTGCTATTTGTCATGTGAAGCTCTCAACAGATTAAAACCACATATCTGAATTAAAGAGGCAGCTTCTCAAACATCCACTTTAATAGTGAGCCTTCACCCCAAGTGACTGAGATTGACAGCAAATACCTCATAAAACCAAATTAATGAATGAGATGATCTCTGGTTATTGAGAGAAGGAACTGGAAAAAAAAGAGAAAGTGATTTTTCTCATAAAAATGGTCAGCAGTTTTACATTTGAATTTTGGAGGCAATTCATTGGCTCTTAGGAGCTGGAATAACTTCAAAGATTCTTTCATCCAACCCCGCTCCAGTGAGTAAACTGAGACCCAGAGAGAGTCAAAGTCTAGCCCAAGGCCCTCGATGGGAAGGGGTCTGAGCCAGAACTGAGGTCCAGGGTCTTTTGTCTGCGACCTGGATAAAAAGATCAGTGAGGTTTCCTCCTGAGACTGGAACTCTGGATGCAGGGGCAATTTGCTCTGGGATAAAAAGAAGGCTCTTTTAATATTCCCTCATTTAAAAAGTTTTCATTTAACATCTGCAACAGAGGGAGGAGAATAAATTCCATCTGGCCTCCTTTTTCATTTTATTTCTCATTTAAGAGTGGGGGTGGAAAGAGAGACTGCAAGTTGAAAGACTGTAACATGACCCATGAAAACACTGTGTGATCCACAATTAGAAAGTGAAATGCTTTACAGATGCCACAAGAAGAAAAAGAAAGAAAGAAAGAGAAAAAGAAAGAGAGAAAGAAAGAGAGAGAAAGGAAGGAAGGAAGGAAGGAAGGAAGGAAGGAAGGAAGGAAGGAAGAAAGGAACAAAGAAACAAAATAGGAAAAGGCAATCTTAAATCAGGGTATACCTTTCTACCTTCCACATCAACCAGGTAAAAGAAACCAAATGCTAATAAATAACATGTCCACTAGAATCCTTGAGTATGTATTCACTTACAAGTGACAGTGGAGTATACATGACGTATACATTGTATTCAGAAGATTCCTGTACTTTTTCATCCTAGTATCCTAGTTCTTAGCTAATCAAGAGTGCATGTTCTTGTCCTGTAGGTTCTTTCTTCACAAATCTAGAATCAGACTCAGAATCCTCAGCATAGAGAGGGGTTGGAATGTGACTAGCTGCTGTCAAAGGATTAAGACTTGAACTTGCCAAGCTAGTCAAAGCAGATGAAAGTCCACTCTTGGATTTGTCTCTTTACACCAGGTACCCCCGCGCTGTTCAGCCTGGCAGTAAATTCTTCCTATAGTTAGCTACCTTTCCCACTGGGCATTTAAAACAAAAAAATAAGGCAGAATAAATCTAAGAGAAGCCTGGAAGATCAGAATAGATGCTCTTTGATGATATTCTGAAGAGATTTATTTAGTATGAATGAGATTTCTCAATTACTGCTGAATATGGGCAGGTATATTTTGTTCATTTTAGATTACAAGTGATAATGATGGATATTTTATTTCCCTAGAGCGATTTAAAGCATGTCACTTATAAATCTATTTGGCCAGGGCTCCTGGGTGGCTCAGTCGGTTGAGCATCCAATTTTGGCTTGGGTCATGATCTCATGGTTTTTGAGTTCGAGCCCCACATCAGACTCACTGCTGTCAGCAAGGAGCCTGCTGTGAATCCTCTCTCTCTCTGCTCCTCTCCTGCTCATGCTCTCCCTCTCTCTCTCTCAAAAATAAAATAAACATTAAAAAAAAATTAAAAATCTGTTGGCCACAAATAACAGAAAACCCAGTTTATAGAAACACATGAGTTTCAATTTCTTAATGTAACCAGAAGTCTGAAGTAGGTATTTGATGGTGGTGGTTTAGTAGCTAAAGATGGTGGCCAGTGACCTGGTAAATCTCTTGGCCTTTCCCTTATATTTGCACTACATCAAACAGTAACCATCATGCCCAAATAGAAGGCAGGAAGAAGGGTAGGGTAAGGGGAGGCCAGCTGTGACCAACCCTTTTTATTCAGAAAGCTAAAGCTTTCTCAGACCACATTTCCCAGAAGATTTCTGCTTATGCCTCTTTGGCCAGAGGTGGGTCATATGACCACCTCCACCTACATAGGAAGGTGGGAAAGCAAGGAAAGATTATCATGATTCCTTTAGACCAATGTTGATCCACCTGAGACCGGGAACATTTCTTCTCTAAACCAAATCGGGGTTCTGTCAACAAGGTAGAAGGTAGAGGATAGAGGTGGATTTTGAGTAATCACTAGCACTGTATATCATGCAATGGAGTTCCAATTTAGTACATTTACAAGTGTGATTGTTACTGTTAGCACTGCATACTTATTTTTTCAGTTTTTATTTATTTATTTATTCCTTTTATTTATTTATTTTTTACTTTCCTTGGGGTTCCTCTTTTGTTCTTACTTTCAACTTTAGTTAGCTTTTTAACAAACTTGATTTTTAAATTTAAAAAAAAATTTTTAAAACTTACACCCAAATTAGTTAGCATATAGAGCAACAATGATTTCAGGAGTAGATTCCTTAGTGCCCCTTACCCAAATTTAGCCCATCTCCCTCCCACAATCCCTCCAGCAACCCTGTTTGTTCTCCATATTTATGAGTCTCTTCTGTTTTGTCCCCCTCCCTGTTTTTATATTATTTTTGTTTCCCTTCCCTTATGTTCATCCGTTTTGTCTCCTAAAGTCCTCATATGAGTGAAGTCATATGCCATTTGTCTTTCTCTGCCTGACTAATTTCACTTAGCATAATACCCTCCAGTTCCATCCATGTAGTTGCAAATGGCAAGATTTCATTCTTTTTGATTGCCAAGTAATACCCCATTGTATATATATACCACATCTTCTTTATCCATTCATCCATCAATGGATGTTTGGGCTCTTTCCATACTTTGGCTATTGTTGATAGTGCTGCTATAAACATGGGGGTGCATGTGTCCCTTCGAAACAGCACACCTGTCTGTATCCCTTGGATAAATGCCTACTAGTGCAATTGCTGGGTCATAGGCTAGTTCTATTTTTAGTTTTTTGAGGAACCTCCTTACTATTTCCTAGAGTGGCTGCACCAGCTTGCATTCCCAATGTTTATTTATTTTTGAGAGAGAGAGAGAGAGAGAGAGAGAGAGAGAGCGAGCACAAGTGGGAAGGGGCAGAGAGAGAGGGAGACAATCCCAAATAGGCTCCATGCTGTCAGGACAGAGCCTGATTTCGGACTCAGACTCACAGACTGGGAGATCATGATCTGAACCGAAACCAAGAGTTGGACACTTAGCCCACTGAGCCACTCAGGCGCCCCAGTACTGCATATTTAAAATGCAGAGATTCCCTTTGCTGCTGCTTTACCTCTGTCTTAGCCTTACAGTTTCTGTACAGTTTTCTTTGAAATGGTCACTGGCACCTACTTTCTTAAAAGGAGCATTGTTAATGAGGCCCTGGCTGGCTCAGTGGTAGAGCATATGACTCTTGATCTCAGGGTTGTGAGTTCAAGCCCCACATTGGGCATAGAGCTTACTTAAAAAAAAAGAGGGAGAAAGCATGGTAAAGATCAACTCCAGCTGTTTGCCTTGAGGGTTCTGACATGCACATGTCATTAGTTTCCTGGTACATATATCTTCATGAACAGCTGGAAGTAATTTTCAACCTAAGCATTTCACATTTCATGGATGGGTGAACTTTACAATCACTTTTCAAGCAACTATTCTGAAAGCTCATGCATCTTTGATTGGACACTTGACTGATCCCATCCATTTCATTGGTTTCTAAATATTTAAAAATTCTAAAAGGGTTGTTACTAGAGTTGTAAAAGAGATAGAAGAAAGGCACAAAGACAAAAATCATTTCTTCTCTTGTCCTTCTCCATATATTCTGTCTATTCTCTATGCAACAGCTAAAGTGATTCTTCAAAACAAAAAGGAGATTATGTCATGCTTCTGTGCTCAGTCTTCCAGTGGCTTCTAGTCATCTTCTTTATGATGGCTTTCAGGGCCCTACATGACCTGGGCCCTGCCTGTCTCTCACATTTTTCTACCCCTCCTTACTCTGCTGTGACCACCCTGGCTTTCTTTTTTGTCCCTCAAATGATCCAACCATGTTTCCATCTCAGGCCTTTGCCCTTTGCCCTCGCCTTTCTTTTGGCCTGGGATTCTCTATTCTCAGGTATTTACGTGGCTTGCTCCTATTTTTTTTTCAAGTTTATTTATTTATTTTGAGAGAGAGAGTGTGTGCAAATAGTGGAGAGGCAGAGACAGAGAAGGAGCGAGAGAGAGAGAGAATCCTAAGCACTGACAGTGTAGATCCCAATGTTGGGCTCAAATTCACCAACTGCAAGATCGCGACCTGAACCTAAGTCAGATGCTTAATCGACTGAGCCACCCAGGTGCTCTAGCTTGCTCCTATCTTTATTCAGGTCTCTGCTCACATGTCACCTTTTCAAAGAATTTTTTCCTAGCAGACTTTTGGTGGGGTCTATCAGGTTTCCCATGTATAATATCATGTCATCTGCAAAAAGTGAAAGCTTGACTTCATCTTTGCCAATTTTGATGCCTTTGATTTCCTTTTGTTGTCCGATTGCTGATTCTAGAACTTCCAACACTATGTTAAACAGCGGTGAGAGTGGACATCCCTGTTGTGTTCCTGATCTCAAGGGGAAAGCTCTCAGTTTTTCCCCATTGAGGATGATATTAGCTGTGGGCTCTTCATAAATGGCTTTTATGATGTTTAAGTATGTTCCTTCTATCCCGACTTTCTCAAGGGTTTTTATCAAGAAAGGATCCTGATTCTGTCAAATGCTTTTTCTGCATCGATTGACAGGATCGTATGGTTCTTATCTTTTCTTTTATTAATGTGATGTATCACATTGATACATTTGCGAATGTTGAACCAGCCCTGCAGCCCAGGAATGAATTCCACTTGATCATGGTGAATAATTCTTTTTATATGCTGTTAAATTCAATTTGCTAGTATCCTGTTGAGAATTTTTGCATCCATATTCATCAGGGATATTGGCCTATAGTTCTCTTTTTTTACTGGGTCTTCAAAGAGTTTTTCCCTGACCACCCTGTGTAAAGAAAGTATGACCCTTGCACCTGCCCCCCCCCCATCATTCTCTGTCCTCTAATCTGCTTCATTTTTCTACAAGACCCTTTTTTAAAGCTGACATTATGTTATATAGTTATTGGTTGACTTGTTTATTACATGTTCCCTCCTAGAATATGAGCTCAGCATATTGGTTTTGTTCACTTCTCTTTTTTTATTTATTAATTTATTATTTATGTGTTTATTTTATTTTTTTATTTTTTCTTATTTTTTTAAATTATATTTAAATCCAAGTTAGTTAACATATAGTGTAATAATGGTTTCAGGAGTAGAATTTGGTGATTCATCACTTACATATAACCCCCAGTGCTCATCCCAACAAGTGCCTTCTTTAATGCCCAACTGTTTAGTCCATCCCCCCACCCAATACCTCTCCAGCAACCCTCAGTTTGTTCTCTGTGTTTAAGAGTCTCTTACGGTTTGCCTCCCTCTGTTTTTTATCTTATTTTTCCTTCCTTTCCCCTATGTTCATCTATTTTGTTTCTTAAATTACACATATGAATGAAATCATATATTTATTTCTCTGACTTATTTCGCTTAGCATAATACACTCTAGTCCAATCCACATTGTTGTAAATGGCAAGATTTCATTCTTTTTGATCATAGAGTAGTATTCCATTGTGTATATACCCCACATCAATATCCCTTCTCCAGTCAATGGACATTTGGGCTTTTTCCATAATTTGGCTATTGTCAATAGTGCTGTTATAAACATTGGGGTTCATTTACCCTTTCAAATCAGCATTTTGGTATCCTTTGAACAAATACCTAGTAGTGCAATTACTGGGATGTAGGGTAGTTCTATTTTTAATTTTTGAGGAACGTCCATACTGTTCTCCAAAGTGATTGCACCAATTTGCATTCCCACCAGCAGTGTAGAAGTGTTCCCCTTTCTCCACATCTTCACCAACACCTGTTGTTTCACAAGTTGTTAAATTTAGCCATTCTGACAGGTGGTATCTCATTGTGGATTTGATTGCTATTTCCCTGATAATGAGTGATATTGAGTATCTTTTCATGTGTCTGTTAGCCATCTGGATGTCTTCTTTGGAAAAGTATCTATTCATGTCTTGTGCCTATTTCTTAACTGGATTGTTTTTTTGGGTGTTGAGTTTGATAAGTTCTTTATAGATTTTAGTTACTAACCCTTTATCCAATATGTCATTTGCAAATATCTTCTCCCATTTCCTAGTTTGCCTTTTAGTTTTGTTGATTGTTTCCCTTGCTCTGCAGAAGCTTTTTATTTTGATGAAGTCCTAATAGTTCATTTTTGCTTTTGTTTCCCTTGCCTCCAGAGACGTGTTGAGTGAGAAGTTGCTGCAGCCGAGGTCAAAGAGGTTGTTGCCTGTTTTCTCCTCTAGGCTTTTGGTGGTTTCCTGTCTTACATTTAAGTCTTTCATCCATTTTGAGTTTATTTTTGTGTATGGGGTAAGAAAGTGGCCCAGGTTCATTCTTCTGCATGTCACTGTCCAGTTTTTCCAACACCTTTTGCTGAAGAGACTTTGTTCCATTTAATACTCTTTTCTGCTTTGTCAAAGATTAGCTGGCCATACATTTTTGGGCCTATTTCTGGGTTCTCTATTCTGTTCCCTTGATCTATATGTCTGTTTTTGTGCCAGTACTATACTGTCGTGATTATTACAGCTTTGTAGTACAGGCTAAAGTCTGGGATTGTGATGCCTCCAGCTTTGGTTTTCTTTTTCAGTATTGCTTTGGTTATTTGGGGTCTTTCCTTGTTCCAGACAAATTTTAGAATTGTTTGTTCTAGCTCTGTGAAGAATGTTGGTGTTATTTGGATAGGAATTGCATTGAAAGTGTAGATTGCTTTGGGTGGTATCAACATTTTAACAATATTTGTTCTTCTGATCCATGAGCATGGAATGTTTTTCCATTTCTTTGTGTCTTCTTCAATTTTTTTCATAAGATTTCTATAGTTTTCAGTGTACAGATCTTTTACCTTTTTGGTTAGTTTATTCCTAGGTATTTTGTGGTTTTTGGTGCAATTGTAAATGGGATCGATTCCTTGATTTCTCTTTCTTTTTTTCTTTTCTTTTTCTTTTTCTTTTTTACCAGTATCAGAGTCCTCTGTGATCCATTTTATATTTATTTTTTCATTCAATTTTTTTCAACTTGTTGAAGGTATTTATTTATTTATTTATTTATTTATTTATTTATTTATTTTTAATTTACATCCAATTAGCATATAGTGCAACAATGATTTCAGGAGTAGATTCCTTAGTGCCCCTTACCCAAATTTAGCCCACCCCCCCCACAACCCCTCCAGTAACCCTCTGTTCTCCATATTTATGAGTCTCTTCTGTTTTGTCCCTCTCCCTGTTTTTATATTATTTTTGTTTCCCTTCCCTTATGTTCATCTGTTTTGTCTCTTAAAGTCCTCATATGAGTGAAGTCATATGACATTTGTCTTTCTCTGACTAATTTCACTTAGCATAATACCCTCCAGTTCCATCCATGTAGTTGCAAATTTCAAGTTCATTTCATTCTTTTTGATTGCCGCATAATACTCCGTTGTATATATACACCACATCTTCTTTATCCATTCATCCATCGATGGACGTTTGGGCTCTTTCCATACTTTGGCTATTGTTGATAGTGCTGCTATAAACATGGGGGTGCGTGTGCCCCTTCGAATCAGCACACATGTATCCCTTGGATAAATACCTAGTAGTGCAATTGCTGGGTCATAGGCTAGTTCTATTTTTAGTTTTTTGAGGAACCTCCATACTGTTTTACAGAGAGGCTGCACCAGCTTGCATTCCCAGCTTGATTTCTCTTTCTGCGGATTCATTATTGGTGTATAAAACACAACTGATTTCTGTACATTGATTTTATGTCCTGTGACTTTGCTGAATTCATGTATCAGTTCTAGCAGTTTTTTGGTGAACTCTTTCAGATTTTCCATGTATAGAATCATGTTATAGCAAAGAATGAAAGTTTGTCTTCTTCCTTGCTGATTTGGATGCCTTTTATTTCATTTTGTTGGCTAATTGCTGAGGGTAGGACTTCCAACATTGTGTTGAACAATAGTAGTGACAGTGGACATCCCTGTCATGTTCCTGACCTTAGGGGAAAAGGTCTCAGTTTTCCCCCATTAAGGATGATATTAGTGGTGGTTCTTTTGTATATGGCCTTTATAATCATTAGGTATGTTCCTTCTATCCTTACTTTCTTGAGGGTTTTTATCAAGAAAGGTTGCTGTATTTTTGTTAAATGCTTTTTCTGCATCTATTGAGAGTATCATGTGATGATTCTTTTATTGATGTGATGTATCATGTTGATTGATTTGAGGATATTGAACCACCTCAGCAGCCCAGGAATAAATCCCACTTGATCGTGGTGAATAATTCTTTTAATGTATTGTTGGATTCGGTTTGCTAGTATCTTGCATCCAGAGTTGCTGGATGTAACTTCCTGAGAGTTTTTGCATCTGTATTCATCAGGGAGATTGGTTTGTCATTCTCCTTTTTAGTGGGGTCTTTGTCTGGTTTTGGAATCAAGGTAATGTTGGCCTCATAGAATGAGTTTGGAAGTTGTACTTTCATTTCTATTCTTTGGAACACGTTCAAAAGAATAGGTATTAACTCTTTTTTAAGTGTTTGGTAGAATTCCCCTTGGAAGTTGTCAGCTAATTTGTTGGGAAATTTTTTATTACTGATTCAATTTCTTTATTGGCTATGGGTCTGTTCAAATTTTCTACTTCTTCCTGTTTCAGTTTTGGTAGTTTATATGTTTCTAGGAATTTGTCCATTTCTTCCAGATTGCCCAATTTGTTGGCATATGATTTCTCATAATAGTCTCTTATTATTGTTTGTATTTCTGTGGTGTTGGTTGTGATCTCTTTCATTCCTTATTTTATTTTTTTGGGACCTTTCCTTTTTCTTTTTGATCAATCTGGCTAGGGGCTTATCAATTTTGTTGATTCTTTCAAAGTTTTTGTTCACTTCTTTATCCTTAGTGTCCAGAATGGTGTCTGGTATCAGTAGCAATATAATAAATATTAATAAATATTTGTTGGATGAATGAACAAGAGTTTCAAAAAACTGATTCAATTATAATCTATTCAGAAGACTAATAAGTAAATCACAGCGAGTTGGGCAGTTGTTTTGTTTTTAGTTTTTTTTTCATGAGTATACTGGTACTTTATTTAACTTATACATATAAAGCTTAATAAAAATTCTCAAGTAAGTCAAACAATTTTACATTGAAATGTGGTCCTTTCTTAAACTATTTATTTAACAAATATTTATAAAGTGCCTCTCCCTAAGGAAGTGTCAATGATTTTTCATATTTAATGTGTTATAGCTATATTTCCCTATAGAGTTAACTCTACATTAACTATTAATAAAAGGGACCAGGAGAGAGATTTCTAAATATTCCTTAGGACTCAGTTTTTGGCTCTGTTTCGGGAACATGTTTATTGATGACATGAATGAAGCTATAGGAAGCTCTTTGACCAATTTAGTAAATGATAGGGAACCACTTAACACAGTGATATTACAGAATCAGGATCCTAAAATATCATTTGGTAAGAAAAAATCATTTGGTAAGAGAACATGCTCCGAAAGGAGAACTTAGGTTTATTGGTAACATATTTGGAAACATTTAGGATTACAGTCACTGTGACTCATTGGTATCCCATGTTTATCACTAAGTTGAAAGTAAACTTAGAAGGGCTAATCTAATAATATTGCTATATTATTAATAGCTAATATATTTTCATGACTATGGCCAAATAAAAAACAAGTCCAAACTTAGTAAGGGGACACTATTCGAAAGGATTATTGCAAGGGGGTGAAAGAGACAGTTGCAGTAAGGGGAGGGAGACCTTTGCTGCCATAGGGAGAATGCTTTGACCATAAGATCCACAAGCTCTCCAGAGTTGAGTGAAAAGAGTTTTCTTTCATAGAGAGAAGTAAATAAAGAACCAGGTGTGGGGAAGTAGGATGAAAGAAGGGGTGATATGGTGGGTAGTGGAGCAGAAAATTTTACCCTGAGGCCAGTCCATCCTCAGGAGGGGCTATATGCTGGCTCAGGCAGAGATGGGCCAAAGTTCAGGGGCCTGGAGGAAGGAGAGAACCAAAGTTTAGTTGGGAAGAGCAATTCAGCTAACCATTTATGAGGCAAAGGGAATTTTGAGGGTCTCTGTTTGGCCTTGTAAACAAGGGGGCATTCATGAGTCTTATCAAACTCACATGGGAAAAGGTGGTTCTTTGTAGTAAACCATTCTCCAGAACACAAAGAGGGAGGCTACTTAACCTTCATTGTTCTCCAGGATCATAGGGGCTCAGGTAAAATTCAACATTTATAGTTATATAAATTTATATAAATTATATAATGCATAGTATAAAATTTTATAATATACAGCCATTATATATAAAATATATATATATATATAAGGTATACATATATGTTATATGCACACATAAATATAATAGCTAGTATAGTGTAATGTCATCTGCCTCTTTAGCCTCAGGGAGGTGACAGATAAATGAGACCAGCTGTGGCTCACAGGCCTCAGTATTATTTGGCCAGCACATTTGTTTAAAGTTTTGAATATGAAACCCTGAAGTTGGGGCTTTAAGTCCAGTTCCTACTACTCCTATCTTTATGCTGTCCCACACATTTACCTTTCATTGGGATCTGGCTTCTGGAAGTGTCTGAATTTGCAACCCCTACTCAAGAGTATTGTGGGCCCACCATTTGTGGACAAACTGGATCATATTCAGGAAAAAAACAACACAAAGAGCAAAGGAAGAGAAACAACAGCCACCATATGAGGAGTTTGGAGATTTAGTCTAGAGAAGATGGGGCAGAGGAAGGATGAGAGCCTGTCCTAACTGTCTCCAAATACTGGAAATGCTGCCATGTGGAAGAATTAGATTTGTCTGGTCCCAAAAGAGTAGTACCAGGACAAGAGAGAGGAAGTTGCAGGGAAATTTGTAGCAGCATAAAGAAGCCCTTTCTGGAGCACGTGGCTGGCTTAGTTAGCAGAGCATGTGACTGTTGATCTTGGGGTTGTGAGTTTGAGCCCCATGTTAGGTGTGGAGCCTACTTTAAAGAAAAAAAAGGAAGCTGTTTCTAACTGAGCTGTCTTGGGAAAGTGGGACTCACCCTGTCACTGGATGTTTTGCTGCAAAGCTTCCTGGAGGGGCTGTGGGAGGAGACCTAACTGTTGAATGAGTGTGTTGGATTAAGTCGTTTTGAAGTTCCCTTCCTACTGTAAGACTCTGATTTTGTGAAATAAAATATAACTGTATTGGAGCACCTGGGTGGCTCAGTCAATTAAGCATCCAACTCTTGATCCCAGGGTCGTGATCAGGTCATGATCCCAGGGTCATGGGATTGACCCCCATGTTGGGCTCTGCACTGAGCATGGAACCTGCTTAGGATTTTCTCTTCCTCTGCCCCCTCCCCTATTTGCATGCACACTCTCTCTCTTTCTCTCTAGATTTTTTTAAATATAATTTTTATATATTTATATATATTTAAAATTCTATATAAATGTATATGTATATGTATATGTATACATATACATATATATGTACATATATATACATATACATATATATGTACATATGTATATATGTGTATATATGTATATGTATATGTATACATATGTGTATATATATTTTATATATTTATATATATTTAAAATTATATATATATGTATATATATACATATATACATATATATATAACCCCATTATTTTGGCCTTAATTGGTTTAGAATGAGTATAAATCCTATTAGTGGGGTAGGATGAATTCCTTTATAACATTTTATAATATAATATTATTTTATATAATTTTCTAAAACATTTTAGCAGTACTTTAGTTTTAACTACCTAAAATTAATTAATAAGTTAATTTACTGTTCATTATGTGTATAGCACTATTCTAGAAGTTTTATGGAGCAGTAACAGAGTGTAGATGCATCAAAAAGAATAAAATGCCTAGGTATAAATTTAACCAAGGAAATTAAATACCTGTACACTTAAACTATAAGAAATCAATAAAAGAAATTGAAAAAGATGCAAATAAATGGAAGACATTTCACAATCATAAATTGGAAGAAGGGAATGTAGAAGGAAAATATATTCCCCCAGGAGTAGTCAAAGTTTATATGGGAAAATCTGATAAACCCATGAGGCAATAAGTGAACCAGAAGTTATGTTTATTTGTATCTTAGGTATTTACAAAATAGAATGAAATTGAAAAATAATGTGCTAATTGTCAGGAAAACTCAATAAGAGTAAAAGGGGGGGCCAAATGCATTTAGTGAAAGCATGGTTTACAAATACAATATCAGAATACAAATCAAAGATTACTAACCCAAGTATTTGAATCCAGACTGCTTTAGAAAAAGAAAGTCTGCATATCATTAAACAAATTGAAAAGAATCATCATGGACAATTTTACACAGGAGGTAGATCTTGAGTTTGCCCTTGAATGTTGGCTATGCAGAGAACAAACTAGGCTGGAGGGCAGCTGAGGTGGGAATGAGGTGGGTGGGGATCAGGGATGACAAGCAGATTGTTCAGGTAAGAGAGGGTGCATGCCAAGGGTGGAGGAGAATATGATTATTGGATGGACCCACTGTGACACTGAAAACCAGACCAGGATATATGCAGTCAGTGCAGTAAGTAGCTAAAAATGGAAAGATGTGAGAAATTGAAAAGAACTGGCGGTTGCTAGTTCATCCACTAAACCTTGACTGAACACTTCACACCAGCCATGCGTAAGATGCTGAGGACCCCAGTCCCCAGAAGGACTTACAATTAAATGGGTGAGAAGGACAAGGAAACATCATAATTCCATTTGCTAAATTGTGGAGAGAAAGCAGTGGCTGCACAGAGTGCAGAAAAGGGTGGGTGTGGTTGGCTCCGCTCCAGGTCAGGGGTTGGTGTGATGCCACAGAAGGCCTTCAGCCAAAGGAATATGTGAACTGAGTTTTGAATACAGGCATGTAAGGCTTGGGGAATGGGCTTGCTAGCAAAGTGATCAGCATGCACCAAGTGACCTGGTGAATAACTGGGGGTGTTAAGAAGGTCATAGGAGCTAGAGTGCAGGATTCTAGAAGGTAGGTGAGGGGACAGGTGTGGGTGAGAGGTGGGCCCAGCCAGGTGAAGAAAGAACTTACATGATACCAATAGTAGCAAATGAGTATTCACTGTTATTTTTTAGGGTAATTTTTGGGGGGCAAATCAAGCTGCAGGATTGAATGAGGTATGGAGAGACTGAGAGAAGGCAAAACAAAACTGGGGGAACCCATGGTTTTCTTTTATACACAGATAATCATTTCCTACAATCTGATTATCTGCTGTAAAAGAACAATTCCCATGGCCTTTGCTAGGAAACACTGGTGGACCTAGGTTTTTGTTTTTGTTTTTAAATATACTTTATTGTCAAGTTAGCTAAAATACAGTATATACAGTGTGCTCTTGGTTTTGGGGGGTAGATTCCCATGGCTTATCACATATATACAACACCCAGTGCTCATCCCAAGTGCCCTCCTCAATGCCCGTCACCCATTCTCCTCTTTCCGCCACCCCCTATCAACCCTCAGTTTGTCCTCTGTATTTTAGAGTCTCTTACTGTTTGCCTCCCTCTCTGTTTGAAACTATTTTTCCCCTTCCCTTCCCTTATGGTCTTCTGTTAAGTTTCTCATGTTCCACATATGAGTGAAAACATATGATATCTGTCTTTCTCTGTTGACTTACTTCACTCAGCATAATACCCTCCAGTTCCATCCACATTGTTGCAAATGGCAGGATTTCATTCTTTTTCATTCCCAAGTAGTATTCCTTGTATATATAAATCTTCTCTATCCATTCATCAGTTGATGGACACTTAGGCTCTTTCCATAATTTTGCTATTCTTGAAAGCGCTGCTATAAACATTGATATCTACGATCTTATTTTTTTTTAATGTTTATTTATTTTTGAGACAGAGAGAGACAGAGCATGAATGGGGGAGGGTCAAAGAGAGAGGGAGACACAGAATCGGAAACAGGCTCCAGGCTCTAAGCTGTCAGCACAGAGCCCGACGTGGGGCTCGAACTCACGGACCGCGAGATCATGACCTGAGCTGAATGAAGTCAGACGCTTAACCAACTGAGGCACCCAGTCGCTCCTATGATCTTAAAAGAAAAACAAAAGGATTAGCACTTTTTTCTGAGTTTCATTTTCTTCTTCAATAAAATAAAAGTATTAGAGGGGTGTTTGGGTGGCTTAGTTGGTTGAGCATCTGAGACTTGATCTCAGGGTCATGAGTTCAAGCCCCACATTGGGCTTTGCACTGGGTGTGAAGCCTACATATATTTAAAAAAAAAAATGATAATGGGCTTACTCCCCTGCCATAAATGTTGATAAAACTGGATAAAATAATATGAGGCAACTGTTTTCAGTCATTGGGTTACACTTCAGACAGTGCAGGACTGTGACCCTTAAGAGAAACACAAAAGACGACTCCCCATTTAGCCCAGCTTTCTGTGTGGGAACATGTTCTGGACTGTGGTGCAGAGGTGGAGCCCAGAGTTGTTGTCTCACTGAGCATCTATTTAGTGAGTTGAGAAGGCAGAGATCAGTGTCCAGAGCTGCTGAGGGAGACTTTGTGCAGCAGAAAACTGGACACAGGGGAGGGCATCTGAGATCTGCGAGAGCGTTCTGCTCGGATTTTTAGCTAATGCTGGCTGTTCACTCACAGGCCAGACTCCACAGTGCCTGGGGGAGAGAGAAAGAACTCTGGGGATGAGGGTGGAGAAAATGGAACTGACTGGACACAGGCAGGGCAGGGCTTGGAGTTCCTGGAGCTCTAGCTAAGGCAGAGTGGAGAGATGTCTCCGAAAACCTCAGGGATTCAGTTAAGACCCCGGAAATGCCACACCATAGGAATAACAATCACAGTAGATTCAGGACAAAACTAATCCAACCCTAACAACACCTAAAATTAAATCTGACCTGACCAAAAGGAATTGGCAGTAATTTAACCACTTGCCAGAAAAAACTCAACACTTTTAAAGAAAGCCAACATAATCCAGATTCCATACAAATAAATAAAGGTATTAGCTTAATAATGTCAATGACTCGTTAACCTCAAAAGCAAAACTACCAGTTATTTTATCAGCAAACGATGAGTTTATTGGGAATAGCAGAGAATTACAATCCAGAACAGGCAAGCTCCAGTAGCACCACAGGGAAGTCTTCAGAACAAAAGAGAGAAACACTCTTTCATGGAGGAGAGGGGGAAGTTGGGAAGTCCTATAAACACAAAGTCCATTGGAGTAAACTGGGAGTTTGGAGTATAGTGGCTTTTAATTGGCTGAGTTGTGACAGTCTTTCTTTTTTCTTTTTTTTTTTTTAATTTTTTTTTCAACGTTTATTTATTTTTGGGACAGAGAGAGACAGAGCATGAACGGGGGAGGGGCAGAGAGAGAGGGAGACACAGAATCGGAAGCAGGCTCCAGGCTCCAGGCTCTGAGCCATCAGCCCAGAGCCCGACGCGGGGCTCGAACTCACGGACCGCGAGATCGTGACCTGGCTGAAGTCGGACGCTTAACCGACTGCGCCACCCAGGCGCCCCAAGTTGTGACAGTCTTTCATTGGCTAGGCTGTTGCTAGGGGAGAAGGAAAGCCTTCCTTTCTCCTGCTGTGGTAGTATAAAGTAAGACCCCTGTGCAAGATCTTTCTCTTCCTGTTAGATTTGCAATTGACAATGAGCGGAGGGGAGGGGAGAGATCTCCCTTCCAACCTCCTGACTCCATTCTAAATGAGGTTTCCTTTTATTAATTTTATTTTTAAATTTTATTTATTTATTTATTATTATTTTTTTAAATGTTTTATTTATTTTTGAGACAGAGAGACAGAGCATGAGCAGGGGAGGGGCAGAGAGAGAGGGAGACACAGAATCTGAAGCAGGCTCCAGGCTCTGAGCTGTCAGTACAGAGTCCAACGTGGGGCTGAAACTCATGGAGTGTGAGATCATGACCTGAGCTGAAGTTGGACGCCTAACGGACTGAGCACCCAGGCACCCCTATTTATTTATTTTTAAAGTTTATTTATTTTGAGAGTGTGTGTGTGTGTGTGCGCGCACGTGCAAGCGAAAGTGGGGGAGGGGCAGAGGGAGAGAGGGTCGGGGGGAATCCTAAGCAGGCCCCACGCTGTCCGCAGGGAGCTGGATGTGGGACTTGAACCCACAAACGTGATATCATGACCTGAACTGAAGACCAGTCAGATGCTTTACTAAATGAGCCACCTAGGTGCCCCTATTTTTTACTTTTAAGTAATCTTTACACCCAGTATGGGGCTAGAATAACCCTGAGATCAAGAGTTGCAAGCTCATGATTGAGCCAGCAGGCACCGTCTCTTTTTATTAATTTTTACAACTCCTTCTGTGTAAAATTCTGTGGCCTAGCAAGAATGCCTTGTTTTCCATTTGGCTTCCTATGTGGTCTCTCTTCTTCTCTTAGCATTTTATGCACCTGGTAAATAAATGATAGTTCATTAATAAAATATTTAACTTACATAGTATTTAATTTTAAAAATTCTTTTATATTAGTGGGCTGTGTGATAGGTAGATATAAATATTTGATTAGCTATTGTGTACTTAACAACTTTGCTAAATAGTAAGAATTCTGCAAAGGAATTCCACCGTGAAGGAGTTTATAATCCAGCTGGAAAGGAATGGACATTCACATATAAATTGATGAATGACATGGTGAGTGATAAAAAGAAACCCCAAATTATAATTTCATCACTACATAGAAACAAGACCAGAGAAAGACCCGTGACCTTAGCACATACACAGATTTACTTCTCAGGCGACTTAATCAATGGGAAATGAGACACATTTTCTACCCCACCAGACGGCCCAAAGCTTTGAGGTTCTGTGGAAGATGGCCATCTCACAGTCTCACTGCCTGATACCACACAGCTGGAGGAAGCTGCCAGTTGTGTAGGAGCATCGTCCCTCCACTGCTCTTCCTGCTCTCTGCCTCCTGTCTCCCCAAAGAGGATCCTAATTGTCCTATCTCTCCTCCCAGCCTTACCTGCTCATTCTCACTCAAGGTAAAACCAGGTGCTGGATGAGTGCCACTATGCCTCCCTCTCCCCCCAGTAACAAGTACTGAAGGATCTCATGACATGGGATAATAGTTGCTAATTTTATATCCTGATCAATTAAGAGCAGAGAAATACCAGCAAGGTCTGACCTTTGCAGGTCTGTTCCCTTCTCCCTTCCCTGAAGTTGTTACATCAAGGCAGGGCTTTATTTACTCTTTGACCTAATCAGAGGAACGAAGATTAACCACTAATAGCTCATTGGCTTGTCTTGATTCCTAAAGTACTAACTAATACATTGTGGCTAGGTCTTGTTGACTAGTACAAAATTATCTTGAGCTTACTATAAATTATATATATATATATATATATATATATGTTACTATAAACAATATATTTGAAACTAAAATGGAAGAATGAGTCTAATTTCTTTCTACAAGGCAAGATTATAATAGTTGAAACCTTAAATACTCTTTCTATATAATTATGAGTTCTTCATTTGTATTTATATCTGTATAAATATTTATTTACATTATATATATATACATATATATCTTTTAAATGTTTATAACAATAAAAATGCCAGTGTCTATAGAAAAATAAGGCAAAGACCCAAACAGAGCAAGTAATCCATGTGGTTAATAAGCAAGCATAAAGATGCTTCAGTTACTAATGAGTAACTGAAGAAATGCAAATTGAAATAGTAAGATGATATTTTCACCTTTGGTAAAGATTTATTTATTTAAAAAACTTTTTTAAAGCTTTTCTTTATTTTTGAGAGAGAGAGAGAGTGTGAGCGGAGGAGGAACAGAGAGAGAGGGAGACACAGAATCTGAAGCAGGCTCCAGGCTCTGATCTGTCAGCACAGAGCCCAGTGCAGGGCTTGAAACCATGAACCAGAGATCATGACCTGAGCTGAAGTCGGACACTTAACCGACTGAGCCACTTAGGTGCCCCAAGTTTGGTAAAGATTTAAATGTCGATGAAAGCATGAGGAAATAGACTCTAATACGCTACTGCTAAAAGTGTCAATTGGTAAAAAACTTTATGGAAGGCAGTATATGCTCAGTTAAAAAAAAAATCTGTTGACCATTTATCCCAGGCATCCTATTTCTAAGAATTTCTAAGGAAATAATTAAAGGGAGAAAGACATAACTACAAGCATGTTCACTATAATAGTATGTATAATAGTAAAAAATAGTACTGAGCATTAATATAGGATAAAGAGGCATATTTTAAAGACAGACAAGCCCAGCTCACCCATTAGCTATAAATTGCAATGATATTTTCCATAAAAGCTTTGCTGTGCATTAGATAATCGGGGCTAGAAAGGTCAGTGAGAAATGTCTCAACTGCTTTACCATGGTGAGTTGACTGTGTAATATGCACTTAATGGAAAGGCAACTTGCCAATAGATAGCTCTCTCCCACATTGTCCTGGGGCCTGTTTGTTTTTAAATAAAGAACATATTTAAACCCACTTAGAAATGGTAAATTTAGTACAAAGCTTTCAATTGTTTTGGAGGGTTGGGGGGAAAGAAACCCTAAACTGATTCACAGAACACAGGGACTAGAATTTCAATTGAAACCAGATGTTCTCATTGTGATTATATTTAATGGCTATCAGCAGTCAAACCCTAAAACCCACATCCTCAGTGTGGCCCAGCTAATGTGAGTCATCCACTAATGCCTGGGCAAGGTAGCTCATTCCTTTGAGCATGAGAAACAGGTGACTGTGCCAGTAACTCCTGTTTGTGGAGAATTTACTATGTGGTGGGCATCACCTTATCTCATTTAATGCTAAGAAACCTATAGCATCAAGTGCTTTCTCCATTACATAAACGGAAAAGTTGAGACTATGAGAAGTTAATGGATTGCTAAAGGTCAACCGGCAGGGATTTGGGCCCACGGTAGTGTCCACAGCCTGGCTGTTACTTTCCATGTTGTAGTACAGTCTCTGCATGTTACCTAGGAAAGGAGAGATGTAAAAGAAAGGGTATTAGCAGGGGTATATTCAACTGGTAAACACACAATGTGGCCACAGTGATTTTCTAAATATTAAAATATTTCCACACTAACTGGTAAATAGTGTTGCCCCTAGTCTCTCCCCTCCTCCCCTGTGCTCTTCTACTGCCCTTCTCCAGGACCCGGGATCCTTCATGTGGCAACTAGGGAGGCCACATTTGGCGGGCCCCTCAGCAGGGCCCCTCAGAAGTCCTTCCAGGGCCTTCTGTTTGGGCAATGTAGGGGTTATTATTATTTTTTTTAATTTAATTTAATTTTTTAAAATTCACATCCAAGTTAGCATATAGTGCAACAATGATTTCAGGAGTAGATTCCTTAATGCCCCTTACCCATTTATCCCATCCCCCCTCCCACAACCCCTCCCATAACCCTCAGTTTGTTCTCCATATTTATAAGTCTCTTCTGTTTTGTCTCCCTCCCTGTTTTTATATTATTTTTGCTTCCCTTCCCTTGTGTTCATCTGTTCTGTGTCTTAAAGTCCTCATATGAGTGAAGTCATATGATATTTGTCTTTCTCTGGCTGACTAATTTCACCTAGCATAATACCCTCCAGTTCCATCCACGTAGTTGCAAATGGCAAGATTTCATTCTTTTTGATTGCTGGGTAATACTCCATTGTATATATATACCACATCTTCTTTATCCATTCATCCATTGATGGACATTTGGGCTCTTTCCATACTTTGGCTATTGTTGATAGCGCTGCTATAAACATTGGGGTGCCTGTGCCCCTTCGAAACAGCATACCTGTATCCCTTGGATAAATACCAATTTCTGGGTTGTAGGGTAGTTCTATTTTTAATTTTTTGAGGAACCTCCATACTGTTTTCCAGAGTGGCTACACCAGTTTGCATTCGGTGTGGGGATTATTAATTCTCCGTATATCACTCCAGAGAAGGAACACCTAGTGATCATAGGACTAAGGCAGGGTGGCCAGCTCTAGAGTTTACAGCTTTGTTATATTCCATCTCTAGCTACTCTATTTTATACATTAGAGGTTTCCTTCACATCAGTCATAAACCAATTCCAATGTTCTGTCTCTGCTGCCACCCAGGGCCAGGTGCATGAGGTCGGCCTTTCTGTATTGCCTCTTTCCTGGTGGCAACATTTCCTCCCACCTTGCTCAGTGCTAATCAGCTCCAGGGCACAGCCAAGCAAGACTGTGGCATTGTCAAATCTAAGACAACAATACTGTGAGGTTCACCATTATTTTATGTACCAGAAAGCAGGAAAAACCTGTGACACCTGATAGTTCTGTGTTATTTTTGATCAGTTGCATCAGCCTCTTGTTGCTTTGAAATTTCTTTCAACTCTTCTGGAGGATTTGGCAATTTCTTCTGCCTTTGGTTGCCATGATAGGCAACCCTTCTGTGCATTTCTCTGTAACAAAATGTAACAGAGATGTGTCTGCTTGTGAGTATGTATCTTCCTTTCCTAGGTTCTTTAAAGGCTATGCTTGGTTTGTTGCTTTGCTAAAAATATGTTAATGTCACCATTCCCCCTAAGAGGCATGTTTGCATCTTTAATACCAAATTCACATTCTTCTATTGTTTCTATTTTCTGCTGCACTGTTTCTATTGAATTAGTATCTGTGAAAATCCAAATTTGAGGTGCTAGTTACATTTCTTCCTAATACATATTAAAGATAAATGTGTAACTATTGCAATGGGAAAAATTCTGTCCACAGTCATCTCACTGACCCTCAGTAAGGTGTATTCCATGCTTTGGGAAACAAGTCTCCGTTGGTGGTTGACTTGCTAGTTAGATCTTGGTAGTTCACAGCGAGTGTACAAGGTGTAAGGTATTGTCACAAAAGGGTAGGGGGCATTATCAAACTTTGACTAATACATAACAGTAATTCTTCCAGGGATTCAGTATACATATGTTTATATGACCTCTGTCAACTGGAAAGGGTTGAGGGGGTTGTGTGATACATAATGGCACAGAACTTGCTGTGGGTAGGATATAAGAGGTGTAAGGAAAAGCCAAAGCCAGTGCCAGAGAATGTTCTTCTGTTGCTTAGATGTGAGGCATAAGGTCATTGCCTTAAAAATATAGAAAGGAGCATGGTTAGGGAGTAAAAGGATTTGTTCAAATAGTAACATGGTGCTGAAGGGTGACAATTATAACTGTGGCTGGTTTGACAACCACAGTGAAATTGTTACTCTAATAGTGTGATTGTAGTGTAATTTTTCCTAATTTGTCTAGTGTTGTCTGAGACTCCTTTCAAGTGTGTCACTGGTATTCAAAACTGTCCTGTAGACCAGAAAGTTTCAGGATGCCACCATAATGCTTTAGGCCAGTGACAATGCACACACCTGCTTAAAATAGAGGGCCTTAAAGGTAATGTTATTAGTGGAAATTTCTGGGAACTTCGCAGGCCAACAAGATATTAATGTGAGAAAAAAATCTGCCTCAGTCACTGATAATCCTAGTTACTAAGTCTTTTCTTCATACATTAGGGTATAGGCATGGGGCGGGGGGAAACACCCCATTTTGTACTTAAGGGAATTCCTGAATGCCTTTTCTGTCATTTGTGCTAACCTGCACTATATTATTGAGGTCAAGTCTACTTTCTCTACCTAATTTCAGTTATATATTCTCTACTTTACTTAATTTTTTTAACTGAATTAGTTTTGGTGAATTATATTTTTTGTAGTCAGTTATCCACTTAATCTATTTTCAGGTTTTTTGCCCAAAATATGTTCTTAGTATTCTGTTCTCTGTATGTAGTTTTTACAAGCAGGGAAGTTTTAATTCACTTAAAAAATTTTTTTTCTTTCTTTTTTTTTAAATTTGTTATCAAATTGGTTTAAATTTGTTATCAAATTTTTTAAATTTGTTATCAAATTGGTTTCCATACAGCACCCAGTGCTCATCCCAACAGGTGCCCTCCTCAATACCCATCACCCACCTTCCCCTCCCTCCCACCCTCATCAACCCTCAGTTTGTTCTCAGTTTTTAAGAGTCTCTTATGTTTTGGCTCCCTCCTTCTCTAACCTTTTTTGTTTTTTTCCTTCCCCTCCCCCATGGTCTTCTGGTAAGTTTCTCAGGATCTACATAGGAGTGAAAACATATGGTATCTGTCTTTCTCTGTATGACTTATTTCACTTAGCATAACATTCTTCAGTTACAAACATGTTGCTACAAAGGCCATATTTCATTCTTTCTCATTGCCACATAGTATTCCATTGTGTATATAAACCGCAATTTCTTTATCCATTCATCAGTTGATGGATATTTAGGCTCTTTCCATAATTTGGCTATTGTTGAGAGTGCTGCTATAAACATTGGGGTAGAAGTGCCCCTATGCATCAGCACCTCTGTATCCCTTGGGCAAATTCCTAGCAGTGCTATTGCTGGGTCATAGGGTAGATCTATTTTTAATTTTTTGAGGAACCTCCACACTGTTTTCCAGAGTGGCTGCACCAATTTGCATTCCCACCAACAGTGCAAGAGGGTTCCTGTTTCTCCACATCTTCACCAACATCTATTGTTTCCTGAGTTGTTAATTTTAGCCACTCTGACCAGTGTGAGGTAATAGCTCAGTGTGGTTTTGATTTGTATTGCCCTGATGAGGAGCGACGTTGAGCATCTTTTCATGTGCCTGTTGGCCACCTGGATGTCTTCTTTAAAGAAGTGTCTACTCATGTTTTCTGCCCATTTCTTCACTGGATTAAAAACTCCTTGTATTTATAGTAATGTTCTGGGGCACCTGGGTGGCTCAGTAGGTTAAGTGTCGACTTTGGCTCAGGTCATGATCTTGCGGTTCGTGAGTTCGAGCTCTGCATTGGGCTCTGTGCTGATGGCTCAGAGCCTGCAGCCTGCTTTGGCTTCTGTGTCTCCTCTCTCTCTCTCTCTCTCTCTCTGTCACTCCCCTGCTCATGCTTTGTCTCCCTCTCAAAAATAAAAATAAACATAAAAAAATTATGGTAACGTTCCCTTTTTACTCCTAATATTGCTTCTTTATGCTTTCTTTATTTCTTTACCAACTTGCCCAAGTTTTGTCTGTTTTTATTTTTTTTATTTTATTCTTTAAAAAAATATTTATTTATTTTTGGGAGAGCACAAGCAGGGGATGGGCAGAGAGTGAGGGACAGAGGATCCAAAGTGGGTTCTGTGCTGACAGGCTGGCAGCAGAGAAACTGATGTGGGGTTTGAACTCACGAACTGTGAGATCATGACATGACCTGAAGTCAGATGCTCAACTGAGCCAACCAGGTACCCTGAGTTTTGTCTATTTTTAAAAATGTCTTCTAAAAGATCCACATTTTGGCTTTGTTGGTTCTCTACATTAGCTTTTTTATAATCCATCTTTACACCACATGCCTTGGCATGCATTGCAATATTTGTATGTGAAAACTCCCCTCATAACTCAAAACTGTTGCTCTGAATGAATGAAAAGTCCCTGTATCTGGAAAAACTTTAAAAAATTTCCTGTGTGGGTGTATTTCCTTATTTTCTGTCTGCTTCTATAAACTCGTTTTAATATTGTTGCTTGAATTCCCTTCCTTTGGATAATACTTTCCCAATTACATTACTTCTCCATTTTAATGCTGTTCAAAACCTGAAGCACAGGGATTAAAGTCCTACTTCAAGGGCAATAAGTTATTAGTTTGGTTTATTCTGGAAAGCTCAGGCTCAAGTTGAGCTCTGAAAGATAATTAGGATTTGGATATGGGGTGGGGAACAGTGGTTTTCTGGGTAGAGCTTGAAGGTGATGTGTGTGGAAATAGTGAGATGACTCACCCCAACCCAAAACCTGGAGATTCAAAGTAATACCTTTAAACTAGCCTCATCTAGACCCTGTTCTCTCTGCTCTAGTGGCTCAAACCATCTTTCAAAGTCTCAAATCTGTGCTGCTTCTTCTTACCACAGGGCCTTTGAACATATTCTTCCCTTTGCCCGGGATGCTCTTCTCTGTCCTTGCCACTTTTTCCTACTATTCCCCTCTCAGGTGTCTGTCCTTTTTTCATGAATAATTTTCTGATTCCCACCAAAGGTCAAATTCCCTTATTTTAACTTACCATGAATATAATTTTACATTAATTATGTGATTCCATGATTAGTGTCTATCTCTCTCTCTCCCTGGAATGTAAACTTTTCGAGGGCAGGAACTATGACTATCATTTTTTCATTTTCATTTTTCATTTTGCCCACCATCTTACAAAGAGTAGGCGCTCAGGTAATAAATTGTTTAATTTCTCTCATTTGCTCATTAGTTAACGTATAGCTGAACAGTGTGGAGATATACAAAGTCCATCTGTAAAGATATAATGTCCAGACAAGAGCTACTTGACCCAGGACTGCTTAGAATTTGAGAGGCCTAAGTGACTCCCACTCATTAAAAGAAACAAAGAGACGCAAAACAGAAAAAATGTGCTACTTTAAATGTTTACATTGAGACAATTAACACTTTCACACATAATACAATATAATTTGCTGCTTACAAGATAATTATAGGATTTATTAAATTATTCTCTCATGGTACACTCAGGCAGGGTGGAATGATACTGTGGTTCAAGCATAAAGGCATATAATACATGTCTTTCTTCAGCCCCAGTATTTCTTGGCTGTCTGAGTAGCCTCTTCCACTTGAAGCCCTTTGTGAAAGCAATGCCTAAGCCACATCCCATCCTGGGTCCCCCCACCCCCAACAGGACAAGGCCTGACTAAAGATATTCATGTATCCAAAGAAAGAGCCAAGTAGAAAGAGATTTGCTAGCCTTGGAAAAAGGGGAATGGGGAGGTAGACCCTGGCAAATTCTCTCTTGCAAGCAAACACCTTGACCTGGGACACCCAGCTCACCTATATGGCAGGTCAAGCCCTAGAGATGAGTTGAAAGTGTCCAGTGATCATAGCTCCATGATACTCACGTGGCCCTGGATTTGAGTTCTCCAGACAGCATGGGATTATCATCTGACTTCCAATGTTGGCCACAAGGTGATCCAGGTCCCCCCTACATCCCATTTAGTGCTATCGGAATATTTGCAGCATAAGATAGTCCCTACCTCCAGCAATTCTGGGAATATCTGAATTACCAGGCAATTTTTCAGTCACAAAGATATGTTAAGGGATATAATGAATATAAAAAGTATTTAATATAAAATCCAAAAGTATAGGTAGGTAGATGGCACACGGACCCTGATAATTCCTGGGTTACCTTCAATCTTTACAGGCTGTTGGCTTCACCATCTTTTATTCTTTTCCTTGTAGAGGAAGGAGAAGCCTTGAGATACACTTTTCTCTGTGTTTAGCGAATGTTTCAGGTAACTAGGAACACATGTATTAAAGTTGAGTGTTCACAGCCTCTTTTGCCCACAAAGGAGAATTCTGAGTCTGGCAACCTCCATCTTCCCTTTTACCCTGAGCACTGAGGAAGATTTTGTCTTTGCTAGGTCGTTTTCTGGTTCATTGGATGCAGAATTGGGACAATGGTAGAAAATAGATGGAACATGGAAGAAGAGATGGGGTGGGGTATTTTCACGGAAAAAGCCCAAGATTTATTTATTGGAGAGAAGAAAGAGGGGGGGATAAAGGAGGCAGGAGGAGAAAGGAAAGTCCAGGTCTATGTTGTTTCTCCTAAAAGAGTTTTGTAACTGAGAATTGAAGGTCGGGAGAGAGAATATGGACTGGAGGGGCAGATCTTTTCCATGTGGATGCCACTGAAAGTGCAGCAGTGAGAGAATATTTTTTTTTAATGTTTATTTATTTTTGAGAGAGACAGAGACAGAATGCTAGTGGGTTAGGGGCAGAGAGAGAGGGAGACACAGAATCCGAAGCAGGCTCCAGGCTCTGAGCTGTCAGCACAGAGCCCAACGTGGGGCTTGAACTCATGAGCTGTGAGATCATGACCTGAGCCAAAGTCGGACGCTCAACCGACTAAGCCACCCAGGCGCCCCATAGAAAGAAGATCTTTTAAAAACAGTGTTTTGTTTTGTATCAGACATATACTCTCATATCCTTGATGCTTTCCAAGAGATGATAGTAATGCTTTTATTTACATCAGTTTGGTTGCTGAACTATTTAGTTTGAGTGCCAGACTGCTCTGAGATTGGGCTTCTTGGCACCCCAGTTCTTACTTTGAGTCTAATATTGGAACAAGGCAGTTGTCTCCTCCATTGAATAGTCTTTCTTCTTTCCTCAGGCGGGGGAGCTTCCATCCTGATTTGGTCAAATTATGACCTTCTAGGAAGTTGTTGGGCAGGAAGTAGCTTTGTGTGTTAGCCTGAATTTCTCCCAAAGCAGATCCTGAGGCAAAGATTTGAGTTCAGGTAGACTATTTGGGAATGTGATTCCATAAAACAGGGAAGAATTAGCCAGTACATGCATGTGACCACTGAGGCTGGCACTGGTATGGGTAACTGATGTTCGATCCTGTGGGAGCTTCTGAAGAGCTTTATGAAATGTTTCTCAAAATTGTCCTCTTAGGGAACAAAAAGGAAAAGCATTTATTCATTGGCTCCAATCTTCTAATGGTCAAGGGTAGCCTCATAGGCTTTCATTGATCTGAGCTTTTGGCTTGTGCTCTCCTGACAGTTGACCAGTGTTAAAAGATAAACTGAGGCATATTAAAACTTTTCTTAAAGTTTATTTATTTTGAGAGAGAGAGAGAGAGAGAGAGAGAGAGAGAGAGAGAGAGAGCATGAGCAGGGGAGGGACAGAGAGAGAAGGAGAGAGAGAGAATCTCAAGTAGGCTCCATACTGCCAGCATGGAGCACGACACAGGCTTGAACCCACAAACGGTGAGATCATGACCTGAGCCGAAACCAAGAGCTGGACACTTAACCAACTAAGCCACCCAAGCACCCCAAGTGATATTAAAAGTTGTAAGAATTTGGAGTGCCTGGGTGGCTCAGTTGGTTAAGCCTCAGGGTCAGGGCATGATCTCGTGGTTTGTGAGTTCAAGCCCTGCATCAAGCTCTGTGCTGATGGCTCAGAGCCTGGAGCCTAGTTTGAATTCTTTGTCTCTCTCTCTCTTTCAAAAATAAATAATCATTTAAAAATTAAAAAAAAAAACTCCTAAGAGTTTATTTTGGCAAAAATTGATTCCAGTTAGGCAGCACCAAACCAGAAGTGGTTAGGAACATTCTGCCATTTGGAGCTAGGGGAATGATGTGTATAGAGAAGATGTGGAGGCAAAGCAAGGAAATTATTTGTTTGAATATAGCTTAAAACCTACTTGGCTGTGATTGGTTGCCCTTAGGTTTCCATTTCTTAACCTTGAGCATTTATAGGTTTAGATTTTGGTTTGCTTACCAGGCTGCCATGGCCTTAGAGCCATCTCAGTCTAATGGCCTCCTTGTTTAATTAACTTAACAGCAGGTTCTCATGGACATCCTGTCTCTTGAGGTTAGAGAGGCCACAAGGCATAAAGCAAAAGGCTCTTGGTGCGGAACAGAAACAAGATGGCCTTGGGCTGTACTTGCTCGGGAACAGGTTGTTCTAACAGTGGCATGTGAAGCAGCATGTAGAAGAGCAGAGACTCTTGAGAAATGGCAGTGTGTCTGCCTGGATTGTGTACGTCAAGGAGAACAGATGGAGAAGAGAATGTTGATTGAGATTGTGCAGGCTTACAGACTTCATCTTGAAAGCAATAGGGAGCCAGTGAAAAGCTAACGCAAAAGAGTGACCCAATGAGATTTGTGTTTAAGGAAAAAAGCAAACAACACGAGTCACAGTGCACAGGGTGGATTAATGAGGTGTGTGTAGCATATGAGGAGGAGGGTGGTGGTTGTTATGGAAATTGTTACAGAAATTGTGAGACCTCTTAGGAGATCATTCAGACAGTCTAGGTGAGAGAATATGAAGATGTAAAAGAGACTATGGCAAGCAGGGGTTATTGAAAGAGAGATGGAACAAAGAAACGTGGCCATGAACTGGCTTGTGATCCAGGCTGAGTAGAGCAGAGTCTCATTCTCTGTGACCAGAAGCTGTTAAGATGTGTTCCCAGAGCCAGTGCCTACCTTATTCCCCGCCATGTGGAGAAACCGTACATGGGCTCCTTTAAACACTGTGATCATTGCTGGGAAAGACAGTCTTTCAATACCTTGCAGTTAACATACACGGTTGTTTGCATTTTGTTTTTCTCTCAGAGCTTCAGGAACAAGGGGTATGGTGTGTATGTGTGTGTGTTAGAAAGGGAATGACTTAATGCTGTGGAATCCCTGTTTCTAGTCTACTCTGAGGCCTGTTCTAAACCTACTTTCCATGGCTTTATGGTTTGTTTATATTAACATGTAATTTCCTCTTTTTGGCTTAGAAAACTTGAGTTTCTCACAAGAGTCCTCACTAAAATAACATCTTTGTGTGTGTCTAAAGTTTTTTTTTGTACTTAAGAGAAATATTTTTTAATAGGTATTACTGAGTAATACAATTTTTGAACACTGTTAATTTCTCAGGTTAAAAAAACCTTGTGTAAATTACTTATTTCTAATTACTGGTGATGTTGAAAACATTTCAGTTCTGTTTGTTTTTTGTCTGACACGCAAGTGTCAGACTGACGTTGAGGTCTGAAGGGTTTCCCTGCCTATTCCTGCTCCCTCTCCCCTTTGCTTTTCACAGGCATTACCCACAAAAATCTTCATTTTGACATCTGCTTCCTGGAGGACACAGATGACAATTATTATTAAATAATAAACCAGTTCAGTGATGCAACAGGGAAAAGAACAAATCAAAACTAAGTTGTACCATTTGAACACATCCATTACGACATAAGTAGACATAAAATAGTGGAGTAGCTGGCTGGACAGAGAGATGGGGCCGGGATTTACGTTTGTTCTGTTCATTGCTTATCTCCACATCTAGAACAGTGTCCAGCACATAGCAGGGCACTGATGCTTGTTTAATGAATGGACAAATCAAATAGTTTCCTAAAAATGGGATGGAAGTATATATTTTCCCATTAAACAAAACTAATATTGAATTTAATTTTGCCTGAATTGATCAAAAGGAAATGATTTAGTAAAACCCAAGAGATTTCTGAACCACATAAAAAATGTCTTAACCACCAAAGGTTTCTAGTAGGCTACTCTAAGATTTAAAAGTTTTTGAAAAATTACTTAGTGAATTTTCTTTGACATTTTCATTTTTCTAGATGAATTAAAAAATTTTGTTTTAATGTTTGTTCACTTTTGAGAGACAGAGAGAGAGCGTGAGTGGGGGTGGGGGGGGGCAGAGAGAGAGAGGGAGACACAGAATCTGAAGCAGGCTCCAGGCTCTGAGCTGTCAGCACAGAGGCCGACGTGAGGCTCGAACCCACGAGCTGTAAGATCATGACCTGAGCCAAAGTTGGACACTTAACTGACTGAGCCACCCAGGTGCCCCTGTGACTCCTGTCATTATCCCCTCAAAAGTTCCATGAGCTTTAAAAAAATGGAAATATGTTAACCCTGTAAATGTGTGGTAAATTGATGTCCATACACTATTCATTTTTATTTTTTTAAATACAGTGCTTTATCAGTTTCACGTGTACAATATAGTGATCCAATAGTCCCGCACGTGACTCAGTGCTCATCATGACAACTGTACTCCTTAATCCCCATCACCTATTTCACCCATCTCCCCACCCACCTCCCCTCTGGTAACCATCAGTTTGTTCTCTATAATTAAGAGTACTTTTGGGGCGCCTGGGTGGCGCAGTCGGTTAAGCGTCCGACTTCAGCCAGGTCACGATCTCGCGGTCCCTGAGTTCGAGCCCCGCGTCAGGCTCTGGGCTGATGGCTCGGAGCCTGGAGCCTGTTTCCGAGTCTGTGTCTCCCTCTCTCTCTGCCCCTCCCCTGTTCATGTTCTGTCTCTCTCTGTCCCAAAAATAAATAAAAACGTTGAAAAAAAAATTAAAATACAGAAAAAAAAAGAGTCCTTTTTTTGGTTTGTCTCTTCCTCATTTTCTTCCTTTGTTCACTGGTTTTCTTTCTTAAATTCCATATATGAGTAAAATCATATGGTATCTGTCTTTCTCTGACTGGTTTATTTTGCTTAGAATTATATTCTCTAGGTTTATCATGTTGTTGCAAATGGTAAGGTTTCATTTTTTTATGGCTGAATAATATTCCATTGTATATGTATACCACATCTTCTTTATCCATTCATCTATCGATAGACACTTAAGCTACTTCCATAGTTCGGCTATTGTAAATAATGCTGCAATAAACATAGGGGTGCATATATATTTTTGAATTAATGGGTTTTTTTTGTTTGTATAAGTACCTAGTAGTGAGATTACTGGATCATAGCACAATTCTAATTTTAATTTTTTGAGGAACCTACATACTGTCTTCCATGGTAGCTGTACCAGTTTGCATTCCCACCAACAGTGCATGAGGGGTCCTTTACCTCCACATCCTCACCAGCACTTGTTGTTTCTTGAGTTTTTGTTTGTTTGTTTTGAAAGAGAGAGAGAGAGAGAGAGCACACACACAAGTGGGGGAGGGGCAGAGAGACAGGGAGAGAGAGAATTCCAAGCACATACCAGGCTCAGCCCTGAGCCTGGTGCAGGCCTTGATCCCACAAACATGAGATCATGACCTGAGCTGAAATCAAGAGTCAGATGCTTAACCAACTGAGCGACCCAGAAACCCCTTCAGTTTTTGTTTATAGCCATTCTGACAGGTGTAAGGTGATATCTCATTGTGGTTTTCATTTTTTTCTCTGATGATGAGTGATGATGGCATCTCTTCATGTGTCTGTTGGCCATCTGTATGGATTCTTTGAAGAAATGTCTATTCATGTCTTCTGTTCATTTTTAAATTGGATTATTTGGGGGTTTTTGGTGTTGAGTTGTAGAAGTTCTTTATATATTTTGGATGCTAACCCTTTATTGGATATGTCATTTGCAAATATCTTCTCCCATTCAGGATTGTCTTTTAGTTTTGTTGGTCGTTTTTTTTGCTGTGCAGAAGCTTTTTATTTAAAAAAAAAATTTCTTAACGTTTTATTTATTTTTGAGACAGGGAGAGACAGAGCATGAACAGGGGAGGGTCAGTGAGAGGGAGACACAGAATCTGAAACAGGCTCCAGGCTCTGAGCTGTCAGCACAGAGCCCAACGTGGGGCTTAAACTCACGGACCATGAGATCATGACCTGAGCCGAAGTCGGCCGCTTAACCGACTGAGCCACCCAGGCACCCCAGAAGCTTTTTATTTTGATGTAGTCTCAACAGTTTATTTTTGCTTTTATTTCCCTTGCCTTAGAAGACATATCTACAGTATTCATTTTTAAATCTGAAAATGTTTCTGCATTAAATTTAAAAATGTTTAAATTTAAAAATGTTTAAATTTAATATGTTTCTGCAATTATGCAAATAGATGTATCTCTTTAACTTGGATTTGCATTAAAAATTATACCATGCAGGGCTCCTGGGTAGCTCAGTTGGTTAAGCGTGCGATTTCAGCTCAGGTCATGATCTCACGGTTTGTGAGTTGGAGCCCCGTGTTAAGCTCTTTGATGACAGCTCAGAGCCTGGAGTCTGTTTCGGATTCTGTCTCTTCCTCTCTGCCCCTCCCCCGCTTGCACTCTGTCTCTGTCTCTGTCTCTCTCTCTCAAAAATAAACATTAAAAATTTTTCAAAAATTATACCATATAAAATTTTAAAAAAGATATTCCTATTCCAAGGTGTTTCATAGTTTGTGAGAATGTATATACCAGTTACAAGCAATTACGTGGCAACTTAGAACAACAGAACTTGTTGCCCGCATGAATGATCCAGGATGTGAGGACCATGGAAGATGGAAGGAGGTAAAGAGCAGTTGTGGCAACATCTCCTGGTCCAATGGAGTCCCGCCTCCTGTGCTGAGCAGCATGTTCCCAGCTGATCCCTGGGCCCTGACCCCCATTTTTGTTCCGTTGATCTCCTTGTTGGCAGAGCCTTCCTTCCCACCAAAAAGGCTAAGTACTATTTTACTTTTCAGCCTCCCTTGCCGTAAGAACCTGGACATACTTCTCAAACTAGCTATTAAAATATAAAAGGAGACCTGCTGAGTAGCTAGAAAAGATTTGTGTGTGTGTGTTTGTTGAAAGAGAGACAAGCAAGAAGAGAGCCTACGGCCTCACTTTCTTCCTGTCCTTGAACGCTGATGTGTGAGAATGTGGTGCTTGGAGCTGTGGCGGTCATCTTGCAACCTTGAGGGTAAAGCCAGGAGAATCCCACAAAAGCCATCCAGAGACCTGGACATCGTCATGCCACTGCACCAACCAACTCCAGAATCATCTGATGGAATAATGGAATGTTTTCACTTGTGTATCCTGGCACGTGTAACCAAAAGCATATTAACGGATACATTTTCTGAATCTGCCTTCACCTCTTTCAGCCCAGTGTCATGCATCCCATTTCTAGTTGACAATTCTTCCAGTTAGAATGTCCGGGCAGCCTAGTTAATACCTCCAGATCTCACCATTTCCAGCTCTCTGCTCTCCCGTACATTCCTCCTTCTCCATACAAACCCTCCCTGTTACATGAGGAACCATAATTACACCAGCCTCATCTGCTCCTGGGGAGATACCGGCTTACACTCTCACTCTATACCTTACCTGACCACTTGTCAAGAGCTTAAAATCATCACAAATTTTACACATCTTGGCTATTGTGTACCTGTGTTGTTTTGTCCACTCATTGTTTACCCTCTTCCTGGCAGATGTGACTTGATTTCCTAGGAGGATCTGCCTCTCTTTTACATTCAGTTCATGCATTTGAATAGGGTAGATGCCATCCTTTGTGTTCCTGGCCCTGCTGCTCTTCCATTTTTTCTAACCATCATCGGTGCATACACGAACAGGGATACAATTTGAGTCAATGAGCTCCAATCTTGGGGCCTTTATTTTAACGAAGTGGAAAGAAATTTATGCTTTTTGCTGATATTGCCAAAGTCAGGCTGATGTGAGGCTGGAGCTTCTGGGGCCTGTAGAAAGTTGGGCTAAGGAGAAGTCAACCAAAACAGAAAAATACTGAACAAGAAAGAGAGAGAGAGAGAGAGAGAGAGAGAGAGAGAGAGAGAGAGAGAGAAAACAGGCCTGATGACACTGTTTGAGCCCCTGGACTTTTCCATCAAGTGACCTAATGATTTCCTTTTCTTTCTGCTTAGGCCATTTTGAGTTTGATTCTTGTCACTTGGGCTTGCAACCAGGGAAGTTCTGATCACTAGAGCACCTGTAAATTCAAGGTGCAGTACCTTTGGGTACTGATAGCTTATTACACCCTTCTCATAATCGTAGGACCTTGGCTCCATCTGTGTCCCCACCTCAGGGCCTCTCAGTGTTTTTTTTTCAGTGCCTCATGTATGGGGGTGTCATTGCCTCACAAAGACCCACATATTCTTCAGCTCCAGTCTCTAGGTGATGTCTTCTGCTCATCAGTTACCACTGTGCGAGCTGCCAGGGCCCTGCACAAAGACTGACCACTCTGTTGTATTGTCTCAGTTTAGATACCATTACAAACACAGAGCAGCTCCATGGATGAGAAGGTGAAATGGGTTCAGTGTAGCAGCACTGAAAACTCTCACAGTCACAAGAAGAAAAAGTTCATAATTTATTACCAAAACAGTGCGTTACATAGAAACTCAGGTTTTTTTAATTAAAAAAATTATTTTAAGTTTATTTATTTTTTATTTTATTATTTTTTTAATTTCTTTAAGTTTATTTATTTTTTAGAGAGAGAGAATGAGTGAGGGAAGCGCAGAGAGAGAGGGAGAGAGAGAATACAAGCAGGCTCTGTGCTATCAGCAAGGACTCATGAACTGTGAGATCATGACCTAAGCTGAAATCAAGAGTTGGACACTTAACCTACTGAGCCACCCAGAAGCCTCAGAAATTCAATTGTAAACAATAAGAATTTCAAAGATACTGACTTCTTATATGGAAAACCAGAATTCAGAATCAGTAAGGAACCCCACAGTAATTGTGTGGTAAGCATTTCTAAGGATTCATGGAAACTTGCTAAAGTGAACATATGTTTAAGCATCTTAAGAAAAAACTACAAAATACTAAAAGTAAAATTCCATTGTCGCCTTAATATCCAAAGCTATCAAGTGGGTGTTAAGAACTACTATGTGGAGCTGGATTACTATCCACAGTTTTAATGTTTATTTATTTTTGAGAGAGAGAGAGAGAGAGAGAGAGAGAGAGAGAGAGAGAGAGAGAGAAAACATGAGCAGAGGAGGAGCAGAGAGAGAGGGATACACAGAATCTGAATCAGGCTCCAGGCTCTGTCTGAGCTGTCAGCACAGAGCCCGACACGAGGCTTGAACCTGCCGACCTAGAGATCATGTCCTGAGCTGAAGTCTGATGTTTAACTGAGTGAGCCACCCAGGCGCCCCCTATTCACAGTTTTAGTGAATAATTCAAAATGATTCTGAGTTTATTGTTAGGCTAGTGGTTTTTACTGAGGACAACTGTCTACATTAAAGTCAAATTGATTTGTGGTTGCTTCATTTAGGAGACATAAGCCCTCAGGAAATCTGTCAGTATAAAAGGAATACCTCAAAAGCCAGTCTCTTCTGTTCTTTAAAGAAGGGTTTAATGAATGGTCCTTAATTTGTCAGAAGAAATAACTGTAGTGGTATGAGTTATCCTACAGAACTTCTGGATTTTTTATGATAGTCTAACAAAATTAAAGCTTTTGATTTAATGCAAGATGGTGCTCTGCACAACCACAGTCTGAGTTCCAATTTCAGCTCAAAAATGAGTTGGCCACATCACTCAAACATCTTCCACAAAAATGGCTCTCCAGGGAATATGGGGGTGACCTCTTTATTGTCCTGACCTGTTTCAACTGGACTTCAAAATTATAGCTTATTTATTCAAAAGTTTTAAAATGTTTATTTTTGAGAGAGAGGGAGAGTGCCAGTGGGGGAGGGACAGAGAGACATGGTGGGGGAGGGACAGAGAGACAGGGAGGCAGAGGACCCAGAGCAGGCTCTGTGCTGACAGCAGAGTCTGATGTGGGGCTCCAACTCATGGACTGTGATATCATCACCTGAGCTGAAATCTGATACTTAACGGACTGAGTCACCCAGTCTCAACTAAGTTCATCATCTCTATTCTCAAAACCTTCCTCTTTTGACAAATCCCTCTCTTAGAGACCACTGAGAATCATGCACATTTCCCTGTTTGGCTCATGCCTATTATTCTAGTTCTGCAATTAGGGATTGACTGTGTCTTATACTCATTCACTTAATGAATGAATTGAATGTTTCTTGAGTGCCTGTCACTGGGCATTCTATTATCTTGGAATTCTATGTCTCATTGCCTAGTACAGTGTCAGCATAGAATTAAGTCTCAAAGATCTCTTGTTGGATAATTCGTCTTTTTTAATTAATGAACTATTTCAAGCACACAAGAAAAAAAAAGATTAAAGAATGAATAATGATATGTGTGCCAACCATGCAGCGTAAGAAGTTTTTAGAGATAAATTCAAGATTCTGTATACCCTCCATGACTCCATCACTCTCCCTTCCTTTCCCAAAGGCAATCATTGCCCTCAATTTGATATTTACCATTCTAATGAATATATTTATATTTCTACTATGAAGTATTCTTTTAACTATTTCAAACTTCATATGAAATATATTGTTGTATCCTTTTATCCATGTTCATGGATGAGACTAGTTCATTGTCACTGTTGTACAGTATTTAAAGTTTTTTAAAGGTTTTTTTAAAGTATGTATGTATGTATGTAACCTCTAAACCTAATGTGGGGCTTAAGCTCACAATCCCAAGATCAAGAGTTGTATGCTCTTCTGACTAAGCCAGGCACCCCTGTTGTATAGTATTTAATTGTTGTTTATTAATCTGCTCTCTTCTTGGTGAACATTCAGATTGTATTAATTTGTTTTCACTATTATAAACATGCTGCAATGAGTATTTCTCCTTGTTCACATGTGGAAGTGGAATTGCTGGTGACTTTTCTAAATGTTACCAAATTATAATGCTTATAATCCCAGGCGCAAATAGGACAATTCTTGTTGCTTTACATGCTTACCAACATTAGGCATTGTCAGACTTTATTTATTTGTTTGTTTATTTATATTTATATTTGACTATGGTTGACATACAATGTTACAGTATGTTTCAGGTGTACAACTTAGTGATCTGACAAGTTTATACATTATGCTACATTTACCATAAATGAACATCTGCACTTGATCTTAGCCAAAAGGCCAAGAAGCAATGGCACAAATGAACATCTGTTTGGATACAGTATCATTGACTATATTCCTTATACTGTGCCTTTTATTCCCATGACTTTATGTCATAAGTGGAAGCCTGTATCTCCCTCTCCCTTTCACCCATTTTGCCCATCCCTCAAGCTCCCTGCCCTCTGGCAACCACCAGTTTATTTTCTATATTTATAGGTCTGATTCTGCTTTTTGTTTCTTCATTTTTTTATGAGTGCATTATATGGTATTTGTCTTTCTCAATCTGACTTTATTTCACTTGGTATAATACCCTCTAGGTCCATCCATATTGTTCACATGGTATGATTGCATCCTTTTTTATGACTGTGTAATATTCGTGTGTGTGTGTGTGTGTGTGTGTGTGTGTGTGTGTTTGTGTGTATCATATCTTCTTTATCCATTTGTCTACTTTGGGAGGCATTGTCAGACTTTTAAATTATTTGTACATCTGATGACTGACTCATTGGGATTAAAGTTCATTTCTCTGATGACTACTGAGATCAATGACTCTGATGACTTCTACTTAGATATTTTATCAACCTGGAATTGATTTTTGTGTATAATGTGAGGTTAGGATATAACTTCAGGTTTTTACCATGCAATAAATGTTTATTACAGCACCATTTATTGGATGCTCAATATTTACTGATCTGCAATGCTGTCTCTGTCAAATATCATGTTCCATGTATGAGTGAGTCTGTGTCTGGGGTCCCTATTTTATTCTTTTTATTAATTTATCTGTCTTTTTACCAATACTATCTTGCCTTAGTTACTGTTACAATACATTTTTTTATTTTTTAAGTTCTTTTTACTTTTTTTATTTTTAGAGAGAGAGCATGCAAGTGGGGTAGAGGGGCAGAGGGAGAAAGAGAGAGAATCTTAAGCAGGCTCCACACTCAGCATGGAGCCCAATTAGGGCTTGATTCCATGGCCTTAGGATCATGACCTCCGCTGAAATCAAGAGTCCAATGCTCAACTGACTGAGCCACCCAGGTGCCTCAGCTGAGCCAGCCAGGTGCCCCTCCTTTAGGTTCTTTTGAAAAATGTTGAATAGAAGCAGTGATAGCTGGCCTCCTGGCTTTGTTCCTGACTCTAACGAAGATGCTTATAATCTTTTACCATTAACAGGTTTGCTTTCAATTTTTTGGTAAATACCAAATATCACATTAAGGAAGCTCTTTTCTACTTTTCTATTTTTAGCATTAAGAGTTGTTTTGTAATCATCAATGAGTGCTAAGCTTATCAAAAGCTTTTTCTATATCTATTGAGTACCTATTGATTGTGTGCTTTTCTTTCGATTATTTGACCATTGTGTAGTATAGTATGAGGAATTATTAAAACAGATACAATTTATTGGTATTTTTCTAATTTTATTTTCCTTATATTCTTCCACAGTAAGACCTCGATTCTGTTCAACCACACAAAGTTATAAAATTAAAATGAACCTCTTAGCAACAACCATAGTGGATGAGTCTGGCTGTATCTGAGCTGAGATTGAGTGAATGTGGGTGTCAATTCACATTCCACTGCAGGAAATTCTGTTAGTGGTTTCCAAAGCTGGATAGGAAGGTAATGGTAAGGGGAGGGAGAGGACAGCACACTGCTTGTCCTCCACTCCTTCTTCCCGCCCAGCCTATGCAGTAAATGTGAACTTTCTGGAGAGAGGCATGGTATCTGCATTTCTGCATGGCAAGGAGCATGGTGCTTGGCACAGTGTGGCCTGAAGAGGAAGCAATGGCATTTGGCACACTGAAGGTTTATAGGAAAAGAGGGTAGAATTGGGCAGGATATTTTCTGTCTGAGCTTCAGCAGAACATTAGCAAAGCCATAAGGCTGGCAGAAAATTGTAGAAGCTCGGCAGATTTAGTAGGTACCCAGCACCCCCAAGAGAGAATAGTGTGTTGATTTACTCCTGAACACTTCTGAGACACCCTGGTGACTTCCCAGAGTCACTTAGGGTCTGGAGTGGAAGTAAAGGATAAATTTTTTTGTATGTCAATAGAGCTACTGTAGATTTTCACCAAGGCTGGTACATACTTACCAGTGAGGGGTACCTGGCTGGCTCAGTTGGTAGAGCATGTAACTGTTGACCTCAGGTTCAGGATTTCAAACCCCACACTGGGCACAGAGCTTACTTAAAAAATAAATAAATTTTGGGGCACCTGGGTGGCTCAGTCGGTTAAGCATCCAACTCTTGATTTTGGCTCAGGTCATGATCTCATGGTCTGAGGTCAAGCTCCACATCAGGCTCTGTACTGACAGTGTGGAGCCTGCTTGGGATTTTCTCTCTCCCTCTCTCTCTGCCTGTCCCCCATTTTCTCTCTCTCTCTCTCTGTCAAAACAAACAAACAAACAAACAAACAACAACAAACAAATTTTTAAAAAAGACTTGCCAGTGAACTATTTGGTGGATTTGATATTTGCCAGCATATTTTTCCACCATAGGCCACACACTAGCAATTGCACAGCAAAGAAATAGCCAATGTAAAACACACAAGCATATTTTTAGATTCTTTTGCTTTGTTCTTTATTTTCTTGTTAATGATGCATCCAACCACCACAGTTCCAGAACAAAATCTTAATTCTTTCCTGTTTCTACAAAAATTGAGAGTACTTTCCTATGGGTTCTATCATCACTGGTTAACAGCTATGTGTTCTGCAGACTGAACGGGAAAACCCAACTGTATCTTTGTGTCTCTGAATGTCATTAACTAATTTTCAAGTATTCAATGAAACCACAGATAGACTTAGCCAACCACTTTTTCCCCTGAGTTTTTGAAAATATTCACATCTTAAGAAATGTATTGCATATGTTCTTTATCCATTTACCACTAAATGTTCCAAAGCTTGCATTGTGGGAGTTAGATGTTGCCCAAAGAGCTCATTGAACCATTTTTGAAACTTCTCTTCTACAAAAACAGGAAGTCACAATATAGTAAATGTCGAGTGAATTTGAACCTGAGAGAAGTTTAATTAGGTTTAAAACTTTTGAATTCATATATTTGAGCTGGTTCTAAATCAGGGCATTGGTGAGTCCCCTAGTATCTATTTTTCCTCTTTAATGCATGTGTGAGCACGTGTGTGTGTGTGGGGGGGGGGTGTGGGTGTGTGTGTTTGTACAGCACCTACTTTGTATGCATTTTTTTTATTTTATTAAAACATTTTTTTAATGTTTAGTTATTTTTGAGTGAGAGAGAGACAGAGTGTGAGCAGGGAAGAGGCAGAGAGCGAGGGAGACACAGAATCTGAAGCAGGCTCCAGGCTCCAAGCTCTCAGCACAGAGCCCGATGTGGGGCTTGAAACCCATGAACCATGAGATCATGACCTGAGCTGAAGTCAGATGCTTAACCAACTGAGACACCCAGATGCCCCAGCTTTGTATGCATTTTAAAGTGAAAAGATAAGAAGAAGAAATTTCTATATATTTTTAAAAATTTATTTTGAGAGAGAGAGGGTAGGGAGGGACAGAGAGAGGGAGAGAGAGGATCCCAAGCAGGCTCCCTGCTATCAGTTCAGAGGCTGACATGGGGCTCAATCTCATGAACTGTGAGATCATGGCCTAAGCCAAAATCAAGAGTTGGATGTTTAACCGACTGAGCCACCCAGGTGCCCTAGAAATTTCTATATTTTGATTACATTGCATGGGAGGAAGGAAGAAAAACAATCCTGAGACTACAGACTTGGAAATTCAGAATGCATATTTAACCCTCTTTGAGCAGTGTGACTTTGGTCCTCTTTTTTTGTCACCTGTTAAAGCCACTGAAATGGGGACATTTACACTTAGTGATTCATTTTTAATATATATTTCATAGATTAGTTAATATATTATTGAAAAGAGTGCTGGGCTGGGGCTCCTGGGTGGCGCAGTCGGTTAAGCGTCCGACTTCAGCCAGGTCACGATCTCACGGTCCGTGAGTTCGAGCCCCGCGTCGGGCTCTGGGCTGATGGCTCAGAGCCTGGAGCCTGCTTCCGATTCTGTGTCTCCCTCTCTCTCTCTGCCCCTCCCCCGTTCATGCTCTGTCTTTCTCTGTCCCAAAAATAAATAAATGTTAAAAAAAATTTTTTTTTTAAAAGAGTGCTGTGCATACAAATGCAGTGGGCAAGCTAAGAACAATGAACAGACCGACAAATCAATACTCAGCTTGGCCCCTGATGTAAGGGTATCAGCCACATTTGCTGAAGGTTCTTCTGTCTTTGTTTCATTTCAGCAGCATTGAAGCCTATCAGACTTCTAAAAGTAGTACTTATTCAACTTTTGCTAGGCACCCCAAGAGCATAGGTGGGTAAAAACTTACTCCTAGGGCTTGGGAGTGTGAAGGTTTGGTAGGCGTTGTGGAGGGAGATAGTGTGGAGTAGTCCATGGCAACCACAAAATGTTTGACTGCAAATGCTACAGTCCAAACTATATCTGTTTATGTAATTATGAAAATACTGCTTCAAGTTGCTTATCAAGTTAAATGATTTAACTCCCTCAATCACCAAGTGAAATTGATGCTCCAGGAAGAAAAGCTGTTTATCCTGTGAATTCCTGAGCCCTTGCTACACCATTTTGAAAAACCTGGTCTCCAAGAAAGAAATTATATGTATCTATCTATATATAATATATATATCTTAAATCATAGATTGTATGGCCAGTTAATGAATTGAAAACATGGTTTATTACTACATTTATCATTTCTAACTTGTCCTAGTTGCTCATTCACAAAAGAACCATGGAATCTGTGCTCATTTCAATAGCACAAGCATTAAGACCTTATACATGACAGAGTAGAAAGGTATCTCTCATGCCTTTCCTTAGAATCCTCCTGTTACTTGTGACTTTTTCTTTATGATAATGCCATACCAATTGTTCTCTTTCTCATCTTTTATTTTTTCCCACTTTTTAATGCATATTAATTTACTTATTTCTTTAATAGGCTCCATGCCCAACATGGGGTGTGAACTCACAAACTTGAGATCAAGAGTTGCATGCTTTACTGACTGAGCCAGCCAGTTGCCCCTCAGTGCATTTGTATATACATTTTGTCATATCATTCCATAAATTACTGAGGCCAGTCCCACAAATCCTTAGCCTTATTTGACTAGTGATAACTAAAACTTAGCTAGGTTAAATGATTTCCTTGAAGTTGCATTCATTGAAAAGTAGTCACTTTGCATCTACCATGCACCAGAACTAGATACACAAGGGTGATTAAAACAACAGTCTAAAGGAGGAGTCAGGAAAGTAAACAGGCAATTATAGGATCAAGGGATAAGTACAATAATTGAGGTTAAGTACAGGGCACCAAGCATAAACTTTAGGGAAACTGTTTACCCAAACCTAGGAGGTGGAGTAAGGACAGGCTGCATGGGATAAGTGATATCTAACCTGAGATCTGAAGGACAGGTAGGATTAGCTAGATGAAGATTGGGGTGGATGTAAATTATAGGCAGAAAACAGAAATAAGCAAATGCTCAGAGTGAGAAGAAATATGATGCATCAGAAAAGCTGTTGTTAGCTGTGTATAAAGTGTGAGAAAGAGGCAAAGCTGCCATGTTTAATCTCACAGGTTGTGTTCTGCACCACCCAGCAGTCACCACTCACATAGGCTAGGATAAATGGCACCTTCCAGAGTTGAGCAATGTGGCTTCCCTGTAAGAAAAATGATGGGTGGGGAGAGAGAAGGATCTTGAAAACTGAGTACAGTAAAACCTTGGTTTGTGAGCATAATTCATTCTGGAAACATGCTTGTAATCCAAAGCACTTGTATATCAAAGTAAATTTCAAGAACCGTTTGCTCAGTTGTGATCATGTGATGTTCATTGTCATGTACTACTCCTATGGCAAGACATTTCTTGTTTATCAAGTTAAAATTTATTAGAAATGTTTGCTCATCTTGCAGAACACTCACAGAACACTACTTGCAATCCAAGGTTTTACTGTATGCTAAAATGTTTGTAAATAGCCTGAAGGCAATGGAAAACCATTGAAGGGGAGTGACTTGACCAGACTTGCATTTTAGAAAGACTATACAGCCACTGGGGTGGGGAATGGATCCAGAGAAACCAGCTAGGAGGCTGGTTCCAATAAGGCAGGCGAATATTAAAAACAGTCTGAAATGAAGTCCTGGAAATTGGGATCAGAAGAAGCAATAGATTTAAGAGAGATGGTGAAATCAGAATTGATCAGACTTGGATAAGCTGCAGCTTTTGTTCTTAGACCAAACTAGGTCCACGGCATGTCATTTACTGAAATGGGGAATACAAGAGGAGGACTGAGTTTAGGGGAAGATTATTATTATTATTATTATTGAGAGAGAGAGAGAGAGAGAGAGAGAGAGAGAGAGCAAATGAGTGAGGGACAGAGAGAGAAAGAATCATCCCAGGATGGGCAAAGGGAGAGAGAGGGAGGGAGAAAGAGAGAGAGAAGCGGGGCTCACCCAAAGTGGGGTTCATGCTTACCTGAGGCAGAGCTTCAGCTTGACCCGAGCTGAAGTCAGATGCTTAATGACAGAGCCACCCACGTGCCCCTAGGAGAATATTATTAATTCCTTTTTGGACATGCTGGGTGTGAGGTGATTTTGAAGCATTTGAATGAGAAATAGTCAGTTGGGTGAGTCTGGAGATCAGGAGATATAGGGTTGGGCTAAGACACAGAAATGCATTTTGGGCCAAAACTAGAATGTTGTCACGTCGTACCGGAATGGAGTTGCTCCAAGTGGCTGTGTTTTCAGGGGAGTGGGCTCAGAGGAGTTAGAGAGGGTGGAGGGGGTCATAAAGTGGAAATAAAGAAAAGCCATATATATATTTTTGACAAGTGAAGCAGAAGAGTTAGCAAATTTTGTGACTTAGCATGATCATTTTTCTAGCAGAAGGTTGAGAGTGCCTCAGATTCTAGTGTCCCAATGAGGTTGAAGGACCACCATTGCATTTCAAAGTGTGCCTGCTGGGGTTTTTCCTCTCTTCCTGGAGCCTCAGGCTTCCATTGACTTCACCTCTTCAGTTCTTTTCTCTACGTTATCCCTCCTCACTTCATCTTCTAACAGGAATATTACTTTCTCACCCTCTACTGTTTTTTATTTGTTTTTCCTAGAAAGCTGTCTTAAAAAGTTGAAAGCAGGGGCACCTGGGTGGCTCAGTCAGTTGAGTGACCGACTTTGGCTCAGGTCATGATCTCACAGTCCATGAGTTTGAGCCCCGCATTGGGCTCTGTGCTGACAGCTCAGAGCCTGGAGCCTGCTTCGGATTCTGTGTCTCCCTCTCTCTCTGCCCCTCCCCTGCTCACACTCTGGTCTCTCCCTCTCTCTCAAAAATAAATAAACATTAAAAAAAATTTTTTTTTAAGTTGAAAGCGAATGAGATAGAATTTAAAAAAACACAGTAAACAATGGAAGGTTTAACCCAGAGAAAATTCCATATTCATTTTAGCAATCACTCACAGGCAAAATTTAAATACTTTATTGCCACATTATTGTAGTAACTTAGCTCTTTCTACTTGGCTCTGTTCTACTTCTGGAATTATTTTGTGTTGTTGAATTTTACACTTTGGGTAGGAAAGTGGGATTTTCAGTAGGTAAAGAAAAAAAAAATCAGTATATATTGAGTAGAATTACTATGTTCCCAGCTAATACTTCCTCCACTTGCATGCTCTTAAAGTCAGAGAGTTTGCCATTACTTATTGAATTTATACTTAACATCCAGCACTATATGGGACACCAAAGAAGTATAAGGCATGCCTAGTGACCACTAGGAGTTTCTAATATGATGAGGGAAACCACACATATGCAGAATAAAATATAATAGATTATAGAAGACTAATACTCATAAGACATTTAAATACAGTAAACAAATAATAGCAAATAAAGTATGAAATCCTTAACTGAATGCTATTGATTATACATGTGTGGTCAAGGACAGTGAAGACCAACAGTCAAAGAAGGCATTTTCTGTTTTAAATAAAGAACATAACTTTCAACAAATCACCACCAAAAATAACTTAATAATATTTATTTTATTTTTTTTAAGCTTTCCTTTCAAATGCTTATTTTTGTGAAACAGAGAGAGCATGCACAAGCAGGGGAGGGGCAGAGAGACAGGGAGACAGAGGAACCAAAATGGGCCCTGTGCTGACAGCAGACAGCCCGTTGTGGGGCTAAAACTCATGAACTGTTGAGATCATGACCTGAGCCGAACCTGGATACTTAACCACCTGAGCCATCCAGGTGCCCCTATGATATTTATTTTTTAAAAACCTACTGTATTTCTTTGTTTCTAAGGTGGCATCTTTTCACATTTGAATACAACAGATAGAATAGCTGACCTTCATCTTGCACTTTGTATGGGGTACTGTTATAAAGTGCTTTAAATATGTTGACATGTTAAATATGGATCATTTGATAGGGCAGAAATATTTCATCTTCTCCCCACTAGGCTCTACTAAACAATTGGTACAAACTGAAATTCCATGGCTATTTAGGGTCCAGGAAGTATGGTATGTGTGCAGATAAATAGTGCTTATATATATATATATAAGCACTATTTATCTGCACATATATATATTTATATATATATTTATATTTATATTTATATATATATTTATATATATATTTATATTTATATATATATAAATTACATTGATGAAATGTTCTTATCTCCTTAGCCTAGATTGCCAGGCCTTTGGTTATGCCTTGTGAGGATCACTTGCTAGCTCCAAGATACCCTTGGACCCCCTATATCTTAACCATTCGGTCAAAGGCTGCAAAAGACAGAAGAGTCTGCATGTTGAGATAGTGAGGTAACCTCATCCAAAATTTAATCTCATTCAGCAATCATTTACATAGCTCTGCTTGTGGTTTTCAGCTGGGCCAGGAAGGTGGTTCTGATTTATTTACAAATGAGATGAACTATCTAAACCACCAGAGTAAAGTCAAAATACATGATTATATTGGGTGGGGTTCCTCAGGAAACGGCGTCTGAAGTGGAGATTTGCAATGCTATTAGGAACACCACCTGTGGGAACTGAGGGGTGCTGGACTGGCCAGAAGGAGTTGATCTGCAATGCTGTTGCAGCATAGGCCTCAGCTGATCCCTGGGCAGGGGCGCTCTGGAGCTAAGATGTCCTTTCAGAGATGTCCTGAATTGAGGCAAGGGAGCCTTGGCTTTACATTCTTGGAGTCATTTGATGTGTGTAGCCTCCAGGGAGGGGTTGTAGCCTTTGCTGAGGCAGTTATTTTTGGCTGAGGTCAATGCCTTGGGGAAGGCTTAACGTTAAGCTGTCAGCAGACAACACTCCCAGCAGCTGAGGGATATGGGCTTTGGTCCCCAAGGTGGAAACTGGGTGGGACACCACAGCATCATATGTTTACATGTTAATGTACATATAGACACATATGTATATATGCATATGTATTCATCTATTTATATACACACACTCATAAATATATAGACATACATATACATTTTGTGTGTATTTATACTTATGAAAATTCAAAAGGAAGAAGTTAAGTAATTAAAACCCTGTGAAATGTGATATAGTAAATTGGGCAGATTTATTGAAACCATAGGCTATTATCACTGCAGTAACAATGGTTCTCAGGATCACCCCTTGATGTCTTACTATAGTGATCAAATTCTCTGCAGACTAGATCATGTCAGAGAGCAGAAGTTTCCATCCCATAAAGACTGTGGACTGTTGGCCTTGTCACAGAAAAGAAAACAGCTTTTGGTGCAAATTGGAATAGATAAAAAAGCATTTGCCATATCCATAGATGTATACCAGGTCCCCGGGATTATGTTGATTTGCTGCAGTGAAGATAGCACGGATAGAATGCAGTTGCAACTGCCTTTACCATATGATTAAGTTCACAGCAATTCATAGGAATTCTCTAAGATTCATCTGCCTCTGCAGGGCAAACAGGCAAATTGAATGAGGGAAGTGATAGTATCACTACTGCTGCATCATCCCTATCTTTTATGCTGGTACTAATTTCTACAGCTCTCCAGGGATTTGGTTTCCTATCCTGATAGCAAGAGGAATTTCCAGAGGCTTCCACTTAGCCCTTGCTACCACAATAGCCTTCGCTCTGTGGGTCAGACAAGTAATATGAGGATTCTGCCGCTTATTTAGTATATCTATTCTAATTATATATTCAAGAACTGAGGCAACAACCATAGGCTGGGTCTGCAAACCTACTGGATCCATGGTGATTTGTGCTTGGGTGAAAACTCCATTTATCACCCGATTACCATAAATCTCCACAATAGTTGGGGGACCCAGTGATATTTTAGATCCTCAAGAATTAGCATTTATTCAGAAACAGTATCAAGTAGTCCCTGAAATATGTGGGTATTTCCTTTTTCCCAGTGCACACTCACTCTGACAAATGACATCAGGTTCCTTTGGGAAAGGCCTGGATGAAGATTTGTCATATATATTTCTGGCAATGCTGCAAGGTCCTCCTTAAGGAAACCAGCCTCCCTTTCAATCAAGGGGCTCTGTGAACTGACTGAGGTATGAAAACTGGTTGAAAAGGATGACTTTTCATTTTGATGGCTCAAGTCAGGTTTCAGGCAGCAGACCTAGTTTTGCCTGGTACAGAGATCAAGGAATATTTCAGAAGTCTCTCCATCTATTTCATTCCTAGGGCCATCCAGGGCATTAGTAAATATCCCTGTAGGTCACGACCTTTGACCCTTGATGTTGCCCCTGCTGCCCATTGTGGTAAATATGTCCACCCTGTCCCTGCCAGTTAAGTGCTGTCACCTAGTTATTGCAATCCCAGGATCCCACTGTCCTGGAAATCAGGGAGCAATTTCAATAGAAGCATCTTCCACCATCAAATCCAGTACTGCAGAGCTTTGCTGGTGCTCCCCTTTCTAATATATTTTTCAGTGCCTTACTATAAACACCATCATCTGGGTCTCTAGGGGTATATAGTTGAGGGTTGGGTATATACATTACACATAAAATCACTCCAACATTGCCATCTCCATGAACTTTTGGATTTTTTCCTCTACATTATACCAGGGACATTTTGGCATCTCAATCTCATTGAATATAGACCACCAATGGGTCTAACTTTTAGCTAACCAATTAAATCGTTAGAGTCACTTTCAGTGTATGAACTAACACATCAAATCCAGGCTTTATGGTAAATGCACCCATACCAATAAATTTAACCCAACCCTTTTCTCTTTATTTTGTTTGGAACTTGACCCAAAACTGTTCAGCCTTTCACAAAATCATGTCACTTCTGATAACATCGATGTTAATATTTGAGTTGCTACTACAACACATTCATATTGGTCTGCACTTACAGTTTTCTCATTCACAATGGTTATACGTACAAGTATAAGCATCTTAATATTTTTTGTCTTCTAATACAAAATTAATTATAAATTATTTTCTTTTTATTTTTCCTCTACTATATAATTAGAGCATTATATTGACTTCTTGGGAAATGTGCACAGGCAGTGAATAGTGTCTATGAATTTAATTTCAGGATAGTAAAGGGAGTACTAAAAATAATAGTTGCAAAAGGAGGTGATGGGTCTGATAGGGTTGAGAAAAGCTCCCTCTCCTTTCAAATTGGGTCCAAAGAAATTATGTATAGGCATGGCCATGATGAACCAAAGTGGATATTGCGTGTATTTGCTAAATAAAATCATTTGTTATCCCTTTTCTGAAAGATGGCTATGTTTTTTTTTTTAATTTTTTTTTTAAATTTAGTTTTGAGAGGGACAGAGACAGTATAAGCAGGGTGAGGGGAGGAGAGAGAGGGAGAGAGAATCCCAAGCAGGCTCCATGCAAGGCTCAAACTCATGAAACCGGGAGATCATGACCTGAGCTGAAACCAAGAGTTGGATGCTTAACCAACTGAGCCACCCAGGCACCCTATGTTTTTAAGTAGAGAATTCTGTGTCCTAATCAGTTTACTTACAAAGCCATGCAGGATGATATTAGGAAATACAAATACCAACAACAGTGGTGAAGAACTGCCTCACAGATATAACAAATGCAATTTATTTTGTGTTTGAAGGAGGACTTGAGAAAAACATTGTCTCTGAGCATTCCTGAGGATGGAGGAGGGGGAGCCAGGGGCGTGTTTTCTTAGTTCCTTAGCCTGTATGATCTGAGTCACAACTTCATGGTTAGATGAGGATGCTAAGCAAATGCTACCCCTCCCTTCTCTCCTCTCCCACATGGAATCTTTGGAGAGGCTCCAAAAGTAGGAGGAAGAATCTGTATTTGCTTTATGAATGAATGAAGGGTGGTTATTTGGTCTTAACCCAGAACTCTAGCACTGGTTTGCTGTTCAATGCAGGTTTGCTCTATGGTATGCCAGGGGCACATAGGGCCACCTGGGAGCAGTACCCCACCCACTTGCCTACTTACCTCCCTCCTTCAGAATCTCAACTCTTGTCACTTTCTCAGGGAAGCTTGCCCTCACCCACCAGTCTGGTCTGATTCCTTTGTCCTGGATTCCTTTAGAAGCATTGCCCCCCCACCCCCAAGTGATCCCTTATCAGTTTATGATTAGACTCCTTAGCTGTGACTATGTGGTTTATGTAGGACACCTACTAAGACTAAGTATCTTCCCTGTTTATGCTCCCTGCCTTTCATATTGTGCCTAGCTGGTATGTGGTACAAAGTAGACACTCAGTACATAGTTGTTGAATGAAAAAATATTTGCTACAAATTCCAGAAGTATCAACACTTACCATGATTTATGTATATTACCATTGTATTTGTATCCCATGCTTTTGACAGCCGAATCTTCTATTTGTGGAAGAGCATGGTAACTGGATTTTGTAGAAATGAATGAGTCAGGACTGGTGAAAACACTCAAAAGCTCCATTAATTTTCTTTTCTTTTCCAGTAACTCTGCTCTACCCTCCATCTCCCCAAGTCAAAACCCAGTGTTTGAACTTAACCGTGGGGGTTTTGTGTGTGTCCAGCTGGAAGGTAACTGGAGAACAAGGTGGAAGGGCTAGAGACCCTGTCCCCCACCTCCTAAGTGACGAACACTCGCTAAGGAATGACAATGTGACCAAGGCCTCCCCCCATTAAACAAAGAAAGCCCCAGAACCACAACCCCGGACCGAGGTGGGATAATTTGGAGTGTTGGGTAATCTGGTTCCGAATTAGAGGGAGAGGTTTAGGAGAAGTGAGACTGCCCCAGTCTCTCAAGCTAAAGTTGGTGGCCTGTGAGTAGCAGCCTTTCTTGCGCCTCCGGGTGTGTCCACCGGGCTCGCTCATCAGGTTGTGTCCGTGAATGTACGTGGGTATGAGATGCGGCTAGGCAGGGCCACGCTCAGCCCCAGGGCGGGAGGGGGGGCTTCTGTAACCGCGCAAGCCCTTGGCGCCGCAGGGCAGTGGGGCCGGCACGCCGGGGCGCAGTGTGCAGGAGCGGAAAGCAGGCGGCAGTGTGGCCCCACGGCGCGCCGGGCGCTGGCGCAGGCGAGCTCTGGGGGCCGCGGGCTGCGAGGCCCGGCAGCGGGCGGCAGGAGGCAGCGTCGGCCCAGGCGGCGAGGCAGCGCGCGGTGATGTCAGTGGCGGCCCGGCTGGCAGCAGCCGGTACTTCCTGTATAAAGGCGGGCGGGCTCGGCTGCAAACCCCACTAGCCAGTGTCAGCCTCTCGGCGGGAGGAGGAGGCGGCGGAGGAGGAGCAGGGGGAGGGCTGTCAAATTCGGGAGCCAGATTTTTTTCCCTTCCCCTGGCAATCCCTTCCGCTTCCCCGGCTCCTGGCGTGACATCTGCGGACCCGGGACCTGTATGTGTGTGCGCGCGAAGGAGCGGAAGAATGGCAGTGCTCAAACTCACCGACCAGGTAGGGGGCGGCGGCGCGGGCGGGCGGGACGCGCGGGCGCGGGGCGGCGCGGAGCCCCGGCGGGGGGATGGGGGCGCGGCGCGGAGCGCGCCCGCGAGCTGTTTACTCGCGGCGAAGGGGAGGAGTGTGTGCGGCCGCCGGCTGCTCCGAAAGCCGGCGGCTGCGGCTCTCCTGCCCTGCGCCGTCCCCGCCCTGGGCCGTCGGAACTGCGCGCCCCGCTCGGTGCCCGCGGCGCGCCGGGGGGCTGGGGAAGGGGCCGCCGGGCGCCAGGCGCAGCCGGGGTGCTGCTCTGCGGGTGTGCACTGGTGTGCGTAGATGAGCGCGGGTGTGCGCTGTCCGCGGGCCCGGGCTGGGCAGGGGGAGGGGAGGCTCGAGGTGCTCCTCCGGCTCCTACCGTGCTGCGCGGCGTGGGCTCCGGCAGCCGGTGCCGGCGGCCGGGAGGCTCGTCCGCGCCGCGGGAAGGAGGGAGGTGTATGGAGAGGGAGAAAGGATCGCAGCCTGGGACCCTCCCCGAGCCAAGCCAGAGACCGGCCCAGACCGCGGCTCTTGTGTGGTCGAGCTGTCTTTATCCGTTTGACATGACAACCTGACTTCCTCTTTAGTAGACCAGAGGTTGTGTGTGCGTGGTGCGCGATGGGGTCCCTTGGAGACGGCGCTTTTGGTTCTGGCCGGTCTGTCCCAGGAGGAGAAGTCCCGGGGCTCCACTCACAGCGGTGAACCACCCTCTCTGTGCCTGTGTGTGTCAGTTTTGTTGCTTTCCTGGCTCAGACACCGCACAGGGCAGCTCTGGAGTGCTGGTTTGGAGAAGTGGGGTTATTTGCTGACTCGGCTGACAGTCCTTGCTGCAGGTCTGGGGAATGGAAACACCCCACCTTTGCAGACTTTGCTGCTCTTAGATATTGACACTCATAGGCGCACAGCCAAGTTGCATGATAGAACTCTGCAGCTCCTTTCACGAAAAAAGGAGACAGCTTGTTTTTTTTTTCCTTCTGCCATTTATTTATGGATAGTGAAATGAACACTGCTTGGGGTCCTGGTTGGCACAGAGTCAATCTTGACTTTGACACCCTATCAAACATGCCATTTCTTGATATTTAACATCTCATACATCTTGAAGGGGTTGCATTTGTTGCTTTGCTGTCTCCAGTTAGAATCCAGCCAGGAAGGACATTTAGATGCAATCAATCACCAGAATGATTTGCTTTCATATCTTTGAGAGTCACATTTCTGGTTTGTTTTCCTTAAGTATTTACAGGCTTTTTTTTTTTTTTCTTTCTGTGGAGGAGAGATCACTGAGTTAAAACTCATGTTAGCCTTAAATTTAGCAGGAAGAACAGCTGGCAATTGTGATGAATCTACTTGTTCCCTTTGGTTCCAGAGCATTTAAAAGTGTAAGTTGATACTAGGATTCTCTCCACCTTTTAGTCACATACTTTGACAACTGTTAGACATTTGGTTTTTTTCAGTGTTCCAGTTTTAGTCTGTTTTGGTCATGTCATCTTTGCTGGTCCAAGTTACTATACTTGTCTCTTAATTCCTAAGTCTTCAAGTACAAAAAATGAATCTAATGGACATTATTATTATCACATACGCAACAGAATTTCACAGAGAACTTTAGAGTTGGAAGAGATGCTAAAGACAGTCTTTCATTTTTTTAAATGAAGAAACTGAGATCTGAAGAAGTGAAGCGTGGGATCTTGAAGGACCACAGCTGTTGGCCTGTATTGCTGAAACTAACTCCTGTCTCCTGCCTTCCAGGCTTCTGTGCTTTTTGCTAGTGGTTGTAAGACACCTCTGTCTTTTCATTGGGTGTGTTAAAAGGGTTACAAGAAGTTATCCACTCCTAAATCAAGATCAACAGTAGGGGAAAGTGTATTTCTTGGTCTTAGAAAGAAAGTTATTCTTCAGGATTTATCAGAGTAGGACTTTCAAAGATGTTTGTCTTTTAAAATGTTTTGGAATACATCTCCTCCCTTCCCCAAAGAAACTAGTATCGTTATGGAGAAAAAAAGTCATGTAACCTGCATTTGATTCCATCTCCAAATGCATCAAAGGGGTCTAAGGAGTTTTAAGATTCAGGAGCATCTAAGAATTGCCAGCCCATCTTGGGACAAGGCCAGAAGAAGGCTGGGTGAGGAGGTGGTCTGGGCTGGGTGGAGTCGTGAGCAATAAAGGTTTCTGTGTGGCTTCAAGTCCAGGAAGTGTGTGATCTTTCTTGCCTTATATAGTCTTACCTTTCAGTTTGAAACTAAATTCTTAGACGCTGGTTCCTAACCTCATCAAGGCTTAAAAACCCTTTGCTTAAATCCGTACTTAGCAAGAGTTTTGCTCCATCCTTTGGGTAGGGGGCTGCCTGCTCTGAGTCTCTGCCTTAGAGTTTGTAGAGGAGCACCTAACTCTCCATTTTGCTGCTGGTAAAACAATCACTTCTCAATTCCTCCCTCACCTTTTTTTTTTTTAATGTTTATTTATTTTTGAGACAGGGAGAGATAGCATGAACGGGAGAGGGTCAGAGAGAGAGGGAGACACAGAATCTGAAACAGGCTCCAGGCTCCGAGCTGTCAGCACAGAGCCTGACGCGGGGCTTGAACTCACGGACCGCAAGATCATGACCTGAGCAGAAGTCGGATGCTTAACCGACTGAGCCACCTAGGTGCCCCCCTCCCTCACCTTCTAATCCCCTATTTGTGAGGTGATTCTTGATTTTTGCCATGGCTTTTGGATTTTTAGCTTGATATCCTGATTTCCCTGACACATTCTTGTTGATAACCTGAATCACAAGTTGTCTTGGTTTGTTTTCAAATGTGCATAAAAGAAAGAATGTAAGAAGATGACATTTCCTGTCCTGCTGGAGTGGGGTGGAGGAGCTTATTGGGTTGATGGGAGTCCCCACCTCTACAGTCAGCCCACACTGGCACCTCAGTCATGCACCAGGAGGAGACATCTTTTCTGAACTCTGTTTTGGGAGAGTTTTAAAAGGGGACAGGCAAGTGTGATTTTTAGTTTTGTTTTTGTTTTTTTAATTTAAATTACTTTTTTTCTTTCTTTCTTTCTTTTTTTTTTTACTATGAGAAGGAACTGAGAGCTGTTGCTACAAACAAACTTAACATTTAGCACTTCTGCATTTGTAACCGTGTCTCTTCTGTTTTCCTCTTCACACAACGCATACCGTTTTTCTTGCAGTGTTCGGGGGACCAAGGATCCTGGTTTGCCAACGGAGGGGTGTCCCAGGATGTGGGACTTTCAGTGCTAACACTGGGAAAATTCTAGGCAAACCAGGATCAGCAGCATAGAACACACTCACCTAGTAATTAATATACTAATGTAGGGGCGCCTGGGTGGCGCAGTCGGTTAAGCGTCCGACTTCAGCCAGGTCACGATCTCGCGGTCCGTGAGTTCGAGCCCCGCATCAGGCTCTGGGCTGATGGCTCGGAGCCTGGAGCCTGTTTCCGATTCTGTGTCTCCCTCTCTCTCTGCCCCTCCCCCGTTCATGCTCTGTCTCTGTCCCAAAAATAAATAAACGTTGAAAAAAAAAATTAAAAAAAAAATATACTAATGTAATTGTTTCCTCCTAGAAGGACATTAGAAGGTTTCTTTATATCTTTGATAAAGTGAGGTAATTTTAAGTTTGGGAAAGAAAGTTCTATTTCATACAAATGTAGTGACTTTTAGCTCAAGATAGCCATGAAACTCCTTGAAATTTTATTTGCTATTGAGTTTTAGGGGGCTGCTCTTTATGTCTAGTTAAGGTACTCTCGTGATTTTAAGTGTCTGGTCATATCTTCAGCCTGTCTCCAATTCCCTCCTCACCACCCGCCCCCCCCAAAAAAAACCCAACGTTTTTCAAAGTTATGAAGCCAGAATGGTAAGCTGTTTTGGACCTTTGAAATGTTCACTATTCTTACCTGAATTTGCTAGTGACAGCAGAATGTCACCTCCATCTCGAAGGCTGCCTGTAGACAAACTGTTTCAGCAGGTGGCCCTTTATGGAGCTTCCTGCCTGGAGGCCTTCTGGCTAGGTGTCCCCTTGCCAAGTCCTAGCTCACACTTGAGTCACCCATGTACTTGCCAAAGGCAGTGGCTGGCAGCCGTGGCAGTGGCAAGAAACTAGAAATCCTGTAACTTTGATTTCTAGCTCGTAGTGTGGGGCCTTGGGACACGTGTATTTTATAGGCTGCTCCCATCCTTCCATCGCTCCCTAGGGCACTGGGTCTATAGCAGGCACTATGCTGCAGCCCTGCCCTCAGCAAAGATGAAAGGAAAAGAAAGGCTTTATTCTTTGGACCCTTCTTTAGTTGTTTTGGGATCCAGTCGCATGATCTGGTGTTTCTTGGCAGAGACCTAATAATGGCTTACATTTATTGTGATCTTCTTGTATGCTGAGCCCTGCCATGAATCACGCCTCTTAATCCTCATGCCATGCTAGGAGGTAGGTGGCAGTGTGATTCCTATTTTATAGATGAGAAAACAGAAATAGGCTAATTGACTTGTTCAAGGTCATACACCCACTAAATGATTGAGCGCTGTGTCTTACCCTGGCACACTGATTGCCCAGGTGGGGCTTTAACCGCAAGGCTATACTTTTAATAGTCAGGAGGTCTATGCGGTAGTAGGACTTCTGGATGCCTGCTCTTATTTAGCAGGAAGCCACTGGGCTAGCCCTACTCCCCGCACTCCACCTAGCTCTTGGGGCCAGACCTACTTCTGTAGGAGTTAGGAGTTAGGAGCTCCTCTGAGGCCTCTCCTCCCAGCAGCCTTGGACCTGGCTTACCCTGTTAGCTTCTCCACCTCTCCACCCTGGCGAATGACCTGTTGATTGGTAGCTTGGGGAATTTTTTCTTGGTCATTAATAAATAAACTATGATCATTGTAGGAAAATCAGAAAGCTAGATTAGCAAAAAGAAACAGTTAAAACCATCTTCAGCCTCTGTACTCAGAAGTCCTCCTGACATCTTGATATAGAAGGAAACTTCTAGTCTTCTAAGTAGCCAGATAAAAATTTTAACTTTCTGCATGATAATATCAGTATCTTTCTCTTGACCACAAAGCTAACAATTCTGCTCTCTAGACCAGTGACTTTTCCAAATAAACTGAATTTATGCGTCTCTTAAATAAATGACTGGCTGCTATAGTGTAAACCCAGCAGCACGTACGTTTTTTTTTTTTAAAGATTTCAGCTTTTACTTCCTCTTTTTCTCTAAACAGAGAGTAAATATAAACTCCAAAAAGCACAATTGTTTGTGCCAGAAACAGGACTGAGCTATTCTTTAAAAAGACTTCTATTTCAACAATATAATATGATTTTTTTTATAGGCTGAAGTACAACATGAAATAATTTTTAAAAAATAGGGAGGAGCTAGAGAGATCTGATAGTCCTGTGGTTTTAAAACTTTGTAAAGCTATGGCTCTCCTTTTTTTTTTTTTAAGTAAGCTCTTTCAGGGTGCCTGGGTGTCTCGGTTGGTTAAGCATCGACTTGAGCTCAGGTCATGATCTCACAGTTTGTGAGTCTGAGCCCTCAATCAGGCTCTGTGCTGAAAGCTCACAGCCTGGAGCCTGCTTAGGATTCGGTCGCCCTCTCTCTCAGCCCCTCCCCCACCCGCACTCTGTTTCTCTCTTTCTGTCTCAAAAATAAATAAACATTAAAAAAAAAATTAAAAAGCGGTGCCTGGGTGGCTCAGTCGGTTGAGCATCCGACTTCGGCTCATGGTTTGTGGGTTCGAGCCCCCATCGGGCTCTGCGCTGAAAGCTCAGAGCCTGGAGCCTGCTTCGGATTCTGTGTCTCCCTCTCTCTCTGCCCCCCCTTGCTCACACTCTGTCTCTCTCTCAAAAATGAGTAAAGATTAAAAAAAAATTTTTTTTTAAATTAAAAAATACTAAAGTAAACTCTTTGAACTCCCTACCCTGAGATCAAGAGTCACATGCTGTACCGGGGCACCTGGGTGGCTCAGTCGTTAAGCCGCCGACTTCGGCTCAGGTCATGATCTCGCAGTCCGTGAGTTCAAGCCCCGCGTCGGGCTCTGTGCTGACAGCTCAGAGCCTGGAGCCTGTTTCGGATTCTGTGTCTCCCTCTCTCTGACCCTCCCCCGTTAATGCTCTGTCTCTCTCTGTCTCAAAAATAAATAAACGTTAAAAAAAATTAAAAAAAAAAAAAAAGAGTCACATGCTGTACCGACTGAGCCAGCCAGGCGCTCCCTCTGGCTCTCCTTTTTGTTTTCCTCAAAGAAGATTCCATACTGAAACTTAATATTTAAGAGATTGGTGGCAGTAGAGATCCCTAAAGCCCTTTCAAAGATTATTTGCATTTAATATTATTTGAAAGCCCTTTTGTATGAGAAACCTACTGGTAACTGATTCAGTGTTCTTTTCCTGACATCATGTTCTCAGAAAACAAATGTTTATAATTATTGTAGATGATTAAGTATTACGTAGAATTTGGATGATCATGTCATTTTTATTCATTCTGAGGCAGCTTTGAGAATGATGGATGTATTATTAAATATTAAGCTGGGAAAATAGGTGTGAACCAGGACTGTCCCAAGTAAATCTGGACACATGGTCACACTACATAGACTGTGTTTGTTCACCTCAGGCTTGACAGTAGGTGAATTAGTGACTAGTAGACCAGTCACTCTCTTTCGAGTCACGTTTACACTGGAGCAGGTATTACAAACATTGTTTTTTAACCTTATGCAAGTCCAGAATTGGAAAATGGCTTCCATTTCATACATCAGCTCTGACCAGTTGGTTGAGGGGTTGCAGAAGCGCTCTGGCTCTTGCAGCAAGGGATGGGGGGAAATGTAACAACTGACTGTCAGTGTTTGCTATGAGTATAAGATAAGAGAGGTGGCCTATGTTGTTAGCCAAACCATGGCAGGTCAGATTAACCTCTGTGGGCCTCCAGTTCTTATTTGTAAAATGAAGAGGTTGGCCTGGATGTCTTTCAGGTGTCTTGGCTCCTCCCTCTCTCTCTGTGACTCAGTCCCTTTGTTGCGCACAGTTTGTGCTGTAGTCTTCTTCACAGATGTGGCCGTGGAGGGTGTATTCGCAGATGAGCTCCAATTTAGCTTTCCAGGCAATAAAGTCAGAAAGTTAAGTTAGATTCCAAAAGAAGGTTGTAACCGATGTCAGTGGTTTAGGAACTGATTCCTGCCCTGTGACCACCTTCCACCTTCCCCCTTCCCCCTATTTGACAGATAATCCAAGATTGTTTATTTTCTAGAGCATCACTTTTATTGATTACTCCATTAGCACCCTCTTACCAACATATTTACCTTCTACTTGATTTCAGAGGTATTTTCTCTCATCAGTGTTCAAGTCTGTAAAAGAGTTGGTAGCCCAAGAGGTTGAAATTGATGATCAAAACTCTAGTCTTTCATTATGATATTCATAATTTTTAAGAATCTTTTTATTGTCTCCCCCTTTGAAACTGAAAATTTATCTAGCGCCCTGCTAATTGGACCAAGTAAGTAAGAAGTATATAGTCCACTTTTGGGTTATTTCAGGCTTTGCTAAGTCAATGCTTGCTTGTATTTCTTGGTCTTCATGTACCTGTAATTCCCCCACTCTCACCCTTGTGAGTCATAAGCACCCCAGTGGAACTTTCTAAGAGATCTTTAATACCAGGAGACCATTTTGCCCCAGGGGAGCCTCCAGAGCTCTTGGTAAAACTAAAGAGATTTGTAGGAACATCTGAGGCCTAGATATACAAAATTTCCTCACAGTTTCAATCTGTCTCAAAGGTTTCAATGTTAAAAAAGAAAAAAGGGTTTTGTATTAAATTGCTTTTGTTTATTTAACACTAGATTGGGAATCAGAAGACCTGGATTTTCCTCATGGTTCTTTTCTTTCTTTCTTTTTTTTTATGTTTATTTATTTTTCAGAAAGAGAGAGACAGCGTGAGCAGAGGAGGGGCAGAGAGAGAGAGGGAGGCACAGAATCTGAAGCAGGCTCCAGGCTCTGAGCTGTCAGCACAGAGCCTGATGTGGGGCTCGAACTCACCAACCGTGAGATCATGACCTGAGCTGAAGTCTGACGCTTAACTGACTGAGCCACCCTGGCACCTCCTCATGGTTCTTTTTCTAATACTTATATGGCTTTGGGCAAATCCTGGCCTTAGTTTCTTTGTAAAATGGGATTTCATGGGTGAAGAATCCTCTGCATTCTTTCAAGCTCTAACATTCTAAGAGAATGCCCCAGATACCTCTTCTCAACTTTGGGAATCTGGTTTGAAAAGTATCTGCCTTCCATGAACTTCTGTTCTCTCCCCTACCTTTCCCCTTACCCTCCCAGGGTGGTGGTGGCCAGTAGAGTTGACCAGGTCTGAGAAATATACCCCATGTTCTGCCTACAGGTCAGGGTCCTTTCCCCAAGAATGGCATCTTCTAGATGTAGTCTAGAAGTAGTGTAAGGTTTCAGGGAGGGGCGCAGAACCCCGTGTTTGTCTATTGTGAGCTGTGCTGAGCTCATGCCTACTTTAGCCTTTCTCATTTGCTTTAGCAGATGGCCTGGGTTCTCCCGTAATCCTGTTTTATTGAGCTCCATAATAACATTTGGGTCTAACAAGTCCATTTCCCAACTGTTGGACCCAGATAATGGATTCGGTTGACACAGTGACCACAGAATTTCTCAGGGAGAGAATTCCTACGTGCAGTCAACAACTCTTTATGTGTAGATGTACCCAGTCGATGGAGGAAGCTTGTTTTGCGATGTAAGCCTGGCAAGATGAAGAGAAAGATAGGAAGTGAGCACAGGAGAAGTGTCATAACAGAAAGCCAGGTAGAGATTCAGGTAAACTAGGACCTGTCAACTAATCCGTTATTGTTAAACAGTAGCCTCCCAAAGCCAGGTGTGGTTTTGCCCCAGGGCTGAGCAAGATGGCTTATTGAGTTTGGGAAAGAAAATGTCAGAATTCGTATTTCTTTTAAAACCCTTTAAAATTTTTATTTTTGTGTTTTTAAAATCTATATTATACTCCAGTACAATAAAAATCCTCTTAGCTCTGTCTCCTACTTTTTACCACCTGGCCAAACCACCACGTAGACTATTCCAGCAGCCTTCTGACTGGACGCACGCATCCAGCCTTGACACCTGACTCTCAACATAGCCATCAGAGTGAGGGAATTCTGATGCTCAGATCGTGTCATTTCTCTCCTCAAACCCTCCCACGTCACACCAAGGAAAAGCTGAAGTCACAGAGTGGCATCCTCAAGGTCTCCTCCACTCACCTATCTGGCCACGTCTCCTCCTGTCCTCCCTTGACATTCCTGCTGCCTGTGAGCATCTCCCCTAGAGATCCACATGCCCACCCCTTAGAGATCTTTACTCAAATGTTACCTTTTCAGTGAGTCCTTTCCTGACCATGCTGTATAAACTGCCTATGCCATATTTCTGGTCTCCTTTCTTTACTTCCTCTCCATGGTACATATCCCTTATACCATATATTTTATCTTTTTATAAAAATAAAAACTTGGGGCGCCTGGGTGGCTCAGTCGGTTAAGCGGCCGACTTTGGCTCAGGTCATGATCTCGCGGTCCGTGAGTTTGAGCCCCGTGTCGGACTCTGTGCTGACAGCTCAGAGCCTGGAGCCTGTTTCGGATTCTGTGTCTCCCTCTCTCTGACCCTCCCCCATTCATGCTCTGTCTCTCTCTGTCTCAAAAATAAATAAATGTTAAAAAAAATAAATAAAAAAAATAAAAACTTATGTGTAGAGGAGATAAAAATAACAGGGCAAAGCTTTTTGTTGTTTTGTTAGCTTGGTTCATTCACTAGTGTAACTTTGGCACTTAGAAACAGTATAAGGCACATAAGTAAATGTTCAATGAATATTTGTTAAATGGCTGATATAAATATGTATGTGTGTCTGTGTGTATATCTATATGTTCAAATGTTTTTACTCATAAGGTGCTCAAATAAACAAACAAAAATACTATTGTAAACAGAGCTCCCATCTGTACACTGCGGTATTGGATTTCCATTCAGACAACATTCAGAGAAATTTTTCTTCCCCATCGAAAGATAAAAGATCACATATTGTCTTCTTTTCTGGTTATATGTCTCCTCTTTCTAAATTGAACTTTCAGTGGTGGGGATGGGTTAGCACTGTACTTGGTTCTCAGGGGTTGCGTTTCTTTATAGGGAAGGTATCAGAGTGACACTAGGGAAAGGGAAATGTGGACCCTAAATATCATGGGAAAGGATGCTCAGACCCATTGCTAAGTGGACCTTTTTTATGTATTCCAGCAATCAAGGTCAGTTTAATGAACCCCATCTCCAAGGTAGTGACTCTGATAGAGTCCTCTGCTCCCCCTCTTTCCACAAAGGATAAGAACAGGTACAACAGAAGAGTTAGAAACCAGACAGCAAATTGGGAAGGAGATAAGACAATAATTGTGCTTCATGTTATTTAATCCCGACAACGTCTCTACAAAAGAGTGGCTATTACCATTCCACTTTACAGATGGGGAACACGAGAACTGAGATTTGAAGTAGTCTCTTTAGGGCCTCATGACTCCGGGGTTCACATCTGGGCAAGCTTGTCTCCACAGTGCACATTCTTAGCTGTCATGCTTCTGGCCTCTTGAGACAGGTGTAGTATCACAGGAGGCCCTTTTCTTCATGGAGCTTGTGGTGGTTACAGATGGTATTGCATGCCTTGTGCATGGAAGGCCCACATCAGATATTTACTGAATACAACGTGGCGTATGAAACAGCTCTCAAAGTAGGTATAGTGCAGGTTTAGACTACATTGTGGGGGTACTTCTTAGGAACTACAGAAGTCCAGAGATGGGCATAGTTACTAAGAAAGGCATCAGGGAGCTGGAGGGAGTCCAGTGATCCTTGAGGAAGGGAACGATTTTAGACAGCGTGTGAGGGTGAGAGGCATCCCAGGTGAGTGATGTGCCATGTACCTGGCGGGTAACCTGAAGACTGGCTTTACTGAAGCAGGGGGTTCATACTAGGAAAGCATAAGAGGAAAGGAAGGAAATAGTCAACATGCATCCTGGATAGAAATGGTATTTGTGTATTAACAAATCTTTCTTACTTGGCTTCTGATAGGTACTACGTGTCCTTTCCTGGAGGCATAAATTGTGTCTGGGCAAAACTCATTATTTCCATGTGTTGTGTAGGCATGATATTTGAACAATGAATTTGTATTGCTATCTTGTGCTAAAAAGTATTGATGCATAAGGTGAGGTGTTACCTTATGGGTCTTTCTGTCTCTACCATACCTCCTACTTGAAGGGAATATTGTATACATTCTTGTTATGGCAACATTTTGTGGATAAACATGTATCCTGGAGTATTGAACTTCATTGAAAGAGGCTGGATGGATGGTCTTCATGGTACAAGACACTGACAGATTAATGTAGTAGGTCTGGAGAAGGCCTGTTTTTAACCTTTAAGTTTTTATTAAAAATTACTTTAAAAATCCAGACTATTGGGAATCTATAGAAAAAAAATGATTTCATTTCTTAAAAAAAATCAATTGTGAGAAAAAAAGAAAAAGAGGGAGAGGGTGGGGGAAATATATACATCACTGAGAATTAAGTCCCGTATAAACTAACTGCAGTGAATAGATTTAGATTCTGATTCAGACAAACCTAAAAAACACATTTCTGTTAGACAATTGGGGAAATTTGAATACTGCCTGGTTATTTGAAGATTTAAAGTGTGAATACGGTATTGTGGTTATGTTTAAAAAGAAAGTCTTTATCTTACAAAACAAGAAAACAAAACCACAAAACCTTAGCATTTGTCCAGGGCACCTAAATATTTTAGTGACTCACTCTTTTGGGAAGCTTTTTTTTTTTTCTTTCAGTTTACTTCTTCCTGTTCTCTTTGTGCCCCTTCTAAGCTTTCCCCTCTCACCTCAGAGAATGTCTTCAATAGAGTTGTTAGAATCCTTGATTGTTAGAAAGCACACAGTTCTGCCAGTTTTGTTGCCTAAATAGGCAACTAACTCTGAATTAGTTGTGAAACTTACCCATCTATTGACTTAGTTTAAGTGGCCTTCATAACTCATGTTAGATATTTGAGTATCTGCCTTAAAATCACATCTCTGGTGCCTTTTTGAAGATCTAGATTTGGCTATCCTTGTACAGTTATTTCAGTGTGAGGTATGTCCAGGGGAATTTAGTTATTAGAGTTGTCCCAAATCACTTTGTTATATTACTTTTTCCTTTTTAAATTCCAGTTAACATACAGTAATATATTAATTGCAGGTATACAATATAGTGATTTAACATTTCTGTAGGTCGCCTGGTGCTTATCACGATGTTACATTACTTTAAAACCATGTTTCCATTTAAACTGAGTAGGTTTAAAAAACAGCAAGCAGGGGCGCCTGGGTGGCTCAGTCGGTTGAGCGGCCGACTTCGGCTCAGGTCACGATCTCGCGGTCCGTGAGTTCGAGCCCCGCGTCGGGCTCTGTGCTGACAGTCTGGAGCCTGTTTCGGATTCTGTGTCTCCCTCTCTCTGACCCTCCCCCGTTCATGCTCTGTCTCTCTCTGTCTCAAAAATAAATAAACGTTAAAAAAAATATAAAAAAAAAGAAAAGAAAAAAAAAGAAAAAGTGAAAAAAAAAAAACCAGCAAGCAGTTATAAGGTCTCAGTTTTAATGACTGAGTTGCCACGCCCCTTTTCTTACCTGAACAGGAAGTGAATGTTGGTTATGGACCCCAAGGATTTCAGTGTTGCTTTAGGCATGCTGAGATATCTGTGTTTGTTTCTACAAGTGTGAAAACCCTTCCCTAGCCTTCTTGATGGAGCGCAGATTTAAGAATAGACCGGAGGCTTGAGAAATGGCCAGCTGCAACTTGAGTAAATGATATTGTCATGTGTAATTTAGAAGCCAGATGACTTGAGTTTGGGATGCTCTGGAGCCTCATTATAATTAAGTCTTGGGGACCAGGAGGTGAGTGTAACATTTAGTTGCTAATGCTACTTTTCTTAGCAGCCAAGAAGAAACCATTTTATTTTGAGGGGCTTTGCTCTTTAGCAAAGAGTCTTATATCAAAGTCCCACGGCACTCTATTACTGTGTATACAATGTTTTAAAATGTTATGACATCTCACTGAACAATTTCCAAAAAATATTACATGGGAGTGGCACAGTTCAGAGAATACCTAAGTTGCTGTCTGCAGGTCTAGGCTATAGGCACATCTCTTCTCCTGACAGTGTCTCATACACAATTGTGACAAAACTTTTCTTGAATGTAAAATGGGTATAATAATACTTACTTTACACGGAAGTTATGACAATCCAGCGGGAAAAGTCTTTGTATGGCAACTGGTCTATAGACACTCAGTACATAGTCCTTGAATTTCTGGTTGGTTCATTTGCCAAATTAAAAATTAGTTCTCTAGGGTCAATTTCAGCTCGATGGGAATCTGATTTTTATTTTATTTTTTTGTTTTAAGTTTTTGACCATTTATCTGGTCTTTTTTTTTTTTTATCAGTAACTTAAACAACATTGAAAATGTAGAAAATTTTTTGTTTGTTTTATTCTTGTGTGAAATCTCCATACTTAGATTTGAGTTGTAGCATTTTCGTTCCTACAACTTTAGGAAGTGCATTTTTCTTTCCTTTTGGTTTTAACGAATGAACTGATTTAGTTTATTTGATAGAAGAATTTTATGTTTAAGATAGATCTAGGAGAATAAATGTGTGTTGAAAAATTCTGAGGAGTTTGCAATCATTCTTGATTTAAGTTGTCAAAAAGAACTGAAAATTACTTTTAAGAATGCCACTTCCTCTTCACAGAAGTATAAAACCATGTCTTTTTGAGGAAGTGTGTAAGAACAGAATCGTTGATAGTTGATAGAGCAGTCTTCATAAAAAATCATCATGGGAGAATTTCTGAGAAACATTGGTGTAAAATTTCAAGTTTAGAATGAATGTACAACAGGATAGAAAGCCATACATTTCTCTGAAAAAAAGTGTGATTAAAAAAGTCAGAAAAAGGATTCCTTGTAAAAAGTCACTTTAATTTGGAGTCTTTTTTCCTTTTAAAACCGTAGAATGCTATTTGAAAAGATGGTAAGTGAAACATCATTGGATACATGTGTATGTTTTAATTCTTTTTTTTTTTAAGATTCATTTTTTTAAAGTAATCTCTATACCCAATGTGGGGCTTGAACTCACAACCCTGAGATCAAGAGTCTCATGCTTTACTAACTGAGCCAGCCATGTGCCCCATGTATTTTTTTAAAGTTTATTTATTTATTTCAAGAGAGGTGGGGGGAAAGGGAGAGCGAGCGAGCACGGAAGCAGAGGAGGGGCAGAGGGAGAGGGAGAGAGAATCCTAAGCAGGCTCCTGGGTGTCAGCACGGAGTCCAACATGGGACTGGAACCAACAAAATGTGAGATCATGACCTGAGCTGAAATCAAGAGTTGACTGCTTAACCTACTGAGCCACCCAGGTGCCCCAGAGAGAAATATATTTTAAAAAAAGGGGAGGAGTTGCCTGGGTGGCTCAGTAGATTGAGCATCCAATTCTTGATTTCAGCTCAGGTTGTGATCCTCAGGGTCATGGGATTGGCCTGAGTGGGGCTCCACACTCAGTGTGGAGCCTGCTGGAAATTCTGTCTCTTCTCCTTCTGCCCTCTCCCTTGCTTTCTCTCTCTCTTTATAAAAAAAAAAGGGGGGGGGGGAAGGAACTGAGAATGGAGGGAGGCTGACCGTGGCTGACCATGTTACTTTCCAAGGTGAATGTTAGAGATGCTCTTAAGCTTTAAGCTAAAGTAGTCATCACCTGTTATACTCTGCTTCTAAACTAGTTTTTAACATTGCTCTTCAGCAACACTGACACTTATTTCTTGGAATTCTAGGATTGGAATAACCAAAGTGGAGGTTGTTATTTAAGCTACAAAAGAAATGACCAGAGCTATGTACCCAGAAGCCTGGAAAGAATCAGGCTGATGGTTATTTGACCCATTCTGTGGGTTCTTGCTGCTGATATCGAACCTTCTGAATCAGTGTAGTGACTGGCAGATAAGAAATTATTTTACACAGTGGGAAGGCAGGTATTGGGGGCTCCTGGGACTAGTAACAAGGTTCCTGTGACATCTCTGGTTTTAAGTGCCTCCTGCTTGTCTTTGTGAACGGAACTCAAGAAGGACATTTCCTTATCACTGCTTTATCATTTCAATGAGCTTTTCCAGAGATCTAATTCTTACCTCCGATTCTGCCAGAACTGGCTGTGAGACACTGGCAGTCATTACACTCTCTCTGGGCCTCAGTTTCCTCTAAGGAATGAGGATGTTGGTTAGATGAGCTGACAGCTGTTCCAGTCTTTGATGGCTCTCACCCAGAGGCTGGCAAACTACTGCCTACAGGCTGAATCCAGCTCGAGGCCTGTCTTACAGCCTGTTAGCTAAGAATAGTTTTTATATTTTTGAATGGTTGAAAAAGATCAAAAGAATAATATTTTGAGACACATGAAAATTATTTGAAATTCAAATTTCAGTGTCCATAATAAAATCATATAAGAGCAAATCCTCCCTCATTTGTTTATGTATTGTCTGTGGTTGCTTTGGGACCCCGAGAGTGGAATTAGGTAGTTGCCACAGAGTCTGCATGGCTGGCAAAACCGAAAACTTTACTGTCTGGCCCTTTACAGAAAAAATTTGCCAACCCCTGCTGTACCCCAAGCACAGATTTGGGACCACACTCTTCAGATATCAAATACTACACTCTTGTTATCTTCGTATTTCCTATACTGTACTTTGATCTAGATTTAATTAGATTAATATGATAATTCTTGCTTTTATTATTTTATCCAGGAGAAAGTAGAGGCTTAGTTAGCTTACTTGGTATGTTTTTAATTAAAAGGAAAAATCCCCTTTAAAACAATAGTTTGTTTGTACTCAGACTTTTTTTTCTCCCTTTAGGAATCACTGTAGAGAAAGAAGCCATATGTTTGTATTTTAAATCATTTGCCTTTTAAACTGGATTTTTAAATTCCAGATGTGGATTCAGGAACAGTTAAAATGTACTTTTGATGTTCTCAAAGAGCCATGATGGGGGAGGAGAACTTTACTTCTTATATTTGAGAGTGAAACAAATCTTAATATTTTCTATTTCCCATTGTATGCTAAAAATACTATTTTTAGTTTCTTTGAGTAGACACTCTAGATCAATATGGGGATGGAAATGGCTTTAATCTCATGGAGAGCCAACTATAGCAACTGAATGAATGCATTTTGAAGATACACTCAATTATTACAAATGGAAATTATAAAATTAAAAAATAAATATCAATAATATCCACTTATCTAACATTTCCCATTATTGTAGGAAGTTCTCTTTGAAGCTAAGTCTGCTAATTTCTGTGTGAGTTATGGGTTTGAGTGAGTGAGTGTGTGTGTGTGTGTGTGTGTGTGTGTGTGGTGTCCATTGTTCACATCATTATAATTTAAAAGAGAATTTGTCTCCCACTCTTATACTTCCAAAGTCATTTGAGTTATTCTAAAACTCCTTCTAGGCCTGGAGATTCTTTTGAACTTAGAAGAAGACGGGCACCTTGAACTGGTTAGTAAAGGGCAGAAGGGAGGTCAGTCAGCACATGTGATATTTCATCTAAAAGTTAGCTTCATTTTTCTCTTTTGATTCTCCAGAGAGAAGGAATTAATGGAGATACTTGTTGATAAAGAAGATTTGTGAAGAAATTCATGTAGTATATAACTTCAGAAAACATTGACAGTGACTCAGTACCTAAGCCAGCTGAAGATCTCCAGTGTTTTCTGAACAATATCATAAAAATCTGGAGGAGACAGGAGGTGAACAGAATGGTAAAATTCCCATTTTTCAGAGGGAAAAACTGAGATGAGTGGTTATTATTTGGTTTGTCCGACTGATAGTGGGGGTAGAGATCTTGTTTTTCTCTGCTCAGTCTGAGATGCATTTCATTTGCCTATCCTCTTCTTAAACAGCACTTGTAAAATCACATGTCATTTCTATAGTTATATTTAGGATGTAGCCTGAAACACTGCATAAACACCCTGTGATAGAATACTGAAGTCTGCTGCCTAGGTAATTATTATGTGGGTCTAGTATCATATCATTTCCATTATCTAGATGAGAATGTATCACACACTTCAAAGTTGGTCTAGAAGAGAGAGCCCATTGTGTACAGGGCCAAAAGGGTTTTGCTTCATGGTTGCCCTCTGGGTGAAAAACTTTTTGATATGCAGAAGGCCATGGAACTTCGTTCTTGTTTGAAAACACTTGTAGCTGGTAGTTGTGTTGAAACACTAAGGCTTTCCCACACTCTCACCCCCAAAGTACCTCTACGATGTACTCTGTTTTCTTATTTAGAATTTTATGAGAAGTATGTGAAATAGCCGTCTGAAGGGAATGTTTGTCACAGAACTGCCTAATCTTTAGATGTGTCTAAATGCAGATGTATCTAAAGAGCACTTTCATTTTCCTTCTTACATGGAAGGAGGCAAGTTTCTCCGTGGAGCCTCTCACTTCTGGTTTTAATCTGTTTTTAGCTCCTTGATTAATGTGTGGCTTGGGAAGGCTGGAGCTAAGCCATTTATTTGCTGTTCACTTCTGGGGGAAAATGTTTGCACCCCTACTTTTTAGTATGCAAGCCTGTGGTTCACTCGAGTTTAGGTTAGCAAGGACTATTGAATGAATGAATGATCTAGGGCCAGTTTCTGCTGCTGTGTTTCCTTCTTCCCTGCCTTCACTCTCAGTTCCTTACTGTTTTACCTTCTTTCCTCATCCTGCAAACTTTACCACAAAGACAGGAAGGATAGAACACGATTAATTTTTTGTTATGTAAATAGCCTGAATGTAAGGATTGAAGGTAGAAAATATTGCCGAGTTTTTGGTGGATTTTTTTCTTAGTACCTTGTTAAATGTATACAATCAAGAATTATGTGGCTGAGCAGTACCTGGGTGGTTCAGTTGGTTAAGTGTCTGACTCTTGATTTCGGCTCAGGTCATGATCTCACTGTTTGTGGGTTCAAGTCACACATCGGGCTCCACGCTGACAGCACGAAGCCTGCTTGGGATTCTCTCTCTCCCTCTCTCTCTCTGGCCCTACCACACTTGCACTTTCTCTCTCAAAATAAATAAATAAACTAAAAAAAAAAATGAAAGAATTGTATGACTAATAGTTCAGTGTGTCATGACATGAACAGACCTGAAACAGCTCCCTCCCTCTCCAGTCAAGAAAATAGAAAGAAATGTTTGCTTATTATTTTATCTTATTTTTTTGTAATTGCAAGAGGTTAGACTGGCTTTAACTGGGACAGTCACTTACATAGGAAGTGACTTTTTTTTTTTAAGTTTATTTATTTTGAGAGAGAGAGACAGGCAGAGAGAGAGGGAGAGAGAAAATCGCAAGCAGGCTCTGCATTGTCAGCATGGAGCGCAATGCAGGGCTCAAACTCACAAGCTGCGATATCATGAGCTTAGCTGAAATCAAGAGTCAGATGCTTAACCTACAGAGCCACCCAGGTGCTCCAGGAAGTGACTGTTAATGTGGGTTCTTGGTTTAAGTCTCTAGTTTAGTTGAGCCCAAGGGAAGCAGAATATGCTTCCCACTACTGATCCTGGGTAGACAGAAGGGAGGGCCACCCCAGGCCATCTACTGATGCTTATGAGCACCTCTGCAATGTTTTTACCCCCAACTTCCACTCCCAAAAGGTTTTTGCAAACAATGTATCCCCTTGCCCATTTTTTAGGTTGACATCTGAAGTTTTCCATCATAAAGTTAGAAAGGTACAAAGGATATGTATCACTCCTGGCATAACGTAAATATTGACTTTTAAAATGAAAAGGTGATATCACTGTTTGGATTGTATTGAATGGAATTTAAACGCTGTTGTGATTTGATGTGCCCCATCATCACTTACAAAACACACGAGCAAGCTCTTCCTTAATAGTTGGAAATTTTACATTGTTCCCTTTTCTCCTTGAATTCAATACTTCCATTCCACTTCCTCACACAGAATTTTATCCAAATATAGTACATTTAAAAAGCCCCAATTATCCTCTGGTACTTTGCAATAAAAATATGATCCTAAGGTGCTAAGAGTTATATAAATTCCTGGATTGAGTTTCTCTTTGTAATAATTATTATACTACTATTTGTCAAAACATAAATATATCACAAAGATTGATAAATTATTAGTAAAACATGCACAAGTTAAACATTCTTATTTGAGGTGTGTTTCTTGATTGTTTGATGAGGCTTTGTTTCCTGGTTTAAATTAGTTCATGATAAAGGAAGTTAATGGAAGGAAAGGAGGTGTGAATTAAAGGAAGTTCTCCTGACTCACATATCTTGAACGTGCCCTTTCTCTACCAGACATTTTTACACCTTAGGGACAATTCCCTTGGTCCGAATCAGAATGGGTGAGAAGTAAGTCTACTTTTTGAGGGAAGATGGTGAAGAGGAAAATGGGAAACAACAACAGAGTGATGCCTCAGCCACAAACACATGACTTTTATCAATGTGGACATATGGAAGTGGAAGTCTGGAACGTGATACCCACAAAATAACCCATGCCTGCAAACCTCTTGCAAAGTCTTCATGGGCTCCAGGGGTCCAAGGCCGCCTGGGTAAAGCTCACTACTCTAGAGAGGCAACCTTGGATGGGCTGATGTCATCACAGCTGGTGGCCTGCATTCCCCTGCCCCCGTAGCCCCATCAGTTGGCCAAATATGGGTCACTGGGTCACCTCAAGTGTGAATGACAGACACGCTAGTCAAGTGTCATAGGCAATACAGATTGCTTTTGAAGGCTGTGCTTGCATTTTTGAAAAACTAGACTAATATGTGTTAAAACTTTAACTTTTGAAGGTAAGGTGGAGGGATATGTAGAGGTCTTTATATATGTTCTCAGTTAAACATGTTGTAAATTTACTAGCCTTTAATTAACTAATTCATTAACATTTCTTTCATGATCTCTGTGTTTCTTTTTTTTTTATGCTTATTTTTGAGAGAGAGAGAGAGAGAGAGAGAGAGAGAGAGAGAGACAGAGCACGAGTTGGGGAGGGGCAGAGAGAGAGGGAGACACAGAATCCGAAGGAAGCTCCAGGCTCTGAGCTGTCAGCACAGAGCCTGACACAGGACTTGAACCCATGAACCACGAGATCATGACCTGAGCCGAAGTCGGATGCTTAACTGACTGAGCCACCCAGGAGCCCCATCATCATCTCTGTGTTTCTGCAGGACAATTATAGTATGTCAATACTTGATGATAAGTTGGTTTTGTGTGTTTGAATATTTGGGCAGCTTATCTCTGCAACTTTTGAAGCTTTATTTGGTGTTCATGAAGACTTCCTCTTGGGCATGTTGAATCAGGTCTCTACGTGCCCTCCTTATGTTTCACTCTGTGCAACTGATTGAGTAATAGCAGAATGTCAGTAATGGTGTTCCTCATTAGATTTTAAAATTTAATTAGAATTTGCTGTATTGGAAAGCTAATTTCTTCTTTTTTAAAAAATGTTTTATGTTTATTGTTTTTATTTTTGAGAGAGAGAGAGACAGTGCGTGAGCAGGGGAGGGACAGAAAGAGAGAGGGAGACAGAATCTGAAGCAAGGTCTAGGCTCCAAGCTGTCATCACAGAGCCTGACGCAGGGCTCCAAAACTCACAGACCGCGAGATCATGACCTGAGCCGAAGTCGGATGCTTAACCTACTGAGCCACCCAGGCGCCTCAGAAAGCTAATTTCTTACATTTGAAGACCCAGATCCTGCTTTATACCTGATCTTTGACAAACCAGTTGCTTGCAGGAGTACATCTGACAGCAACTTTGGTTTGTTTAATTCCTGAATTGGCTAACACGTCCCCTGATTTTGTAAATTGAGAATTTATATTCTACTGGGCACTTTACAAAAAACGAGGTGAAATATCTGGATATAAAATTCAGAGTGATGTACGTTTGCACGTGTATGTTGAATGGATCTGTCTGGCTTTTCCGTGCAATGCCGCAGTGCTTCACCAGTGTTGAAAATGGTTCTTCGAAGAGAATGCTGGGATCTGATGACTAGCATTGCTGGTTCCTCTCTTGCTCAGCTCCAGACCAAACAGAAACATGCATCCTCTGCCAAGTATTCTGTGACGTCACAAGGCAGGCCCTACAGCACCGTGGCTTTTTCTTACACTTTTCCTTTTTGGGCTGCGGGAGATTTAACCTCTTTCTTGACTCTTCTGCTTCCTTTTTTCAGTTAAGGGGTAGCTATTAGAGTATATAGGGCATCCAGTAGTATAAAATCCTTTTTAAAAAAATAGATTTTATTTTTAGAGCAGTTTTAGGTTCACAGCAAAATTGAGCAGAAGGTGCAGAGTTCCCTTATACTCGCTGCCCCACCTCACCCCTTCCACCCCCCACTATTTACACCCAGTGCCAGAGGGGTGCGTTTGTTACATCCACGCACCTGCGCTGACACATCATTATTACCCAAAGTCCATAGTATACGTTAGGGTTCCCTCTTGGTCTCGTACATTCTGTGGGTTTTGACAAATATTTAATGACATACATCTGCCATTATCGTATCATACAGAGTAATTCCACTGCCCTGAAAATCCTTTGTGCTCTGCCTGTTCACCCTCTGTCCCCCCTAGGTCCTGGCAGCCACTGATCTTTCCATTGTCTCCATAGTTTTGCTTTTTCCACAAAGTCATGTAGTTGGATAGATTCTTTTTAAAAAGGATATAATAGGATAAGAAAATTTGGGAACTTCAATGAATCTCAGAGAGTTTCTATTATGTGGCCTTTTCATGCTTATCAAAATTTGGTATTCTCCAACAGTTTGAATGGGAACCAACTTGTTCAGCTTCACAAGCAAAAAAGTACTTTGCATTGTTTAAAGTCAGCTTAGATATTTCTGGGAGAAGCAAAGAGAAGCATTAAAAAAAAATTCAAGGTGGAGGAAGTAGAAGGACATTTTTTTCTGTCCTTAGAAATTCCTTAAAGAATTCTTTTTAAAAAAAATTTTTTTTTTCAACGTTTATTTATTTTTGGGACAGAGAGAGACAGAGCATGAACGGGCAAGGGGCAGAGAGAGAGGGAGACACAGAATCCGAAGCAGGCTCCAGGCTCTGAGCCATCAGCCCAGAGCCCAACGCGGGACTCGAACTCACGGACCGCGAGATCGTGACCTGGCTGAAGTCGGACGCTTAACTGACTGTGCCACCCAGGCGCCCCCCTTAAAGAATTCTTTAAGTCAACTTTGGTTGCCATTTTGATAGCATTTTGGGAGATCCTGGATTAAATAAAAAGGGATTGCTTTCAAATTGAGAGAACTGGTATTAAATAGAAACAGGCTCAGGTGGAAGGTGGAACTGGAATCTATTGAGGCAAAGATGTTTAGAAAGGATAATGTGCTTTAATGGTGCCATTGGGAACTCTTGTAGAGCAGCAAACGTAGACCAGGTGCAGTGGTCAAATGGAAGTGTTCTCTCCCTTGTGCCGAACGGGTCAGCTTACCATTTTACTTTGTAAATTAAGGGGTTAGTACTCTCAGATTCAACCAGAGCTAGCTGTGGGTCAGGCTTTTCATGTGGGAGATGGAATGGTTGAATTGCTTGCACTGATACCCAGTGATGAAGCTGGCAGAGGGTTCCCAGAAGTGACTACACTAAAATCTCTTCTTTTTATCAGAATCTGATACTATGTCATTTTATTGATCGAAAACATTTTTTTAACATTTATTTAATTTTGAGAGACAGAGAGGAGCAGAACATGAGCAGGGGAGGCTCAGAGAGAGAGAGAGGGAGACACAGCATCTGAAGCAGGTTCCAGGCTCTGAGCTGTCAGCACAGAGCCCGATGCGGGGCTTGAATCCACAAACCAAACCATGAGATAGTGACCTGAGCTGAGCCGGCGCTTAACTGACTGAGCCACCAAGGCGCCCCATCATTTTATTGATTTTTTAAAAGCTCTGTACAGGTTCTCTATCAGCCATACATGGGTTTTTGTGTTCTCTCCTTTTTGTTTTTCTATAATCCATTTAACCAGGGTTTATTTTGCAGGAACTTGTGAAGGGGGCATGCCCAAGACTAACAAACAGTCCAAGTCTTTAGGGCTGTGACACTAGGCTGTTAATAGCGTAAGACACTCTTGGTGGTGGAAGTAAGTCATAAAGCCAGAGAAGGGTTTAGGTTCTTGTGAAAGTAAAAATCTACTTAGCATGTTTATGAGAGAGGAGCGGGAGTCATTGCTCCATTAGAGCCAAGCAAGCATTAAAGCTCCAACATCCAGCTCGACTATTTCCCATAGTTTAGCAAATCACTTTAACCCATGGCTTCCCACACTTTGCACCGTTTTCTCCAGTTGCTCTATCACAGGCAGGGCTACTGTGTATGGATCATGACCCAGAAGAGGAACAGGTTGGAGCTCCATGCCACAGGTGGCATTTTATGGCATTGGACCTGCTCCATTGATTAACTCTTAGCCTCCATGGTCCCAGCCACATTCTCACAGGAGGAGGGCTTGTGGAACTTGTTGGTGGACATTTTGCAATGTGACTCACCAGGGGCCATAGGCCTTATGTAACTCAAACTCTAACTTTTCATCACTTCCTGCAGAATGTGTTGTAGAAGGATTGAGGGATTTGGCTAGAGGCTGGTGGGTGATACTCAAACTCACTCAGGATGTGAGGTTCCTGGGTGGGCTTTGAGATGCACATTTCTTGGAGTGCCACAAAACTGAAATTTTGCCACTTCTGTCTTATGAAAAAGGCCCTGCTTCACTAGCAGAAAATAGATTTCTATTGTGGGTGTTGCTGGTCTTTATATCTTAAAATTTAACAACTTAAAATTGTGTAAGGAATCATTTCTAGGATTTCATTTAAATACACATGTAGGGGGTGCCTGGGTGGCACAGTCGGTTGGGCGTCCGACTTCAGCCAGGTCGCGGTCTCGCGGTCCGTGAGTTCGAGCCCCGCGTCGGGCTCTGGGCTGATGGCTCAGAGCCTGGAGCCTGCTTCGGATTCTGTGTCTCCCTCTCTCTCTGCCCCTCCCCTGTTCATGCTCTGTCTCTCTCTGTCCCAAAAATAAATAAACATTGAAAAAAAATTAAAAAAAAATACACATGTAGTTTTTGACCACACGTTGCCTTAATTTCTTGTGAGATCTTGTGGTGGTAGGTTGCTAAGGTTGTAGAGAAATTAATGGGAAAGTTACAAAATACAAAAGAGTAAATGCCATATATCATTTTATGACGATGATGATATTATTATTATTTTTTTATTTTTAGAATTAGGAAAAGGACTCCATTGTTCAGTTTTCGTCGTAAGGCAATTCGGACCTGGTCGTAGGATATGGATATTCTGGGGGAATGATAGTTGGAAACCTCTAGAACAAATTGCAGGGAAAGCTCAGAGAAATCCTGATAGCCTGCCAGAGACCCAAGGGACTTTCATTCATTCTCTTCATGCAGTTCTTTGATGTTGTTTGTAAATGCATTTCACTAAAGTGAGTTGCATCTCTTAATGTCTGTCCATGTTTGGAGGTACTTTGGGAGTTGGTCTTATATGAAATGAACATGTTACACATTTGTTCATGTGAGGTTACTTTATTTTCTCCAGAGAAATGTAGATATTTCAATAGCATAAATTATATGAAAGCATCTTAGCTTTAGTTTGCCTGTACCCCTCAATCCAGCAAGGAGACAACATCCTGGACATTTTTTTGGAGATAACTGTCTTGCAGTCAATTCATTTTCTTCCTCTTGGCGAAATGGGAGTTACTTTGCTTAATTAAAACCGGAAAACCAGGGGCGCCTGGGTGGCGCAGTCGGTTAAGCGTCCGACTTCAGCCAGGTCACGATCTCGCGGTCCGTGAGTTCGAGCCCCGCGTCGGGCTCTGGGCTGATGGCTCAGAGCCTGGAGCCTGTTTCCGATTCTGTGTCTCCCTCTCTCTCTTCCCCTCCCCCGTTCATGCTCTGTATCTCTCTGTCCCAAAAATAAATAAACATTGAAAAACAAAATTAAAAAAAACAAACAAACCGGAAAACCATTGTCAGCCCTTGTATAAGGCACCAACCCCTAGGTAGTTCACATCAAATTTCTTTTGAGGCTGGTAATTTTCAAAGCCAGCAATAGGATGTAAAGTAAGTCTTTTGCTGAATCTAGCAGCAGATGTGTTTGGAAAGTGAGGAAATGATGTTGCTAACTTGCTAACTGTATTTTGAGGGATAATGTGATGGGTGTAGTTTGACTGGTATTTCCTCTTTTAAAGAAATGCAGGCAAAGTTTTTCCTTGGAATTTAAAATGTATATATTACTCTAAAAGCCTCCTGGGAATTTGAAACTGCTACTTGCTTGCTTATAACTTTCCCTCATTTTGTTCCCAGCAGTGGAAGGAAAGTTTAAATCTTGTTTCAATCTGTGGTAAACTTTCTACAGCATGATACTTGTTGGTCAGTGTTAATTCTAAATCAGTGTTCTGTCTAAAACCATATAAAATGATTCTGATACAATTGTAGACACTAAAACATCTACCATGTTTTCCAGTGGAATGTTTTTACTTGGAGGCATTGGAGAAAGGCTGAAGGGGCATGGGGAGGGACTGTTACTGCTCGTGTGTGTGTGTGTGTGTGTGTGTGTGTGTGTGTGTGTGTGTATTTTGAATGCTAAACTGAGCTCAGTCATATATGAAGATTGGATAGAGGTAGTTCAGTTCAGAGAGTTCCAGGCGGGGATGTTGGAGTGGTTTTGATGGAGCACGATGAATCCTGGGTGTGTGGGGCAGATCCAAGGGCCACCCCGGGAAGATGAAAGGCATGACGTTGGGAATTTTAGCAGGTTTGCAGGAGAGGGATTGAGCCCAGCTTTTTACTTTCCTTTTACATCCAGGGAGAGTTTTCCTTTTACATCTGGGGAGAATGAAGATGAAACAGTTGGAGTGGAATGAGCAGTAATTAAAATAGATGGTGGGTAAAATGGCGGAAGTGGGTAAGTTCTCTGAGCAAGAGGAGAAGCCAGATGGATGATCAGTGAGAGAAGCCCCTACTTTTCTATGCAGAGAACACACTAGGGCCTCTGCTTTTATGAATTAAAAACATAGCAGCTTTCAGATGATTACTTGGCAAGTTAACTAGTGGTGCTCTATATCTGTCTTATATCTGAATTATTCTTATAATTCTCTTGGTAGGTTTTTTTTTTTTTTAAAGAGAGGGGAACATCATTGGAATACTTCAATGGAAGAGTATCTTCTGTGTAAGTTTCTAAGTGTCACTCAGATTCCCCCTCACCCAGGTTCGTTTCTCCCTCGTGGAGACTGGTGGGAGAGTTTGGCGACCCCTGTCTCAGAACTTGGTTACCCTTCTCTGACACAGCCCAGGTGACACCAAACTATACTGTTTAAATTTCCTTACAGTAAGACCTAATCAATTTAAAAAGCCCATTATGACGAATTCCCTTAGGAACAAACAGAATGGCATACAATTCATTTTTCCACTCAATAAATATTTATTGAGTCCTGTATATTTCATGTCGTCTCTGGGCAGAGCCCCTAGATATAATCTGTATTGACATTTCAGTATTAATCTTTGTGTTTCCATATAAAGCAATTCAAATAAGAACTAATAGTGAAACAATGACTAGCATGATGTGCCTTTTTAATTATAGTAAATATTTAATGTTTCCCTACAAAAGAATTGTGTTCTTAACGGAAACTCAACTATTGAAAGCCCAACAAATTAAGTACTTGGATGACAATACTTGTCAAGAAAATATATATTTTAATAATTGGTAACAATTTCTCAAAAAACGCTTCAAGTAGCAATGAAGTCATTGGGATGCCTATTACCAAAGTGGATATTTAAAATTACATTTCTCTCTTGCAGCTGTGTTTACAGCAATAAAGGGGCAGTAAGGCTCGGGGGAAGGTAAAGCTTGGCAACTGTACCAGGCTTATGTAGGCCAGGGCAATGTCTGAAAAGGGAGGGGTGTGGATCTTGGTATGGAGAGATTTCCAATATTGTGCTATTCCAAAAAGTAGCTCAGTGATATCAAGATTGTATTCACTTAACTCCAGCACCAAATGTGGTGGGTTTTATGGAAGGGAAAACACCGTTAATGACTGTCTTTCCCACTTGGCCGCATCTATCTGTGGACAATATGCTGTATCCCCAATTCATTGAAAGGAAAGGAATGTTATTCCTGGAAGTATTTTTATGAGCCGGGAGAGCCCATGTTGTGAACAGAACCAGGGCTTAGGAATGAATGTAGAGAAGATTCTAGTAGTCAAAGACTTTTTCAATAAGGAAAAACATAATCTTAGCTGGAGAGGTTTAGGAAGATAGTAGCAAGATAGAATAATGGAAGCAGAAAGGATAAATATGTTGGGAATGGATTGGCAACATGCAACTGTTAATTGTAAGTTAACCTGTTAATTAGTGGTTGACTAACATGGGTAGCTGTGTTTATCAAGCGATAGTGATACTCCTTGGCAGCTCTTAACTTTTTCAGCAGTCAAGGCAATGAAAGAACAGTTCCTGGCCCACTGAAATGTCATCGGTGTGGCCTGTTAAGACCCTGAACATGGCACAGCAGTGGCTGAAGGCTTCCACACTGCGTCTCTGCCTCCGCATAATCTGCCCCAACCGACCTTAAACCGTGGAGTCAGCTCGAACTCTCTCCATTTCTCTGTTGAGTTTGTGGTTCAGGCACAGGTAACTGAAAACAGATGTGCTGAGTGCAAACGGCTAGCGTTCCTGTTGAGCTCTTGGTGATGGGGGATGGGGAGCGAACTGTGCCTTTTGCAAACCTTTGTGCTTTTGTTGTGTGTGCAGTTTTCCCATCTCAGCAGTCTCGGTCCACATTCTAGCCAGATGCTTTCCTTTTTGTTTCTTGGAGGCACTGCTGCTGAGGTGGAGGGGAGCCTAGCCCCCTTATTCTTCACACTAATCTTTTTTTTCCCTGTTGCCGGTTTCCTGTCTGTAAACTGCACATAGCCTCCTGGGACCCAGGGTGATTTTTTCCAACCTAGAAATCGCCTCTTATGATTCTTCTGTTAAACACTCATTAAGCTGTTCAACAGCCCTAGGGACAGAGTGAATTGGCAGACCTGTCACATGCCCAGGGTTAAAAGAGAGGGCAGTGATTGGACACCAAGGAAGAGAAATAAGATGGTTTAGAGACAGAAGTATAGCATAAACCCTAAGTCCTAGGGAGGACCAAATTCTTAGGGTGGTGATTGCTGAAGTGATGGCAACAAACCTCATGGCACCATGAGAGGGGAGCAGGGGAGATGCTGGGGAGGAGGCAGTGTTCCCGGGGTTCACAGTCCAGCTGCGGCAAGGTGGGAGCATGTGGAAGCAGAGAAGCCACAGTGCAGGACAGCCCGTGTACAGGGCGGGCCTGTCACTCTCATGGCAGTCGGGAGATGGGGGTGAGGAGAGTGTCCAGGGAGGGATGTTTCCTGAAGAGCAGCTTTGTGGAGGATATGTGATTTGAGCTGTTGTTGTTGTTGTTTTTTAAATTTTCTCAGTGTTTATTTATTTTTAAGAGAGAGAGAGAGAGAGAGAGAGAGAGAGAGAGACAGAATCTGAAGCAGGCGCCAGGCTCTTAGCTGTCAGCATGGAGCCCGATGCGGGGCTTGAACCCACAAACCATGGGATCGTGGCCTCAGCCGAAGTCAGACACTTAACCCACTGAGCCACCAGGTGTCCCGACCTGGTTTTTAAATGCCTCATGGTAGAAGATTGACAAACTGGGAAGAAAGAGGGTGGAGGCATTTGGGGTGGAGCTCAGCAATGCAAGAGAGAAGAGGTGGGGGGTCTCTGTGCAGGATTTCCAGGACTGGTTTGACTGGAGCAGAGGGTTTGCACAGGAGCTGCGGGAGGTGGATTGGAGAGAATGGACTGCGGTGTGCAGGCCCCCTGGAAGACGTCTAGGAGGTGTGGATTCTGAGCAGAGCCACAGAAGACTTGATCAGGTGTGTGGGTTGTGCAAAGTTGTGTTTTAGGACAAATAATCTAACCATGATATACAGTAGAGAAGCAATGACTCATTTACTGCCTAGACTGTGCGATACAGTTTCTCAGCCATCTTCCAGTTAGAAATGCATTTTCATTGTGTACAGGCAGGGCCCCTGGCATTGTATTAGGAAGTGACCCTCACAGTCTTGTTAGTTAGGAGAGGGAAATGCTTTATCACCTTCTCTTAAATCCACAGAAGCAATATTTTATCAGTCTTTGAAATGTGGTCTGAATGATGGATATGCAATCGTCTCTTAAATACAGCACTGCTAAGCTCAGCCCTGCAATCATGTGGTTATGAAATATTACCCAGCCTGAAACGAGAAGAAAAAACCCTTGAGCAGCCTGATCTGCTCACAGCACACCATATGAGAACCTAACCTTTGAAGGGACATGGAAAAACTGGAGACTGCATGAAATGCAAATGAGAATTCCATGTGGAGACATTCTCCTCTCTGAGTTTTTGGTATTTTCTTCTTTTGAATGTTTGCTCCAGACCACACCACCTGTTTCTGCTCCAAATGTTTCCAAGGCCAAAGGTCTCTGCTCAGAGATTTGAGGCACTTGCTTGCTGGTGACCCGCATTTCATCCCTGAGGGAAGGGAAAAGGATGAAGAGAAGATGGGCAGAAGGGACTTTTAGTCTTTTTGGTTAATAAAAGTTAGGGCCAAAAGCAGTGCCTTGATTGGAAATCTTCATCCAGAAACGTCTGGTGTCCTGGCAATGTACCTGGAAGTTGGAGGGGCCATGGGAAAAAGGTATAATACATTGGTGTTAGTCTTGCTCCAGCTTAGCAGAAGAAATTCGCATTGCCCATGATAATGCACAAAGTAGTTTGGTCCTGCCTTACCTGCATTATCTTTGCCAGGTCAGCGTAAGGCTGAAGTCTGATTTTGACTGGTTACCACTGGGTAACCCTGCTGAATTAACCCTGCTGTGGCTGGTCAAACCACAGTTTTATTCATTGCAGAAGCCAGGTCTTCTTCAGACTGTGGATCTGGGTTTTCATCATGGCAAGACCATAAATCAACAGAGGGAAGGAGCAATGTGGAGCCAGTGAATTTTCCTTAGGGTCCTGCAGACAGAGGAGTAGCCATTCATCTGTCTCTGACCTGGGACTTCGTATCCCCTGTGACATATTCTGACTTACCCTTTGGTTCACCAATCTCATTTCACGCTCATGAAAAGTGAAAGTCTTCTCTGTTTTCATTTCAGTCTCTTTTTCCACGGATAATGTAGTAGCCATTACACGTTGGCTTATAGTTATAGACTCTTTATTCTTTTATATATATATATATATATATATATATATATGTTTATTTTTGAGAGAGAGAGCAAGAGCACATGAGCAGGGGAGGGACAGAGAGAGAGAGGGAGACACAGAATCCGAAGCAGGCTCCATGCTCTGAGCTGTCGGCACAGAGCCTGATGTGGGGCTCGAACTCACGAACCGTAAGATAGTGACCTGGGCTGAAGTTGGACGCTTAACCGACTGAACCACCCAGGCGCCCCATATAGACTCTTTATTCTTAAGTGATATGACAAATCACTGATTTAAAGCATACATGGAACTTACCCTGTGTTACTGGGGGCCCCTCCACTGCTTACTGTGATTGCCCCACTCCCAGGTCACCCTCAGCTGCTCTCATCTTCCCACCCCTCCTACCCCGCCTTTCCAAAAGGCTCTGGAGATATTCTAGGTGGTGTGGTCCCCAGGTCATCGGAAACAGCACCACTGCAAATTGTTTGAAATGTAAATTTTAGGGCCCCACCCAGAATCTACGGGCTTTGGAAACTCTGGGGGCAGGCCCAGCCTTCGGTGTTTTAACAAGCCTCTTAGGTGATTGTGACGCAGACAACATTCTAGGTGTGTGTGTTTTTTTAAAGTTTCTTTTTAATGTTTATTCTTGAGAGAGAGAGAGAAAGAGAGAGAGAGAGAGAGAGAGAGAGAGAGAGAGAGTGAGTGAGCTGAGCGGGAGAGGGTCAGAGAGAGAGGGAGACACAGAATCTGAAGTGGGCTCCAGGCTCTGAGCTATCAGCACAGAGCCCAATGCCGGGCTCAAACTCACGAGCAGTGAGATCAGACCTGACCTGAGCCAAAGTCGGACGCTTAACCAACTGAGCCACCCAGGCACCCCTACATTCTAGGTGTTTAAAAAACAGTTAACAACCAATGGCTTATGAAGAGCCTTGATCTTTTCCCTTTTCAGTGATAAAAATAAGTTTTGTATCTACCTGGATGTACATCCAAGTTGTAGAATAAAAACAGAATCTGATGCATTTCATCTTCATTCTATTCATTGTTGACATTTTCTGTATTAGAATGGGGAAGCTTAGCACTTTGCAATTTAACAGCTAGTTAAACACCACTTAACCCCTTAGCACTAGCCAATTGCTTTTCCTCCAAGCCTGTTTCTATCCCCAGCTTCCCACCAATACCCTCCTGATTTGTGCAGTCACTCACTATTAGGCTAATTTTCTGCTCTGGAGACAGTGTTAAGGTGGCTCTCTGATTAGGTGGGGATTGATTAAGCAGAAGCTGCTTTATTCTGTTGCTAGGTCAGTGGAAGCAACGAGAAAGGTCTCCTTCCAAGCCGCCTTCCATTTTGCTATTGCCTCAATTAGGTTGCTTTTCTGTGATTCGTGGCTTATTAGCATTGGTGACTCCTGCATGCCCATTTTCCTCCTAGAGCCTTTCCAGCCATATATACAGTAATATACAGTATATTATTATATACTGCATATCATATACTGTATAATATAATAATATACTGTATATTATATCTATATTATATATAATAATATACAATATATTATACAGTAATATACAGTAATAATATTAGGAGTCCCTAATAATGATAGTTTCTTATTGTTGTCTTGAATGCTGGTGACAGGTAAAAAGCAAGATGAAAATGCAGCTTTTGGATAGAAATCATACTTGCTGAAACTCCTTGGGCCTTTTCCCATACTCACCTCCTCTCCCTTCCTTTGGACCAGGTCCTGAGTATTATTAGCTGGATGGTTAAGCCCTGTCCTTTGGGCTGTGCGGCCTGAGTTTGAAACCTTGAGTTAAGTTACTTGACTTCTCTAGGCATCAGTATTTTCTGTTGAAAGACCTGGGCAGGAAGGGTATTTACTCCAGAGGGGGTAGCTTGGTGTTTTGATGGAGATAATATATGCAAAGGGCTTCTGCAGTAATGCTCCCCAGAGATGAGGCTCCCTCTCTTACTGTTTCTCAAACCCTCACTCCACTAAACCTTCTTCTAGACACCCCTTGTAGGCTAGTGTCTCCCTTTCTTGAATTCTCTAGGGTGAGAATAGGCACTTAGTTGGTTTCTTTTCCTGGCACTTGACAATTATGCTCCTGATGTTATACTTAAAATTTTGCCCTTCCCTTTTAGACCGTGAGCACCCCAGGCTAGGTGATGGCTTGGTACACCCTCTCTCTTCTGTATCTGTGGCTACCAAGCCTGGGTGAGCATCACATCCACCTGGGGAGCTTTGGAAAAAATCCAGATTCCTGGGTTCTAGCCTCAGAGAACATTTTGGTGAGTTGGAATTTAGGAACATAGATTTTTAAAAAACGCAGTATATTTATATTTTAAGTAATCTCTTTGCCCAATGTGGGGCTTGAACTCACAACCCTGAGATTAAGAGTCACATGCTCTACTGACTGAGCCAATCAGGCTCCCCGTAAGAACCTAGATTTTTTAATGATTGCCACAGATGTTTCTGTGGCAGGTGGGCCTCAGACCCCAGTTTTAGAACCAATTCTGTGAGGCAGTAGTTTCCAACTCTGTCACATTCAACGTCCCCTTGTATATGTTTTGCAACATCCTCTTTACTTCCTGAAATGAAACTCATAGATAATAGACCTCACTTACACGCAATATTAAAAAAAATCACAAGACTCCAACTGTATATAAAGGAGGAAAAAATGAAAATAATTTATAGCTTATATTTTAATATGTATACAGCTACATTAGAAGACATAATGAAATAATCAGATAAATTAGGTTTAAGAAATATTCAACTGGGTATTATCAATAATTTTATGTATAAAGCCTTAGAAATGAGGGCTAAATAAATCTTTTTATGTTTATCACTAAGAATAAAACAACTATAAATGTAGACCAATATAGGTTTGTTACAGAGGTGACTCAATAATCATGAGAGACATTCCTGAAACTATCATCATTTTTGGAGATGACAAAAAATTCTTGGTAAAGTTCTGAATAGAATAAATACATCCTCTCTTGATTTATAGGGTAATCAAATTCCTAACAAATTTAGTGTATTTAGAACTGGACAACATTTTCTATGAAATGCATAGTTAAGATCTGGACTCAATTATATAAACTTTGTTTCTTCACCTTTATGAAAGTTGTATGGGACATGATCAAGAGGGACCTTCTAGAGCATTGGAGGAGTCTAGCATTCCTACTCTCCCCTCCCCAGATTTCAACAGAGCCCTGCAACCACTGTAACAATCAAAAGCTCCTCACCCAGTTCCAAAGCCCCGAGCAGCAGTGCCACCATGTAGAATCACAGCTACAGCAATAGAAGAACCTAAACTATGATCAGTGCACAGGAGTCCTGTGACCTCCAGCAGGTTGCCCACAGGACATTGTGTTCTGTACGTATTTAGTGAATATGAGTGAGTCACCAGACTTTGAATACCTGAAATAAATGGCATGTATGCAAAACAACAACAACAAACCCAGCAAAAGCAAAAAAAAAAAAAAAAAAAAAACCAAAACAACAAGAAAATTTATGGGTGTAAAGTTTCTTTTTTCTAAACCAGAATTGGCCTCTGCTCTTAGTCACATTATAGAAACCCTGGGGTACTTAAAAAAGCTCTGTTGCTTGTTTGGTTCTCTGGAAGCAGATTCTGATGTGGAATTTGGGGTGTGAGATGCTCACTGGGGAGCAACATCTAAGAAGGGAAGGAAGCACGACTGGGTAGAGGAAGAGGTTGTAAAGGTCTCAGCCAACCTGGTGGGAAGCCCTGTGGTGACTATTTGCAGTCTTGGTGCCCTGCTTTGTGCCAGAATTGCAGGCCTCTGTCACCAGACAGGGATCATCACATGCAGAAAGACAGGAAGGGGTGGCCTGGGGAAAGCTGCTCTTGGCAGCTGAGGCAGACCCTGAGGGAGCTGGTAGCCGGAGGTGGTGCACTGCCTGCACCCCCAGCGGCTTTGGGTGGCAGTCCGCAGACAAAGAGGGATGTGGGCGGCTCACCTCCGGGCTACTACAGGGTTTGTGTACATCCTCACTCTGCCTCACAGTAACCCTAGGAGATAGGTGCCGTTATCATTCCCACTTCACAGATGAGGAAACTGAGGCTTGGGGAATTTTCACTCACTTTCCTGGTGTAAGTACCTAACTGGTGTCTCAGTGAGGACTGGATTCCGGGCCTTCCAAATGCCAGCTTCCCTCAGTGGGTTCACATGGGGTTGACAGTTTTCCCTCCCTCCCTCCCCTTTCCTGTGGCTGGTGGGAAGTGCTGTGGTCCTTGCTGGAGTAGGACACCTGAACTGCTAAGCCTGTCTCATTCATGGTTTTTTTTTTTTTTTTTTTTTGTGTGTGGTTGGATGAATAGCTTACAGGTTGATTGGCACAGTGAGGTAGAAATATCTGAGTTCTTTTAAATTCCCAGATTTTATCACTTGATCAGCTTAAGGAATTAATTAAAAAAAATCCTTGACATGCCTGATTGCTGCTTGTTTTGTGATAAGATTTTCCTTCCAGGTTGTTTCTGGCATAGACAAGGACATTTAGGGGCTTTTGAAAAAGAGTGCCTTGGGCCTTCAAGATATCACTTCCCAGGCCCCAGCCAACTGGAGTTAGCAGGTGAACCTCTCTCTGCCTGGCAGGTGCCTAGGAATCTGAGGTGTACTCCAGGAAGCCCGGGCCCTCCAGGCACACAGGCCTGGTTCCCCGCCCCACTCCCTCTTCCTCTCTCTTGCCAGGCAGCTTTAGCCCTGGGCTCTCAGTGACCCATTGGAAAGGCTTTCAAATAATTTCCAGGTCTCCCAGGGAGAACTACTGTCTTTAATCAAAGGCAAGCCATTTCTGCTACTGTGTGTTGGAATAACTGGCTTTTTAACAAATCAAATGAAGATGACTGCTAGGTTTGAGGTCGGTCATAGGCAAGTCCAGTGGATCGTAAGCATTATTAACTCCAACACATGAAATAAACACAACAGGAGCACAGCTGTTAGTAGGATAGTTTAATGTTTTTGAGGCTAGAATTCTTTTAAAATAATTTAATTTTTAAAAATCACAAAAGATAGGGGTGCCTGGGTGGCTCACTCGGTTAAGTGTCCAACTTCAGCTCAGGTCATGATCTCACTGGTTGGTGAATTCAAGCCCCGTGGCAGGCTCTTTGCTGCCAGCTTGGAGCCTGGAGCCTGCTTTGGATTCTGTGTCTTCCTCTCTCTCTGCCGCTCCCCCACTCACACTCTGTCTCTCTCAAAAATAAATAAAGATTTAAAAAAAATTAAAAGAAAATTACAAAAGATATACCCACTGTAACAATGAAATCTCCTGTCCCCTCCATTGCTGTCATACCGTTAAGGACATCAGTATCAACGGTTGTAGGCATTTCTTTCCTTACCTTTCCCTGTGCCTATTCAAATATGTACCAATATATTCACCCACATATTTTCCCCTTCTTTTTCAATAAAAATATTCTAAACATTTCATAAATGTCTTTATCCGCAAAACAGTATATTATGGACACCCCTTCCCCAGGTCAGTACATAGTTTCATAATATTTCATTGAGTCAATGTGTCGTGATTTATTCAACCGTTTTCTCTATTAATGGGCATTCAGGTTGTTTTCAGTTTTCATTATTAAAAACAATGCTGCAATGAACACCATTGGTTTTTTAAATTTTTAAAATTTTCAGTTTTGTATAATTTTTTAAAGTTTATTTTATGTATTTATTTAGAGAGAGAGAGCGCACACACAGCAGGGGTGGAAAGAGAGGGAGAGAGAGAGAATCCCAAGCAGGTTCTGCTCCGGCAGTGTGGAGCCTGATGCAGGGCTCAAACTCACGAACGATGAGATCATGACCTGAACTGGGATCAAGAGTTGGACGCTTAACCGACTGAGCCACCCAGGCGTCCCTGAACATCATCAGTTTTAATAGTGCTTCTGCGGGCACTGTGAAGCTGGGAATAGGGAGATGAACAAGACAGAGACGCTCCCTGCTTTCTAGAGGTTTGTAGTAGGGGGAAGCTGTGTATAAACAGGTAAAGCAATGCATAAAATAGGAAATAGCAGTTAGAAGTAAGGGCTCCGAGAAAAATAAAGTAAGATGCTTTATTAGAAGAAGGGTGTCTTTCAGGAGGTAGGTTGAAGCTGAGACCATGGGATCGAAGACACAGCTCTTTGGACACCTGCAGTAAGAGTGCTCCAGGTAAGGGAGGTTATTTTCTTGTGCTCTGGTCACTTATCAATGCAGTTTGCCAGACAACCTTATGCAACCGTTGTAGCGGTTCACACTCCACCCAGCAGTATATCACAGGCCAGTTTCCCTGCACCTTCCTCAGCTTTAGGTGCTATTAGTTTTTCAAAATTTTGCCAATCCTACACATGAAAAATGGACATTTCCCTAAGTGCTAAAAGTTAGACAGCTTTTTCTGTGTTCATTGACCTTTTCACCTTTCTCTTCCTTCGATTGCTTATTCATAGACTTCTTCATTGCTTATTCAGTGACTTTGCCATTAAAAGAAATTGGGTTATCTAGCCTCTTCTGACCAGTGTGTAGATGCTCTTGGTTTACCAGAGCCTCGTGTGTCCTGAGTTATTTCCTCTTCATCTTACTGCTTCTGAGACTTCTTTTCCTTCAACATCAGAGAGATTCAGTCCTTGTTAATCCCTAGGGATTATGAACCTAAGGCTTTTCAGAGACCTAAAAACATGTCTGCAAATCAAGAAAAAATCAGTTTTTATTAGCTTCTTGAAATCTAAAAGAAAACTGTAAAATGAAGGTGGTATATATTTAAACAAATGCCTATAAAACATATAACATGTCAACCAGCCACAACTCAACTCAATATATAGTTATTCATAACTCAAATAAAAGTAATGTATACTGGGTGTGGGAGGTGGGTATATTTTTACATTTTTAATATGGTGTGGGATAGGACTTCTAAATGAAAAAATGGTCTGTGGCTTCAGAGATTTAAGCCACTCTCATATCTCCCAGAATTCTTAAAAAGACAGCATTCTTTCTTGTACTTATCTCTCAGGTTCCTTGATTTCTCCTTTTCTTGTTCTGTCTTTAGTTTCTCTGTGTTATTACCTCCTGGTCACTTGGAAGTCTTCACTCGGGTTCTGCACCCTCCCACCCTGCCACTGGACTGACCTAGTTCAGTCTCTGATAGGCCCATGACCTAGTTCTCACCTTAGTTTGGAATTCTTTTGGGCTGTTGACCTTGCTGATTACTCCCTTTTGGAAACTCTTTGGCTTTCTTGATTTTTTTTTTTAATGTTTATTTATTTTGAGAGAGCGAGAGTGAGCGAGTACACGCAAGCAGGGAGAGGGGCAGAGAAAAAGAGAGAGAGAGAGAGAATACAAGCAGGCTCTGTGCCACCAGCCCTACTTGGGGCTTGATCTCACTAACTGTGAGATCCTGGTCTGAGCCACAATCAAGAGTCACCGCTTAACTGACTGAGCCATCTAAGTGCATCTACTTCCTTAATTTCGCCCATTTTCTCGTAGTTTTCCTTGTACTTTTCTGATCCTTTCTCCTCAGTCCTTCACCAACTCAATGTTGGTTCCTTACAGATCCTTACCTGACTCTTTTCCTTGGCTAATTTCAGCAATTCCTTTGTCTTCAACTACCCTATTTGCTGCACACTGCTTCTAATCCTTTGTAGAGAAAAAAGAATATAAATTTTCAAAAGAATCTGCACATCCCTCCCACCACCACAAACTAAACAAAGCAAACCTTAAAAGATATTGCCTTAATCCAAGAGAGTACTTGAAAACTGTGATTTGCAGTTCATTACTAGGTTGTGAATGTAAGGGGCTGTGATTGCGTTTCTAGGAAATAAAATAGAACAGAAAATATAATTTTATATCATGTGTAGTAAGATATTATTTTGTGAAATTTTTGTTAACAATGTGTATTTGTGTGTGTGAAGACTGGTCTCATAACTGAGCCTTGTAAAAAAAAAAATGAGGAATTTCAAGATGGCGACCACAGAGACCTTCACCATAAGTGGGGCCATTCTGAGCATGGGACCCAGTGCAGCTGCACACCCATGAAGCCATGGTGTTTATGAACTAGGTTCAAAGGTAAATTATTTTCTTACTATGGGTCACAGGCAAATATAAGTTTGAAAGCCACTGGTTCTAATGTGTGCCAAGATTCGTGCAAAAGGGTCTCCATGGGGGCGCCTGGGTGGCTCAGTTGGTTAAGCGTCCAACTTCGGCTCAGGTCATGATCTCACAGTCCGTGAGTTCGAGCCCCGCGTTGGGCTCTGTGCTGACAGCTCAGAGCCTGGAGCCTGTTTCAGATTCTGTATCTCCTCCTCTCTCTGCCCCTCCCCTGTTCATGCTCTGTCTCTCTCTGTCTCAAAAATAAATAAACGTTAATAAAAAAAAATTTAAAAAAAAAAAGGGTCTCTATGGACTCCAAGTGTGGAGTAGCTGGTTCCAGCTGTTTGTGTTCAGGCACTCCTCTCATCTGCTCACCTCCACCTTGCAGCTTTCTTCGTTCCTGCCTCCATGGGCCCAGTTTCAGCTGTATTGGTGCCCAGCTGATTATGTCTGGCTCCCGGATCTCAGCTTGGTCATCTTTAGTTTTCTGTCCCCCTGCATTGTGTAGCGAGTCTGGGGAAACACCCTTCCCGTGGGCCCCTGGGGGAATGGCTTGGACACTGCCTACAACGAAATACTAAGGTTTCTCTTACTTCCAACCCAGATGTCTCTTCTCAGTGTTAGTCTATTTATTACTTCTTAGAAATTATACCTGATGTCCCTTATGTCCTTCCGACTCATTTTCCACCTCACCTTTCCATCTACCTCCAGACCTGCTCTGACTTTTTTATTCATGGCTTTGGTTAGTGTCACTACTGTTTACTCAGTTGGCCAAGCTTAAAACTGTAGAGGTTATTCTTTATTCTTCCATTCTTCCTTGTTTTCCACCTCCTCATATCCATCAGCTGCCAAGTCTTGTCGGCTTGGCCTCCTACATAAATGCTTTGAGTCTGTTTTCTCTTCTCCAAGTCTGGCAGAGAGTCTGACTCCTGGGCAGGGCATACAAGGCCCTTCACCTTGGTCCTCATCTGCATTCCATCCTCAGCTCTTACCCTACCCCAACAACCCCTGCTCTAGCCACAGATCTGTTCCCCTAAGTTCTTGGGCTTCTCAGTTGTGAGCAACAGCACACCCTTCGTTCCCCGGTACATTTGGAAATGTGTGGGGCATTACATTTTAGTTATCATGATGATGGGAGCTTGCTACCAGCAATTAGTGGGTGAGGTCAGAGATGGCAAATACCCTGCAGTGTGTGAGGCAGTCTCTGAAATGGGAAATTGTCCCACCCAGAACTGCGGGAGGCCATCCTGTTGAGAAACAGAATGGTACTGTTTCATGCTTCAGCCCTTTGTACCTGCCATTCCCTTGGCCTGAGGTGCTCCTCTTCGACCTCTGCCTGCAGAACTCCTGCATAGTTTTTGAGTTCCAGTTGAATCATGCCACCTACTTTCTGAAGCCTCCTGTGCCCCTTTTCACACCGAAGTTAATCAGTCCCCACACTTTGTTCCAGGGTGCTTGGACCTCCAGTGGAGCACTTCTTTGAGTGTGTCTTTCCTTGCAGAAGGGCTGGTCTTCTTCTACTTTGTACTCTCTGCAGCTAGCATGATGCCAGCAGGTAGTGGGTGTGCAATTAGGTAAAGAGAGTGGAACGGCTGAGGTAAATGAAACCATAGCTTTGCAGCCACACAGTTCTTGGATTGGGCTTTACTTGTTACACTTGAATTCTGTCTTCTCCTTCCTCCCCCACTTCTCCTTTTTTTCCCCCCTTTCTCAATTGCAGCCTTTCTAACTCTGGCATGCGCTTCTTCATTACTACAGATTGGCTATCTTCCATAGTTACAGTCATCTGTGGTTCCTCGAGGCATCTAAGAATTGAAATAGATCTTGGCCATCTTTGCTCTGGAGGTGTGATGGCAGGAGTCACAGCTCCTGTTTCCAAGGCAACAGCCTTCTGGTTATGAGTAGAGTGCTTTTCTTAGTGGATCTGCATTAGCAGAGAGGAATTTTAGGGCTTGTATCTCCGTATGCAAACTCTCCCTGCTTTATTGCTCATCAAAGGCCAGTTTACATGGAGAATCGAGAAGGGCAAGATATTACTCTGCTCTGGCAATTCTGAAACTTTTTATTGAAGCATACTATACATGTAGGAGAGAGCACATATAATAAGTATGCATCTCTGTGAACACACCGATGTGAATAGTACCCAGATCAAGAAACAGCACCCCACATTTAGTGGTTTTTCGTGGAAATGTTGAATATTTTTTCTAATGAGCATTTCTTATTTTAATTAAGAATCACATTTCTTTCCCAAACCAATCTTAATCTAAGATCTGCCATATAGATGCTTCTCCTCACGCATTTTCCCATTTTTAAATTTTTAATTAAAAAAAATTTTTTTTTTAATTTAAGATCATAGTACCTTGTGTGTAAGTTGGTGCAAGTGGAATTTTGGAGTCAGATCATTCCAAAGTGAATCCCGTCTGTCATCCATACTGTGCAACTATGTATTGCTTTTACCCTTCGGGGTCTCAATTTCCTCACCTGTAAAATGGAGATAATATATTTCTTTTGCAGGATTAAATTGAGGAATAAATGAGATAATGAATGTGAGAAATACCAGCATTTCTGTGCTTGGTTCACAGAAAGTCAATGCATGATAGTTTCTTCTCTTTTCTTACCCAAGGTTGAAAATTGTCAGAGCCTTCCTGGATAACTGTTATCACTCCATGATCTAGTTGCCTCCTCCTTCCCCTGACCCAATTTATCTCCAATGCTTGTCTATCCAGGTCTGTCTTCCTGAACCATTATTGCTATATTTACTATTCCTTTCTCAAAAAGACAAATAGATTGTCAAGGCATGTATGTTAAAGCCTGGGGTAGGAGGACTTCAGAAGTGGTCTCCAGAGCCTCTGGCTTATCACCTATAACTGCCACCTGGAGAACCGTGTTACTTCAGGGAATGAGTGTGTTGACCACACTGTAACACATATAGAGAAGTGTTTGAGAGACATACATAGCTTTCTCCAGCCCAGTCTCTTGTCTCTTTGGTGAGCCTTAGGGTTTCTTTCCACTGTACTCAACCAGTGGCAATGTCCTCTCATTGATCAGCAGTTTGGGCATTTCAGACACACTTTGCCCTTTGGCCATGGAGAAGGTAATGCCCTTGGGCCATAGAGAAGGAGACAGTTGGCAGCCCTAAGCCCCTCTTTTCCTGTCATGATCTGCTGGGTTTCTGAGCCTTATTCCAACTTGAGATATATGACACCTGGAGGTCCTGTACCATTTTGGTTTTGAGGATTCGAGGGGCTCTACTTTTAACTGTGGGACTCTGTGTGAAGTCAAGTCTAATTCTGCCTTTGTGTTCCATGTTGGAAAATGGGGCTTTGGTTTTTTGTTCCTAAGTTATAATTTCTACCTTGTACCTAATCTGTTGACTCTTTCTCAGTTCCTCCCCTGGTGACTTTACTATAGCTCCTCTAGAATGGCTTCCTCCCTTGGAAACCCAGTGTTGAGAATAGGGTTTGCACTCCCTACAGACTTCTCCATACTCCTGGTGTTTTGTTTTAGACATCCCTACTCTAGCCCTAGACCAGCTGCTTACTTAGACAGCCACCAGTTATCCGGGGCCATAATTTCAACTACCCTGCCTAATGGAACGATTGTCTGTTAGCCACTGGAGATGCCACACTGAGATAGTGTGAGTTCCTTTAGTACCTCTTGTTTGGATCTTGGCTGTCTGACCTTTTACCTATCCAGAACTAGGTGGAGAATCAGGAAGAAGTCTGAAAAACAGAGCTTGTAATCAGCCAGTCTTAGATGTCACAAGCTCTAAGGATTACATTCTCTACTCCTAGGAGAAGACCTCAGACCCTCAGAGTTTTACACTTGTATCTTAGACAAACTGCTGTGGTTCTCTGGCTTTGAAGCGCACAGTAAATTAGAAATAGCCAATTATAGGTGTTAATAATAGGGAGAAATGACAATGCAACAGAAAGAGAAGGGTAGGAAAAATGACAAAAGTACGAAAGAGCTGAAAAATTATGTAAAATATTCTGGAGTGATTTAGTATTTTAAAGCATACTAAGAACATCTTTGAAATACGGGCTATACATAGTAGTATGCTTTGCTATTGGCAAAATATGCTATTACAGCCCTTATAATCTTCTCAAGAAGGTAAGAAATGATACTACTATACATTTTAAGAAAATATCCACCTGAAATGGCTAAAATAAGAAGCATTCCCACATTTATGAGGGCTAAATCTGTATTCTTTCCTCCATCTAATATTTATTGAGCACCTATTATGTCCCAGGTACTATTCTAGGTGCTGAAGCTGTATTACAAAGCAAAATGCAAAATCCCTGCCCTCTCAAAGACTAATCTAGAAGACTAGGCTATCCAGAGCAAGTAATTCTCCATGACCTGAGAGGGTCAAAGTTTTTTTTTTTTTTTTTTTTTTTTACTATTTTTAATAGATTATATGTAGGCAGTTTTTCTATGTTGTGAATAGATTAAATGGAAGAGATTATTTCTAGGACTTTCAAAATGAGCTCTATGAATGTCACATACCACGCTGAAAATCTCTTTGCAGGGGCTCCTGGGTGGCTCAGTTGGTTAAGCGTGCCAACTTCGACTCAGGTCATGAACTCACAGTTTGTGAGTTCCAGCCCCATGTTGGGCTCTGTGCTGACAGCTCAGAGCCTGGAGCCTACTTCAGATTCTGTGTCTCATTTTTCTCTCTGCCCCTCCCCCACTTGTGCAAAAATAAATAAATGGGAAAAAAATAAAAAAAAAAGAAAATTTCTTTGCAGCTTGACTTACCCTAGTTATTTCATTTTTCATCACAACAGGAAGTAGGAGGTGTGGTTTGTTTTTCTGCAGGTGGGGAAATGGTAGAATGGAGAAGTGTAGACTTGCCTGAGGTTGTACAGAGGTTAGTGGCACACTTCATTTCCTGTAGTGGAAGATTTCCCACTCCCAAGTTCAAGTCCCGGAGTTGGAGCCATCATTCAGTTTGCATAAAGAGAAAGTCCACATTTTAAATATGAAAGATGAAAAAATGGAGTGATTTGTTTGTGTAATCAGTCCTAAAATGAATTCTTCACCCATGGCCTCTGGGTCAGGTAGCAGACTTGAGACTTCCTTGTATATTAGTGGCTTAACTGTCTCTCTTAAAGATGTAATTTCAACTGTAATTTTCTGCCCCCCCCCCCCGCCTTCTCTCCAGCATGCTTATAGAATGCTCATAGCTGTTATCTGAGGCTTTCTAAATTATCAAATGAAACAGCTACTGCAGCTTTTATTTTGGTCCCTAATCAGAAAAGACTGAAAATAGTGGTGTTTGGTGGAGAATTCTTTATTTTTTTTTAGGTTTATTTATTTATTTGACAGAGAGAGAGAAAGGGGGGAGGGAGGGAGAGAGAGAAAGAGAGGGAATATTCCAAGCAGGTCCTGCACTGTCAGTGCAGAGCTTGACACGGGGCTTGATCCCACAAACTGTGAGATCGTGACCTGAGCTGAAACCAAGAGCCAGACACTCAACCCACGGAGCCACCCAGGCACCCCATGGTGGAGAATTCTTTAGACTAACCTCTGGCTGGTCCTCTGAAAGACTGTGAGTTCATCGACCAAGAGCTACCATCCCTCAGATAGGTTCTACTCACCCAAGTAGTCACTTTGCCGCCCAAGCACAAAGTCTTACTTACATACAGCTTTCCCCTTGCCTGTATCCAGCTTCTGACTTTCTGCTTGGAGAGTGAGCATTTGATATATTATTTCTTACCGAAGGTAATTTTTGTGAGGGGATATGTCATATGCTTGGCATTCTGGACTGATTTTTAATTCTCTCAAATCAAATACGCTTTAAATGTTAGCTTTTGGAAGATGTGATAAAATGCTTTTGCTACTGGAGTTCAGGTTATGAAAACATAGGTGGTTTGGATTAGAACTCTTAGGTTATACTGCTAATAAAGCCACAAAATTTTTCTTTTGTTCCTCTTTTTAATATCACGGAATTAAGTACTCCTTCAAGTATTAAAGGAAAGTGACATCCATTGGTTTGGAGTATCCTCATGGCAGAATTTAATATGCTCTGTTCATAAATGGTCTCAATTATAACACTTTCTGCATATGAGAAATCTGCACTCAGGAGTTGAATCACAAAACAGAACACTCAGTCATTTTTCATTAGATAAAGCAGAGGCAGTAAAGAAGAGAGAGAGAGGGAGACAGAGAGAGCACCCAAGCTTTCATTTTAAGACAGCTTTTACTTAAGGAAGTGCATTAGTGTTTCTGTGACTAAAATAAGGAAAAGCTACCTGGCATGTGGAATGGGTTAATGATGTGTTTACTCTTACTTGGGGTTTTGGCTAGAGTGAAGCTTGGGGTTGATATTGGCCAGAGTAGCTCTGTGAGGACTCTGCTCTGCAGGAGGCTCCCTGGATTTTCTCAGTGTTTTTGGCTGCTGACTCTTGAACCATTTTTGTCCTCTAGCCAACCATCATTTTCGTTCTGTAAGCGGTAATGACTATTAAAAAATTGGGAAAGTTTTGTATCTTTAAAAAAATATTTTTTAATGTTTTTATTTATTTTTGAGGCAGAGGGAGACAGAGCATGAGCAGGGGAGGGGCAGAGAGAGAGGGAGACACAGAATCCGAAGCAGGCTCCAGGCTCTGAGCTGTCTGCACAGAGCCCGATGCGGGGCTTGAACTCATGGACTGTGAGATCATGACCTGAGCTGAAGTTGGACGCTTAACCAGCTGAGCCACCCAGGCACCCCTCGTATCTTTTAAACATATTGTATAATTCTATTTTTTAAAATACTTTCTTTTTTAAAGAGCAGTTGTAAATTCACAGCAAAAATTAAGAGGAAGATACAGAGATTTCCCATATACCACCTGTTCCCACATGGGCATAGCCTCCCCCATTATCAGCATCCCTGATGGGGTTGTACATTTGTTGCAGTTGATGAATCCACACTGACACATTATTTTCTTTTAAGTTTTATTTATTTAAGTAATTTCTACACCCAACATGAAGCTCGAACTCATGACCCCAAGATCAAGAGTTGCATGCTCTCCTGACTGAACCAGCCAGATGCTCTGACATTGACACGTTATGTTGTAATTTTTTTTTAAAAGAATCTATGAAATCTGACCTAGTAACTTTATCCTAAGTATTTTGTCCAGTTACCTGCAGTCACAGATTTCAGTTTCCTGAGCTGTAAAGATGTGATTTTTCTCTTTACTCTCAGGGGTCTGCAAGAGGTTAAGATAAGGTTCCCATTTTATAGATGATGTGAAGTATTCCACTGCCCAGATATGTCCTGCCTTTTGATGGAGGCATGATAAGGGCAGAATGAGATCTTTGTTAGGTGGGTGAGGTGGATGCTAGGCCAGAAGAAAAGACTTTCCTCTTCTGAAAGATGCCCAAGTAATGGGTAGGAAAGCCACTTCTTGTTCTGGGTTACTTATCTTGATTTGGGGGATTATGAAGAGTGATGCTAACAATACAAAAAGACTGATTTTAACATCAAAGTAACATTAAACACAAAGGATGCAAAAAAACATGGTGGGAAATTTCCTTCAAGAGATACAGGGTGCTTTCTGTTTAATAAGGAACACATATCAAAAGCTAGTTGTTGAATTCAAAGTACTTCAAGAGATGTATTAATAAGGATCCTGCTTTGGTCAAAATAACAACACAGAAGTTTATTTTACTCTCATCTATACTGGCTTGAGCATAAGCAGACCCAGGCTGAGAAGATAGTTCCATGATGTTGGGGATAAAGTTTCTTCCTCTCTCATTACTGTGCCCTCTCCTACCACACATCTTCCATCTTCCAGCTAACATGGTTGCTCTACTTTCTACCATTGTGGGAGTTAGAAAAGGGAGGGCAACCTCCTTTCCTTTTAAAAGCATGACCTAGGGATGCCTGGGTGGCTCAGTTGGTTGGGCGTCTGACTCTTGATTTCAGCTCAGGTCATGATTTCACAGTTTGTGGGATCAAACCCTGTATCAGGCTCTGTGCTGACTCGTGGAGCCTGCTTGTGATTCTCTCTCTTCCTCCCTCTCTGTCCCTCCCCTGCACATGCGCTCTCTCTCTGTCTCTCTCTCTCAAAAGAAATAAACACTAAAAAAAAAAAAAAGCATGACCTAGAAATTGTAAATATCATGTGGTTTATCTACATTGCCCAGAACCAATCACATGACAACTTACCTGCAAGGGAAATTAGGGAATGTAATCTTTAGGTAGGCAGCCATGTGCCCAGCTAAGCCTTCTATTTTCACAGAGGAAAGGGAGAATGGGCACTGCCTCTGTGACACAAAAAAGGAGCAAGAATATGTTCCTCAGTGTTGCTGTACCACTGTGGGTTGGAGGCAAATTCAGACCTGACACTACCCCTCATAATGAGGCATAGTTACAATTCATGAGCAGGGCCAGAACATAACACGCAATGTATATGTCTTACACTTAGTGTATTGCTCGGATGAGGGAAGTTCATTTTGAATGTATTGTCATTCTATAGTTAAAAGTGATTGTACTTTTAAATATTTTTTTGTGGGAAGAAGGGACTTGTTTTGGCAAGTTGGAATTTTCACACAGAATTTCCATAAGCACAAATCCATATGCATTGAAAGGAGAAAGGGATTCAGAAGGGGCAACCTCCAGGGAGTAGGTAAAAATATGTCATTCTGGATGGGAATTTGATTCTGGAGTTGTCAGTGGTTGGTAATTAGGGTTGACTTTATGATGTTGATTCTAGGAATGGAGCCAAACATTACAAACCCATTTAGAACTCTCCTTACCCCGTATGAGTAACTATATTAATAAGTAATTTCAGGGTCTGGGTTCTACAATAATTTCATTAAAATAGAGCAGTGTCTCGTGTTTCCCTACAAGGAGATAGTGCCAGAAAGCTCTGCCATTTATTCTTTCTGACTGCTTCCTGTCTGGATTTTGTTTATTGCCCTCTTCCCAGAGCGCTCTTTCAGAGGGAACTACTGTATAGCCCAGAAGGTTTGTTTGTATCAAAGTATGTGGCTATTCTGTTCTGATTGGTAGGAAGTGAGCTGCCCCTGATACTCAGATTCTTGTTGTAAAGACTAGCGCATGCCAGACATTGTGGAATTTTGGTTGAGATATCTAATTAGTGTGTTTACATTTCACCCTCAGTTCTCCTCTTATTTCATTACACATGGCAAAGGTGATTTTGACATTTGAGCCTTTTCAGATCCTCTTTTCCTCAAAAGGTGAACTAGATTTACAGGCTCTTTTCTGACCATCTCTGAAGAGTTAAGGAGGCCCTATCTCTCATGTAGTATGAGGCAGCATTCTTGTTGACTTAGTGGTATCTCCAGCATTGTTCTGGTCCTTTCCTTGGCAACGAAAAGTCTCAGATTCTCTGGAGTGGCCTGTCACTCCATCTGAAACATTCTTCAGGAGACGCAGCAGTGCTGACAGCTGGTATAGAAGACATAGGGGTCAACTGTAGTCAAAGCTTTGCCTTTGGCATAGAGACTTAGGGTGAAAGTTTTTAGAAGAGATTGTCAATTTTGTTGTTGTTTTTATCAAGAAAACCTCATTTGGGTTTCCCTTTATTAAAATTTTTTAACGTTTATTTATTTTGGAGAGGGACAGAGAGACAGAGCACAAGTCGGGGAGGGGGAGAGAGAGAGATGGAGATACAGAATCCGAAGCAGGCTCCAGGCTCTGAGCTGTCTGCAGAGCCCGACACGGGGCTCAAACCCACAAACCGTAAGACCATGACCGGAGCTGAAGTTGGACGCTTAACTGACTCAGCCACCCAGGCGCCCCAGCACCACATTATTTTTAATGAATTATAGCATGTGACCCTCTGCTTATAGATGAGCAAAGCATAGTTATAAACCTCAGGAGATAGTTCAGGACTTTGGATAAAGTAAGAACTCAGAGAAGGCAGACTTCATCCATGGTGAGTCCTTCCCAATGACATTGTGGTGTCTCCAGCACCAGGCTCAGCTCCCGGCACAAAGGGGTCTGCTGCATATGCTTGTTACCCCTTGAATTAATAATGATGAATTGGAGGACAGTTGAACAAAGAAAAAGGACAAGATTTGAAAGCAAAATTTCCTCAGGCAGCCTAAGGAGGATTGGTTAGCTTAGATGGAAAAGGTCAAGAGAGATTATTTGCAGGAGTTTAGAAATTTATGGTGGAAAAGTAAAATGGTGCAGCTTCTGTGGAAAACAGTGTGGCAGTTCCTCAGAAATCAGACATAAAATTATTATTTGATGCAACAGTTCCACTTCTGGGTATGTATCCAAAGAAACTGCAGGCAGAGACTTGAACAGGTAGTTGCCAACCAATGAGTGTGGCAGTATTATTCACAGTAGCCAAAGATGGAAATAGTTCAGATGAATGGATTAACAAAACGTGGCACATGCATACTATGGACTATTATTCAGCTTTAAAAAGGAATGAATTTCTGATACATGCCACAACACGGAAGAATCTTGAAGATATTGTTAAGTGAAATAAGCCAGACACAAAAGGACAAATATTGTGAGGTCCTGCTTATATGAGGTACTGGGAGTGGTCAAATTAATAGAAACAGAAAGTAAAATGGTGGTTACTAGGGGCGAGGGAGAGGAGGCAAGAGAGAGTTATTCTTTAACATGTACAGCTTTTCCATATAAGGTGGTGAAAAAGTTCTGGAGATTGACAGTGGTGATGTTTGCATAATAATGCGAATGTATTTGATGCCACTAAGTCATACACTTGAAAATGGTTAAAATGGCAAATTTTATATTATGAATATTTTACCACAATAAAAAAAAACCATCTGTGCAAAAAATATTGTATACTAAAAAAAAAAAAGAAGGGAAATGGAACTGAAGAAAGTCAGGGCTGTTTTTTTCCCAAAGATTCATAACGATTAGTAAAAAGTTGACCAGTATTGTGTGTGGATTCTAAGTTTTATCAAGTAAAAAGTCTCTGTGTGCCTTCAATTTATTCTTTATGTATTTTTAAATTATTTATTTATTTTTTTTTTAGAGAGAGAGAGAGCATGAGCCAGGGAAGGGGGCAGAGAGAAAGAGAGAGAGAGAGAGAGAGAGAAAGAACCCTAGTAGGCTCCATACTCCCTGGGATCATGACCTGAGCCAAAATTAAGAGTCAGATGCTCAACTGACTGAACCTCCTAGGTACTCCTAATTTGTTTTTATTTTTTTATTTAAAAAAATTATTTTTGAATGTTTATTTTTGAAAGAGAGAGAGACAGACAGACAGACAGAGCATGAGCGGAGGAGGGGCAGAGAGCAAGGGAGACACAGAATCTAAAACAGGCTCCAGGCTCCGAGCTGTCAGCACAGAGCCCGACACGGGGCTCGAACTCGTGAACCATGAGATCATGACCTGAGCCGAAGTCAGACGCTCAACTGACTGAGCCACCCAGGCACCCCTCTAATTTGTTTTTTAAAGACTACTTCTTAAAACTATGGTCAAATCGTACTGAACTGGCAAACATACTGCTTTCCTATGCACAATCAGCCCCATTTGACTTCCTTTGCAAAACAACCTAAAAGAGAGCTAATTACTTGGACTGTAAAGAAAACCCTTACAGTTATGGTGGCAGCCTCCAGGGAGTCCTAGAATCTGCTTAAGCTCAGGCACCTGCATTTTAAATCCCAAACCTGTGCCAACAGTCTGCTCTCTTCTTAGAGGCTGAATTCGTGTTTTCATCGATTCCTCCATTTTTACGAAGATGGGTTGCTTTGAGAGGTTTGGCGAATCTACTGAGGCACCCACAGCATGAATCTAGTGTTTCCTCCTTCCTTCCTTTGTACAGACTGTCTTCAACCTGTGATCTATGAGAAAGTTGAAGCCACTCACAGCACAGTTTACTGTTTATTGGGGATACATGGAAAGCCTTGGACTAGGGTCATGTGTCTGGTTCAAATTTCATAGGAGGTAATTGCTTAGAATACAGGCTTCTTGACTTGCATTATGTATATAGACCCTTACACCTGCTTCTTCTCCTGTGCCATTTTCTGAAACACCTATGCCTTTGTTTTAGGTCTTTTCTACAGGAGATTAATGTAGTTGCATATATATATGTGATGTCTTCTCCAGAAGGGATCTTAAAGTGTATTTTTTTAAAAAACTTGAGCCTGAAAATAGATATTTAACTTCAGAATATATATTTATATATATCCTCTTCATCTTCCCCAGGTTGATTGATTTCCTAATGTGATGACTATAATTTCCTTTGGTTTTGTTACTTTGATGTAGATATTTGTGTTCAAATTGTCATATCTTTTTGCTCTACTGGCCTACAGGTGCTTTTTGTAAAGCTGTTCGTGTGTCCGTATATGGAGAATATCTAAATTTTGGAGCCTTAAAAAAAAGATCTTTTAAAGGCACTGAGTCAAAGACACATAATAGAAAGCCAGGAATCTTTTTTACCACTGCTTCTGACAGTTGGGGGTCTATCCCTGACTGTTGTCAAGTTCATACGGCTAGTGATTTAGAAGCCAGCCTGGTCTATTGTTGGACATTTGCTAGAAACTCATTCTTCATCTGAAGTCTCTTCCTTTTAAAATTTCTTTCCCTATTTGTCTTATTTTCTGCCATCCAGAGCAATAAGTGAAAATGGTATGAATTCAATGATATAATATCTTAGCTTTGAAAATGGGTTCAAATTATAGGTCATCCATACATTTTCTTTCAAACCTCCTATACAAAAGACAGCTTCCCTTAGGAAAATATACATTCAGAATATTATCTGAGTCCCCTCAATCATTTTTCTAGATTTAGATCAGATCAATCAAGATTCCTTATTATTTTTAAACTGCACTCAGTAATTACCTTTTAAAAGATCTGGTGCAAAGTATAGCACAGATGCATGATTATTAAACGTTTCTTTATTTGGTGGAAATCCTTATAGTAAGCACAGTGTTCTGCTCTGGTTTTCATTATGTGACAGAGGTGTGTTGTTACCTTTTGTCAGGATTCCAGCACTACTTTCTCTGGCTTTCTTGTCCTAGTCAATGTGTGGTTGCCTGTGGTGGGACAGCCGCCTGGGCAAACTCGGGGGTGCTGCCTCTTCCCACACTGGAAGTGGTGATAACAGCAAAGTATGTGACAACCTGGAGAAAAAGAAAGTTCACAGTTGTACTGAAGACAGGCCTTACAGTTCTTCTCTTGGGGGCAGGGGGCATAACTTATAATTCACAGATTCTCTATTCTAGAACTCTGTCGGTTTAAGGGAAGGCAAGTTAGAATGGGTCCTTCTTGCTATGTAAGAAGTAATACTTAGTTTATATCCAAGTAGGAGCCTGCACAGTTGTTAATTTGATTTTGTTGTCCCTTGTATCTTTTTTTTTTTTTTAATCTCAGAGTTCTCGTGCCCACAGCAAAAGTGATTTACCTTACGAAGAATGGGACCCTGCATTGCTGTATTATGGCTTTGCATCATTTTGCTCATGGTTCTCAAATTGGAGTTCTCTGTGACACGCCTGGGTGGACTACTTGAGGAGCTGAGCCTCCAGAATGCTGGAGCCCAGCCCGGGGAGGACAGCCTCCAGACTGGATGTCTTGCAGGGACCCAGGCAGCATTTCATTCTACCTCTTGTATCTGCTTCTCTCTGAGGTTCTTGCTCATTCCTTCCCTTTCTGAAGACCACCTTTCTTGACTCCTTGGACCACATACGTAGTAGCTATAGGTCCATCCAAAGAGAGAGATTACATTTCACCCTTCATCTCCTCACATTCCCTGGAGAGAGAATCTCTTTGGTCCCCCTGAAGTGGCCAGGGCCTTCCCTGGATGGTGAGGGCCTGGGGGCAGAACATTGCACAAACGGCTCTTAGGAACTTGCTTTGTGGATGTGTTTTACATTTGGGCAGGGGAGCATTTTTAATAAGGCAGTCAATCTGATAGGAGTGTACCCTATTGGGTACATTAAATGTTATAATACACTTAATACCTCCTCCTGGAGTATCCCATTCGTCCTGTAGTTTTAGGAGAAACATTATTTTGATATTAAAGCAAGTGCATAGTTGAAATAGGAACCGAGGTAGAATATAGGCAAGAATTTTTAAGATAACCATGAGGGGAAAATAGTTTAATTTTGTATTTGGGACATACTCCTCTGCTGTTGAGATACTTTGGTAGGGTAGTTGAGGAAACACCAACTTTCTGGCCAATTGTAAGCTGGAGTTGGAAGATTAACATGAAACCATCTAGTAAGCTAGCGAGTGCTTTCTCCTATTTCATTTCAATGAGGCCAGAAGATTTGCTGTCTGCATATGGTAGAATTGGGCACGGAATACTCCCACTGGTGGTGGCTGAGCTAAGAAACATTAATGTACTCTCTCAAGGAACCTTGGACTGATTATTGATGTTGTTTCTAGAATGAGGCCGAATAACAAGATTTAGCTAATTCTGGAGGCCACGGTGTGCTTGTAAAACACTTAACTCTTTTTCTTGTTGACTGTGAGACCACACAGAGCCACCCATGTCTCCTCATAGCCCACTTCACATAGCATGACTTTGTTTTTCTGGGCTACAGAGAGAAGATAAAACTCTAACCACAGGGCCTTCTCTCCACTGAGCTGAGGCCGCAGCTAAAGTGCTTTTCTGTGATTTAAATGCCTACATGGAAATACCTGGAGAGATAGTAAAGAATTGCTTTATAGGGACTTCTGTTAATATCCTTCTGATTTTCAAGGCTATCCAGGTGTCTTTATATATATATATATATATATATATATATATATATATATATTCCACACATGTGTGGAATGAATGAATGAATGAATAAATAAATCAATATTCCACACGTGTGGGATAAATATCTATCTATATTTGTATAGAATAACTCATTAATAGAATAATGCAAAAATCAGCATTATTGAAGGTATTATTACACTACTCACTGTGTCTATTGACATGTATAGAATGTGTGTGGATGTGTATGTAGATAATAGATAGCAATAGAATACTGTGTGTATCGACATTATTGGATATGTTAAATAAACTCTTCATTGTGCCTATTGGCATCTTAGAATAGGATTCTTATCATGCCTGACACTATAGAGAATTTAAAAGCAACCAGTGTATAAATTGGGAATGCTACCTGGGCTTTTTACGAATCCCCTTTCAGTGTTTCCTGAAAGATAAAAATAACTTCTCCAGAACATTAAGCAGCAGTTTGAAAAAATGAAATTACTCATGGTTACGCCACCGTCATACAAAGGCTTTTGGTCATTTCTGAGCAAGGGAACAAGAACAATACAAAAAAAACCTCTTTGTAATAGGACTGAGGAGTCCCGAATCCTCCCCTTCAGGGAGCACCCAGAGGATAAGAGAGAGATGTGGACATTGATCGTGGATGCCCATGATCATGTCTTACCTCACCTCTGCAAAGAGCTAAAAGTCAAAACTGTTTGTCTTTGGCCTCTGCTCTTTCTTAGGTAAAAGATTCAGTAAGCGTGAAGTGGTCACGTGACTTGGCTCTGGTGTTGTCTTTTAGAACAACTCTTTTCAAACCACTACGGTAGTAAATACAGATCTTTTGCTAATCAGGGTTAAAAAATCAATATAAAACCTTAAGCCTCTTGTTAAGATTTAGTTTAAAGTGAGAATTTTGCAGCTAAAATACTTGAAAATTTGGGGACTATTTTAAAAGCATAGATACCAGGCTGTAACCCTAAAGATTTTGATTTGCTGGGCCTGGAGTGGAGGGCGGCAAGGGTCTATATTTTAAAAAGGCCCTCATAGGGATTCTGGTTTGTGACTAAACATTTGGGTAATAGAGGAGATGAGAGGCAGAGTGGCAGAAATCTAAAAAAAGTGTGTATAACAATGTATCTAATGCCTTTTCTTTTTCGCTGAAAGATTGAAGAGTTTTATTGTGCATAGTGTTTTGAGGAGCTTTCTTAAGTAGAACTTAAGGAAAACAAAATCTAAAGAATTATTTTTTTTCCCCTCTGATTTAGTACCTACCTAGCAATTTCAGGATAAAAACAAAAAAGAGATCTTATAATAGCTATTATCCCATAGTGAAAGGATAATCCTTTGTCTTCAGAGTGTAGTTGACTGTGAAAACAAGGACTGATGTGTAAATGTTAATATTACTCTTAGAATGTGGGGTATAGTGATCATAAGGTGTATTTTGGGGAAAAAATTAAGCAGTGAGAACATTCTTGTTCACATTTTTATAGCTAACATTGACATTTATGCCCCAGTTGTTGAAATCTAGGAGGTTTGGGAGACGAGCTGGAATTTGGGTCCACCCAAGTGTAAATCTAGACGGACCAGTCATTTAGTTTGCACACAGTTTTCAGAAATGAAATTAAGCCAACTTTGTTTTGAAATATGTGAATCACAAGAGCACTAAGACCCAGAAAGATTAATGGGCAAAGAATAGGAACAGATTTTTCACAGGAGGATATACTTGCAAACATGCCAGTAGAGAGACATTTTGCTCCAAATCAAAGAAATGGAGTTCAAAAAAATAATGAGAAATCATTTTATGGATATTAAATTGATATAAATATAAGCAAACCAGAGCTGATGTGACCTCAGAAAATGGGTATATTCTTACATTTCTGGCAGCAACGTTAATAGCTCAGTTCTTTGGAAAGCACATTGGCAGTGAGTGCCGAAAATCACACCCTTTGACCCAGGCACCCAGCTCCGTGGAATTTCTTCTGAAGAAAGAATAAGGGCTATAAGAAAAAAAGGCATTTATTGTGTTGTTCTTTCTTTCTTTCTTTCTTTCTTTCTTTCTTTCTTTCTTTCTTTCTTTCTTTCTTTCTTTCTTTCTTTCTTTCTTTCTTTCTACGTTTATTTATTTATTTTTAGGGTGGGAGAGCAGAGAGGGAGAGAGAGAATCCCAAGCAGCCTCCATGCTGTCAGTACAGAGCCCAACCTGGGGCTTCATTTCACAAACTGAGATCATGACTTGAGCCAAAATCAAGGGTTGGAAGCTTAACTGACTGAGTCACCCAGGTGCCCATGTTGTTATTTCTGATAGTGAAAAATTAGAAAGAATGTAGTTGGCCAACAAGGACCAAATACAGTTGGAATATTTTTTAGATATCCCAAATGATACTCAGGAAGTCTGCAGAAACAAAGAAAAAGGTTTGGAAGAAAGCATAGTGAAATGTTTATACATATATTATAATGAAATATGTGAAAATATCATCAATAAATGATTTTATTATGGTGCTGGCAATATATGTATATTTTAAAACATTAAAAACATTTTAGCAATAAATAAATAAGAGATATTTTAAAAGGAGCATTATAAAGTTTGTTATACCTGGAATAAATTTCCTTCCTTCTTAGAATAATACTGAGTGAAATAAAATGTTTTTCATTTGAAATTTGAAGGGCTTTACAACTTTTCTCCTTTTACTAGCTTACTTCCCAAAATGAATTTTCTAGCCACCTTATTTGTCTTTTCTGCTTTTAAAATTTTATAGACATCCAAACCAAGTCTTTGCTGACTTTGGGGTCAAACTGGATTTAAATCCTATTTCTACCACTAACCAGGTGTAGATCCTGGAGAAACTATCTGACCACTCTGGGTTTCAGTTTCCTAACCTGGAAAATGGATATGATAATGGCCTGTATCTGATGTGAACTAAATGATATAATGCATGTGGCAAACAGTATGGAGGTTCCTCAAAAACTTAAAAATACCATATGATCCAGTAATTCCATTTATTTACCCAAAGAAAATGAAAACATTAATTTGAAAGGATCTGTGCACCCCTGTGTTTATGGCAACATTATTTACAATATCCATGATATGGAAGCAACCTAAGAGTACATTGATAGATGAATGGATAAGGAAGATAGGTGTGTGTGTGTGTGTGTGTGTGTGTGTGTGTGTGTGTCTGCATGTATAAAATGGAATATTACATAGCCATAAAAAGGGATGAGATCATGCCATGTTGCAACAATATGGATGGACCTAGAGAGTATTATGCTAAGTGAAGTCAGACTGAGAAAGACTAATACCGTATGATTTCACTTATAAGTGGAATCTTAAAAAAAGCCCAAATGAACAAACAAACAAAAAGCAGAGTTGGACTGGTAAACACAGAGAAAGAACTGATGGTTGCCAGAGGGTAGAGGAGTGGGGGGGGGGGCAGGCAAAATGGGTGAAGGGGAGTGGGAGATACAGGCTTCCAGTATGGAGTGAATAAGTCGTGGGAATAAAAGGCAATGTATACGAAATATAGTCAATGATAATGGAGTAGTGTTGTATGGTGACAGATGGTCACCTGCCATCTCAGCTACCCTTGTGGTGAGCATAGCATAACGTTTAAAATGGTTGAGTCACTATGTTGTACACCTGAAACTAAGAGTCGAATAAGAACAAATTCTTTAAGTGCATAATGAGGTGCCTGATACTAAAAGTACTCAACAGTATAAGCTATTATTCTTTACCCATATTTGGGAGGCACTCATGATTGCCCACCCGACTATCTTTCTTGTTAACAGAACCCAATTTTGTTCAGGCATCCAGGTGCAATATGCTCAGCCTTAGGGAGTGAAGGAAGACTTCTTTGCTAATCAGGAAAATCTTATTCCCATTTGGCACAAATTGGTCTAGAAGTGGTCATGTGACTTGGTTCTGGTGCATGAGACTTGTTGGAAAGTCAGAAAGGGGCTTCTGGTAAAGATATTCTTCCTTATTCTTCCTTTATAAAAAAAAGAGAGGTACAGAGAAATATGTACACCTCACCGTCTCCTTGCTCTACCTTTCTTGCTTTGGACATTCTTGTGTGATGATATGTTCTTAGGAACTGGTGTGGCCATTTTGCAACCATAATGGGGTGGTTGCCAGTAATCAGGGTGACAGAGCAAAAAGATGGAAAGAGCCTGGTTCTGAATGACAGCAATGAGCCACTAAACGACCTAGTTGCTTAACAACTCAGCCTAGAATCACCTACCTCACAAGATTTTAAGAGAGAAAATGTCCAAATTGCGTAGACAAATTGTAATTGTATATTCTGATATTTGCAGCTGAAAACATCCAAACTGATAGATAAAGTCAGGTTAATTGTCATTGTCTGATGTGCTGATTTTAAAATTATGTCACCCAAAGATACTGTTTCTCATGAGTGGATTAAAATTTCTTAAAAAAAAATTTAGTGTTTATTTATTATTGAGAGACAGAGAAACACAGAGCATGAGCAGGGGAGGGGCAGAGAGAGGGGGAGACACAGAATCCGAAGCAGGCTCCAGGCTCCCAGCTGTCAGCACAGAGCCCGACGTGGGGCCCAAACTCACAAACTGCGAGATCATGACCTGAGCCAAAGTCAGTCGCCTAACCAACTGAGCCACCCAGGTGCCCCATTTAAAAAAATTTTTAAATGTTTATTTATTTTTGAGAGAGAGAGAGTGAGCGAGTGCGAGTGGGGGAGAGGCAGAGAGAAAGGGAGACATAGGATCTGAAGCAAGCTCCAGGCTCCAAGCTGTCGGCACAGAGCCTGAAGTGGGGCTCAAACTCACAAACCATGAGATCATGACCTGAAGTCGGACGCTCAACCGACTGAGCCATCCAGGTGCCCCTGATTAAAATTTCTGGAATAAGCATTCTCCTATAGTCTTTCACCTTAGATATAAGATTTTCATTATAGAAATAATACTTTTAAAATTTAACCTTAGTTAATAACTGTCTTGTATATTTTGAGCCCAGAAATGTCTTTGAAAAATGCTTTGATCAAGGGTGCCTGGGTGGCTCAGTCGGTTAGGTGTATGACTGTTTTGGTTCAGGTCATGATCTCAGGGTTCATGAGTTCAAGCCCTGCATTGGGCTCTGCGCTGGCAGCATGGAGCCTTCTTGGGATTCTCTGTTTCCCTCTCTTTCTGCCCCTCCCCTGCTCATACTCTCTTTCAAAAATAAATAAATAAAATGTTAAAAGTATATTGATCATAAAAGTGAAATGTAGATGGACTTGTATGTTTTTAATTATCAATATGAAAAATATTCCCCAAATAAATACTGTAACGATGTAGACATTTTGGTGAGAGTGAATATAAACTTGTAACTCTACAATTGATGCTCTAGCTGCAGCTGTGGTAGGATTATGGCTTAATATTTTGAATATCTGTTTAAAAATAAATTTTAATGGGGCGCCTGGGTGACTCAGGTCATGATCTCACGGTTCATGGGTTCGAGCACCGTGTTGGGCTCTGTGCTGACAGCTCAGGGCCTGGAGCCTGCTTCAGATTTTGTGTCTCCCTCTCTCTCTGCCCCTCTCCCATTCACTCTCTCTCTCTCTCTCTCTCTCTGTCTCAACAATAAATAAACATTAAAAAAATTAAAAAAAGATAAACTATAGTACAGCTGATGAAGAGATTATGTGTTTTAGTGGATGTGTTTGCTGAAATTGCATATCTAAAATAAGCAGGAAATTGTTATTTTTCTTTGCATTTTCATAGAAACTTTTTCATCCCCCAGAGTACTGTTTCAATAAAAGCATGCTGGTGGTCACCAGATTCTCCCACACACAGAGCAAAATTGGGAAGTTCTTGTTCTTTATGTGAATCTTGCCCTATTTCAAGGTTAAATTGATAGAGGTACTTGTTAAATGTATTTTCTTTTTTTTTTAAGTACAATTTATTGTCAAATTGGCTTACATAAAGATGTATTTTCTAGTGGGATTTTCATAGTCAAAGCAAGCTGTATAGCACATTTTTCTTACATATTACAGAATTTTCAAGAACAGAAAACTCTTCTTCTTGGTCTAGCTAAAAATGTTAGTTCTCCCTAAGCAAAATTTTCACTTGTCTGCAGCAGCCTTGCCATCATTCCTCAAAGTACATATACTTCAGTGCATCCCTCCACATGGACACCGCAGGCTACCTCTGCTCCGAATCCCTTCTTTTCATCTTCCCAGAGATCCTTCTTCATCTGTAGGAAAAGACTTTCTCCCACAGTCTTGCACCATTGCAAATTGGTCTTTGTATTATTAGTCAGCGTTCTCCAGAGAAACAGAACCAGTAGGAGATATAAATACATACATACATACATACATACATACATACATACATAAAATAATTATTATACAGAATTGGTTCACATGATGTTAGAAGCTGGGAAGTCCAAAATCTGCAGTCCAAAATCTGACAGACTGGAGACCCAGGAGAGTGGATGCAGCTCTCACTGGAACAGGTACAGTTCCAGTCCCAAGGTAGTCTGCTGGAGAATTCCTCTTTGCTCTGGAGCCTGGCCTTTTGGTTCTATTCAGGCCTTTGACTGTTTGGACGAGGTCCACCCATGTTATGGGGGATACTGCCTTACACCAAAGTTCACCCATTTAAATGTTAGTCACACCAAAAACATCCTACAAGTTGACACTTGAAATTAATCCTTCTAGTTCCCTCCAGATTCAAGGTAATTGAGCTCTGCTTTCTGTCCCTCTGGCATCATTGGGCAGGAAGTCAAGAGGGATAAGTATGGATACAACTACTTTTTTTCTCCTCTACTTCTGGGTTGTTCCAGTAATTGGGGAGCAGGGAAGTGGGAAGGAGGATGATAAGCACCAGAACCATTATTTATTGTGCACACTTGACAAAGTGAATGTCTTAAGCTCACAGAAACTGCAACATGGGGCTCTGTGGCTAGCCACTTTCCAGTTTTCCTTGGGCACCTCCATTCCTCAGCTAGGACTTTTGGACTGAGTCAGGCAGAACTTTCTTTACCATGGAAGAGGCTGTGTTTGAGAGAAAATAATTGCTCTTCACAGCTAGGACCCTTGCACCGGACTTGAGAGGAATCCTGGGTTCTTGTCTTCACTCTTTTGTGTGGTTTTAGGTAAGTTAGTCATCATCTTTGTGTGTCAGTTTCCTCATCAGCCAAATGGGGATAGTAATAAGATCTCAGAACATTGCTGTGGGGATTCTGTCAGAGGTTGTGTGTAAGTGATTGGTACCGTATAATGTACTAATGAATCTAGTTAGGGTTTTTACTTTGTGTCACTTGTTACCACCAGATAAAACCTAATTTATATAGGGAAATTAATTTTACTCTAGGTATGCAGGAATTTTGCCAATATGATTGCCCTCTGATAGATTTGCCAAATTTTCTCTCAAGGTACAAAATGGTGTATTGTAGGGAATTTGTTTCCTGGATTGGGGAGCTGTATTTCAGCACCCCGCACACCCACCCCCCCCCCCTCCTCAGCCACGTAACTTGTAACACATCCAGGATACAGGCATGTCCCTGCTGCCTTGGTTGGAAGCCCTTGCTGACAGTGAGATGAATAATTAACCTAACAAGTTCTTGTATGATTTCTTTGTTGCCTGGTGTCATCTTCAGAGATGAGACTTCCTGAGCAGAAGCTGAAACCATTTTTCCCTCCATGGCACTGAAAATAAGGACCATGCTTGAATGGAATAAAAACTATTTGTTCATTAGCTTGGACACTCATTCAATCAATGCATATTCATCACGGGGACCACATTGTGAACGGTGCTGGGCAGGCAGTAAGGAAGGAGCAAAGGGGGAGAGAGGGAAAGAAGACCGAAAAGATGCAGAGATACCCGATGGCTGGGCTGGAGAGTTTGGATTTCATTCTTTTGATGTAAAGCATGGGGATTGCAAGCATTGGGTTTGGAGTGGACCGCCTAGGTTCCAATTCTGGCCCCACTACTTCCTAGCTGTGCAATCTTGGGTAAATTACTAGACAACTCGGTGCCTCTGCTTCTTCATCTGTGAAATGGAAAGAATGACAATATTGCATATAAGTTATAACATGGTGGTCAGGATGAAATGGGAGAATGCATGAACATCACTTAGAGTAAGACCTGACCCTGGCAAGCTGCTGTAGATGTTTGAGCTGTAGAACACATGCAGGTCAGGAAACGGATCTGGCAGGGATATGAGAGTGAGGTGGTACAATGGGGGAGGGCTGAAAGGGTGGTGGCTGGGGACACTGTTGCAGTATAAGCATGGTTGTTGGCGGCACCCGGGGCCTGGGAATTGAAGCCTGCTTTGTAGGGATGGCTGGGCGGAATAGTTTGCAAATGTAGGGGTTTTGTGTGGCAGGGCATAGTTATTTGTGAGATTATAGATGGACTCTCATCTTTTGCCCCATCTCTTCCAGCTCCTTCATTAAAGCCTGGCCTTATCAGAGCTCATGTGGCCATACTGTGCCCGCGTTCCTGATGTCATTTTGTGATTTGGGACAGAATGGAACATTAGGAATGGAACATGGCAGGGAAATCCAAACTACTCACCCTTACTTTCCCCCACTTTCTTCCTTATCTGTTTTCTACTCTCATTAAAATTTTTTTTAACATTTATTCATTTTTGAGAGACAGAGAGATAGAGTGTGAGTGGGGGAGGGGCAGAGAGAGAGGGAGACACAGAATCTGAAGCAGGCTCCAGGCTCTGAGCTGTCAGTACAGAGCCTGATGTGGGGCTCGAATGAGGACCGCGAGATCACGACCTGAGTAGAAGTCGGACACTTAACCGACTGAGCCACCCAGGCTCCCCTCTCCTTTCATTTTAGTGAGATGAAAGAGGTTACATGATATCTGGGTACTGTATTAGAGAATATATTTTATTTCACTTGCCTTCTTTGTTTTTGAAGTGTTTCTGGAGGAATGTAGGTACAACTTTGATTTGCTTCCCCCGTATTCAGTTTCCCAGAATGAGGAAATGGAATGGAAAGGTATTCCAGTGGTGCGGAATGGCGTCAGCTGTGGTGGCTCTGGCTGCTGGCTCACCTGGAGTGATCCATACAGATAAGGAGTTGCAGTCTCAGGGTGATTCTCATGTGACTCTCTGGCAGTTTCTACCACTTTGGGGAAAAATAACCCACAAACAACTTTACCCTCAAGATCCCCCCTTCCCCTTGACCTGAGACAAACTATACCCAATGACCTTTTTATTTTATTAGGTAAATAAGCACCCTCAAGTTAATCTGATTTGTAAATTGAAATTTTCATGTATTTTCTTAAAACAAGCAGTGTATGCATACCCGCAAGATTGGCTGCCCACAGAGCCATCCATTTATCCACATATTTCTACCATGAATGGAGTGGTAGATCATCTTGATGGAGCAAGGGGATAGCTAAAGAGATGATTAGCATCACTGCTTGAGATCTATAGTTGGCTCTCTTTTAAAAAATCATCAAATCAGGGGTGCCTGTGTGGCTCAGTTGGTTGAGCACCTGACTCTTGATTTCGGCTCAGGTCATGATTCCAGGGTTGTGGGATTGAGCCCCGTGTTTCCCTCTCTCTGCCCTTCTCCCCTGCTTGCGCACTCTCTCTCTCTCTCTCTTTCTCTCTCTCTCTCTAAAATAAAGTTAAAAAATATTAAAGGGGACCTGGGGTGGCTTAGTTGGTTAAGCATCTGACTTCGGCTCAGGTCATGATCTCACAGTTCATGAGTTCGAGCCCTACGTCGAGCTCTGTGCTGACAGCTCAGAGCCTGGAGCCTGCTTTGGAGTCTGTGTCTCCTTCTCTCTCTGTCCCTCCCCCACTCATGCTCTATCTCTGTCTCTGTCTCTCTCTCAAAAATAAATAAAGATTAAAAAATTTTTTAAAATATGTTAAAAAAATGCTTTGGGGGTGGGATGGGTACTGGGTGTTATATATAAGAGATGAATCATTGGGTTCTACTCCTGAAGCCAAGGCTGTACTGTATGTTAACTAACTTGAATTGGAATTAAAAAAAATCATCAAGTCAAAGCTTGGCATTAGTTAGATTTGTTGAGGGTAGAAAGTGAATAATAAATCATTTTTGTAAATGTTGTACTTTTCCCCATCTTGCATTTCCTTCTCTCTCCAGCAACAGTTTCAACTGACATATGAGGTACATGTAGTATTCTGTCCCAACTCTGTCTTTACATATACTTGGTGACAGTGAATAGAAATGATTACTAGCAGGGTCGCCTGGGTGGCTCAGTTGGTTAAGTGTCTGACTTGGGCTCAGGTCATGATCTCATGGTTCCTGAGTTCTAGCCCCATGTGGGGCTCTGTGCTGACATTGCGGAGCCTGCCTGGGATTATCTCTCTCCCTCTCTTTCTGCCCCTCCCTTGCTTGCAAGCTCTCTCTTTCTCAAAAATAAATAAAACATTAAAAAAAAAAGAAGGATATGATTACCAGCAAAAAGACATTAGAAACATTCCTAGATCCTTCCAAAAAACAGGAGAATAAACAAAAACTACTGCCTGCTGCTTAGGTGGTGACCAATCTTGCAGCTGATAGTCTTCCTATTTGCTAAGTTGATAAGAGAGTGGGAAGCAATTTTCCTCTAATGCCATTGTATTCTGTGATGTATACATTTATCTGTTTTCCGATCACACCATGGGTAGTTGCTTAAGAGAGTCTTGTCCAAGCATTTCAAAAATTATTCTCCTTGTTGTATGGCTGCTGACATGAACTATTAGGAAACTTGAACATTTAACAGCAGTTACTTCCTCTGTCATTTATAGCCAACTAAGTTGTTTTGAATTTCTTTGCACTTTTGAGGTGTGGTCCATGTGTGAGGAGTATTTGGCTGTTTTGGCATTTCTGTCCTGGAATATGATGACAATGACATTTGCTAACTTTTATACCTAGGTCATTTCATGTCCGTGTTCATGGGCGACATAACAGTTCTGTGTTTATTAGTAATGCTGTTGATTTCTTAACTCCCTTGTTTTGGACCCACAACTTTCTCCTGTATTTCCTTTGTGTGTTTCCTTGGCCTTCACTTATGTTTCAATATGTTAGTTTTAGGGAGGCCCAACTAACTTGAACTTATTAACACTGATTCAGTTAACACGAAGCTTAGAGTTTAGGCCCAAATTTCTCTTACTTATAAAACATTACTATTTTTATCTTGAAGCTGTACTTCTGTGGGGCTGGATTTCTTGTTTCTTAGGCTCTTTAGGAGTTCTTTTGAGATAGGATTACAATCTTCCTTTCTCCTATTGGCTGGAACAGTGACATCTTAAGACAAATTCAGCAGTGTGAACTAGAAACATATTGTATATTTGGTGAACATATGTGTAGAGTAAATACTAAAAAAACCAGTAGACTTAGTTTATTTTTGTTTTGTTTTGGTTTGATCTGTGGAAATTTATTCCTCTAAATGAAGAACTTTTCTAATACAGTTTTGTGGGTCCACTTTAGTCATTAGAACACTAGCTCAATGAAACCAATGGAAATCTCAACACCTTATAGAAACTCAGTCCTAGTAGAGCTGTAATTAGAGCAGGGCAATGTAATTTCCTAACCAAATACGTTTGCTGCTTATTTGGCTAGTCACAGAATTTAGGACTCTTTACTCAGGTCTGGAAGCAAAGAAACTTGTAACTATTTGTGGCCCTTACATCTGGCTGTTAGCCTGGTGGGTTGAGAAGTCTGACAGAGGGGGCTTTGGGCTGATGTAATTTCCCTGGGTTTCTCCCCTTTGAGTTGCAGAGAGTACTCTGAGATGTTCTGGTCTCATCTTGGGCAATGAGGCAAATAGAAGCTTCCTTTGCCTCTCTTGATAAGGGAATAAAATCCCAAACTCTGCCTGAATTAGTGTATCCTGTTGACCATTCTTGACCTTCTCTCCAAGCCAAAAGGAAGAGGGCCATTCCCAGAAGCATGGGAGCATATTCAGTGGGGAGAACGGCCTGATAGGGTGAGAAGAAGAGTTCTTTTGTTCATGGTGAATCCGGAGAGGTGGCCTTGCCAGTTCAGTCTCATCACTGTGGTTCTAACTGGGGACACAAACACCTAAGCAAGAAAGTGGTTTATAGGATTGCTAAAGATAGGCTTTAGATGCCTGGATTCTCCTGTCTCCTTTGAGAAACCTGGTGTAACTGGAAACGTAGGACGCCTCAGGATCAAGCATCACTGAACATTTTTTTCTTTTGGCCAGAATTAAATTGCTTTTACTTCTCTAGAGAGTCCAAGTTAGGATGATAATCAAACTGAAATCCAGTAAGACAAAGCAACCCATCATATCATAAAATATTGGCTACATAGATCAGTTACAACTTTTGTTTTTCTATGCTGATTGTTGTCTTTATTATTTTATAAAGAGTATTAAACATAGTTAGGTAATTAGCTACTAAAATAGCCGGTCATGAAGAAAGATCTGCTTTTATGGAATTCTCCAAGAATAATCACACATTTCCTGGAGTATAATAGGCATGCAATAAATTGGTAGAAGAATGAATGATGGAGTTTAAAGATCTATTCATAAGTTTTGTTTGCAATGCACCCCAGCAAGTTTTTATATATAGGACACTATTAAAAGATAAATCAAGAAGTTAAACCGAAAAAGAGACATTTTAAATGATTAAGGGGAAAAACACAATAGATAAATATATTTTTTTGAGATTAATACTGTACAAGTATTTTTATAATGTTTGCAGGCTTTAGTTTATATATTAGTAGTCTAAAGAGTTTCTTTTTCCTCTTTTGGGTCACCAGCACTTTGTGGTAAATCATCAAAATCTTCCTTTTTATTACTCACATTAATACCAGAACCTGGCATACTGGAGGCATACAATAAATCTTTAAAAACAATAAACACCTCAGGGTGCCTGGCTGGCTCAGTAGGTGGAGTGTGTGACTCTTGATCTTGGGGTTGTGAGTTCAAGCCCCATGTTGGATGTAAAGATTATTTAAAAATAAAATCTTAAAAAAAAAAAGAAGCAAAAAAACAAGGGTGCCTGGGTGGCTCAGTTGGTTGAGCGTCTGACTCTTGATTTCAGCTCAGGTCGTGATCCCTGTATCAGGTTCTGTGCTGTTGACAGCATGCAGCCTGCTTGGGATTCTTTCTTTCCCTCTCTGTCTCTCTGTCTCTCTTTCTCTCCCAAAATAAATAAATAAACGTTAAAAAAAAAAAGATTTTCTCTCTCTAAAATAAAATAAAAAAATAATAAAATCTTTAAAAAATTATTAAAAAACAATGAATACCTCTATTTTTTGTGAGAAAGAAAATTCTCACCTTCGTTGCTTCTGATTCTTAAAAATATTAAAATAATATAGATCCAAATATTATTTTTCTCTTATCATCTGTAAGCTTTTCAAATTATAAAAGCAATATAAATTTATTACAGAGAATTTGGAAATACAGAGAATTAAAATTACTTGTAAACTTCAGTACCCAGAGATAGCTCTATTTAATTTTGATATATTTCTTTCCAGTCCAGCATTTTGTTATGTGTACTCTACAGAGGACTTGCCATAGAAAATGCTCTGATAAACAAGAGTTCAAGTAGAAAACCTTGGCTCTCTTGTACATCCATAATGCATATTGACAATAATAAAGGCTCTGAGAAGGTTTGCAAGAAAGAGATCTTCTTCATTTTTTAATCCATGTTTCCCAAGCTTATTTGACTACTAAGCCCTGTGTGTGTGTGTGTGTGTGTGTGTGTGTGTGTGTGTGCACCTGTATGTGTGTGTGTAATGCCTATTAGCGTCCTCTTATTTTGACAAATTTATTTCTTTTTCCTTTTCTTCTTTGAAGATGTAAGCTTTTCTGAATGTCTGCTCTTGCTATGGAAAATTCCCTTTTAATTTTCTAGGCCTGATCTTTTGGTAGACTTCAGAAAGAGGACCAAGATTCAGAAGGAGAAAATTTGCCCTGGAAAGTAGGAATAATCTTCAAAGCCTGATCATTGTGGGCTGCATAGCACGATTTTATGTACCGCCAGTCCAAAAATTAAATGTATTCATGATTAATAGGATGCTTCTGAGTTTTTGCCAGCTGTGGATTGTGTATCTGGGGAAGCTGATGGGGAGGCCTTTGATCACAGTTTAGCTTGTTGTAGAATTTCCTGTCTCCAAAGAACAGACACTTACTTTTAAGAGAAGATGGGTGTGTTCCAGTGGGGGTAGGGTGGGTGGGGCACAGACCATAAAATTGTGAGATATGGTTATTATATAGTATACCATGTCCTTGAATCTGTCTTTCTGAGATGACTCCTACCCACAATAAAACATTACCATGTGCTGCTGTGGTTAATCAAAAAACTTACTTCAGGACTGCTGTAGCCACACTAAATCTAAACTGGGCATAAAGCACCATCACCTTCAGATAAAGTCTTGCTAGAAACAAGTGAGGTAGCATCTCTAGCAGTTTTGTGGATGTTTCCTTTGGGCTTCTATCAACTGTCATTAGTGTCACTAGATTGCTGTGTATAGAGCAGTATTAGGGATTTCCACCTTGCTTCTTACCCAGCTTTTCCTCTTGATTCCTAAAATGCCAACTTAGTGGTTGCAGTTTGAACAACTCTTTCTTTTAAAATTTTTTAAAAGTTTATTTACTTTTGAGAGAGAAGAGAGAGAGAGAGAGAGAGAGAGAGAGAGAGAAGCGTGAGCAGGGGAGGGGCAGAGAGAGGGAGACACAGAATCCGAAGCAGGCTCCAGGTTCCAAGCTTGTCAGCACAGAGCCCCACACGGGGCTTGAACTCACAGACTGAGAGATCATGACCTGAGTGAAGTTGGACGCCTAACTGACTGAGCCACCCAGGCACCCCTGAACAACTCTTTTTAATATTTATTTATTTTGAGAGAAAGAGAGAACATGAGTGGGGGAGAGGGGGAGGGAGAGAGGGAGAGAGAGAGAGAGAGAATCCCAAGCAGGCTGTACACTGTCAGCACAGAGGCCGACACGGGGCTCAAACTCATGAACCATAAATCATGACCTCAGCCAAAACCAAGAGTTGGATGCTTAAATGACTGAGCCACCCAGGTGACCCCGAACAACCTTTTTAAAAAAGAAGGTATCAACCTGATTTGACCTACCTCTTGAATGTATATTTCTATGTGAATTTTATTTTATAACCAACAATTCAACCATTGGTATTTTAGGAAGTGTAGAAATCATATAACCAAAAATGCATATAAGGGGGTATGTTTGAGAGATTCACAGAAAAATGAAAAGCCCTTCATCTGACTGAAAACTCACATTGAAACCATTTGAGAAAAATTAGACTGGTTGCGTTTGGTTTTTATACAAGTGTTCACCTGGTCACATTTTGCCCTCTTGTTCAGGGTCTGAAATCCATCTAGATATTAAAACTCCCAAAGACAGGTTACTGACCTCAAGGAAGGTATGAAGTAGAATTGGCAGGTATATAAAATGTGAAACTTTGCTTTCTGGGACAGTGTAAATGTTGCAAAAGTCTTTATGAAGTTAGAAAATAAAGTCAAAGCAGAATGAAAAGCATTTCACAACTCACGTGAGATTGATCGCTTCGTTATCTTACATGGATACTAACTTGTTTCCTCACATCAAGGCTGGAATTACTTGTTGTTATTGAACAGACAGGTTTCCTCTTCCCTTTTGGTCAGCCTTGACTGCTTAGGTAATGTCCACTTGGGGAGAGACTTGCTATTACCGGGAACAGCAAACTGGGTCCCCTCAAGTATTTTTGCATTCCAGTATCCAGTCTTCCTTTCTTTAAAAGTAATATAAGCTTTTCCTAGAGTAAGGACTATCTTTCTAAACTTCCCTTGCCACTAGGTATGGCTGTGTGACTACATTCTGGCTAAAGGACTTAAGCATGAAATCTTCAGAAAGGGGATACATCCCCCCTTCTTTAATCCATTCTTTTTTCCTGATGCCTGGAATTGGATGAGATGGCTGTACTTGAGGAACCATTATGGATCAAGTAGAAGCATGAAGCAGATGCTGAGGAGAGCTTTGCAGGAAGGTAAATGGAACCTGGGTCTTTATTACTGTAGAGCACTATACAGTCCTGGGTAACTTCCTTTAGACAGACCCTTGTTTATGAGGGAAAATAGGCATCTACCTTGTTTAAGCCATTGTTGTTTGGAGTTTTCTGTACTATCCTGAGGAACCTCATCTTCTATCATATTCTGCTATCTTTAGGGCTGAACCAGTTCTTTGTCAGGGCCATGATCATAGCACAGACCACAGTAAACCACATTCACTGAGAAGAGTCAACTTACTAGCACTATATTGAGGCATTTGACCAGGCAATTCTCAGGATGGATTCTTTGTCTTCACCATTTACTAGGGCAGGGTGTCAGGACATGCTAATCCATTCAGCTAATAATTGAGTGCCTATTATGTGCCAGGAACTGTATTAGACTCCAAGAATCCAGTGAGAGCAAAACAGCCATAGTCCCTGCCCTGACAGAGCTTGTAGTCTGGTATGGAAGATGGATATTAATCAAAGGACCATAGTTAGGTAATTAGTCTACAGACTGTGATAAGTGCTCTGTGGAAAAGCACAGGAAGCTATAAGAACCTATATTAACAGAGAAATCTCATGTAGGCGAGGGAGTAGAGGAGGACTAGGTGGGGAGGCTCTCCTGGACAAGGGGCTTTTGGATTGAGATCTGAAAGGCGGATTCGATTTACTTACATGAGGAAGGGTGTGTATGATGTTTTAGAGAGAGGGCATGGTCTGTGCAGAAGCTCTGAGGAGGTAGAGAGCTGGTGCATCTAGGAGTGGAAAGGTCACTGTTGTGTTACTGGTGCACAGTGAACAAGGGAGAGCAGTGTAAGTAAACTGCACTTCCTTGGCTAGGATGGCATTTTTCAGGAAATAAGCATTACCTTTTATTATGAAATTATTTTAGAGTCTGATTGTTCATTTTATATTTATTTTTAGTTTATTTCTGAGAGAGAGAGAGAGAGCACGTGCAGGAGGGTCAGAAGGAGAGGGAGAGAGAGAATCTCAAGCAGGCTCCACACTGTCAGCTCCACAGAGTCCATTGCGGGGCTTGAACTCAAGAACCGTGAGATCATGACCTGAGCCAAAATCAAGAGTCAGAGAGTCTTAACTGACCAAGCCACCCAGGTGGCCCAAGAATCTGAGCGCTTAATTCCTAATCTGTCACACAATAGATAACACAATCAGACCTTTAATATCCTTGGGAATGATGCTCTAGGATGTGTAACTAAGCTCCAGGTTCCTTTTCGTGCAATTCTTGTGTATCAGCTGTCATTTGCGCATTTGTGCAGGTGGACAGTGGGCACAAATGGAACCAGCATTAAAGACATCACACAAACTGAAGCTCCTAGTGAGAATGCTAGTGCCGTGAAATGTTTTTAATGAGCACGTTTCCTTGAGTAGAGCCCCATTCCTAAAAGAAAATGATTTTAGCAGAGTAGCTTGAACACACGTGAGTTAGTGAGTCTCCTTTTTTGAGAAAGGTATTGCTGAAATGGCACCTTTTAAGTTAATGCTAGTGAAAGGAAAAACAGCAGAGGCAGGAAAATATTTATTTTCCAAACGTGTTTTATTTATAGATTGGTGAGTTCTTAGAAAAGATGATTTAATAATTGATTCCTTCTTTGTTTTGAACAAATACGGTATTTTGTGCCTTTCTTTTAAGCATAGTAACTAGTACTGAAACATTCAAGAGTGCAGTACTGTAGGAGAACAAAGGTCTATTCTTGGGGAAAAAAAATAATACAGTCAGCTATTATTCAAGACCCACAATTGATGGCAAGCGACTTTAAGGAGTCGCGTTTGCTCTAAAGACGAGTCTATGCTGCCTCTTACACTATTGCCATCCCTGCTGCTGCCCCGGCTTCAAAGAACGCTTTGTTCCATCCATTTTCTTGCCTTCTGGTGAGAGACAGACAGCAATGTCTTGCTTCTCACCATTTCCCCTCTAATATTTCTGAATGCTGATGTGCCTTTGCTACTTCTGGGAGAGTCAAAGGCAGCATAGTATTCAGGTCTTCCCCTTCACTGTGTACTCTGTACCAACTTGGGCCTGGTGTGGTACAGTGACTCACTTTTTCTCAGTAGCTACTGTAAAGTTTCTTTCTGTCTTCCCCTTCCAACCCTCCTTCCTTCCCTCCTTTCTTTTTTCAGTAGTTTGTTGAGGGGAGAGATTGGCAGTTTGGGGCTTGGATTGAGAGACTCTTTGGGATAAATGGAGAAAGAAAAGGGAAACTTTTTTAGAAGCTCCATAAAAGGAATACATGGGTAACACCTCTAACCATGGAGGTAAGAGAAACTGCTAGGCTCTGTAGACCAAACCAAGCCTCGACATTTTAGGAAGAAGTTAAAACAAGAAATGTTCTATGATATCCTCTGTTTTATTGGCCCAAAGAAACATACCTTTCATGTGGTCTCCTGTTGCTTCTTTTTTTATGAGTTCAGGCTCTACCATTGACTAGCCAGGGAGGTGGGTTCAGGACACTGTTGAGGTAGAGTAGATAGTTCAGACACTTGTGAATGCTTTCCAGATAAGATCACACATCTTCTTAATCTTGTCTTAATTTAGGCAATGGGCACACAGTAGATGCTTAGTGATGGCTTTTTTTTTTTTTGAGAGAGAGAGAGAAAGAGAGAGAGAGAGAGAGAGAGAGAGAGAGAGAGAGAGAGAATCCCAAGCAGGTTCCACACTGTCAGTGCAGTGCTCGATGCAGGGCTCGAACTCGCTAACCATGAGATCATGACCTGAGCCAAAGTCAGACGCTTAACCCACTGAGCCACCCAGGTGCCCCACTGATGACTTTTTAATGTATTGACACAGTCAGTCATCAGGAGAGGGAAAAATGCCTAAAACTTAAATTCTAATCCTTCCAAGAAAGCCTGCAGAAGGGACAAAGGTTGGGGGATTCTGGACATCATTTAGGGTCTGTATTGAGCCTCTTTGTGGCATGTGTCAGGTGTTTACCTCCTGGAGCATTATATCCTCTGCACATCAAGTGTGCCATTACACTCAGATTTCTCTTACAGACAGAATTTATCATTTTATGGTCATAGGATAAATAGCCCCATCAGTTGACTCTGTGTTTTGAGCCCACACTGCAGTGCTGAGGCCCCTGTTCCGAAGGACTTGTTTGCTTTTCTGGTCCCTGAGAGCCCCTCCTAGAGCACTTACTGCCTGTACCATTCATTTGCTCAGCCATCATTTTGCATTGCCCGTCCACTTTACATTGTTAGCTAATTATTTTCTGTGTACAATCCTCATCCCCCCAACTGGTTTATAGCTTCTGGATCTTATACTACTTTTGATCCCCTCTCAGCACACAGTAGACAATCAACAAATATTAAAATCTGGAAGTTTCAAGTGAATATAGTTTTGCTCTTGTAGAAGATTCTGGCAATATCATTTTATTTAGTTCTTTTATAGAACCCAAGACCATGTTTACCTGGGTAGATAATTCCTTAGAGTGTGCTAAGATATTTACACATGTGCCTCTTTCTTTGGTCTTAGCATTGTTAGTGAGAGTGTGTGTGCACATGTGTGTGTGCTGAAGTTGAAGTTTGTAATGCTTCACACAGAAAGCCCATAGGTAGAAGTCCATTCTCTCTGCAGGTAAAACACAGGACGGATTGACCAAATGCTCTCCACAATGAATAAGGAATGCAGTGTGAAAGATAGAGTCTTGAGTCTGAAGTGCTAACACTCTCGTTAGCCTTTTCTTTAAAGGGCTCAGAGTTCACTCTATTTTCCATAAAGAGCCTTCTACTTATCCCTGGGAGGAAGAGGGTGTTAAGAGGAACTTTACTGCACACGGGTTTCAAGTGAAATTTGGAGAGAGGCAATAAAATGGAGTCCATGAGCAATTTAACCTTAAAAGTTTAGCAAAGCTTTGTAATTTTGAAAATTGGGAACCACCAAATTTCTATCAATAGGGTCAAGTAAAGTTTGGGGTATTTACCTAACAGAAACCAGATGCTATTAAAAAGAATGAAGTTGATAGGCATGCACAACATGGGAATAATCTACGAAAAGTCAAAAAAGCAAGTTATAGAGCAATTTGTAAAGTATGATCCCAATTACATAACAAAACATAACAAGAAATTTTTGCATATAGGCACATAAAGTCAATTTGCAGAAAGAAGTCTGGCAGGATTGACAGCAGACAGATTAATGGGTGATTACCTCTGGGAAGTAAAGACAGGTGGGATTTTCTAGTTTACTCTGGTATATTTTTGTATTGTTTGAAACTTTTAAATTGAGAACATATTTATATCTTATTTGGTTGTGAAAACGTAGAAAGAAAAACATACAGCCAGTGGTCCATAGATATTCCCCTGTGGTTTCCCCTTTGTGGTGTCCTATGAGAGAAAACTGGAAGAACAATTGAACAGTGTGTAGTTTTGAATTAATTGCATTATTATTATTATTTTTGGCCAAAGGCGAGTGTGGTTAAACTTGAGTATTGCTAAACAATGAGAAACTGTGATATGAAATAGAATATAAGCAGTTTCTTTTTATTCCCTTTGTTGAGTCAATTTAGAAGTCATCGGATATTGGTTGAACAATAAAGTACAACAATTAGGTTAATAATATCATTTATGTAATCAAACTTATATTTGCTAACAATTCTATCTCGGTTAGAGGCATTCCGTGCGTGAGAGGCATAGTGCTAATTTCCAGAAGGAAGCTATGATGCCACATTTACAAAATGCTCTTGCATATTTTATCCTGTTGGATCCTGTTAAGAGCAATGGCTAAAGTCAGGCAGCGCTGGATCTGCTTAACACAGGAGGAAACAGTCTCAGAGAAAATGAGTGACATAAATCGAGTCACGGTGTAGTAAGTGACAGGGTCCAGACTTGGATGGAGCCAGGCTGTTCAATTTCAGATTTTGTTCTCTTTCTTCCCAGCAGGAGGGTGTGCACTGTAGCAGAGTTGCTCGGGGTAGAATGTACTGGGACCGTGTTTTGTGTCAGTAAAGCCTCAAACCATTGCAAAGTGTTGTGAAAGAGTATTTGGCTTGAAGGGAAAAGATGAGGGTCAAATAAAATAACAAATACAAAAGAACTTTCTCGAAAGACATTTTACAAATGTGATGTAGTGTTTTGGTTGTCACTGGTGTAACAACACATTCCATCTCTCCTTGGTATGCTTTGAGAAGTGCCTGGGCACTCTGCTCTCATTTAGATGGGAAAGCTGATGCGGAGGAAGGGGAGAGGTGAGAAGGGAACAGAGCCAGGAAAGGAATCTCATGAACTGACCTCCATTTGGATCAAATGGGCTTGTTGCCATTAAGAGAAGCTTCTTTCTTTTTTTTTTTTTTTTTAATTTTTTTTTTCAACGTTTATTTATTTTTGGGACAGAGAGAGACAGAGCATGAACGGGGGAGGGGCAGAGAGAGAAGGAGACACAGAATCGGAAACAGGCTCCAGGCTCTGAGCCATTGGCCCAGAGCCTGACGCGGGGCTCGAACTCACGGAGTGCGAGATCGTGACCTGGCTGAAGTCGGACGCTTAACCGACTGCGCCACCCAGGCGCCCCAAGAGAAGCTTCTTTCTAAGAGGAGGTGGGCCTACTGCAGACGCCAAGGGGCTCCTGTTCTCCTGTGTGGACAGATTTTGAGTGACATTTTTTAGTATTGTGCTCAGCCCCTGCACCATATCATTGGAGCTGGGACAGTAGGTGCTTTGGGGGGCTCAGATCAAATGGAATTCACCGTGCGGCTGCCACAAGGGTACCCCATCCTATATCTTTGGATCCGGAAGAGGTTATAAAGGCAAGGCTTTATGCTTCATTACCGGCCTGTAAGGTCATGTGCTTCTTTGAGCATTGGGTTTCTTAAGGACAGACTGGATTATCATCACTTCTTGTTGTTTCGTTCGGTTTTCATAATGGGAAGACTTGAGAACCAAATTGATAATTCAGGCTCAGATAAATTCATTCCCAAGAAGAATGCTGCCAATGACTTAGGTAAAGGCATGTCAATTTTTTGTCAAAATCTGGATTGATTTTCTTCCTCCTCATGGCAGACAGAATGCTATATGTTATCAAACTATGTATTCTTTTTCTTTTGGGCCCATTTTCCAGCCTTTCTTTCAGTTGGCTGGAGACATCTTCTGGGGCCCTGACATCCTCTTCTGGATCCTGTGCTTAGAATTAACAAATGAGGAGACACAAAGTAAAGGATTATGTGTGGGGTTTTATAGGGATGAGACCAGAAAGTAGCCTGTCCTCTCTCCTGGTTTGTTGACTATAAGCACAGGATTTGGAAGAGGGCCCTGAGGCCCTGGAAGATGATGAAGCCACTGGAGGAAGAGGCCCAAGACCCTGAATAGCTGCGTGGAGTCCAGCCCTCTCCTGATCTGCTCTGGACTGTAACATGAGCAAGAAATACTCTCCCTGTGCAATTCCACCAAGATGTAGGGAATGTTTGGTATAGTAGTTCCCTTCCCTGATTAATATACTCTCTCCTCTATTGGAAACCTCTCACCTGTCTTTACTTAATGTTACCTCTTCTCTTTGGTTACTCCAGTGACTTGCACATGTCATAACCTAGGATGTACCCCTCTCTTTGTGGTACCAATGTTACAATTAATTATATACCTTTCTAGCTCACACGGTTTTCCTTTTCAAAATCTTCTTTGGGAGGGATGAGTGTGTAGATCCTCCTCTAACTATCCTTTGAGACTACTAGGAACCAGTCGTGGCATAAGGAGTTTTGATTGCAATCCAAGCAGAAAATTCCTCCTGAATGCTGAGTTCATAGTAGCTTTATTCCCCACAGAGTTCAAATGGTGACATTTCTTAAGGCAGAGGAAGAAAGAGGACAGTCAATCCTTTTATTTAATTTTGGCAAGACTGCGGGTTATGGTGCTCTGGGGAAATGCAGCCACAGATGTATCAACCTTTTAAAAAATTCTTGGCAGTCTAACCTTTAAGTCATAAACCTAAACACAGACAGCGCATCCTCGAAAAAAGCTTGTTGGCTGGCTACATTTGACACCGATATCCCACCTTCCAAAACTGTTCCTTCCAACTTTGTTTGTGAAATGCAAGTTCTGTTTATTTTAATCAGTATCTGTTTCCTAGATTTTTTGGGTGTGTTGTGATTTTTCAGCATATTAGGCAGTTTTATGGTTAGCTCAGCAATCACTGTACTATATAACTTTTGCTGCCAAGTTATGGGTAAGCAGAAGGGATTTTCTCTTTTCCTTTTCTAGTGATAATCTTGCATCTCTGTTTGGGAGGCAGCATAGCAAGGTAGTCAAGATCTTGGCCTCTGGAACCCTACTGCCTGAGTTCTAACACCAGGTTAGCATTTTGCCTGTTGTGTGACTTGGGGCAAGTTACTTCACTTCACTGTGCCTTGTTTTCAGGAACAATAATTTTTCCCACTTCATAGAACCATTGTGAGCCAGAGGGGTTAATTTGCCTATGGACATTAGGTGCATGCTTGGCATGATGTAAGTACTTCATAAATATTACCCATCAATATTCACTGAATGCCAAGCTCTGTGTTTTCATAGGCTTTAATTACATGGGGATCAAAAGGAGAAAGTAGCTATCATTATTTAATTCATTAGATCTTTAAGTCCCCTCTGTGCTTTTTAAGGACTTAAATAGCTAGAGTTTTAAAACTTGTTTTGGGGGAAATTTTCTATTTTTCTATGTACAAAAATAGAAAAAAGTATGAAATAATATATATCAAAGTGTTAATAGCATCATCTTTGGGAGGTTTGAATATGGATGATCTTAACTCATTTAAAACTTTCTCATTTCCGTTTTCCATGTCTTTCCATATTTGCCTATATTGCTTATAGAATTTTGTTTTAGCAGGCCAAAGAACTTCATAATTTTGACATTTCCAAAGAGAATTTGTACTGTATTTACATGTGATTTATATGAAATTTCACATGAAGTGAATATTTTTTGCCTTAACTTTTTGTGATTTCCCCCTATGTTTTCTCCATTCTAATAAAAGCATTGGTAAGATCAGTGACGCAAATTACCACTCACAAAGACTTCTAGAACATAGTTACACATTCTATGTAACTTCTCTATAAGTAGCTTTTCCTCCTTTGTTTCTTTCGTGCCTCATGTCTGATAGTCCTGGTAATTAGCTGGGTTCCTGCCAGCCACCCTGATTCAGGTATGGGTCAAATAGCTATAGGACATGGAGCTCATACTAAGGGGACTGCTTCTGCTTTTACCTTGAAAAAATGTACTTATGATCCAACCCCTAGAGATGAATGTGACCATACCAGTGTCTGAAATGGGAAGGGGGTTGACCAGATCCCTCACAGTCCACCTGCTCTTACACAAAGCCCATAAAGAATTGGACTGGGTTAAAAAAGAAATCTCCTGGTGAGAAAGGGAAAATGTGGTCCTTAGCAATACCCTTTGTTCTGTTGAGAGGGGGAGCTGATGACTCAAGTAGAATCATGGTGACCATCTATTGACAGCTTCCTACTTGACACATATGATCCCTACTAATCGCCACAATCCTGAGAGGTAGGGGAGATGGTGACAATAACAATAATTCCTTGACAATAGTAACCAAGAGCTAACGTTTGTGAAGCACTTGCCATGTGCCCGCCACCAAGCTAAGCTCTTAACATGATTATCAGTCAACATCGTCAAACCTCCAAGGGGACTTGTCGCTGTGATCCCCACTGCATAGATGAGAACAGTGAGGCTCGGAGAGGTTACTTGACAAGGCTAAGTTTGACTCTAAGTCTGTGTGACTCCACAGGCACAGTTCACCATGACCTTATATTGCTAAATTGTTCTATGGTCAAATCTTTTTTCAGGATTTTAGCACTTCTGAATGTCTTAAGTGTTTAATCTGGTGATAATAAATTTCTTTTCATCTCCTTTTTCTTCCTAATAATACTTACACTTACATGTATTTTTAAGTAAACTTTATTTATTTTTAATGTTTATTTATTTTTGAGACAGAGAGAGACAGAGCATGAACGGGGGAGGGGCAGAGAGAGAGGGAGACACAGAATCCGAAGCAGGCTCCAGGCTCTGAGCTGTCAGCACAGAGCCTGACGCGGGGCTGGAACTCACGGACCGTGAGATCATGACCTGAGCCGAAGTCGGACAGTTAACCGACTGAGCCACCCAGGTACCCCACATTTATGTATATTTAAAAAAAAATTTTTTTTTTCAACGTTTATTTATTTTTGGGACAGAGAGAGACAGAGCATGAACGGGGGAGGGGCAGAGAGAGAGGGAGACACAGAATCAGAAACAGGCTCCAGGCTCTGAGCCATCAGCCCAGAGCCAGACGCGGGGCTCGAACCCACGGACCGCGAGATCGTGACCTGGCTGAAGTCGGACGCTTAACTGACTGCGCCACCCAGGCGCCCCTATGTATATTTTTATACAGATGTTTTAATCTAGATTTATCTCTATTAATTATCCTTTTTTTGGTCTTCATAACCAACCCATGGGGCAGTCAGGACAGGTGTTATCTCAGCTTTGCCTATGAGGAAAATGGAACCCTGAAAAATGGACTTACTTCAATGTATGCACCCAGTAAGTGACAGGAGTGGGGCTGGCCCTGAGATCTTCTGGCTGCTGGTCCAGTTCTTGTTCATCTCTGCTTGGTTCTGACACCTCTTTCTCACAGGTTAGCCATCTTCTTCTTCCTGCTCCAAGAGGACTGCTTTTTGTTAGAACAAAAACAATTTCTTGGTTAGTTTTAATAGGTTAGCAGGATTAGGACGTGCATATGGGATCAGGCGGGACAAGCAGAGAACACGGTCCACCAGGAGTTTTCATACCTTGAGTCGTGTGCATCAGGAGGTGTTCGCTAACCCCCGGGTGGGGTAATTGTGCTCACCCCTGTAGAGTCTTGGAAAAGGGCCAGTGATGCAGTGGGACACCCAGTACTTGAGGAGCTTGGCCCCTTGCCAGCCCGTGCACTGTTTCTTCAGTCCCGTGTTTAGCTCTCCCTGAAAGCAAAGACCACCCGTCTACAAATGATTCCTTTTTTAAAAAGTTGCCCCGAAGCCATTTCTTTATGTGAAAGCTTTTAGTTCGTCCCTATGCTAGATACTCAATTTTTATCACCAAATGAGGCTTTTTTCTTTTTTTAGAAGAAGTTATTTTTTCCTTTTAAAGAGAAATCAGAAGACAGGAGTTAGTGGAAGCAATAAAGGAAATCATTAATACAGATTGAGAATTAGATGCTGCTTTGTGGTGGAGATGGCAAGGAGGGGTGTTTTCCATGTTACAGGGTGACATGGTTGTCATAACAGCAGCAAACTGCTGGGTGGAAAGACAGCAGAAAGGCTGTTTATTGTGTGGCTGGTCCCTGGAAGGTCCAAATTGTGGTCCCTTTTGGACTCAGATTCTGAGATCTAATTTTGTTATGAGAAATGGAGTTGTGAGAGAAGGTAATATTATAGAGAAGAAAGAATCTGGAAGGCATGGGTTCTAGGCCTGGCCATGTGACATAATTACCTATGTGACTTTAGGAATGTCCCTTAACAGCTCTGGGCCTTGGCTTCCTTACCGTAGAAAGAAGTGGTTGGACCAGATCTGTGGGATCTGACCCTCACTGTGTATCAGAATCACCAAGGGGAACTTCTAAAAAATACAGGTGCCTGGGCCCCATCCATAGAGATTCTGATTTAATTGGTGTGGGGTGTACCCAACATCAGTATTTTTAAAGGCTCTCTAGGGGATTCAAATGTGTAGCCTGGTTAAATAGACTCTAAAATCCCCTAGGCTCTAGGGGTGCCTGTGTGGCTCAGTCAATTGAGCATCTCTTGATTTTGTTTCAGGTCATGATCTCATGGTTCGTGGGTTTGAGCCCCATATCGGGCTCTGTGCTGACAGCACTGAGCTGTCTTGAGATTCTGTCTCTGTCTCCCCCTCTCTCTGCCCCTCCCCTGTTCACACTCTTTCCCAAAACAAACAAACAAACAAACAAACAAACAAACATTAAAAAAATAATCCCCTCTAGCTCTAAGAGTCTATTATCTGGTTGGTCTCTTACCAAAGGATTTCTGAACCACACAACAGCTTAGAAATGTGCTTACTGTAATGAACACTGGATTATTTTTGTCTTGGAAAATACAGAAAAGTTATTGAAGAGTTATAGAAGCTATGTTATTGATTTGTAAGATAATTCTCTAGAGGAAGCTGTAGATTTCTTCTATGAGACATTGAACATGGGAGAGAGTCACAGAGTTTAATACAGCCAGGAAGGAAGAATTGTTCATTTTTGGGTTACAGAAAGCTTTTTTTCCTCAGAAGTTTATGCTAGAAAAATATGTTCATAGTCCTGGAAGAGAATGTTTGGGTTGCAAACTATTTTAAAGGTAAGCACAGTAATTTTTAGACCACACAGCTTTTTTTTTTTTAATTCTTATTTTAGAGAGAGCAAGAGTGTGTGCAAGTGTGGGAAGGGGCAGAGAAAGAGAGAGAGAGAGAGAGAGACAGAGAGAGAGAGAGAGAGAGAGAGAGAGAGAGAGAGAGAGAGAACTCAAGCAGTCTCCATGCTCAGCATGGAGCCCGACGCAGGACTCAGTCCCACAACACTGGGATCATGACCTAAGCCGAAATCAAGAGTCAGACACTCAACCAACTAACCCACCCAGGTGCTCCCTTTTTAGCTCATACTAATATTTAAGTCCAAAGGGATAAAACAATATTTCTTTTAATTTTTTTTTCAACGTTTTTTATTTATTTTTGGGACAGAGAGAGACAGAGCATGAACGGGCAAGGGGCAGAGAGAGGGGGAGACACAGAATCGGAAACAGGCTCCAGGCTCTGAGCCATCAGCCCAGAGCCCGACGCGGGGCTCGAACTCACGGACCGCGAGATCGTGACCTGGCTGAAGTCGGACGCTTAACTGACTGCGCCACCCAGGCGCCCCTAAAACAATATTTTTTAAAGGCCAAATTATTAGGTCTGTTTTTGAGTCAAACCAGTCCTCATTAAAGCAAATTACCCTTCCTTGAGAATCAGATTTCTCCAAACCAGATTTGTCTTTAAATGTAATACACTAGAAAACATAAGATTAATCAAATGTTCTTTTCATTTATTTAGTTTCAAATTATTAACCATATAAGAATTGGGAGGATTTTTTTAAAATAGTTTTTACTTGGGTATCAGAAGAAAAATTGAGATGTGTGACATAAAATTTGATAGCAAAGCTTTCCTCACAAGTACTTCCTGTTCATGTCTGAGGTTCATTGGATCCCCAGAGATGGTTATCATCCAACACATAAGCAGGTCACAGTAAATCCAAAGCCCAAGGTCATCCCCCATCCCTCCCTCCCTCCCTACCACAAACATAAAAAGCTTTCACTATGTAATCTCCTTTTGTGTCTGAAGAATCTCTCCAAGATTCTGAACTGCTGTTTCTTCCATACAGGAAGCCACCATCCATTTCTATGATAAACTTCACATTTATTTTGAATTGAGATCCTATGCTCTATAACAATTGTGTACCAGGAGAGTGGACTGCAAATGAGCTCATGTTGCAGCCGGTAGGAGTGTGTATAATTAGATAAGAGGTGTTTTTGAAACAATGTTTCTACTTATTACTAGCCCTCGACTCTTTTTCCTGAAAAGGGAAAGAAAATGGAGTTTGTATTTAAAAATTCTATGAGGCATTAAAAAAATACTGGGTATTAGTTTTTAAGTACAGAAAAGCATGGTGAAGAAAACAAAAATGACCCAAATTCATCACCTAGGTAATCCAGTAAGCCTCCGAAACTCACATGTGCAAACAAGGACACAGAAGAACTACTCCCTAAATATCTGCTTTTAATAGAGAACTTTTTTTTTTTTAATTTCTAAAATGAGGTGGGGTGCCTGGGTGGCTCAGTCGGTTAAGTGTCCAACTTCGGCTCAGGTCATGATCTCATGTTTTGTGAGTTCAAGCTCTGCGTCAGGCTCTATGCTCACATCGGATCCTGGAGCCTGCTTTGGCAGGCTGTGTCTCTCTCTCTCTCTGCCCCTCCCCCACTTTCTCTCTCTCTCTCTCAAAAATAAAATAAACATTAAAAAATATTGAAAAAAATAAAATGAGACTAGAATATAATAACTATATTTTGGCCCCTTATTATGCGACAATTCCTGTTCTAACTTTTAATCCTCCAACAACTATTATAAAGTAGATTATTATTGCCCTCGCTTTGCAGATGAGAAAAGATGCTAAGTGATTTATTTGCCTACAGTCATGGTTAATATGCAGGACAGCTGGGATTTGAACTCAGACAGCCTGGCTTCCAAAGCCCAGCTCATAAACCATTTCTTACGCCACTTATTACAGAATTCTTGGGAGTTAAACTATAGAAAGTTATAACTACTCTTGCTAAGTAAATTAGTTTGCTGTAGAAACCAAAAACTATCATCTTAGGTTGTTGAAGAACACTTCTGAAGACCATCTCCTTATTCAGACCTACCCCTTGGGATCAGTTCAGAAAAGCAGAATTTGGTTTAACAATACCTGAAAGATTATGCAATTTCACATGCTATATTAGATTAACATTATGTTTACAGGGTGGAAAGTGCCAATTGTGGCTACAGTTTGAAATTGATTTCCCTGCTTGCTCTTCTTTATTTTTCAATTATTTAATTTTTTTTCTTTCTGAGGATCTTCAAAATATGGTCAAGATCTAAACCATGGAGTGCTGCTTTCATCAGAGCAATGATAATGGTGGTAATGCATCTTGTACCCTGTCAGATGAGGCCTAGGACTTGATTTGCCTTCTAGAATGGAGGATGACTTCAGGGAACAGTTTAAGGGACCAAGATCCTTCTCTGGTTGTAATTAACACCTTAGAAGCCAACATTTCATATATGCAGATAGAAAATTATTTTCCTAAATGCATTCTGTTACACATGCTGGCTCACACATTGGTGGAATCTTGTATTTTATTCATTCGTCAAACCTTTTTCTTTAATTTTTTCTTTTTTTCTTTTTGCCATTTAAGAATTTATTTGTTGCACAAGTAATAAGTGAAAGTACACAAGTAGATATAACCATCGGATTTATAAGAATTCAAATCTGTAAGTAACAAATGGTGGAGAAAATGTAGGTACTCAGGAACTCTCCCACACTGCTCCTGGGAGCGTAAATTATTACAGCTATCTGGAGGGTAATTTGGAGAGAGTGAGGTTGAAGCTGTGCACCCCCCACAACCCAGTGGGTTTGCACTCTTGGGAAGCTCTTGTGTCAGAGTGTAAAACAAGTTCAAGAGGGTTCATTGCAACATGTCAATAATGAAAAAACAGACAAACTGGAAGCAAATGTAACTGAAACGGAGAAATACAGAGCGGTCTTTTTCATGTGATGGAATATTATATAGATATGAAAATGAATGAACTACAGTTACATGCACCAACATAAAGAAATCCCCAAAACATAATGTTGAATGAGAAAGGCAAGTTCCAGAAGGAGCATTATACACCATGATTCCATTTATACAAGCCTTTAAAACACTACATTGTTTATGGTTATAAACATACTTAGGAAATATCTAAAAACATGCATGGGATTGATAGCTACTGGTCTCAGGATGGTGGTTTACTGTGGAGCAGAAGGATGAATAATAGATCTGGGGCTTTCCTTACATCTGTAATGTTTCATTTCTTAAACTGGATGGTAGGTACATGCATGTCTCTACCCTTGTCTGAGCTGCTGTGTATATGTTTCCAGTATTTCACAGTTCAGTACTAGAAAAGAATGCAACTGTCTTGAAATCCCATTGTAATTTTATCAAAATAACAACACCAAATAGAATCAGGAAGAAGGGAAGGAAATCTGATGAAGTAACATGAAATGACTGCTTTGCTTAAGGAAACCTGTTGAAAGCACAGACAGAATGAGCACAGCACTAGGAACACTAGATCAGAGGGATGATGACCTTTCCTCAAACTTCTCCTGACCCCTTATTTCAAGATGTCCCTAGCCCAGTGAAAGACCAAGGAGGAGAAAGTGAAGGGAAGAGGATGTGTCGTTGGTCCAGAAGAGAGATCTAAGTCTTTCAGAATAGGACCATAAAATGCCTTTTGAAGAGACACACACAACCCACAGGTGATGGGCATTTCAAGGCTTAAATAAAACTTCATCTTCATGAATGTTTCTGATCCTAATGCAAATATTTAGTTCTTATCCCTCACCATTCTTGGTAGGGTGTTTTGTCTCCCGTTTTAGAGCTTTCAGCTACGGCAGAAGTTCAGGAGGCTGATTTCCTACCATCTTCCTCTTCTTCCTGTGTCTGCTCTCAGGGCAGTGGCCGGTGCTTTCCGGGAATAAAGAGAAAGGAAAGTACCAAGCAGATTCTAGTAGGCAGTTGCAGCACACGGTATTAGGATTGCCAGCCTAACATTGTCCACCTTAGAAGACGATCTCATATTCTAGAAACCTTTATTCTGTCTTCCTCTGTGTGCCATTCATAGCCAGAGCAGAACCATAAAATAAAAGATTTGAGTCCGGGAAGTTGTTTTAATACTGGGATTGTAGTAGAGGAAGGGATCCTCGACATTCAGTGCAGTGTTCTCATTTTTCAGATAGCAAGAGTAAGATTCCAGTATATGTAAGTAGCCTGACCCAAGAGGTGGGAGAGCCAGATTGGAGCCGCCATTCCTGCCCTCACGTGAGGGGCTTCCTGCTCCGCCGGCCATCTCTTCAGAGCCCATCTTGTTTCCATTTCTTACCTTTGGCTGAACTATCTGAACATTTCCCCTGTGTTCCATCTCTAATTCCAAGACCTTTCCGGGTTATCTCCAGTGAAAAGAGACATATTATGTTGTCCTTTTGCCAACGACTTTCAAAAGGAGTGAAAGAGGACACCGAGGGAGGTGAAGATAAATGCATTAATCCTGAGCCCCTCACACTGTGCTTCAGATCCTTAGGGAATTTTTTTCCCCCCTGAAAGAGATGAGAGGTTGAGCCACTCTGAGCTATGCTTTCCTCCTTAGGAATGACTTTCCTTTGTAGTCAAGGTTAAAGCAGGAGTTTGAGGTCAGGGCTGCTAGTCAAAGAACAACCAAACTATGACATTAAAGAGGTTTCCTTCCTTATCTAGCAGTTATGTTTTAAAATAATTCAAAGTATATAAATTTAGGAGATGGATACGTTCTCCCAGCTGTTTTCTGTAAAAGTAACTTTCACATCACATAATATATCTCAAAAGCAAACGATCAATTGTAAGCCTACCTGTGAATCTAAATGAAGTAGGCTCCTGAACGTCCATTTAATGAGGGCTTTTAAATGTCTCAGAGGTTTTAACACTGATTTATATTAACAGGTAAATTTCTAAGGCAAGATTCTCTGAGACTGGTTGCTGGGGGCAAACTAACTGCTTCAGCTGGGAGCTGTACTTGTAATCCTTTTTTACTTGTCCCCCCAGAAATATCAGCTTCACACAGCAGTGAATTGAAGCAGCGTCCATCTTCCAGCTGCGGAGCCTCTCCGCCAAAGTGAAGGGTATTTGTGATTGCGTCTGGCCACCAAGCAAATTGCCAGTGTCCACCCATAATAATTCTTCATCACATTTCTTTCTCTAGGGCATATTCCTTGTCTCAAAATACTTGCTGACGTACTTAATGAGTGGAGAAAAAGGCAGAGAAATAAGAAAAACCCATTATACAGACAACCCATTTTCCAGGCTAACAAACATGACACCAAGAATATCGTAGTGCTTCATCTAATTCCTTGTTGGATCATAACCCTGTAGGATTTATAATAAAATCTTCAGGCATATTAATGATGGCAAATTTTGTTTCTGGAGAAAATGGGAATAAATGTTCTTCAAATTTAAATATAAATATATGGTAAAGAAGAAACAAAAGCTGTCGCGTAATGAAGGCCTGCTATAAAAAAGAATTACGTTGTGACTGTTTTGTTTCTTTATTTTTTTCTACATTTAGTATTGTATACTTTCATTCTTAGGTAACTTTTCTAGATTGATTTCAAAGTAATTTATATTACACAGACTTTTCTGACCCCAAAAAAGGTGATCCTAGAATATTCCTCTACTACACTTTAATAAGTTATTTGCATATGTAAGGAAAATATGAAGAGCAGCTTTCTGAATCTTGATAAAACAAAGGGCATCTTTTCTGCTAAGGCTTTTACTCTCTTTCATTACTTCCTTCTGTATTCTCTGAGGCCTCTCCCAGCCTTAGGAGATTTGTCTGTTTAGCCTGATTTTAATTTCCTCTGTAGGATGTCTTCTTCCCTTGGGAGATGAGACACAAGCTTCTCTTGTGTATTAGAGCTTTCTCCTATTACAAATATAAAGCAAAGAATCCTTTTCCAGTGATTTGCACTACATAGTCCGTTTGGTTAATTCTCGTCTGGGTTTCTCAGACCTTGATTATTCTCAAGATCCTCAAATCAAGGTCTCATTTGTTTTCATAGTATCATAAAAATTTACTTTATTCACTGTTTTTATTTTTAAAAAAAAATTTTTTTTTCAACGTTTATTTATTTTTGGGACAGAGAGACAGAGCATGAATGGGGGAGGGGCAGAGAGAGAGGGAGACACAGAATCGGAAACAGGCTCCAGGCTCTGAGCCATCAGCCCAGAGCCTGACGCGGGGCTTGAACTCACGGACCGCGAGATCATGACCTGGCTGAAGTCAGACGCTTAACCGACTGTGCCACCCAGGCGCCCCTATTCACTGTTTTTAAAACAGCCCTCAGATCCTTCTTGAATTTCTTGTAATTACCTGTCTAACTATACATTTATTTATCAATCAGGATGTTATTGGATCCAAGTGATGGAAATCCCACTCAAACTAGTTTAAGCAAAAGTGACATTACATTCCGGAGATGGATGGTTGTGCTGGTCACACAACAATGTGGATGGCCTTCATGCCACAGAAATGTACACTTAAAAAAAGTGACTTTATGAATCCCACCCCCTACCCCCAATTCTGAGAAGTATAAATGGGCTTCAGGAAACTCTGTTTTCTTCACTGTCTCTTAGAGATCCAATATTTGACTCATCATCCCTTGCCTTCAGTATGTGACAGGGAAATGTGGGAGGCAGGGAGTGGACTGTAGCATGGGTCACAGGTGGCTTCATGGAGAAGCTGGCCCTTGAACTATGGTTATTGGCTTGGGAGCAGTTGCAAAAAGAGCTGTCAAAATAAAGTGATCGGCTTGAGCAGAGGTGTGAAGATGGGAAAACCCAGGTAAATAGTTGACTTTGGCTCTCGAATGCCCTGTATGATGTGTGCACAGCAAGCAGAATGGCATAGCTAAGTTCAACAAAGGTGGTTGGGAACAGTGGGAGTTCCATGGGCATTTTATACATCCCTGAAGACTGAAGTGGGTACGTGAGGACAGTGGCACCTCATAAAGAAGGCAGAGGCTCCTGCTCTGGGGAGTCCAATGTAGAAGGAGTGTTGGAGAAGGATCATCTCAGTAAACATTTTCCACTCCTTCTGTTCGAATGTCTTTTTATCCTTTCTGTCATGTTACAGGTCCTCTTCTAAAGTATCCCAAGGGAATAAGAATCCATTCTGTTCTGGTGTCTTGATCTCAAGAATTATCCTTTTCTTCTATCTCATTCTAGTGTTTTAATGCTGCCTATGAATTTTCTTATTTATAACCCAAGCCCTCATGCTATTGCCAAACTTATTCTGTCAATAGGAAGCAGAGGGAATGTTTTCATCCAGGAGTGAAAGGCTTTGTTGCTAAATATCTTTTCCTCTGGGGCCAATTACACAAATGTTTTTCTGGAAATTCTGTGGGAGTTGTGTATTCTGAGCGGAACTGCAGACTTTTTAGATCTGGAAAGGACCTAAAAAAAAAAATAAATAAATAAAAACCAACAAAAAACATGCCATTCAACCCACTCATTTAACAGATGAGAAAACTAGATCCCACAGTTGCAATATAACCCTATCATACTTTATTACCTCGAAGGATAAAAATCTCAAGGGTGCACCTTGAGGAAGAGCAAACGAGTGATTCAGAACCATTATCTCTTTGCTCAGAAGTGGAAAATAGCCTCTTCTGGATTTGTTACCCAGCCATTTTCCTGTTGCTTAATTTCTCAATTGTTTTACACAACAATTTTAAGTGTCTTTCAGATACAGAGTAGAGTATGCTATTTTTGCTTTCTCCCTCCAAGAGAGTCTATTATGTCTTTCAAGCACATACTAGTCTTACTCTGGTTGAGTCACTTGGGTTTTGGTGGGCTATGATGACACCAACATTTTCTCTGGTGACTAACACTAATATGTTCTGCCATTGAAATCCATTTTGGGAGCATTCCAGCCTTACTGAGAGTCTGATTCTCTGGATGGTTTTAGAGCCTTTGATAAAAACCCTCATGGTGTTTACATCATATCTGACACCCTGGATCTTTCTTTGTTTCTTTATGGGTTCTGACAGACTGAAAAACACATGAATCAGTCAGGAAACAGGAGGTAATTGTGGCTATTTAGATAACCTAGTAACATGGAAGATAATTGGGTCATGAAAAAAGTGAAAAGTAAATGAAATGATTTCTGCTCATCAGCAACACCAAGCTCACTTGGCAAACAGTGATGAGAAGAATAGTTAAAACTCCTTCTTCATCTTCCCGCTCCTTTTATGGGCTGGTGATTTTATAGACCAGCTGGCTCCGCCTTCTTATTTGTGATGGTGGTTGAGCCCTTTTTTTTTTTTTTTTTTTTTTTTTTTTTTTTTTTTTTTTTGCCAAAGGAGTGATTTTGGTTGTTTGTTTTTCTATTCGTGTGCTTGCTTAGAAGCCAGCCACTGGCTGCCTTAGGTTTCATGCTATTTCAGGGCGGTAAGATAGTATTTCCCGGAAGTTGATGCTTGTGAGGACAAAAATGTTTTTCTGCTGCAGAAAAGGTAGTTATGTATGGTATGATGTTAGTGCAGAATGGAAAGTCTAGTATTTTCCAGTCATAGGCCACAAAGAGGAAGATGGTGAATGCAACTTTACTCAGGGTCTTGGAGAGAGGTCACCCTTGCTCCCCTCCCAAGAGCCAAATCAGTTCCTACAAGAGAACTCTGACTGGTCAGCCTGGGTCATGTGCCTGCCTTGGTGGTGAGCAAAGCTGCAGGAAGTTTTCTAATTAATAGTTTCTTCTGAATCACGGGATTTAAGAGAGTGAGTTCCTAAAATGGAGGGAGGTAGGACCAACTAAAAAGCTAAGATTTTTCCTCCAGCAACACTGATCCTTTGGAGTACATGGGTTAGTTCACAGTAGGTGCTCCAAAGAGATTTGCTGGATCACTGATAGGAGAAGCCCTGGAGGAAATATTCTTCCTAAGTGAGAGATTTTTAGGGTGAAATATCCATTCATTTCCTTGTTTGAATAAAAGTACCATTCTTGTATATTACTTACAGATTGGGACAAAAATTTTTGAAAACCATATTGCATATGCTGTATTTTAAATGACAGTTTTGTACTCTGAACCTTCATATGAGTTGCTCTCTTAAATCTTCCCAGCAGCCAGAAGAGGTAGGCAATTTCCTTTCCATTTTACAGATGAGAGGACAGAAACCATGGGGCAAAGTTTCAGAGCCAGTGAAAGGCAGAGCAAATCCTCGAACCCAGGTCTGTGTGATTTTTGTGTTCTTTCTTCGATGCCCCAGCTGCTTAGGAGACAGCTGGCGGATGTGCTGTTGATCGAGGTTGTGACGTTGAATACAAATTGAGAAGGAAATGAGGAGGAAACAGCATCATAAATCCTGACACAAAAGTTTAAGTCTCTTAAAGGCCTTCAATATGTCATGGCTCTTAGGATCTCTCAGTTGGTGCCACACAATTAGGCCCAGAGTCTTAATTGCAGGTTGATTTCCAAAACTGCATGTCCCTGTGCCAGTAGGATTTATGTGGAGACATTTACTTTAATTAAATGGCTACTTAGTGACAGGCTTAACATAGATCTTTTAAAGTACCAGATACTTGGTCAACCAAGAATGCGTATCTTCCTTACTAACAATACATAGAGATGTTTATTTCAGTTAATTGAAGCTATTAAAAATTGGAGATTGTTCTCTCATTCATGGTTTTAGGGATGGAGTAAGCTGGAGGCTATGGATTTACTGCTTCACACTTTCGCATTTTGAGTGTTACACTGACTCGCCATACCGGCTGACCCCCTACACTGAGAGAAACTCATGCTGCCAAACTCTTGGGTTTCTGTATCCCAGTCAGTACCTCACAAAATAGGCTGTTTGTTTTTTTTTAAACCAGAAACAAGAAAGAGCTTCAGGTGAAAAATTGGGGCTGGCTAGTTACTTCTTAGTGTTTTTCAGCAAACAGAGTAAAATATACTAGCACATTTTGCTTAGATTTACTGTATCAACCCAACATGGAAAAGTCTGATGGGGAACTTTAGATGAACTACACACTTGCTTTTTATTTATTTATTTATTTTTATTTTTTTAATTTTTTTATTTAAATTAAAAAAAATTTTTTTTAACGTTTATTTATTTTTTGAGACAGAGAGAGACAGAGCATGAATGGGGGAGGGTCAGAGAGGGAGACACAGAATCTGAAACAGGCTCCAGGCTCCGAGCTGTCAGCACAGAACCTGACGCGGGGCTCGAACTCACGGACCTCGAGATCATGACCCGAGATGAAGTCGGCCGCTCAACCGACTGAGCCACCCAGGCGCCCTGCACACCTGCTTTTTAAATCCAGCTATTAAAAATAACCAATAAATAGATGCAGTCGTATGCGTGCAGCTATTGGTTGTTCTAGTGCCTGAGCTCTGGTTTGGCCTAACTTTGAGCATCTGTCTGGGAAGGAACATTCGTGACCTTCTGGTCTCTGAGGCTTTGCTTCTGCTATAGCCATTGATATCATCTGCCTTCTGTGTTCTAGTTTGTATTTCATTTAGACACATGTTTTCGCATTTCGTTTTTATAATGTTTCTTTTTCTTTCCCAATGATATCAGAGATCCAAAATTTGGAATATGTGCATGAAAAAAATAAAAAAATGAGAAAGCAACTCACCTGTGATGTAATCACTAAGAGATAAATACTACTGACTTGTTGATATTTTTCCTCCCATTTTTTTCTCAACACTTCCTTATTTAATGTATGTGTATATGTGCTTCAAAATATAGACTTGATAGCTTGTATATTTGTCTTTATGCAACCGAATTCTTTTTGCATGTTTGCATGTCTGTTTGTATGCCAGCCTTGGCGATCTTGGATATGCTTTTGTTTACTTGTTTTCCTACTATGTTACAAAAAAGTATTTCTCCAAGTCCTTAAAACTTCTTTGAAATATCATTTCTTAACAGCTGCATAATATTCTACCATATGGATGTGCTGTATTTTATTATATCCCTAAGATTAAATAATTAGGAAGTTTGCAATATTTTCTATAAATAACATCCTAATAAACATCTTAAACATGAATCTTTGTGCTCATCCCTGGTTGTTTCCTTAGGGTAACTTCCCACAACACTTATAGAGGTAAAGAATGGTAATATAGGGGTGCCTGGGTGGCTTAGTTGGTTAAGCATCCGACTCTTGATTTCGGCTCAGGTCATGATCTCAGGGAGGTGAGATTGAGCCCTGAGTCAGGCTTTGTGCTGGGCGTGGAGCCTGCTTGAGATTCTCTCTGTCTCTGTCTCTCCCCTGCTTGTGCTCAAGTGTGCTTGTGCACTTTCTCAAAAAAACAAACAAAAAGAATGTGAATATAGGTGTAGCTCATATGAATGTACCTTTAGCTGCAGACTCCATCTTATTCTTTGATTCTTTATCCTTTAAAGTGACTTGATCGCCTTAAAATGATCCTAAAATTTACATAGCAATAAAGAAACCCAAATTGTATTTTAGAAAAGATTCTATACTCCTAAAGATACTAACGTTTGATCGCTTAAGGTAACTGTGGTTGAGATATTATCTTTCTAACAATGAACAGAAGAGTTCTAAGTTTGTTTACTCAAGAAATCTGATAAACCAGATCATTAAAAGTGTTAGAATCATCTTGTTTATGAAAACTTGCCGTTGGTTTAAATTGGCTGTTTAAAGATCGTATGAATCAGTTGCCAAGAGCTTGGCAATGCACATGTCCAATGCCATTATTTGCTCAATAACAACTTTCTGCTTAGGCTTAGCTTATAAGGCTGATAATTGAGGCATGATGAGACTGCACGGTGCTCAAGGGTATAATAAACCTTGCTTATTAGCTGGAATAGAGAAATATTTACCCGTGCTCTGCTAATGAGCTGTTCTTTATATCATTTAATTAGCTGGATTTATTCTAGCTGAGGTTAAATGTGTTTAATATATTTCATAGAGGTCTTGAAATAACGTGTTGAAATCAATGAGACAAAATGCAGAAAAATTTCAAGCAGGCTTTCTGTGGAATAATCACCATGCAGATATTGTTTGGGTTCATCTTAGAAAAACCAGAAAGCTGGCTGGAAGATACACTGCCAAAAATAATATCCATGTTATATATACTTCTTTTATAGACCACTCGTGGAAGTAGACGTACAGTGTTCTCCTTTGGAAGATACTCCTTATTCAACCTCATCTTGTTTGGGATGATGTACAGACTATGTTCCAGGGGGTACAGCTTTCTGAGTGACTAGTTTTAAGTCTGTATTTGAAGTAAAGGTCTGTAGAGTCAAAATGATCCTTTAGGATACCTTTGGAAGGCTCCACCTTAGAGTCCAACACGATGTCCTGGATGGAGTCCGACAGCCAGTTTTGCCTACAAAGCTGTAATGGATTGCTGTTTCTCTGAGCAGCAGATAAGCAGTTGGCTTGTGTTTAGGGGCCAACGTGTATGAAAAATATGTCTCTTTAAACACCAGAGTCCTGCTCACCTCTGTGAGGTGTTCACACTGTGAGAAGCTCTCCGGAAGGAGTCCAAGGGAGCTCTGGAATAGTTTCTTTCTCTTCTCTCTCTTTCATTCTAGGGCATGAGGTCACCTAGTGGGATTGCTGGTATGCATGCGTATATGTATTTCCCTGCCTCCCTCCCCTGTAGTGGCTGTTATTGGATTCTTTTGAGTGAAAGCAGGTGTTGTTATGTGACACCACAGCAGTTGCTGTGATGCAGGATTTTTACCCATGTTGAAGTTCGTCTGTGAGACCCTACAGTGACCTCATTGGTTTAACACACATCATAAAAACAGAGTGGATGAGGCTGGGTGAATAAATGTGTTATTTTGAAATTATCCTCTAATAATATTATAGTGTTCCCTTCTCTACATTCAGTGAGCATAGATTTGTTGAGGACCTACTATGTGCTAGGAGTCAGGGACACAATGGTGACTCTGTAGACTCAATACCTGCCCTTCTGGAGATTATGGTCTTGGTAGGTTCCTGAGAATGTGCTGTTGCCTAGGCAATGATGGACTGACCAGATAGTCATTAAATCTATAGACATTCAAATGTTTGGTGCAGAAAATGCTTATTTTGGGTTTGTGACTTGGAACTGTATGGTGAAAATAGTTTCTTTGAGAACTACCCATTATCTAAACTCACATACCTACCAGCATATAAAACCCAGCCTCAGAGGCCAGATGACCTTCCTATCTCATGTCAGCATACTCTCACCGTATCACTATCTACCTGTTTCCAAACTCTTGGCCCTAGTACTGCCTCATGTCTGGCATCTTCTGTATCCACCATCATCAGCACCTCCTCGCTCCGGTTCCTCGTTCTTGGGATCTGTATGCCTGCCCTCGCTCCCCTCCTTCCCCTGAAGTAGTGGTGGCAGGGTGTGTGTGTGTATGAGAGAGACAGAGTTTCAACAGAGTAAATTCCTGTGCAGGAGAGTTTTCTTTTGATTACCAATCCTTCATCACTAGAGCGCTGGTCACAAAACTAGAGAAGAGGCCAAGGTGATTGGGTCCCCAGTTGCATATGTTCCTTTGGCTATTTTGGTCTTGATCTGTTGACCTTTCATGGGGTCTCCTTGTGCTTCTACCCCTTATCTGAGCTATGGTTTATAATCTGCCTTTCTTAATGAACATTTACAACCTCCAAAGTGGTAAAAGAAGGAGAACCTCCTGGTGGGATGGGGCAGCAGGACTGAATGACCCTGACTTGGTCCCAGAATCTTGTGCCCTTCAAGATGGTGCATCGGAGGTATGGCAGGGTCTGCCGAATTCACAGGATTAACACAGTTTATCTTCCCAGATGGTTAGGTTTTTTTTTTCATTTGTCAACTAAAAAACATTATTCTTACACTGAAACAAATGTGGTTATCTTAAGGCATAAACCGTAAAATTTACATGAATTTTAAGTTAAAAGATTATTTTTGAGTCAGACATCCAAGGAGTACATTCCCTCTTGTCTCCTGTCACAAGTGCTTTGGAGGAAGAGTTTGAACAGGCCTGATTGGGTCATGGCTCCTTGGTTCGTTTATCTGAGATATGTAGGAAGCAATCAAGGTATACTGGTTGCTTTCCCTCCCTGCTTCCCACTTCCCTAAGTTATCCCCTGTGTTATCGCTCACACTGAATGTGCTCAGCTCTGCCCATCACCCTTCTGTATGCCTGCCTGTTCCACAAATGCTGCTGACATTGCTCCTGGGTTTCCCTGAACCTGCTCAAAGGATAGGCCCTGTGGTTCCTCAGTATTGAAGGTAAATAGCTCAGGACCAAGCAGTGAGTGGAATGGCAGCAGCCTGGCTTCAGGACATCAGAGTGAGAGACGTGTACTGAGAATGGACACAGGGGCCACCTGGCCCATTACCCTCCCTTGGCACACAGGTGCACAATGGAGGCTACATAACATGAGAGGGTGTCTATAGTCCCTAGGTAAACCCTACTGAGGAAGCAGGACAGAATTAGCTTATTGGCTATAACACTGACCAGAACAGAGTTTGCCCTGGACACTTTCTGCTCCATCAAACTCCATCAAAGGCTGTAAGGACATTTGTCCCTCTAAACTTTCACTTTCCTCTGTGTGGAGTTGAGGCCATGCTCAGCTTGGGTTTCTGACCTACTTTGAAGTTGCATCTCTCCATAAAGGAGGAATGGTATCTGAGTCCAAGGAAGCTGACGCTTGTCATTCCAGTTCATAGCCCCTGACCCCCTAATCTGTCCAAGGCAAGAAGTTCCAACAGGTGGGGTGATCCTTCTCTTTTAAGGCCTCCCTTGTAAGAGGAGAATTTGCTTCCTTCCTAATCTCTGGAAGAAGGCTACAGAATAAGAGAGGCATCTGCCTTATGGAAAATTTCTGAGTATGTCAAGTGTGTCTTTGATGCCTTCCCAACAGAGCCAGCTCAGTGGAATGGGAGAGGCACAAGCTTTAGGACCAGATAGATCTTTTTTTTTTTTTTTCATATTTCTTTAATTATTTTGAGAAAGAGAGAGTGTGTGTGCACATGCAAGCATGCATGGGCAGGGGTAGCAGCAGAGAGAGAGGGGGAGAGAGAATCCCAAGCAGGCTCTATGCTATCAGTGCGGAGCCCGACTCAGGGTTCGATATCACAAACTGTGAGATTATGACCTGAACTGAGATCAAGAGTCAGGACGCTTAACTAAATGAGCCACCCAGGCGTCCCAAATCAGATGGGTCTTAATTTGGATCCAACCCTGGTCCTTCACTAGCATTATAACGTTGGTTGGGTTACTTACATTACCAAGCCTCATTTTCCTCATCTGTAAGAGGATGGCATCAAGAACTCACTGTTAGTAGTGAAGAGGATGCAAAATAATGTAAGAGAAGTGCTTGGCATGTAGTAACAACTTAATAAATGCTCCTCATGGCTATTCTGCATCCCTGAGCCCAGGTGAAAACACTATCTTCCCCCTTCCTGCTGATCTCTATTGAGGAGTCAATAAAAACAAAAAACAAAAAACAAAAAACCTCATTTATTAAGTAAACAACTTCTCGGTATGATGTGACTGAATGATAATCTTCTAACTCACTCATGTGACTAAAGCCTTAAAAGGGGAACTTTAACTCAAAGGAGTTTTTGTTACTAAGTCTTTTAGGTGGTGGGAGTCAGTTCCCGTGGTTTCTGAGCAGCTTGTGCTTTGTCCCTGTGCCTTCAAGAGAGGCCCCAAAGTACCCTCTCTCCCTGGCAGCCCTCACCTAGCTGCAGTCCTGTTCTTACTGCCTCTGAGACCAGACCCGTGCTCTGATTCTTTGTTCTCCTGGCTCATAAGGCAACCTTGTGCCGTGTGCTGAGGCAGCACCCTTATCTGTCCATCTTACAGAAATCAGAAGCTGTTGTTTTAGCACTTCACCCTTTCGAGCTTTTCATCGTGATTTATATAAGTGATTCCTGTTCTTAGAGGAAAATAAAATAAAATTGTTAAATAAAAGACCGGTCAACTTTTTATCATTTGTATGCAACCGATGGATTGAGATGTGTTGAGAAAGCTTCTGAGGTTGTATCTGTGAGACCAAAAAGAGTGTCATGCTTGATTAGTGATGTCTGCTAGAGACACGGGAATGGAAGTAGCAGCTCTGACTGCGTATTTTTTTTTAATGTTTATTCATTTTTTGATACAGACAGCACGAGCGGGGGAGGGGCACAGAGAGAGGGAGACACAGAATCCGAAGCAGGCTCCAGGCTCTGAGCTGTCAGCACAAAGCCCAACGCGGGGCTCGAACCCACAAACCGTGAGATCCTGACCTGAGCCGAGGTTGGATACTTAACCGACGGAGCCACCCAGGGCTCCTCTGTGTCTTTGTCATGCCTTTCTCCAACTACCCAGCCACTACCCATTCCATCATTTCTCTCTTCGTTTGCTTTCCCACTTGAGAGCAGTTGGGGATCAAAGAATGTGGTTTCAGGTTTACTCTGGTAAATGATTTAACAGGTTGAAAGCATGATGCCAACTAAAACTTGTTTTCTTCAGTTTTCTATAGATTTCATATTTATCCTGTTATTGGTGTCCATTCACATGAATAGTTAAGAGTGGTTATGAAGTCAGGGTTTGGGATCCTGAGGTCCATAAACTGCATCAAGATTTGGTTCATTTGGAGAAACTGCTCAGAACGTCTTGCCTTTTCATCTCTGAAGAGCTGTGATCTTGTGAACCGTAGGCAAGGAAATGAATTACGTTCATGAATCACTTGAGCGACACAAAGCAAAGAGCTGCCTCTGATAGTACTGGCTGCTGTATCCACTTTGCCTTTATGGTCCATGCTTGTTTTTCAGATAGTCTAATGGATGAATCATACTATATTCTGAGAGAGGGGCACAAACAGCCTGGAGAAAATGGGTCGTTTATACGGGGTTTGGGGTTATTCTTCTCCAAGGTTACATTAGAACCCATCTGAAAGCATTAAAATGAAAGCGATTGCTGACACAATCAACCGGGGTGTGGCCTGAGGTGGCTTGGCCTAAGGGCCTCTCCCTGGGAAAGTTGAAGGAACTGATAGCTCTTTTCCTGAAGATTTGCTTCCCTGCACTCTTCCCCTGGGGAGCCAGGGAAGGGGAAGTGGAGTCGATAATCAGATGAGTTTTGCCTAGAGCCAAAGAAAGACGCCAGCGCTCTCTCTGACCTCCCTTTGGTCCTGGCACTGGTGGCATGTATGGGGGTGGTTATCAGCACCGAGCGTTCTCCACGAGGGCCCCTGTAGACAGCTTTAGATCACACTTTGGTTTGGAGCTGGAGAGAAAATATCTAAAATGCTTAACAGATCTTAAGCATCTCTTTGAGTATCCAGAGGAAAATAGATATTTAGAAAGTCTGAGGAAATCAGTTTTTTAGAGTTTTTCAATACTGTCCCAAGAATACCATAAAACCGTAAGCTAATAATGGCAACAAAAGCGCCCATCACCATTTGGCATCTTCTCTTCTTTCCTTGTGGTACAATTTATAAAGGTGGGAAGGGGTGTCTTCAAACTTTACTTTTAGGAATCTAATACATTTTTTTGTAAGTTGATCCTGTTTGGAAGCTGGCTCAAAGGAGCCAGGGGATGTATGCCTCTAAGTCATTTGTTCTTCTCTAATCTACCAAGGTTAGGATTATTTGACTGTGTGGGATCCAATTTCTTTCCATCTAGAACATTTCTGGGGAAGCAGATTTTGACTCCATACTACCAACCAATGGGGTATGCTCCGCCTTTGCTGGTAGACCAGGGAAAGCTATATAACACACCCATGAAAGATCACAATCAGTGATCAGCGGTGTGATTACTTGAGCTAGTGTTGTAAGAGCCGAGTGAAAAATGGAAAGGAGCAGGAGCAAGTTCATTAAAAAAAATTTTTTTTTAATGTTTACTTATTTTTGACACAGAGACAGAGCATGAGCAGGGGAGGGGCAGAGAGAAAGAGAGTCACAGAATCCGAAGCAGGCTCCAGGCTCTGAGCTGTCAGCACAGAGCTCGATGTGGGGCTTGAACTCACAAACTACGAGATCATGACCTGACCCAAAGTTGGATGCTTAACTGACTGAGCCACCCACGCACCCCAACAAGTTCGTTTTCTAATGTACTTTTTCTCCTTGCTGGCCATTGAGATGCTGGAATGACAAAGATCAGAAGTCATCTGAGAGGTCACAAAAAATAAAAACCACCTCAGGGCACCTGGGTGGCTAAGTGGGTAAAGTGTCCAACTTCGGCTCAGGTTGTGATCTCACAGCTTGTGAGTTCGAGCCCCACACTGGGTTCTGTGCTGACAGCTCAGAGGCTGGAGCCTGCTTCCAATCCTGTGTCCCTCTCTCACTCTGCCCCTCCCCTGCCTGTGCTCTGTCTCTCTCTCTCTCTCAAGAATAAATAAAACATTAAAACAAAAAAAATCATGAAAATCACCTGTAGAAGAGAAGCATCTTAATGTGCCATCCACAGGCACAGCTGTTTAACTGAGGGTGATTCTTATGCTGGGATTGAGGAGTGAGAAGAATGTTGTAACCAGGACTTAAACAAGTAGGCCTCTGGTAAGAATGTCCTGGCCTCACTGGTGACCAGGGACTGGTTGGAGTAATTCAGGAAATGGAATAGTGCAGACTTGGGGAAGGTCAGAGCACCGGAAGCCCCCTCCTGACGTCTGGTAAGGCTCTGAGCAGGAAGCCCCTTCAGACACCTGCTGCCTTCCCTCCAAGTCTCTTGTTGCTTGTTCTGTGGTCAGTTTTTGGGTGAATCCAAACTCGTTGCCAATGCACCTAGCAAATATCCCGAGTACAGCAAGAAGGGTTTTCATTTAATTTAGTGTGAGGCCACATTTAGTAAGGTTTTAATAATTCTTCTAGTTTATTAATTTAGTACTCCATCTCCATTTCTTTTTTAGTCAGGCAGTCATTTCTGTTTGAGGAATGAGGAATTAAAATGTAGGTAAATTCTTCTTACTTTCCATGAATGAAATACACCAAAAGCAGACAGTCTGGTTTACCTTCTCATATATGAATATTAAGAATACAACTCTGAGGAGTACTTGCTTTGTTAGGATATAACTTTTCAGATTTATTTTATGGGCTCTTAATGATTCTTTGAGAATTGATGCTGGAGGAGGGAGGAGCCAGCCCCCTAACATCCTTTACCATCTGTGTTATTCTTGGCAATCAAACCAACCAGTGTGCTTTTTGTCTATTATTTAATACTTTTGAAAGTACTTTCCACAAACATCTATTGCCTAGCAAAGGACAGACTCCATGATGGCAAGGACTAGGTTTCTTTTTGTCCAAGCAGAATGGCCAGTAGATAGCCAGGGCTCTGTAGTATTATTTACCGTGAGAAGTAAGGAAGGGAGGGAGGGAGGGAGAAACGAAGGAAGGGAGGATGGAAGATACATCATCTTTGCTTCACAGCATCTTCCCTGCCACCATTTTTGTGTGGGTGACCATGACCTTTTCACTGAAATTCTGTCCCCCAACCTTCCACGTGATTGCCTTGCCAATCCATTTCCACACTATAGCCAGTCTGATCCTCATAAAATGTGATTCTGAAGAGTTACTCCTTTGTGTTAAGCCTCAACTCTTCCTGTTTCTCTTAGGATAAATGGCAGTCTTAGTGTGGCACATGAGTGCTTGGGGCTCTGTCCTGCCTACCTTGCCAGGCCCATGTCTTGCTTCCCATTCTCCAGCCACCCTGAATTTCTCACATTTCCTTACACATTAGGCTCCCTCTGGCCTCCGGGCCTGTAGATGTTGCACCCTCAGCCTGAAGTCCCTTTTCCCTTGTCACCTTAGAGCCCTGGCTTTGACGTTCTCTCCTCCCAGAAACCTTCCCTGATAACGCAAGGCTAGATTGGATGCTCCTCCTGTGTGACCCCCTAGTTTTCGCTGTAATGTAATTGCTTACTTTTCCGCTCTCCTCACTAGATTCCAAAGCCTCTCGAGGCCAGGGACTGTATCTTAATCATTGTTGAATCCCCTCCACCTAGTGTAGTGCCTGGCTCATCAGGGCCACTTGAGATATTTGTCAAATGGGTCAGAGGAGGGCGATGCAGAATAGTTGAACTAGTGAGTGATTTGGAGCCAGAAAGATCTTCTCAGTGGTGGCAATGACCTTGGGCCATACTCAAATCTACAAGCCTCAGTTTCTCTTTCTGGGAAGTGGGATGGAGGACATTGCTTCTGACCTCATGTGGTTGTTGTGAAAATTCAGGGAGATGACATAAAGAAGGCATTTAGCACAGAGCCATAATGAGTTCCAGTAAATTGTTCTTTCTTTCTTCAGTCTTTCCTTCCCTTGTCTGCCAGCTAGGTAGAACCGTGGATTAGAATAATAGAATTCCAGTACAGATTCAGAGGTTCAGTGCAGTGTTTCTGAGCCACCTGCCAGGCAGCTGAGACTCTTCTGAAAAATACATACTCCTAGGCCTCACCCCATGGTTCTGGGATAGGGTCCAAAAATCTGTGGTTTTTTTTTTTTTTTCAAGTTTCTGATACTCCCCCATGATGGGGAGCCTTTGACCTAGTCCAACTTCTGACTTAAGCAGAAGTCTCTGTAGTCATCGCTGGAACACCTCAAGGATGGGCACCTCCATGCATTTATGAAGTCCCTGTTTATTTGACGGCTGCTCTAATAGAAACCACTCCCTTATTTACTAGGCATTATTCTGCTTCTCGCCCACACCTAGCCTTTAGGTTGGTTCTGCCTTCTAGAGACAAATGGATTAAGTCCACACCATCTTGCACATAGCCTTTCTGTAGATATTTGAAGTTACTATCTCTGTTCAAAGGTTTTTCTTTTCCAGGCTAAACATTCCTGTTCCTATAAACTTGAGTTTGCTAACTGGCGCCTGTGGGCTACATCCAGTCCACAGATGTGTTTTGTTTGGCCTGTGGTTTGAAAAGTATTGAATAAGTTGCCAAGGTTTAAAACCCAGGGCATTTCACTGAACCGTCCGGAGCTGCGGCATTTCTTGAAAACTCCAAAGAATCTGGAGCCACAATTCCAGCTTTGGATGGGACATAAATTCTCCCCAGTGTTGCAGTCTTAACCATTCCATAATGCTGTCTAGCTCCTGCTGTTTATATCATGACATCATATGTTTTTTAGACCTTCCATTATTCTTGTTATCTTTTTCCCATCTGTGTCCCAAAGTGTCATCTGATCTCATCTTTTATTTTTGTATTATTTATTTTTTTAAGTTTATTTATTTATTTTGAGAGAGAGAGAGAGAGAGAGAGAGAGAGGGAGGGGCAGGGAGAGAGAGAGGAAGAGAGAGAATCCCAAGCAGGTTCTGAGCTGCCAGCAAAGAACTGGATGCTGGGCTTGAACCCACAAAACCGTGAGATCGTGACCTGAGCTGAAACCAAGAGTCGGATGCTTAACCGACTGAGCCACCAAGGTCCCCCCCGCCCCCCGCCCTGGTCTCACCTTTAAAAAAAAATTGTTTATTTTTATAATTATAAAACAATATTGAATTATAATTTAATATTTTAACAATAAAAATAATATAGAAAATTTGGGAAAATTCAGAAAAATATAAGATGAAAAATGTATCTATTGATAACCCTGTTCAGCATTTTTAGAAATTTCCTTTTCACTCCTTGTTTTTCTGTGTGTATTTATATACTATGAAGCTGGGGTCACACTATAAGTAGTTTCACACACTCTTTCCACATTTTCTACATCTTATTAAACTCCCTCAAAAGATCAATTTTAATAACTAAAATATTCTGCTTTATGATTGTAACTTTAAAAAATTTTGGTAAAATAATCAACATGAAATTTACCATTTTAACCATTGTAAAGTGCATAGTTTGGTGGCGTTTAGTACATTTCTGAGGTTGTGCAGCCGTCACCACAACCTAACTTCCAGAACATTTTCATCACCCCAAAGGGAAACCCCACTCACTCCCCATCTCCCCCGCCCCCTTCAATCCCCGGTAACCACTAATCTCTTTACTGTCTTGATGAATTTGCTTAACCTGAATATTGCTCATAAATGGAGCCATATGATGCATGGCCTCTTTGTGACTTCGGTGGCTCCTTTCATGTAGCATAATGTTTTTAAGTTTCATCTGTGTTGTCACGTGTGCCACCAGATGTCAGTCCTTTTCTTGGCTGAATAGTGTTCCATACATGTTTATGCCACATTTATTTATCCATCAGCTGATGGACATTTGGGTTACTTGTACCTTTTGGCTGCTGGAATAATGCTGCTATGAAGATTTGTGTTCTACGTTTGAACACTCATTTTCGATTCTTCTGCGTGTTCACCTAGGACTGGAATCTTGGGTCATTCCACGTTTGACTAAGGGAGGAAATGCCAAACCGTTTCCGCAGTGGCTACACCACTTGACGCTGTCATCAGTAATGTTCTAATTTCTCCGTGTTCTCGCCAACACCTAGTCTTTGTTTTGTTTCATGTTAGCCATCCTAGTGTGTCTGAAGCGGCATCTCATTGTGGTTTTGGTATTTTGATAGGGGTTGCATCGAAACTATAGACTGCTTTGTAATGTGGACATTTTGACAGTATGACTTCTTCTAATCCATGAACATGAAATATCTTCATGGTTTTGATTTGCATTTCTCTAATGACTAATGACATTGAGCATCTTTCATGTAGCTGTCGGCCCTTTTATAGCTTTTGTGGATTCATGTATTATAACTTATTTAATAATGTACTTAACTTTGACATTGGTTCCTTTCTGATTTTTACTATCATAAATATTGTTGCTATGAATACCTCTCTATAAGAGTTGTCTGTATACCTAGTTATTTCTGTAGGATAGCTTCCTTGAAGTGGGATTGTAGGGTCGAAGTGTAATGTTTCTAGTGTTGATATGCAGGACCACATTCGGTATGGCATGTTTGAGGAGCATACTCAATTGCCTGTAAAGCCTTTTCAAGTGCTTGTGTGCTGGGATTGCCATCTCTAACTTACTGCGTCAGAATAATCGGTGGGCTTTTTTCCTCAAAAAATCTGGTCTTCCACTTCTCGTCCTCAGGGAGTTGGTAGTTTTGAACTCATCTTTTCTGGTGAGGCAACAGGTTTCTGCTAACTTTGTTATTTGCCATAGCTATCTAATACCAACTCACCAAGGCTAGTGTAAACCCAGGTCTCTTGACTCCTCAGATAATTTCTCTCCACTTCCCCCATTGGCCTCCTTTTGACATTTTAGATTGTTCATGATTCAAGAGGAGAAATGTGGTTGCACATGCCAACTGTATTTAGAGCACTCTAGAAGAGAGAACAGGTCTCAACACGTCCAGGCAGGCTGCTTCTGTCCCACGAGACCCTGGTTTTACTGCCTTTGGCCGAGCCCCCAATTCTAGCCCTGGGAGGAGGAAAGGCAGCCAAAAATCCCCCTTACTTAGGACAATGGGACTATGATCTCAAAGGAACCATGATCTTATTGTGCATTTTAAACTGCTGGAATGTTGTGTGTTGACTGGGTAACAGTTGCTAAGTGCTTTGATGTTCGGTGCATGTTGCCGATTCCCAAATCTAGACTTGACCTGCAAAGACACTAGTGGAGTCTCCATACCATTTAGAGCTGATGTCGCGAGGAGGCTGGTGCGGAGAATGGAGTGTGGAGACACCAAGAAAGGAGGCACATCAGTTATGCTCAGTCAGGTCACAAGGAGGCCTCACGACTCTGGACCCGATCTCAGACCTCAGTCACCTTTGTGGTTGGAATGGTACAGCAGAGGTCAAGGGCTTTTATCTTTTTTTTTTTTTTTCCTACTGCTAAATAAAAACAGATAGTAAATTAGGTTTTACTGAAAGTCAGTTATTCCTTCTCCTTATTAAAAGCCCTTATTTTCTGCAATAAGACTATCAAGATTATGTGTTTGAACTTGGCATTCAAGTTAACATCCTGGGAATAAATCTTGTTTTCCTAAAGTTTAGAAAATACACTGAAAGCTAATTTTAGACATGAGCCATGCTTGATGGCCTTGCTTTTCTCTCCGAGTGAGCTTACCATCACCTGGACCCATCAGTGGGTTTTTTCCGAATAAAGTTTGGTGGGAAAAAAAAGAGAATCATAGACTTCCTTGTGGTGCCAACTTTGATTGAAAATTACCTACAACTTTTTTTAAAATAATTTTTTCTTTTGAGGCAGCATGCGAGTGAGCATGAGCAGGGAGGAGCAGAGGAAGAGAGAGACAGAGACAGAGACAGAGACAAAGAGACAGAGAGAATCTCAAGCAAGCTCCAGCCTGGACTGTGAAATCATGACCTGAGCCGAAATCAGGAGCCCAATGCTCAACCGACTGAGCCACCCAGGCGCCCCTAAAAATTACATACAACTTTTAAATCTCAAATCTTTGAGATAAAAAACACATGCCTAATTTCTTATGCGTAATTCATTTTCAGAACTTTCTCATAGAGCTACTTATATACATTATTGAGGCATAACACATATCTGGCATAAACAGTGAGCTCTCAAATCCTATTTCCAGTATGATGAAATGTAAAACATGTCATTAAACATGGTTTATATTTAAATGGACTTGGTAGGTTGCAAACATAGCATTGCAAGGTAGAGTGAAAGACCAATGCTGTAGTGGCTAGTTTATCAATACCAACCTTTTTAACAGAGTTTTTGATTCTCAAAAAAACTCAGGTTTTGGTTGAATTAAATCACTCAGATTTTATTATTACTTTATTCCATGTTATTCGTGTTATTTTCCAGATGGACAGGAACACTATAAATGACTGCTGTTGTTTAAAGGGCACAGAAAAAGTGTGGGGTGTGTGTGTGTGTGTGTGTGTGTGTGTGTGTGTGTTAGCAGGGGTAGGTTGGTCATGGGAAGGACGGCGGGGGGGGGGTGGAATTTGGAGAGTATTTTTAAGTTTTTGCTGGCTGGAAGTAATGCATTTTAAATCTGCATTAGTCTAATGCTTTGTGGCAGTTAAGCTTTGGATTCTTCTATGTCTTTAAGTGGAGGCTGGGTGGGGGTGGGAAGAATATAAGAGAGGCTGTTTGGAATTGCATTGACTTGGAGAAGGAACTGCTTATTGTCATTCTCTAAGCATATATGTGTCTAAAGTCGTAAAGATGGCTCATTTGTCACTCCAAAATACAATTTTTTTTTCTCCATGGATCTAAACCATTTTCTGGCCTTGTTCAAGTCCTGCCAGACTTGAACACACACAGACCACTGACTTCTTAGCTCTTCTTGTTTCCCCCTTTCCTGAATCCAAGAAAGCCCCTAGAATGTTAAGGCTAAAAGGACCTCCGAGCTATCTCTCCAGTCTGTCGCCATGTGGAAGGAAAACCTGGCATCCATTTGCATAAAGTGTATGGAACACGGTTCAGTCCTGTCTTGCACAGTTTAATTGTTTTGTGTGGGTTAGGCTTATGTCCCCAGCTATATTTGGCATGCTCTGAGGAAGGGACTATGTCACACATTTCTATTGTATATTTTATAAAAACAGCGTATAGTAGGTATTCAGAAAACGCCTTCAGCTCTGGTAGCACTTTTCTGTGAAATGCACTGGTGAGGATAGACACTGACAGAAGCTGGTTTGTTGCAGCACAAACTAGAAACAACCTGAATGTTCATCCAAAGGGGAATAATAAAATACATTGTGACATATCCATGATATGGAATATGATATAGCTATTGAAAGAAATGTGTTAATCCTGTAACTACTGACCTGGGGGATGGCCTCAATATATTATTATTTTACAAATAGCAAGAAAGAGTAAATTGTACTTTTGTGATAACATTGTAACCTCCTACATCTATACTTGTATTTTTATATATCAGCAGGAACGTAAGATGTGGAAGGATACACATTAGGCTGCTAACATTAGGAGAGGTTATTAAGTTTTTTCTTTACCTTGTTTTTGTATTGTTGCAATGGGACAACTTCTAAGATTAAAACCCTGCAAACATAAGAGAAAGAGAAAATGGGTAGAGGTTTTCGTGCATTAGAAAGTCCCTTTCCCTAATACTTCTTTCTGTTTTTCAAACTTTGTATGATTGAAAAAAGAAAAGAGTTTTATCTTCTTGACTAAATTTTAGAATTGGGAAATAAAGATAACGTGGATTAAGTTTTGTCTGTTTTCAGCTCATGACATGAAGATAAGTTTTCTTTTTACCAAAACCTAGACTATAAAGGTAGCACCCAAACCGAAAGCCCTGATGTTCTGGTTTCTGTGGTGGGGTGGGGAGAGAAGTAGCAGGTTGTTCAGATGCAGGATGCTAACTGACGTTTGGTCCCTGGGAGCTTCCTGTCCTAGGGCAGAACTGAACCGAGTAAGCAATGGGAGGGCCTTGCACAAGTGGAAAAGTAAAAAAAAAAGTAAATGCTGCAGAACTTCCGGTGCTCCTTGGCTGATGGTTGGGGCGGCTCCCTGCCTCCCACAGAGGAAGCTGGTGAGAGTCTTTCTGAATGTAGACAGCCATGCCTGAGTGGGCTAGCTCTTGCTGCATTCAGGGTGGGCATAGTTCATTGACTTTCTAGATCTGCATCTTGGCCACGAGCAGAATGCTTCTCTCACAATGGAGGGGCACTCCATCCCCAGGACCTCCCATCTAGACTGTTGTTAAAGTCACCTAACTTATTGTATCACTCTAGTTTTTAATTCCAGTTCATCACGCAGGCCATTATTTCCACAGATTGTTCTGAAGCGTACCATTTAGGTCACTCTCCTGCTCAAAAACCATGCATGGCTCCCCAGTGCTAGAGAAGAGAGTCTCAGTTTCTTAGCCTGGCATTCAAAGCCTTCTGTAATATGATCATTGTCTGCTGCTCAGTTCACCTCCCTTCTCTCATGCTGCAGCCAAATGAAACTGTCCCTGTGCATGTTTGGTCTTCCCGCATCTGCTCACATTCCTCTGAGGTAGGAGCACTCACTTCCCGTTCTATTTCTTCCTATTTAAATCCTTTATAAGGTTCAATATTCATTTCAAAGGCTGCATCTTTCAGGACACCAGATGTGATCACTCTCCCTTCTTCATGTACTTCTATGCTGTTTCCCTTACATCCAAGTTATATACTCATATATTTCATTCTACACCTCGGTAACTCTTTCAAGGGAAGACTGACTATAGCATCTCAGTGTCTAAATTTCTTAAGCTCAGTAGATTTTTGAGGTTTAATCAATCTTTTTAAAAAAAGTTTATTTATGGGGCGCCTGGGTGGCGCAGTCGGTTAAGCGTCCGACTTCAGCCATGTCACGATCTCGCGGTCTGTGAGTTCGAGCCCCGCGTCAGGCTCTGGGCTGATGGCTCAGAGCCTGGAGTCTGTTTCCGATTCTGTGTCTCCCTCTCTCTCTGCCCCTCGCCCGTTCATGCTCTCTCTCTGTCCCAAAAATAAATAAACGTTGAAAAAAAAATTAAAAAAAAAAGTTTATTTATGGGGCTCCTGGGTGGTTCAGTCAGTTAAGCATCTGACTTCGGCTTAGGTCATGATCTCACAGTCCATGAGTTCAAGCCCCACGTTGGTCTCTGTGCTGACAGCTCAGAGCCTGGAGCTTGCTTCGGATTCTGTGTATCCCTCTGTCTCTGCCCCTCCCCTGCTCATGCTCTGTCTCTCTCTGTCTCAAAAATAAATCAAAACATTAAAACAAATTTAAAAACTTTATTCTGAGAGAGACAGAGATAGCATAAGTGGGGGTGGGAGACAGAGAGGGAGGGAGGGAGAGAATCCCAAGCAGGCTATGCACTGCCAGTGCAGAGCCCCATATGGGTCTTGATCCCACAGGTCATGAGATCATGACCTGAGCCGAAACCAAGAGTCAGACACTTAACTGACTGAGCCATGCAGGCCCCTGGTTTAATCTATATTTATCTATATTTATTGGATTGAGTTGAATGTGGTTGTTGCCTGAAATATACCAGATTAATTAAAAAAAAAACCCCATAACTTTTATGTCTTGATGGCAGGGTGCTGTGTAGAGAAATAAAGGGAAAATGAACTGGGTTGGTGTTTCTGCAAGGAAGTGTGATGTGACTGTCCTTTTTTTTTTTTTTTTTTTTTTTTTGCAAAATTTCCCATTTTATATTATCTAATGTTTTTCAGCCTTTTGGACTCCTCTCTTCCTGCTGCCTTATCATTTCCCTTTGATATCTGTTACTGAATGCCCTTCCCTTGCCAGGACATTGGATGGGGAAATGGGCAGAATACCTAATAGATGTGCATTCCTTGTGAGACTTTCCTGGTCTTGTGGGCAGAAGGGAACCCTCCAGTCATCTCAGGCAGAGACTAATAGAGGTGCTGGTCAACACCGTGCCTTAGATTTGCAAGTGGTTTGAATAGGCAGGGCCAGGAAGGTGACCCAGTTTCACACATTTCCCTAATTTCTCACCTGGCTCCCTGGGGTGAGGCAGTGGAGTATGACAGTTTTCTCCCTTTCTAAGGAACGCATAAGGAATTCAAAGACAAAAAACTAAGGAGAGGAAGGAGAAAGTTTAAGGGGAATCCTTAAGGGGAAGTTCTTATGAACTTTAGAATGACTTAACTGGGCAAAAAGTGGCCTTTGAAAGAATCCCGGTTCTAACAAATTTTAGACAAACCCAATTTGGAGTTTGCCCGAATCATGAATGACTTCATGTGATTGAGTTAATCTCTATACCTCATATATGGTCATTCTATCCCTCTTAATTTCTCAAGAAATTGCCACCTTCCTGGTGAGTGCCTTTTATTTCTATGCATTGATTTTGCTGTTATTTTTTTAAGCCTTTATTTATTTATTTTGAGAGAGAGAGAGAGAGCATGAGCGGGGGAAGGGGCAGAGAGAGAGAATCCCAAGCAGGCTCCACACTCAGTGCAGAGCCTGACACGGGGCTTGATCTCACGAACCACGAGATCACAACCTGAGCAGAGTTCAAGAGGCTGACACGTAACCAGCAGAGCCACCCAGGCACTGCTTGTCGTTGTTACTTTTAAGTTGCTTTGCTTAGCTTCCCAATTTCTAATATTCCTCAAAAATTATTACTCTAGATCATGAGATAATGTTACTGTAGTTATAACTCATCTTCTATCATATTTTTTCTTTGGGAATCCTATTTTATCATTGCCCTAATTATGACAAGGGAGATGCATACCAGCTATTAATAAAAAGTAATGTTGTATGATCCATTCTAAACGGAGAACCACTTTCTGTATCTGAACAAAGAAATTACACTCAATACACTTATTACCCTGAAAATCATCTGGCTGTATAATTTTTTTCCACAGAGATCACTAAAACAGCTTATACTGATTAACGTTATCAAATCACCCTTCATTTTTGAAACCGTCTGAATTCAATATGCTAGAAAATAGAGTTATACAAAGAATGTAACCAAAACTAAGATAGGAAACAAAACCTCTGTAACAATTTTTCAAAACAGGAAACTGTTGTAGAAAGATATTGCTGTTCTTTTCTATTTTACTAAAATTACACTCATCTAAGTATTTTCTATTAACTAACCTCTCGGATCCATTGTGTTCTTGTTTAAATTAACTTTCTTTAAAAGTTAACTCCCGAACACTAATTAAATTAACTTAGCTAAAGTTTTGATTTGATCTCAAGTTGTTTGAAAGTTAGACAGACTGAAAAAAGATGTGGGTGGTTGGCAGCAAATCCCAATAAAAATATGGCATTTGGCAAAATATGCCTGCCTTGTTTTGTTTTGCTTTTCTCTTTATGGAAGTGGCCTATTTTTGAAATGCTGTGATTTAAATTCAGGGATCAAGTGACAAGTCTGACAAAACAGAACTGACTTCAGCAGAGGTTCTGTGGGGAAAAATGGAAGTGTTCCAGGAACTGGAGGAAGTAACCTCAATTTCACCTGGAAACATTAGTGTCTCAGGGGCAGCAGATTTGGGCTATATATAAAGAGTGAAGGAAAGTGGCCAAGATGCTGAGCCAAACCTGCATCCAGGAATAGAGCGGCATCAAAGAACTGACAACAGTATCTGTTGTTTCCACTACGGCCCTGTAAGTAGCAGAGAGGGAGACATAGGAAGATTGGAAAGTTCTTTCCTGTGATGCCTTAGATTGTGGCAATAGTCTTCTGACTCGGTTCTCTGGCTCCCTTCTTTTCTCCCATGCCTGGCGCATGTAATGGATAGATTAAATGTTTGCAAAAACTCTGTGCTGTTCTCTTGCTCAAGACCCTAGTTCCTGTTTCCCCTCAAGGTTGGGTTAAAACTCCTTCTGCTGGCACGACGCTCCCCCCACCCAGTTATTTACTTAACTTAAAAAAAATTTTTTTTAACGTTTATTTATTTTTGAGACAGAGAGAGACAGAGCATGAACGGGGGAGGGGCAGAGAGAGAGGGAGACACAGAATCAGAAGCAGGCTCCAGGCTCCGAGCCATCAGCCCAGAGCCCGATGCGGGGCTCAAACTCACGGACCGCAAGATTGTGACCTGAGCTGAAATCAGACGCTCAACCAACTGAGCCACCCAGGCGCCCCAATTTACTTAACTTTTAAAACATTTTTTTAAATGTTTATTTATTTTTGAGACAGAGAGAGACAGAGCATGAGTGGAGGAGGTTAGAGAGAGAGAGAGGGAGACACAGAATCCGAAGCAGGCTCCGGGCTCTGAGCTGTCAGAGCCCGACGCGGGGCTCGAACTCACTAGCTGTGAGATTATGACCTGAGCTGAAGTTGGACACCCAACCGACTGAGCCACCCAGACCTCTTCATTGGCTATTCCTCAACATGAAGAAGGATTACTCCTTTGTTAATTCTTCAAAATCTAGGTTAACACCTACCTTCTCTGTGTTCCTAACTCAAACTTGCACTGAGCCCCTGCTTTAAAGTATATTGTACCTCTTTGTTTTGCATCTTTTGGCAAGATTGTTTTATTGTTGGTTTGTTGAGAGTAACTATATCTAGAAATATATACACATATATAGTCACTATGTACATGCATACAGAATAAAGATATACACACATATATAGAAACGATATATGTGTGTGTGTATACATATATATATACACATGTATATATATATATATATATATATATATATATATACATGTGTATATATATAGTGACATCTTTCCTTAGTGAGCCATGAAGTATATAATAATTCTCCATGGGACCTGAAACTAAGGCGGAATTTTGAATCCTGAATTACATATATTTATTATATATTCATTATACTATATTGTATTCTATTGTATTCTATTAAAATGACATGTGAGAGAAAGTGATGATCCTGGAGAATCAGGAAAACTAAATTCTAGTCTCAACTTTGCAACTACCAGGTAAATCATTCCACCCCCTGCCCCCCACCGAGAGCTCCAACCAGGGGATCAGTCTCTTTATGACCATCAGGAGATCGTAAAGGAAAAGTATAACTATACACATTAATGGTAACCTTAAATAGTGAAATTATGATTTCATGTCCCATCCAATGGGTATGAACATGTGGCACCCTTTGATTAGTCAAAGGGGGATGATGTTTTTTTAAGGTGAGTTGCTATTATTTTGGCACAATAGATCAGACCTTGGAGTACAGAGAAGTTGTGGAACATTTTTTGAGGTTGCCCAGTGTAACAAAGACCAAGTCAGGCTCAGCTGGATTTTTGCTCTCCGGCTTGTAAAAGCTTCTCTCCCAGTATGATGGGCCTATCTACTCTAGAGGTAGAATGAATGGCTTATGATCCTAACTTGATTTACTTGCTCTGTATTTTTTGGGAAATCTCTTTAGATCCCTTATTTTTCCTTTTGTAGGATGAACATAAATATACTTGTCTATGAATGTTTTTGAGCTTGTCAATTCAATGGCAACACTAATCACTATTTTAACTGACTGCACACTACGTGTCTACATATATTAGGCCATTTCTCAAACACGTCTTATGAAATGGCTATGGTAACCCCATTTTATAAATGACGAAATTATGGCTAGGATTTAATTCCAAGTCAATATGATATCATATGTTAATCTCCCTACTGTGGAAGAAAAAGAGAGAGAGATCTCAGGTCTGTAAGATCAACATCGCCTCCAGATTTCAATTTAACTGGTACGTTGTTTCATCACTTCCTTTTACTTAATCTTTTGCGACTAACTAGTAGCAAAGTTCACATGCCTGGGTTTCTTTTTTCCTTGGGTGAGCTATCCTCTGGTGAAGGTGCTAATCAGCAGTATTAAAGGGTAGAGAAATAGCCATGGAGGATGTCAGGAAAGGAAGGTACAACAAAGGATGAATGTTTTAAAGACTGAGTAATTGGCCCTTGAATAGCTACCCCTTGGTCCATACCTATTACTGTTTTCGCTTTGGAGGAGGTTAGATAATTTCTTCATTTTCTGACTAGATGTAATTGTTCTTCTCTGGTAAGTATAGGGTAAGTAAATAGCTACATAGAGGGTATTACTGATACTTAGAATTTTGTCCTTTTTGTTTTTAATAATAATTATAGGTAATTGGAAATATTATAGGCATTTACTCTGTAGCATAGCCTGTAGGAGACGTTTTCAGATATGAAGTCCTGCTTTTCAAAAAATGTTTATGGGGACTCAGTATGTTTTGTACAGTTCTTAAGGGAAACAGATTTTGACTTTATGATCATCATTATTTTTCTGTGATAGAGTGAACTTCTTCCCAAATAAGGAGTGATCTATATTCAGGAAGCACTTAATGGCATCCTTTCAGCAGATCACACAGCAGGACCCACATGAATAGAGCTAACAAGTTTTGTCCATTAAATCTAGTGACTCGAACAAATTTTTATTATCCTTTTGTAAAAATGCAAGCACTGCCTCATAGAAAAACCAGTTGTTACCTAATGAAGTGTTTCAGCATGTTCATATAAGTTGATGGTTTCATATGGCTAGATTATTGCTGCATCAGCTAATAGCCACTAATAACATGCTCCTATCTTGCTTTAATGACATACTGTACTCAGAATACTCAAGTATGGACAGATGTTTAAGAATATCATTGTTTTTCTTCTTGGCTATTGATTAATTCCCCACATCCACTCCTGATTAGAATGCAAGATGTTTTCTTTCAGATGTGGAATCGTTCATTACCCAGTCTAACAAAAAAAAAGACAAGCAGTATGCCAGGAATTTGTATCAAAGTGCTGGAGCATCTTCTTAGACTTCTTACCATTGACAGTAGTTACACAGATGCTACGTGACAGCTTCTATCACCCTGCATGTCTTCCAAAGCCAATTCATTAGTAAAGAACATGCGGCTCCAACAAAGGGAATGTGAAGTACACTATACAGGGTTTTAGCAAAAATCCAATTGGTGGTTTCATTAGGGATTTGGGAGGGGGGACCTACAATCTCGTTACAAGACAGAGCAGGTACTCTAAAGCAGCTACACTCTCTTCATAAAACCCACGATGGGCTTTACTCTGTAATTGCTTGTCTGATACTTCTAGTAGTACTTTTTAAAAGTGGAATTGAAGAATAGTTGAATTGAGTTTTTAAGTGATGAAAATGATACTTTAACTCCTGAGTTTTAGATTGCATTATGGTTTCCTAAACCTGGACCCTCAGGGATCAATAGGAAAGCTTTTTTTGTTTTTTGTTTTGGTATGTGCATAGCATGTGTTTACTCTTTACTGAGTGCTCTCTCTCTCTTTCTCTCTCTCTCTCTCTCTCTCTCTCTCTCTCTCTCTCTCTCTCTCTCTCTCTCTCGGAAGCTTGAGTTCTCTTAGGTCTTGACAAAGTGGATCTTCCAGCTACCTTGTCTTAATTGCACAACCTGAACAGTTACTGTTATCTCCCAGGTAACAAATTACCATCTTGCTCCCCCTAGTGGAATTGTAACTCTACTTCAAAGTTTGGAAATACTGTTATCAATACACTTTGGATGTAGCGTCTTATTTTTGGAAATCAAGTATTTTCCCAATTTATTTTTGAAGGCTGACAATAAAATAAAAAATATTGCATTGGATGGGCTGATAGGGGATGTGGGTAGAGATAGTAGCTTTTTATGATGACTTTTCAGTTCCTAGTGTTGGCAAGGTAAGCTGCATGATTTTAAATGGCTGCTAAATCCAAGGGATCTTTCTGCTCTGACTTCTGTCTTAGAGGGGTCCAATGTCATCAGCCTGGCAGATGGTCATTTCTAGATGGCAGCTGTCTACACTTCTGGTAGTAGTGGTAGGGTGCTGATAGTTGGGGATGTTAGAAGACAAGGACAGGTCCCATCTGAATATTGAATCCCACTTGCGCCATTGGTAAAGTAGGCCCAGGAGGTATGCTTCTGCCTTCTGAATCTACGTGTGGTACTGTGCCAGTATCCACAGCACATGACAAATCACCGTCAGTATACACTTGCTACACATGCTGAGGAAATTTTAGTAATTGACACTGAACTTATTGCATACCTCTCAAGAATTTTGTTTTTTGGGGGCACCTGGGTAGTTCAGTTGGTTAAGTGTCTGACTCTTGATTTCAGCTTAGGTCATGATCTCATGGGTCATGGGATCGAGCCCAGCATTGGGCTCTGTGCTGACAGCATGGAGACTGCTTGGGATTCTCTGTCGCCGTCTCTCTCTCTGCCCCTCCCCCGCTCACACGTTCTCTTTCAAAACAAATAAATATTTTTTTAAAAAGCATTTACTTTTTTTTTAGGTTATGATAGCTAATGGTTTCATGGCATCAGAATACCCTTTTTTCCTGCCACTATTTGTTTTTCCCAAGTTTGACCCTTGTTATGACTTTATATTTATTCAGCTTCTCACCCTAATGCACACAGAGCACTAATATTTTGTATATGCTAGTGTTGAAGTGTATGAATTGTCCGAAAGAGATACTAATACATACCAAGGCTTAGGACTCTGTCCTTTTGCAGGTGAGACTTTGCTTAAGTCTTATCAAGGTCAAGGGTAACACTACAACAGATATAGTGATTGCCAAATTACTGGTCAATAGAGTATAAATACTTGATACTTATGAGCAAAAATATTTAGGGTATTCCCCCTTTCTTAAGATCATGTAATGGAGATAGTATTTAGATGTGTATTTTTTCCAAATATTCTCAGGGTAAGTGTTTACCTAGGGAAAAATAAAACAGCAGGATTGGATTAAAAATCCCATCAAAAAGGAATGCCAGAGTGCTCTCCGGGCTGCCTTATTTGAGAGGCTGGAGAAACACACACACACACACACACGCACACACACACACACACACACACACACACACACACGCTCATAATGTTTTTGGTTTTTTTTTCAATGCTATTGCTCAAGAACCACAGTAATTTAGTTCAAGAATTACATCTAAGCAAACACACAGCTTCTGACTAACACAGCATGTACCTATGAAGTTCTGATTTGGAATCACATGATGCTCAGATTCCCAGTTGTGAAGACAGTGATGTCACAGTGGATATGGCCCCACTGGGGCTAGAGATGTCCATCCAGCAAGACTTTGGGCTTTGGGGAACAGGAACTTTTCCCTTCCACAGGCAGTGTGAGGGATTTGTATGTGAATCAACACGTATCTCTGTATATACATGCATCAGTGTAGATATGTTATGTATGTATATGTGCGAATGTATGCATGTACATGTGTGTATATGTATGTATACATGTGACTGCAGCACTGGAAGAGTTGCTTCTTTCGAATGGATGCTAGAAATTCTGTGCATTGACAATACTCTGTAAAGCAGCTTTTAGCAGAGCCAGGCCCAGAGGTGTAGGGCGGGTGTACACGCCATTCTCTTCTGGGAATTCTGTGCATTGATGACACCCTTCAAAACAGCCTCAGTGACTGGTCCTGGAGGTGTTTGGGGAGCTCCCTGATGAAGGACTGTGCTGGCATCCTTGTCTGGCAGCTTTGTCAGGGAGGCTTTCCTTGGGATTCCCGCCCTAGCTTGGAGCTCTTGTCTTTCTTGAGAAGTGTGAGCACTGAAACAACAAAAAACCTATGTGCATTCCTGGCTCTCATGAGTGACCTGAGGCTTTGCTTAACTAGCTGTTTCCTTGAAGTGACCAGTGATAGATAGTTTATGGGGATGGGTTGGTTCTAACCTGTTAATTGATCACTGTTGATTTAGCACTAAAGTGTTGTCAGACTCTGCCCCTGCTTGTCATCTAAGTCATATGGCTGTTAGGTTTCTTATTTGTTTTCTCTTCAGGTTCAAAAAGACAGAAAATTGCACACAAGCATTTGACTATGAGCACAGCAGACAGAGAATTATAGAACAGATAAACAAGATTTAGCATTGTTGTTGAAATCCTGAGTTTGTGTCTGACTGTTTTATATGAAATAGGGTCCTTGCCATGGGGCAACTGAGCTGGAGACTTGGTTAGCAGTGGTCAGCAAGCAAGTGGATGGATCTCCTCATCTTTGGGCAGATCAACCAGCTAACACCAAACTGATAGAAAACTTGCTTTCTTTTCAAGACTTCTTTCCAGTTACTTAATTGTCGGCAATTTAAGAAACTATCTTTGAATCATTTACCTTAGCAAGAAGGTGGAATTGAGGGTATTTGGGACAAAAGAAGGATACATCTATCTGTCCACTCGCTGGAAACTTTTATAGCAGGGGAAAAACTGTGGAAAAATTCCTGGCATATTGAAATACTTATCTGTAACTTGACATTTTAAATATAGTGTTTCTTTTGGGGAGCCTGGGTGGCTCAGTTAGTTAAGCATCAGACTTTGGCTCAGGTCATGACTTTAAGGTTCGTGGGTTAGAGTCCTGCATTGGGCTTTGTGCTGACAGCTCAGCGCTTGAAGCCTGCTTCAGATTCTGTGTCTCCCTCTCTGTCTGCCCCTCCCCCGCTCACACTCTGTCTCTGTCTCTCTCTCAAAAAATAAACATTAAAAAAATTTTTTAAATATAGTGTTTCCTCAAGGAGTCTTACTATATTCTATTGATAATACTTATATTATTGCCTCCCCCCAATAACACAAAACACCACCAGAACCTGTAAGAAAGGCAACAGGAGGGTAGCAAAAGAGAAAAGAAAATTTATAGTGGTAATGAGGACTGGGATGCTCATTTAGATAGCACAGGGAGACGTTGAGGCAGATGATGCTGATGATTTTACCTTAGGCCAGTGTTCTAAGAGTTAAGTGAGCATTTTATTAAAAGTAGATTCACATGTTTCCACCCCAGATAGACTAAGTCAGAATCTCCAAGGAAGGGATCTTGGAATATTGTTTTAACAAGCATCTCAGATAACTCTTATGGCCAGACACATCTGGGGAACTGCTGTCATCTTATTGCTGACATGAACTACTGTGAAGTATTTCCGAAAGAGGTGTGTGTGTGTGTGTGTGTGTGTGTGTGTGTGTGTGTGTGAGAGAGAGAGAGAGAGAGAGAGAGAGAGAGAGAGAGAGAGAGAATATGTAATTGCCAAAGTTTTTAAAGTTTAAAAATAATGGTCAGATATTCTACAGTAGCGTTGTTAAGCATTTCTTGTTTAAAAATATTTATTTATTTTGAGAGAGAGAAAGGGAGAAGCAGAGAGAGAGAGAGAGAGAGAGAGAGAGAGAGAGAGAGAGAATGAATCCCAAGCAGGCTTCATGCTGTCATCGCAGGATCCAATGAGAGGCTCAATCTCACGAACCGTGAGATCATCACTGAGCCTACATCAAGAGTCACATGCTTAACCAACTGAGCTACCCAGGTGCCCCAAGCATTTATTAGTAAGAACATCTGTTATTCGTGTAGGGTAGTATGGTTACAGAGGGTTTTCCATGTATTATCTCATTTGTTCCTAATAGCAATCCTATGAGGGCTTGGACAGCAAAGATCATGCTCACCCCCAGGTTACACACGGGATGTGGGCTCAGCACATGGCTGGCAAGTGGTGGAGCTGGCTTTGAACAGGATTCTTTTTCACGTGGGGCGAGCCCAACCTCAACCCCAGAGCACACCACTTTTCTTCTTTTACCCACTCTCTGGTCACCAGATTGATGGCAGCAATTCTAAGATATCAGGTTCTTTGCATGTGCACACCTTTGCACACCCTGATCCCTGGGCCTGGAATGTCTTTCCTTCCCGGTTTGCAAACTCATGCTCGTTCATTATAGTGCCTTCCATGAAGCTTTTCTAGATATACTCTTCTCTTCATCCTACCTGCCCTCCAAGCAGAGCAAGTTTCTCTTTCAGTTCTGTTTCCATCACTCTTTATAAATCCCTTTTCTCTATGTCAGGTCTTGTTTAATGTGGGTGAGTTCAATAATAAGTGCTCGGTAATATCCCCCTTCATGATCCCCACCCCACCATTATACCACTTACTTTGAACAGGTAGTAGGGATATAATCACATCTGAAACACTCAGTGCCTTTAGTGTTGGCTAAGCTCTGGGAAGCGTTTGAGAATGATTTCAAAGGCTTTCCAAACATTGAAAAGAAGTGTTCACGAGGCCAGAAACATGGCCATTAACATCCTCTAGAAATGGAATTGTCTGAGGGTAACCAGGGTACATTGTCTAATGAGAGGTCGGGAACTATAGGGGACTGTATGCTCAAAACTGCAGATTTGGTAATTTCCTTGCTGGGTAATTTAAGTGTGTTTCAAGGACATCTTCAATTATGGGTGATTTTCATGTCATACTCATAGCCCCAGGTTGGATGTGACTATCTGTTACGGCTTTCAAATTGCATTATAGTTATTTCTCTATGCAGCTACCTCCCCCACCAGACTTCTAGTGTGGGTGAGTCTGAGCCATATTCATCTTAGTCTGCCAATTGATTATTGTTGAATAAACTTTTGGGGAACGCCTCTTATAGCCATCTGCATCTGAATGCAGTTAAATGTGTTTAAGTATAGTTCTAATTCAAATTCTCCTGTGTTTACAGCCACCCCTGGTCCAAGCAATCTTCAGCGGTGATCCAGAGGAGATACGGATGCTCATCCACAAAACCGAAGACGTGAATGCTCTGGTAAGAGATGCTATGGTTTTGCCTGCTCAGGCCCTCTTAACCTTTCTGTACTATGGACCTCTTTGGTATCTGGTGAGAGCTCTGGGCTGCTGCTCAGAATTCTCTTTTTAAGTCCACAAAATAAAATATATATGGTTAGAATGGAAGTCAGTCATATGCAAATACAGTTATCAAAATATTCAATATCAAATCTGTGATAGAATAATATATGTGCTTCTCTGTCAGTACATTTAAATAGCAAGAGACAATGGAAGATCTAATAATGAGCATAACTGAAGAATAGTGAGGAGCGTGATCAATATTTTGTGTTGTCTGTGACCACTCTAATGTGGTAGGAACATACCTGTGGTTTCTGCTGGTGACCAAGTCACAGTTACTGTTGACACTACTGAGAATTGCTTCCTACATTCACAATGGAAGGAAATGTGAAATTTCCATCGGAAGTTAGTAAAAATAAAGACATATTTTTACATCCAGAACCTATGCTCTGCCACAGGGATTGACAAACTATGGTTCATCACCTATTTTTGTACAGGCTACCAGCTAAGAATGGTTTTCATTTTTTAAATGGCTGGGGAAGAAATGAAAAGAAGAACAATCATTTGTGACACACGAAGATTATATGATATTCAGATTTCCATGTCTATAAATCAAGTTCTCTTGGGGCACAGCCATGACGGCTTTCACACTGTAGCAGCAGAGTTGGGTAGTAATTGATGACAGAGACTGTACGTGGCCCAGAAGGTCAAAGATATTTACTATCTGGCTGTTCAGAGGGGAAGTATGCTGACCTCTGCACTAGAGGGTCCATGAACCTGGGACCAGTGGGTAAATCGGGTACCCTGAAATCATATGTAATACATGCGTGCGCTTATGGACGTGTATTTTTTTCTGTGAAAGAGTAAAGACATTTCATAGTATTTGTAAAGGGGTCTGTGGCCCCCAGAAGATTCAGAACGGTTGGATCTGGAAGTTCCTGAAATAAACAAAGCTTCAATGAAGAAAAGTGAAAAGAGTTAGTCAATGATTTACCCTTGTAATAGTTTCCTAGACCTAGATTGAACAAGCAATTACATGCAGTCCATGCCACTAATTCTCTTAATGTAAGTCAATTACCTCAGTGCTGTAGTCCATCAGGGAGAGGGGCTCTCTTTGAAGTCTCTAGCGTTAGGTGGAAACGACAGAAAGAGTCAAACACATCTGCAGAAGAAGAGCTTTGCCACAGGGAAATGAATTATGTCTGAGGTCGAATCTCTGTCCGGCTGGCTGAATGCTTCATTTGGGAGAGTCATTTGGTACAGCCCTTGTTCTGTGGCAGTGCAGATTGGTGTGGCTTTCTGAAAAAGCTGCTGGCAGCTTCTCCCCAGCTGGCACTGAAAACAACAGGGCAATGTTTTATGACATTTTGCAAGGTAAGCACCGATGAGGCCAGGGCCGAACTACTTGAGAAGGCAGTCAGGCATTTGTCCAGAGCCTATGGGGCGTGACCCATCCTTCTGAGAGGAGCCGAGGCCAGCAAGCTGACTGTCCAGTGTTCTGACATCACCGGAATTTGCCTAGCTTATTTTGTGGCTCTCGCCCAAGCCCAGGCAAGCCCAAGGCAAGGTTAGTTACTATCTTTTCCTGATGATTATGAGCAAACCAAGCTTCTGTTCATATCAAGAAAGGTTGCACTGTCCTCTGAATGGCCTTTATTTCTCCTTCGGAAAGTGGCAAACACTTGCTGGCTGTTAAAGGTTAAGAAGGCTTAACTTCAGTTGTAACCTAATTGTGTTACTGAATTAGATAGGTTAACTGCTGTAACACATAGACTGCTGAATTAGATAGGTTAACTGCTGTAACACATATATTTAGAAATATATAATTGCTCAGATATGAGAGAAGTTTAGTTCTCTTATGAACAGATCAGAGAGGTGGCTCTTTTCCACAGAGGGTCCTAGGTATCAACACGTAGCTTCCAAGGTCACCCAAGGGATTCATCTTCAGTCCAGCCAGTCAGAAGGGAAAAAAGAGCATGGAGGCAAAGCACAGGACGATTCTTATGGGTGATCTTGGAAGTGGCATTATCACTTGAGCACACAGCCCATTGACCAGAACTCAGTCCCATGTGGCACTGAACCACAAGGGAGGTTGGGAAATTAGTATAGCTGTGTCCCAAAAGGTTGGAGAACATGAATAGTTAGCAATCTTGGCCACATCAATTTTTGGTACTACAGAATTTTAGGGAACTCAAGGGATAACACTTACTTGTCTTTGCGGTGCCTTACTCATTCAACAGTAACTGACTGAGTTCAGACCCAGTGCTGAGTGCTAGGGATATAGCAGTGAGATTGCTCTCTCCCTCATGGGCTTGTGACATGGCAGAGAAGCCAACAAATGTGGAATCTTATTGACATATATTTTGAAAGGGAAAATGCAGGACACTGTTAGGGGTCTGGGTTAATCATGAGGGACTGATGAAGTGATGTGGCAAATTGACACCGAAGGGATGCTGTTGCGGAGGTTGTGTGTGTGGGCTTTTGGATGACCTGCATCAGGGAAGGGTGGGGTAGAGGGAGGAAGAGCAATAAATGAATGAATGCCTGACCTCCTTCCAGTGATGGTGTGGCTCCTTGTGTCCTGGTCCCTTTCCTCCATTGTCACTTCTGTAGACCCTCTCTTCATATCCCCCTTTCCCTTCCCTCGGGTGAGTGTAAAGAACCTCAGTTGATTCCCTGCTCTCTTATCAGGTACGTTGGAGACAGTGAGTTGTTCTCTTAATGCCATGCTTTTCTTTGGCCAACACTGCTTGGGGATCAGTCATGTTGACTGTTTTTCTAGGGGTGGATTAGGCAGTTTAGGGAGAGTGATTGTTAATGAAGGGCATATGGAGATGGAAGACAAACAAGGATTAGGGATCTAAGTCTGCAGCTTTACTTCAGGAGGGAAGAGAGGCCACTAACCAGTACATTTAAATGGCAAGGAAGGGAAATAAATAACGGAGGCGCCTCCTGTTAGTGGGAGGACAATATTTGTCTTCTTCTCTTCTCACCCTTTGCTTTTCTCTCTTTACCGTATTTATTCACTTAAATTTTCTTTTTTGTCCTAGGTTCTGATTTTTTTTTTTTGCCTTCTTTTTTCTTTCCCACCTTCCTGTGTCTTTTGATTGGTCACCTGTTCTTTGGTATGAATATCCCTTGATTAGGGGCTCCTGATATGGGAAGCAGTCTCATTCAGCTTTGCCTCTCTGTGTTTTTCCTATCTTGATTTCCCACTGGCAGTATTCATGGACTCTATGTGTGAACTGAACAAAGTTATTCAACCCATTGGTATTTATTTTCTCATTTCTCCACTGTTCCCATCCTGTCTGCCTTTCCAGACCTATTGCTTCTTCCATTGAGTTGTCCTAATTCTCGTTTCCTTTTTGCTGCCTTTTCTGCCACCTCCCAACCCAGTCAAAGAAACCTACCTCTTCTCTCACCTCCCATAGCTCCTTGTCCCTCACTGATTACTTTACTTGAGCTATTTAGTTTTAAGAGACTGTGAGCTTGATGACATGGTTGCTGTGTCATTCATTCTCTTTTCCTCAATTTCCTACTTCAGTCCTTGGAGCACATGTTGAGTGAATGACTAAACCTTGCTTTATTAGTTATGTTAAGCCAATTTGTGGTGGCCTGTTTTTCCTATCTGCCAATGAAGGGGTACATTGTCAAATAGTGTCTGGCTTGGTTAGTGTCCCTCAGGTCTCAGTTGTAAGATTAAAAGTTTTCTTTGTAAGATTGCAAATCTGTAGATGGATTTGAGGAGCCACTGAAGGACCAGGAAGTCCTTTTTGTGGATTCTCTGGCTGGTGGCATGCCAGGGTCAGGAAATGTGGGAAGGCAAGTTGTACACTCTGAGAAATTCATTTAAATTGACCCACATGTAGTCGACAACTAGAAAGATTTTTAGAAGGCTTTATCAGACTAACAAATTGAGCTAGAATTCAAAGTAGAGCATCTGAATTCAAAATGAATGCATAGAGCCTGAAAACCAAATTTGAATGTAATACAGTCATTTTTAGGATTATGCTATGACAACGTGACACCAACAGACAGTTCCACTGTGCCATGCTGGAATCGGTACAGAGATAATTAGTGCCTGTCATTGGTGAGTGGTAAAGACCAGGAGGGAACCATGCCATGTGAGGAGGGGCTGAAGAAGCTGGTGATGTTTTAGACCTGGGAAGAACAGGAGAATTTGAGGCCTCAAATAGTTCAAATGCTGTCAAGTTAAAATGGAACTAGACTTACCATTATGTCGGTGGTTGTAAGCTACCGAATGGATATACAGCTCGAAATAGAAAAAATAACTTAATGGACAGAGCTGTCCGAAGAAATAATGAGCTGACTTAATTAATAAGTAGTAAGCTCCCTGAAAGACCACTAGACTGGTGGTTCTAAGTGGTTCTAAAGGAGACTAATTGTAGCACATGGCCCCAGTCTCCTCTCATGTGCCCTGAGCTGACCTTGCTAATGGTTTGTGGCCTTTCTTTTTCTTTGAGTCTTAAAGACCAAAATTTCTTCTCAGGAAAGCACTATTAAGTTGGAGTTAGCCTTTAAAATGAAACCTCCTTCCCATGCCTGGACTAGGTGATGTTTAAAGTCTCTTACAACTGTGAAGGACTACAATTCCAAGATTTTTAAGTCCCACATGATAGCAAACCCATGGTGTTTATTTCTTTTTTAAAGTATCAGTAACAGTTATTAATACACACGTGCACTCATGCACACACAACCATGATCATACCAAACAAAATCAACAATAATTCCTTATCTTCTAATACCCAGTGCATTTTCAATTTTATTTTGTTCCAGTAGTTTCAAAAATGTTTTTTTTATAGTTGGGTTGTTCCCAAGTTGATTATTTTAATCCATCTATTTTCTACAACAAAATGGTTTTGTCAAACTATTAATGTTTATTATTTTCTCTAATAGGATTTAGCCCAAGAATATTGGCATGTTTTGCTTGTCCTCTCCAATTCCAACATAGGAATGGATGATATGTGAATATAATAGAATAAATTGCGAGGTGAACGTTAAGCTTACGTTGGTAGGGGACTTACAGTGAAAAAAGGGGAGACAACCATTAAAGCTTTTGTTTTTAACTATAAGCGTTAACTTGGGTGAGGTGGCCTGCTAGTCTCAAGATCCAAGTGAGAAAAAAGAACTGTACCAACAACATATGATGAATTTTCTAAAAAGAAGTAAGATGAATTACCAATAGTAAGCTTGTAATATGCACTCAGTGTCCATTTGTGTAGGGGTGTTGCACTATTTCTTTATTTTTTATTAGAGAGTACACAAGTGAGTGCAAGCTGGGGCGGGGGTGCAGAGGAAGAGAGAGAGAGAATCTTAAGCCGGGCTCCATCCCACGACCCTGGGATCATGACAGAGTCAGACGCTCAACCCACTGAGACACCCAGGCTCCCCGCAATGTTTCTTTCTGTTAAAATGATCACTGTAAGTCTAGTTAACATCCATCACCTCACATAGTTACAAAGTTTTTTTTCTTGTCGTAAGATTTTTTAAGATCTGTTGTCTTAGCAACTTTCAAATATGCAATACAGTGTTATTAACTATAGTTACATCCCCATGACTTATTTGTTTTATAACTGGAAGTTTGCACTAATTCTTTTAAAAATAGAACATACGTTTTGAATCCACCCAGAAGGGTGCAATATGGCTCTACCTAAAGAGCCTTGAGTCAGGGGTACCTGGGTGGCTCAGTTGGTTAAGTATCCGACTTCGGCTCAGGTCGTGATTTCACGGTCTGTAAGTTTGAGCCCCGTGTCACGCTCTGTGCTGACAGCTGAGAGCCTGCAGCCTGCTTCTGATTCTGTGTCTCCCTCTCTCTCTGCTACTCTCCCAGTCATGCTCTGTCTGTCTCTCAAAAAATAAACATTAAAAAAAGTGTAAAGAGCCTTGAGTGATAAATTTAATACCTTAAGTTTTTCTCAGCTTGATTCTATCATGTCAGATTCCCTAGAACATTAGGAATACAGACTATATAGCCCAGCCTTTTAAGCTTCTAGATTTTTGTGTGTTTTCCGTCACTTACATATATGTTGCTTGACTTTTTTCTTTTTTCTTTTTTTTAATGAAGAATTGATAGGGGGATAAAAACCTGAGATGTTTTGTTGGCTTAGAGATCTGAGCACTTTCTAAATTAGACCTAAATCAGAAACTGCTGGGAACAAGGAGGCTGGGATGGCAAACTCCAGTCTCATAACTAATAGAAGCACGCTGACCCACTCAGCTCTGAGTGTTGGTATGCAGGAACGCGGGCCCAGTGTGGCCCAGACTTCCTACGTTTTTAAGAGAAAATACAGGAAATCTCTAAATTGTTAAATATTGGTTCCAAAAAGCGATCCAACATTGTTGAGGCCAAAGAAAACATGTCTGTGGGCCAAATCTGGCCTGCAGGCCACCGTTTTACTAACCGTGGATGAGATCAGCAAATATTCAGCAGTAAAGGTTTCTCTGGCCACCTGTATCTGGAAATCTAAAGTGTGAAGCCAGTGGCTCAGTGTTCTGGAGAGAACGGTGGCCTGTGTTCTTCAAACATTGACAGCACTTCTGGCTCGTTAGCCTGTAGGGAGGCTGGTGGTCCCTTCATAGCTCTGGGAGGGGTGCTTTTTGTGCTGAGGGTAGGTGCCTGTCTCTCAGCATGTGCCTGGCAATACTGTCCCATCTCCTGCTCCTTGTTGGACCAGTGCCCAGGATGTGGGGCTGTGGTTTGGAAGCCATGACCTGTGTCTTGTAGAGAATGATTCATAACCTTCAGACGGCACTGGGCAGGCTGCAGTGATGTGGCTTCTTGGCCATTTAAAATGTGTGAAGGCAGGTCTGATTAGCATCATTCCTAATGATCCTCTAGGGGATGCCCAGCAGCTCGTGGCCCCATTTCTCCAGCACTGACCTTGGAGGTAGAAGAGCCGTCCGCTGTGAATGAGAAATCTTACAAGGGTGTATACACTGTACACCCTCCAAATAATAGAGATCATTGTTTGGAACTATGGAAACACTCCAAATGTAATGGCATTAGTATTACTTTGCAATTGCTAGGCATTTTTATAGCACAAAGAAAAATCTTTCAATTAAAAGATGTATATTGTAAATAGCATGAGAATATGGACATCTCTAGATAAAAGGTTATGGCTCTTTTTTTCACATTAGATATTATGTTTGAGGGGAGGATGCAAATATGAATAAATGAGCTATATTTTTCTTATATTGATAAAACTCAATTGTTTGAACTGAATGTATAAATTCAGTTATACATATATATGTATGTATACATATATAAATACAGTTGAATTTGGGGACAGGACTTCGGGTGGGGAAAGTTGTCAAGATCATTCTAAACTTTAGTATTTAGAGGAATAAACATGTGAGAAGACTCTTAAAAAAGAATATCGGGGTGCTTGGGCGGCCCAGTTGATTGAGCATCTGTCTGACTTTTGATATTGGCTCAGGTAGTGATCTTGGAGTCAGTTGTGGGATTGAACCCTGCATCAGGCTCTATGCTGAGCCTGGAGCCTGTTTGGGATTCTCTCTCTCCCTCCCACTCTCCCCCCGCTCTGTTTCTCTCTTCCAAAATAAATAAAACTTAAAAGAAAATCAACAAAGGGGGAGTTTCATAAAATCTATTAAAACAAATGACAAAAAAATAAAACAGTGTGTTATTGGCACAGGAATAGGCAACCAAATTAGTGGAACAAGGAATCCAGAATTAGACCCAAGTGTATATGGACATTTGGTATAAAATAAAGAACGTGTTTCAAACCACTGGGATGAGATGGGTTAATCAATAAAGAATGTTGAGACAACTGGCTAGTAAAAAGCTGAACTCTTCCCTAATTTCCTTTTTTCTCCCCCCCCCACCAAGTTCCTATATGAAGATAAATCTAGAGGTAGAAAATAAAAAGATAAAGTAGTGAAATATAAGAAGGGGGAAATATTTTTTTTCAGTCTTGGTGTGGGAAAGAACTTCCTAAGCATAATAACAAAGATAAAAACCAAGATGGAAAATGTGGATACTTTTGGATATATAAAAACTATGCACTTCTGTATATTAAATCATTACCAAAAGCAAGATTAAAAGATAAATCAAAGATATGTATGCTATATGTGAAAAAGCATTGAGATTCCTAATACATAAAAAACTCTTGTAGATTATTTAGAAAAAGATAAACCTCCAAATAGAGAAATGGGCAGAGGACATACAGAGGGCACTCACCAAAGAAAAAATGCAGATAACCAAAACATACGAAAGGGTGCCCAGGCTCAACTTCACCTGAAATCGAAGAGTTCATATAAAGCAGCCACGCTTTGCTAGTTGGATCAGCAGAGGTGAAAATAAGGTCTCAGGGATGGTGTAGTTGAAGGGACACTCTGATGCCTTTTTGGGGAAAGTTTAATTTGTGCTCACCTTTGAAGGGTTTGGCAGTCTGTATCAACATTCAATTGTGTACACCCATTGACACAGCAACACAACTCCTGGGAAAATCCCCTAAAGGAAATCACCAGACAGCAATTTGTATAAATGTATCTGTTTCTGGGTGGTTTATAATAACAAGAAACTGGGAATTACCGGTACTTTATTTCTTAAATATATTACAGTACATATATATGTGGTAATATCATACTATCATATGTGGCTTATTTATTTATTTTGAGAGAGAGAGAGAGAGCGAGAGCGAGAGAGAGAGAGAGAGAGAGAGAGAATCCCAAGCAGGCTGCACACTGATGTGGGGCTTTGAACTGTGAGATCATGATCTGAGCTAAAATCAAGAGTTGGATGCTCACCTGACTGAGCCACCCAGGTGCCCCATCATACTAGCTTTAAAAAGGATAGCTTATGTCAGTTTTTATTTATGTCATGTATTTATTGATAGATAAGTTCTTTAAGATATGTTTATGAATGAAACAATCAGTTGTTAAAGTATATCATGTATATATACAAATAGAAGAAGAGGTCTAAGAGAATATTCTTCAAAAGTTTAATTATAGTTGAAATTGGTTAGTGGAATTTTGCTTTTTTGTTTGTTCCTTTATATATTATTAGTATTTTTTGCACTCACCATGTATTATGTTGGTAAGAGGTAACAACAAACTAGCTTCCAGAGTTGTTCATATTTAGTATAAGGATATGACTTTAAATTTTTTTTTATTTTTGAGGGAGGGAGGGAGAGAGAGACAGAGAGACAGAGAGAGGGGGAGAGAGAGAATCCCAAGCAGGCTCCACAGTGGGGAGCCCGACACAGGGCTCAATCTCACAAATCAAACTGTGAGATCATGACTTGAGCTGAAATCAAGAGTTGGATGCTTAACCAACTAAGCCACCCTGGAACCCCAGGATATGATTTTTATTATTTATTTGTTTATTTTTTAAAATTGTTTTTAATGTTCTATATTGACTTTTGAGAGAGAGAGAGAGAGAGAGAGAGAGAGAGAGAGAGAGAGAGAGAGAAACAGTGCGAGCTGGGGAGGAGCAGAGAGAGAGGGAGACATAGAATATGAGCTGTCAGCCCAGAGCTGGATGCAGGGGGAACTCACGAACCTTGAGATCATGACCTGAGCCGAAGTCAGATGCTTAACTGACTGAGCCACCCAGGCGCCCCATGACTTTTAAAATACACTTGTTGTATTTGTCTGTTTGAATAAGTGTAGAGCATACTTCAGTGACATGGTGCTTATTACCTACAATGACAGGCAGGGAGGTATTCCCATTTTGTATTACATCACTAGGGTCTTTTCTACGGTATTAGCAGGAGCCTGAGGAATGGTGGTGGGAGCTGTTGTCACCTCACTAGAGTTCTTTTTTTCTACCATCATGTTTCCCCTTTTACAGGAATTTCAGAGAGGACTCCCTTTTTTGATATTGAAGACTGAAAATGTATAAGATTCTAGATGGCAATATCATAAAATTGCATTTCTTTTTACTTAGCTATATGAACATTTCATATCATAAATTATGGAAAGATAATTTTAAAAATTTAAATATAATTGACATGTAACATTGTATAGTTTAAAGTGTACAACATAATGATTCAATATTTGTATACATTGCAAAATGATTGCCACAATAAGTCTGGTAAAGATCTGTTACCATACGTAGTAACAAAATATTTTTCCCCCTAAGGAGAACTTTTAAGATCTACTCTCTTAGCAACTTTCAAGTATGCAATACAGTATGATTAGTTACAGTCACCATGCTGTATATCCCCATGATTTATTTATTTTATAACTGGAAGTTTGTATCCTATGACCCCCTTCACATATTTTGCCTACCCCCCCGCCCCATCTTCTACCTCGCAACCACCAGTGTGTTCTCTTTATCTATGAGCTTGGTTTTGTTTTGTTTTTGATTCCACACATAAGTGAGATCAAACAGTATTTGTCTTTCTCTGACTTATTTCACTTAGCATAATGCTTTTAAGGGCCACCCATGTTGTTGCAAATGGCAGGTTTTCATTTTTTATGGATGAATAATTTCCCATTGTGTGTGTGACACACACACACACACACACACACACACACACACACACCACATTTTCTATATTCACTCATACATCAGTGGACACTTAGGTTGTTTCCATATCTTGGCTATTGTAAGTAATACTGCAGTGAACATGGGGTGCATATATCTCTTTGAGTTCAAGTTTTTGGTTTGTTGTTGTTTTTTTTTTTTTGATAAATACCAGAAGTAAAATCGCTGAATCATATGGTAGTTCTATTTTTGGTTTTTGTTTCTTTGAGGAACCTGCCAATTGTTTTCCATAGTGGCTGCACCAGTTTACATTCTCACCAGCAATCACAAGGGTTTCCTTCCTCGGCATCCTCGACTACTCTTGTTATTTCTTATCTTTTCAATAATAGCCATTCTGACAGGTGTGAGGTGATATCTCAATGTGGTTTTGATTTGCATTTCCCTGATTAGTGATTTTGAACATCTTTTCAAGTGCCTGTTGGCCACATGTAGTCTTTTGGAAAAATACCTCTTTTTTGAATTAGATTCTTTGTTTGTTTGTTTTTTGATGATAATTTGTCGTGTAGAAGCTCTTTACTTTGATGTAGACCCACTTGTTTATTTTTGCTTTTGTTGCCTTTGCCTTTGGTGTCAGGTTCAAAACATCATTGCCAAGGACCAACGTCAAGGAGCTTACTACTTCTTATTTTTCCTTCTAGGATCTGTGTGACTCAGGTCTAACATTTAAGTGTTTTGAGTTAATTTTTGTGTATGATGCAAGTAGTGGTCTAGTTTCATTCTTTTACATGTGACTGTCCAGGTTTCCCAACACATTTATTGAAGAGACTGTCCTTTCCCCACTGTATGTGCTTGGCTTCTTTGTTGTAAATTAATTGACCATATACATGTAAGTTTATTTCTGGGCTCTCTGTTCTGTTCCATTGATCTTTCTGCCTGTTTTATACCAATATTGCCCTGTTTTATTTTTTATTAAAAAAAATTTTTTTTTCAACGTTTATTTATTTTTGGGACAGAGAGAGACAGAGCATGAACAGGGGAGGGGCAGAGAGAGAGAGAGACACAGAATCGGAAACAGGCTCCAGGCTCTGAGCCATCAGCCCAGAGCCTGACGCGGGGCTCGAACTCACAGACCGCGAGATCGTGACCTGGCTGAAGTCGGACGCTTAACCGACTGCGCCACCCAGGCACCCCATTATTGTCCTGTTTTAAATACTATAGCTCTGTAGTTTGAAATCAGGGAGTGTGAAACTTCCAGCTTTGGTCTTCTTTCTCAAGATTGCTTTGGCTATTCAGGTTTTGATCGTTAGTTTCAATTAGGATAAATTTAGTACAAGTTTCCAGACACTTCATGGTTTCCTTCATTTTGCAATTTCTTTTACATTGAGAATATACTTGTAATCAGAAAAAAATTTTAAATCTTTGTGGAAAAGAGATAACTCATATTTTAAAAATGAATTAGGCAGATATGATCACATTCAGATTATTCTTAAAAGACATGCTTAAATTAAAAGGATATAAGGTATATTTTAGTTTGATTAGTTGTGCTGGCCCTGATTTTTACCAAGGATATATTACTTTCTGTTTCAAATGTTAAATAACTGTATCATTATGGCAGCCAGAGGACTTTCCAATTGTAGTTTTATAGACATATTACTGTTGCCACTGACTTTAAAAGAAAAGAAAGGAATACAAAGGGCTAAGTGGATATGTTATTCAATTAGGGTAGAAGCCTGGAGGAGGGGTGGGATTTTTCTCCAGGAGGTTGCATAGCTGGTTATAGTCACATCACTTGCCAACTTTCTGCTTAAAAGGCCGTTCCTGGCAGTTAGTACAGGACAGTTATGGGTACTTGCTGTGTACTTTCTAAAGTCATCCTTAAGTAATACAGGCTACCTTCTCCTTCTCCTCTAGTCCCTTCCTGAGCTCCTCCCTGGCTTTCCGTACCCACACATGCACACATTCACTTTCTGGTATAGCCCCTTCACAACAAACCTGGTATATCCATGCTTGATATATTTTATTGGTTGGCTACATAATCTATATCAGTCCCACCAAAATGCAACTATGATGGAGGGAGAAGAGTACTGGGCTAACCTCAGAGGCAGAAGCCTCTTGATATACTCTGGCCTCACTTCCCTGTCTATAAAATGGCCACTATAACAAACTTTTTATAAGGTTATGGCTAGGGAGATGAAATGTGTATCTGTTAGGGTTAGATTTGACTGCTTTTGACCAAAAAAAAAAAAAAACCAGCAATAATAGTAAAATAGTAGCTTTTAATAAAATAGAACTTTATTTCCGTAGGAAATAGAAGTTTTGTTTGTTTCCTGTATATGAGTCTAGAGCCAGGCTGCCCAGACTAGCATGATACTTTATGGTGTGGGACCCAGTCTTTGTTTCCTTTTGCACTGCTGTTCTTAGCAGGTGGCTTCAATCTCATAGCCCAGAATGAGCACTTGAGTTCCAATCATTATATATCCAAATTCCAGCTAAGAGAAAAGAGGAAGGTGGAAAAAGGGTGTACCCGTTCTCTTTAAGGATACTTCCACTAAGGATTGCTCACATATTGTACAGAACCCCATCAGGTGGCTGTGTACTCAGTTAAAAGGCAGCTTATTATTTATTATGTTTATTACATTTATGATGAAAGAAAGATGTGGGGGCAAACCGGCAGTCTTTGCCACAGTTCATGAAAGACTTTTGTGACCTAGGATATGCTTCTAGTATGAAAAGTATTTATGTAATATTTCCAGGAGCAACCTGATGTACATTCATCCATTCACCAAGTGTTTATTAAGTACTTACTGGGGGTGTAGCACTAGAACTTGTGCCCATATACTTCCTCATATATTTCTTAGTCAATTTATGTTATCTCCAAGAAAAAGGGTTGAGGGATTCACATAGCTGTGATTCTCCCCTACTTTGCTGTGCATGTGGGCATAGAACATCACTAAGATGCTAATCCCTTTCTTTGAAAGGAGGGAAGGGGAAGGGTGACATTGGAGCATGTAAAAAATGACAGCTCTCTAGCCCATCAGCACAGACTGTGCATGTTTTTCCCTCCCGCTCACAGAGGTCCCATCTTTTGTCATCAGTTCCTCATGTTGATTTACGTCTTGCATCCTCACTTACTTGGATATATGCCCTTTTCCCTATTTAAAGCACATGCGCAGGATTGACTTTTCATCTTCTTCCCTCTTCCTTTGAAATAGGGAACACTGTGTTTGAATAGACATGCAATTTACTTAGGAAGCAAAGATAGATTAGATAGATAGATAGATAGATAGATAGATAGATAGATAGAAAAATAGATCGATCGATCAATCAGTGGGTAGGTGGGTGGTTGGATGGATGGATGGATGGATGGATGGATGGATGAATAAGTGTACATAAGCAAGCAAGCATAACCTAATCATCAGGCAGCATTGTCAATTACTGGCTGTTTCTCAGCGGGGGCCTGAATACTTGCAGGACCCTTTAGGAAATAGGATCTACAGTCACAGGCTTAAGATACTCCATTTGGAAGGAATTCAGAGATGTCTAATGTCCTTCATCCTAATCTTTCAGGAATTGATGGTAATGCGCTTTCTTTTTTTTAAAATCTCATTTTATTATGAAAACGTTCAAACAGAAAACAACCACAAGCTCATGACTGAGATGGAAAAAAATGTTAACACTTTGCCATATTTAAGAAAAAACACAAAATGAAATTTTATAGATGTCAAGGTTTTCTCCCATATAAATACGTGGTTCTTGGGTCATTCATGTCTTTGCATAAATACTACCGTATCTGGGACACCATCCCCAATCTTCCATGTAAAACCTCCCCTCTAACCTTTTCTTGCTAGCAGTTTTCAGCACTTGACATACATAGTGTATTTATTTGCTTGTCTTCTGTCCATCTCCTTCCACTAGCATGTCAGCTCTGTGAGAGCTGGATGTGGCTTTGTTCCTGATGAATCCCTTTCTCCTTCAGTGGGGCTGGCACCAGCTAGGAACTGGTGAACAGAGCTGAAGCCTCTTTTAGGCTTCCTCACACATCACCTCTCTCCCTGCTTCTCTTCTCAGGGGGAACCACTGTCCTGTAGTTTTATATATCTTCCCCATCCTTGTCTTTATGCAATCCAATTTTATTTATACCTTTGTATCTCTGTGTGAGCATTGTGTACACATACTCTAGAACAATAGATGGTCGTGTGTACCTTTAGAAATATGACGGGGGGGGGCAAAAAATATTAGAGGGATGCTTGGGTGGTTCAGCCATTTAAGCATCTGACTCTTGATTTCTGCTCAGGTCTTGATTTCCCGGTTGTGAGATGGAGCCCCACGTCAGGCTCTGAGCTGAGTGTGGAGCCTGCTTAAGAGTCTCTCTCTCTTCCTCTCCCTCTGCCTCTCCCTTCTCCACATGCACATGTGCACTCACGCTCTCTCTAAAAAAAATTACATATGCAAACTATATATATATTCTCTCTAACTTACTTCTTCAAACATTATGTACTTGAGATTTATCTATGTGAATACAGAAACATTTACTTCATATATTTCATATTCCTATAGTATTCCTTCTAAAATTTTATCCCAGTGGATCTATTTTTGTCCATAGCTTTTTAATATCAGCTATATGTTACCTTTCTTTTGTGAGGGACTCTCTGAGTTTAACCTGTGGTAACGATTGTACCAATTCTAGAAATGGGTTAGAAAACAGTTAATGGGGTTTCACATTTGTGAAACTGTTGGTGACTCAGTCGGTTGAGCATCCAACTCTTGATTTCAGCTCAGGTCATGATCCCAGGCTTGTGGGATCAAGCCCCTTGTTGGGCTCCATGCTGAGTGTAAAGCCTGCTTAAGATTCTCTCTCTTTTGGGGCACCTGTGTGGCTCAGTGGGTTGAGCATCTGACTCTTGACCTCAACTCAGATAATGATCTCAGGGTTCTTGGGTTCAAGCCTGGCGTTGGGCTCTGGGCTGGCAGCACAGGGCCTGTTTGGGATTCTGTCTCTCTCTCTCTCTCTGCGCCTTCCCTGCTCATGCTCACTGTCTCTCAAAATAAATAAGTAAACTTAAAAAAAAAAAAATGATTCTCTTCCTGCCCCTCCCCTGCTCATTCTCTCTTTATCTCTCAAAAAAAAAAAAGTTAATGCGGTAAATTTTGTTATGTGTATTTTACCACAATTAAAATATTTAAAAACTTACCGAATTGTATACTTGGAAAAAAATAAGTTAGAAGGGGAACCACGTAAGTTTGTTCAATAACAATTATCCTCTTTGAAAAAATAAAATCATTATAAATGGTATTTTTAGACAGTGGTTTTTATGCAGCACCACTGAACACATTTATTTATAAAATTCTCTTTTTCAAGGAATTGTGATTTTGTTCTTGGTACTGCAAGAATAGATTTCCCTCAAAGAAGACATACAGATAGCCAACAGGTACATGAAAAAGTGCTCAACATCACTAATCATCAGGAAAATGCAAATCAAAACCACAATGAGATACTAACTACCTCACACCTGTCAGAATGGTTAAAATTTTTACACAAGGAACAACAAATGTTAGTGACAATGTGGAGAAAAGGAACCCTCATGCACTATTGGTGGGAATGCAAACTGGTGCAGCCACTCTGGAAACAGTATGGAGACTCCTCAAAAAGTTAAATATAGAACTACCCTACGATCCATCAATTCCACTTTTGGGTATATTTCTTTTTTTTAAATTTTTTTAAATGTTTTTGTTTATTTTTGAGACAGAGAGAGACAGAGCATGAACTGGGGAGGGGCAGAGAGAGAGAGGGAGACACAGAATCGGAAGCAGGCTCAGGCTCTGAGCCATCAGCCCAGAGCCCGACGCGGGGCTTGAACTCACGGACCGCAAGATCGTGACCTGAGCTGAAGTCGGATGCTTAACCGACTGAGCCACCCAGGTGCCCCATTTGGGTATATTTCTAAAATAAATGAAATCATTATCTTGAAGAAATATCTGCATTCAGGGGCTCCTGGGTGGCTCAGTTGGTTAAGTGTTCGACTTCAGCTCAGGTCACCATCTCACGGCTCGTGAATTTGAGCACCGTATTGGGCTCTGCACTGACAGCTCAGAGCCTGGAGCCTGCTTATGATTCTGTGTCTCCCTCTCTCTGTCCCTCCCCTGCCTTCTGCTCTCTCTCTCTCTCTCAAGAATAAACATTAAAAAAATAAAAAAAAAAAGAAATATCTTCATTCCTGTGTTCATAGCATATGCATTATTAACAGTAGCCAAGGTGTGGAAACAAACTAGGTATCTGTGGATGGATGAATGGATAAAGAAAACGTCACACACACACACACACACACACACACACACGCACGCACACACTGGAGTATTGTTCAGCTAAATATTATTCAGTTAAAAAAGAGGAAAGCCCTGTTATTTGCAACATGGATGAGCCTGCAGGATATTATTCTAAATGAAAAAAAAATAGACAAACTCTGCATGGTATCACTTGTGTTTGGAATCTAAAAATGAATGAATGAATGAATGAATGAATGAATTAATGAAGGTTAAGTATGCGAGGTGAGAGATGTGTTAAGTCCATGCGGGGAATCTTTTTATAATGTATGTATCTATCAAATCATCATGTTATACACTCTAAATATCTTAACAATTTGTCAGTTATACCTCAATAAAGTTGGAGGAGAAAAGAAAATAGATTTCCTCCAGAGGTAAATCACATATTTCAATATATAGTTCCCCCATATTAGTAAAGCTTTAATGGCTTTTCCTTCAAGAAAGGAAAAACTAGGGACAAATATGTTGAGGTGCTTTATAGTAATATTTAGAATTCTTGGTTTTTGATAAGATTGTAAATGTCAGAGAAGTCTGTTTTTGCTATAATATGACAATTTGACTTCAGACATAGGTACAGAATAACTCCAGTGCCTGGGTTTTCTTTAGTACACATTTAAATATTCTTCTTCTGAGCTTCCTATTGAAAGAATACTTGTTAGAGAACAAGGTTTTATTTTAAAAGCATTTTGTAGATTTTGTAGGTATAATTGAAAAGTTAAGGAAGTTTTTACCATCTTTAATTTTGAATAATGACTTAGTAGTCCTTGGGTCAATGTGAAATTGTTCTAGAAAGATCACATGATTGACCCTGTTTTGCATTTTGCTCATAAAAATCTATGGGGGCTATGAATGGATATCTTGTTTCTAGAGATGTAGTCAAACTTCAGTTAGCTATTTAGCAATTTCAAAATGGGTTTTGTTATGTATTTCCTAAATTTGATTGGTAATTTCCTTGGGCCCTATTAAACTTGAATATTTAAAGAAAATATTTAACACACAAGTGACAGTTAAAGAACTATTTGAGCATGGTGTTTTCACTTCTATTCAATCAGCAGACATCGAGCATCACCTACCACATTCCTGGCATTGTGCCAGGGGCTGGGAATTTAAGATGAACAGGGCAGGGTTCTTGTCCTCCTGGGTTATATAATCAGGTGGTTGAGACAGATATTTAATCAAGTTTGTCAAAGGAGATGGTCAGTTCCACAGTAGAAGTAGAAATGCTCTGTCCCTGCACACTCCCTGTGTGGCCAGGACTCTTAGTGCAGCAGTCTCCTCCCTCAGCAACAGTGTCAGGAAGGGCCTGGGTAGGTGTTGGGGTGGGGGTGGTGGGAGAACTTTTAAGCCCACCTACCATCTTTATTAACTTCCTTCTCCAAGTAATGATGGTGATTTATTATTTGGGTGAATGATGTTCTCTCAATCTTATATAAAGTATGAATAAAAAGATGTTTAGAAATTTAATTTTTTTTCCAAAAATTTTTTAATGTTTATTTATTTTGAGAAAGAGAGAGAGACAGAGATAGATAGAATGCAAGTGGGGGAGGGGCAGAGAGAGAAGGAGACTCAGAATCCAAAGCAGGGTCCAGGCTCTGAGCTGTCTGCACAGAGCCTGACACGGGGCTCGAACCCACAACCTGTGAGATCATGACCTGAGCCAAAGTCAGACACTCAACCAATGGAGCCACCCAGGCACCCCTAGAAACTTTTAATTTTATTGAATTAAAAAATAGACTTTATTTTTTAGAGCAGTTTTAGGTTCACAGCAAAATTGAGAGGAAGGAAGGTACCCTTATATCCCCTGTCCCCGCACATGCCTAGCCTCCCCCATTGTCAACATACCCCAACAGAAGGGTACATTTGTTACACTCCATAAACCTACATTTTCACATCTACACATTATTTCCACCCGAAGTCTATAGTTTACATTAGGATTTACTCTTGGTGTTGTACCCTGTATGGGTTTTGGCAAATGTACAAGGACATGTAACCACCATTATGGTATCACACAGAATAGTTTCACCACTGTGTTCTGCCTGTTCATCCCTCCCTCCCCTGTTTTACTGAATTTTACCTATAATTTAAGCAGGAAGAGTTTGCCAGAAGTGCAGAAACAACTCCAGTCAGATTGCTTCTGCAAAGCCCTGCAAACACATTCTGGAATTAACGCTGACTGTGTTAGCTCCTTTGGCCATCCAGGCCTCTACCTAACAGCTGCGCAAAGGCCCAAAGTTTATGTCAGGATCTGTGGCGCTAAATCCTGCAGTTTTAAAACCAAGGAATGTGGCGGATGTGCTCATGGCTGACTTGTTGGTCACCATTCTCCCTCCATCCTCACAGGTTGACCGCATTCATCTTTCCAGAAAGGTTGGAAGTCCCCACATAGAGCCACCTCTGTACTACTGAGGGTTAGGGGGTTTCTGTGCTCCAGATGTTTGATTACAATACAAACAGACCTATTTGCTTTTAGAGAAGCCAATGTTTTCTGTGTTCAACTGAGCTTGTAAAATTTCATTAAGAAGCTAATCATTAGCCCTGATTAAGTAAACACTGGATGTTTGGCATGAATATTTTAACTTCCTATTTCCAAGCTGGCTCGGCCTTCTCGAGGTTACTAATTGTCAGCTGGGACCGATAATTCTTCATTCACCTGTGCAGTTTACCCCCCACTCTGTCATTGGGGTATGCCCTCCCCATCCCCATTCAACTGAGGAAGAAAACCAAGGCTTTCCCAGAGCCCCAGGCATGAAGTTCGTCCTCTAATGCTCTTTAGAGGACTCTTCTCTCACAGTCTAAAAAGTGAATCTCATTACTGCCTGCTCCAATACAGAGCAAGAGCCTAAACTCTGCCTCTTTTTCTAATTCAACTTGAAATTGCCACCATTTTCCATTCTTCCACACTTGTCTTTATAGACATTTTTGGCTTTAACAAAGATCGGATTTCTTCTTATTGGCATTAAACATATGTGTATGAATATGTACTTAATATTAAGCATTTATTTTCAAACCTGAGAGCAAAATAGATAAAGCTGCACAAAGCTGAAAACAGTTGTTGCCAATGACTCAGACATTATTAATATTGTTGTAGGCACGGTGAATTGGAATGATGGTGGAAAGATTTGGGCAGGGGGGAAGAATACATTGGATACCATTTTCCAGAGTGTGTCTCTCAGAGTCTCAAACAAATCTGACGTGTGTTTAGAAGGGGAAGAAAGAAGTTTTGTGGCTAAATAAAATTGGGAAGTACTCCTGCAAAATTCCTTGTGTTATTGACTTACAGTGCATATTGCCATATTAAAGGCTATGAGAATTTCTGCCGTGAGGAAATGTGTTTAACTTTCTTGAACACAGTGTTTTCCAAAGTCATTTGGCTTCGAATTCCGACTTCTTTTGTTTTTTCTCTTAATTTTAACCTATCACCTAGAACTGACCCTCAGAGCCAGTAGAACATGCTTTACTTTGTTGGAGAATGAGAGTCTCTGGAATCGTCTAGGGCAGTGGTTCTTGAACTTGAGTATGCATCAGAATCCCAGGAGGTTTGTTAAAATATAGGTTGCTGGGCCCGACCCCCAGAGTTTCTGATTTGAGAGGTCCAGGGTGGGCTGGGAATCTACATTTCTCATAAGTTCCCAGGTGATGCTGATTGCTGGTTGGGACCACACTTTGAGAACCACTAGTCTGTGGTCAAACTGGAAGGAAAACAAAAGTTCCAGGGGGTAGTGGTGGTACCACAGGTGTGCCTCTCTACAGTGTGCAAGTTAATGTACTCACTTCGAGTATACAGATTGAGCCTGCTGTATTCCAGGCACTGTGCTGGGTGCTGGGGTTGCATACATGGGTGGTGGATGCAGGCCTGGTCTTTGCCTTCAGGAGCTTACAGTGTCATGGAAAGGCAGGCAGTAAACAGGCACAAGAAATGAGTCAGTTGGTCCATACAAATTGGGAAGGCCCGGTGAAGGAAGCCCACAGTGTGCTATGATCCTGAACAAAAGGTGATCTGGAAAGATCTCTGGGAGGTGGCAGTGACATTCAAGCTGAGATAGGCCATGAAAAACTGGAGGCCCTGAGAATATGAGGTTAATTTTTTTTTAAGTTTATTTATTTATTTTGAGAGAAAGAGAGAGAGCATGCACCCATGCCAGTGGGGCAGGGGCAGAGAGAGAGAGAGGGGAAGAGAGAGAGAGAGAGAGAGAGAGAGAGAGAGAGAGAGAGAATCCCAAGCAGATCCCAAGCAGGCTCTGTACTGTCGTCGCAGAGCCTGATGTGGGGCTCCAACTGCAACATCATGACCTGAGCCCAAGTTGGACACTTGACCAACTGAGCCACTCAGGTGCCCCAAGCTTAATGTTTTAGTTGGGATAAAGACATGTGTGAAGGCCCTGATGGGTTGAGGGAGAGTGGCAAATTCTGGGAACAGAAAGAAGGCCAGTGTGGCTAGAAGCCAGTCAGTAAGAGAGAAAATGGAAGAAAAGGAGTTTGGAGAGGAGACAAGGAAGGGCCGGGTCATCAGAGCTCAGTGAAGGAGTGTGGGTTTCATTCTAAGTGCAAAAGGCTCTAGTGGTGGTTTAAAGTTGTGTTGTGTGAAGGAAGGAGTGTGAGGAGAAGAGCAGACACTGTGAGAGAACAGCAGGAAGACCGGGAGGCTAGAGTCAGGGTACAAATGATAAACCTGCAGTGGGGCTGCAGCTCTGGTCAGGGTTGCTGTGTACCCATGAGCTCTAGGGGGCGCCACTCACATGGATTGCTTGTATCTACTGGAGGTGGAGAGACCTGGATTGCTTCCAGGAATATTATGGAAGTGGATCATAACAGGATTTGGCGATGGATTAAATCTGGGGCTCAACAAAAGAGAGAGGTGCCAAGAACGATTCCTGGGCTCCTGGCTTGAGCAACAGAGGAGAGAAGAAAAGAGGAAGAGCTGGAGGAGAAGGAGGGGGTGCCAATTCGTTTCTGAGAGAGGGGACAGAACAAAAGAGTTACTTTTCAGGGGACAGTGAAGTGACCATAGCCACAGTTATTCTGCAAATATAGTAATTGGCTTTATGCTGGTACACAAAAGAAATGATGTTGGGGTTTAATAAACATTCTTATTAGAGAGTTGCCCTATATATCACAAATCAATGGCTGCCCGGTTGCCCTGAATTAGAAAACAAATAAGGCCATTTAACACTGAACATAATGTTGTCTTTCTGTAATAATTCAGAGAGCACTTCAGAATCTCACAGAGACCTTTACTGTTGGCTGTGTAACAAACCACACCACGATTTAGTGGCGAAAACAGCCATTTTATTGTGCTCATGGATTTTGTGGGTTAGGAACTAAGACAGGGCATAGCAGGATAGCTCTTCTGTGTTCCGTGATGTCTGGGCTCAGCTGGAGAGACTTGTCAGCTGGGGGGACTTGACAGATGGGGGCTGGAGTCATCTGGAGATGTCTTCACTTACATGCCTGGCAGGTGATGCTGGCTGTCAGCCTGAACACCTACACATGGCCTCTCCGCGGGGCCCAGGCTTCCTCACAGCAGGGCACCTATAGGGCACTTGAACTTCTGACATGGCAGCTCTGGGCTCCAAGGGCGGGTCATCACTGCAAAGATCTTGAATCTCTAAATTCTACAGGACAGGTAGCTGAATTCATGTTCTGCCTAATAGAATGCTAGATAAGAAAGGGATTGCAACATGCTCAGCGTGCTGTCTTGGGGATAACCTGACTCGGGGAAGAAGAGTCTGGTAAAAGGGAGGAACTGGATGTTTTGCATTAAACCAGATGACAAGGATATTCTTACGTTGGCTGTGAGCCAGTCATGTGGTAAACAAGTATTTTTCCATTCTCTTCCACTTGCCCAGCCCTGAGAGGTGAAGCAACCAAGCATATTTTATACTAACCGGATAATAAAAGGATGTTTATAAACTAGGACATCTAAGAACAGGTTGGAATTATTTAAACATTACAGAGACACAGATTTGCCAAGACCTCTAAGATCCATTCTGGTGGGTTTCACCTCAAGTAGCAATGCACAATGCTTCAAGTTTAGAAATTATTCTTAATTTGGGTTTTGAGTAGCCTTCGAGGATTTTTAACACTAGTCTAAGTTTGATGCTTTAGCTATAAGATAAGGTCCTTGATCTAAGGCATCAGATTCCAAAAAGGGAAGTATAAATATGCCAAGAAGCATGCAAGATGATTCACTGCGGGCAGTGGAGTACCTACTTCTATTCCTTGGAAATTATTTTAATATATATTTTTGTGTGCATCTTAGAATATTAAATATGATAATATAGTAATGAGTTTATGAAATTTATAAATGACTAGTTAAGTAAATAACTAACTTTGTTTCTGCTTAAAAAGTTGCTTTTTTCATTGATGGAGAATTTACACCTTATAGCTAATGGTTTTGAAATTTTATGCATACAAATCACCTGGAGAAGCTTGATTTTTCTCAGCTCAGTGCAAGAGTGATTAGAATATGATGAATTGATTCACACTATCTAAGCTACAAGAGACTGACTTATAAACCAAAATGCCAAATTTATCATTTTCTGATAGCATGAAAACTAGGCTTATCATTTATACATGTTATACTATTTTTCCTTGACAGAGTAATTTCTCTCAGAATACGAAATATCAGGGCCTCCTGGGTGGCTCGGTCTGTTGAGCATCCAACTCTTGATTTTGGCTCAGGTCATGATCTCACAGTTTCATGAGTTCAAGCCCCACATCGGGCTCTGCACGGACAGCACACAGCCTGCTGGAGGTCTCCCTCTTTCTGTCCTTCCCCCACTCATGCTCTCTCTGTATCTCTCCAAATAATAATTAAAAAACTCCAAAATATCAGACAAGAGGCTTGATGAACCTTAAACTAGAAAGAAACTTTGGATTCCTAAAGGATATTTGCAAGAAACCGATGCAGCATAACGGTGGGTTATTCTCGGGATGCAGCATAGAATGGTGGCTAAGAGTGAGCGCTCTAGTGGCCAGACTGCCTGTGTTCCAACTGTGAATCTGCTGCCTACCAGCTGCAATGTGACCTTGGCTAAGTAATTAACCTCTCTGTGCCTGTTTCTCCATCTGTAAAATGGGGATACCCGTAGTTCCTACTCACTCTGAGCTACATCCATGAAAAATGCTTAGATCAGGGCCTGACATATGTTAAGAACCCAATCAACGTTAGTGCTTCTTCTCTATTCTAAGCATGTTTCTTTCTAAAGAATTTAATTTTTGTCTGGAATCAGCAACTCCCACATCTCTAGGCATGTTCTTATCACATAACACCCTCTTTTCAGTATTCTTCAATTTCATTTGGTGCCTTGGTTATTTCAGTATCTTAATCCCTTATGGTACAGGGATTCTTTGGGTATCCCCAGAACCTATCCCAGTGCCTAGCTCTGAAAAACTGCCCTTAACAGTTTATGGCATTACATGTGCTTTACTTTGGTATTACATGTGCCATTACATGGCATTACATGGCATTACTGTGCATGTGCCTCAGAGCGTGTCTTTGGATTGCAGTTCATTGGGTCCAAATTGTATTGCTTTAAGCCAAAGGCATGGACATACTTAGAAAGAAAGGTATAGAACCCGGTTGCCCCTTACAAGCTTTCAGAGTCTAGTTGCAGGTCCAGTGTGTGAGGAAGGCAGTGGTGGTGGGGGAAGAACTGTGCTGAACTAGAAACATTTGTACCCCAATAAAGACATTCAAATTTAGATTTAAAAAACCTCTGTGCTGGCCAGACAAGATATGGGGGTAGATTTAGGGTCTGGGTTTTGAGCTCTGGTATAGATTAAAATAGGTATAGATAAAACCTTACAGTGGCGCCTGGGTGGCTCAGTCGGTTAAGCGGCCGACTTCGGCTCAGGTCATGATCTCGCGGTCCGTGAATTCGAGCCCCGCGTCGGGCTCTGTGCTGAAGCTCAGAGCCTGGAGCCTGTTTCAGATTCTGTGTCTCCCTCTCTCTGACCCTCCCCTGTTCATGCTCTGTCTCTCCCTGTCTCCAAAATAAATAAAACGTTAAAAAAAAATTAAAAAAAAATAAAGGTCTTTTAAAAAAAATAAAAAAAATAAAAAAAAATAAAAACCTTACAAACATATGTTTTGTTGCCTCTACTAAAGTATGAATTTAAGGGCTAGCACAGTGCCATTTCTCTTTGTTTGAAACCCCTCTCTCCTGGCCCAGTGTAAAAATTATTAGAAAATCCTTCTCATTTCCTAAAATGAGCCAGATCATTTATATAGTCAATATGTCATATCAAGTGCATTATCTAAAATAAGTCCAAGTTTAAATGCCATTACATATAAATAAGTGCTCATAGTTACTACTAAGCATTTCCTTCATTGGGTAAGTTTTAGGGTGGATGTTTCCTGATGCCAGCACCTTTTCTCATCAGTAATGCTTCCACAAATTGTATTTAATGGTGGCTTACTCCTGGGAAAACGCAAGCATTTGGCTAATTTGTCCATTGTCTTTTAGACACAGAACTGCATTTTCTGAGCTTCTCTGGTGTTCAGAGACTCTTCGTACAATCTCTAGTCCTGGCTGCTCACAGGGGCTTGCCCACAGGAAATGAGACATATCGCGTGAACCACTCACTATGGTTGGTGCTCACTCCACCTTTCTGTCACCACAATAATTATAAATGACTGTGACAGCAATTAGAATTTGTTCACCAAAGATGAAGATGAAAGGCTTGTCTGGTCAGCTCTTCTGTCAGGTGTTCCCTCCCACGATACTGAGCATGTTTTGATTTTGTTCATCTAATCTTATGCATCTCTAGCCACGAGACCTGCTAGAGAGGATGTTTATCTGGCCCTTGGACATATTTTCCCTCCTCCTTTTGGATAATGCCATCTTGATTACTCTGGAATTCAGTTGAGAATGGGTTGGACACCTTAACCTCCCCACCTCCGTCCCTACCCTGCCTTCTCTCCCTCCTTCCATCAGCCAGCCAGAAAGGCATGCTGGGGAAAGAGTGAACACACGGATTAAATAACACTGGGCAACATTCATGCATTGCTAACTATATACTAGGAACTGTGGCAAGGGCTTCATTAGCATCATTTTGTTCCATCTCACAAATCCCCAGGACGCAGGTCTAATCTTATTCCCACGTTACAGACAAAGAAATGGAGGCTCAGAGGAGGGTCCAGTAAGTTACCTGAGGTCATATAGGTCTACAAAGCAGGGTCAGTCCTTGAACATGGTCGTTCTGCCTCCAGAACCCACTAGGTTGTACTGCCATCCTCAGAGGTTGCTAAATCCAAGGCAGAATCAACTAAGTGTAAACAAAGCCTGGGGACCACAGAGGGAGGGACTACTACTTCTGAGAGATACTGCTTGGAAAGCATTGCTAGGAGGCCCTGGGGGAGGTTGAGGGCTGGGCCACCTGAAAAAGTAAGAAATCTTAGGGGTGGAGAAAATGAGGAAGAGGCAGGTCTATTGAGTAGAGGTCTGGGGCCAGGAAAGCCAGTGCTCTGTGGCTCCAAGGGGGCCTTTGGCAGTGGTGGGGATGAGAGACATTGGGGTGGGGGCAGCTGCAGGGAGGGGAGCCATGGGAGGTGTGAGAATCCCGTTGCAGGATAACCCTCTCCTCCCATAGAAAATAGACTGTGTGTGTGTGTGCGTGTGTGTGTGTGTGTGTGTGTGTGTGTGTGTGTGTTTGTGTGTGTGTGCGTAGGAGGACGGGCTTCAACATTGCACATGCTCAGTGTGGAGGCAAAGCCCGCCCTTCTTCCACAGACAGTGCTGTGGGAAAGGGCTCTTCTGAGAGCTGCTCTTCAGCTGGGGGCAGTGCATGACCTGCCTGACCCCACAGTGTGGCCCTGGAGAACAGAGGAAAAAGGCTTCCTGTGTCAGCCCCTTCTGGGAACTCCAGGAACACACAGCTGCACTTCCCTCCCTCCTACTTCAGCCCTGTCTTCCCCACACTCTTGACCTTGTGCTGCGAGAGAGGGTCCTGCTACCCAGGCACAGCTGGTAGTGTCTGAGGCCAGACCTCCGGGGACCTGAGGAATGTACAAAGCCCTCACTCAAGCAGGTTGGAAATAAAGTTCTTTCTCACCCTCTGAATAAAATTTCTCCAGTAACTCTGGTCCTAGCCAAATGACATGGCTGGTCTGGCTTGTGGGTCTCCCAGCGCACCTCAGCCTCTGGGAAATTCATCCTTCTGGGAAATTCTTAAAAATTTAAAAGAGTTAGGTGGGGCACCTAGGTGGTTCAGTTGGCTAAGCATTGGACTTTGGCTCAGGTCATGATCTCATAGTTTGTGAGTTCAAGCCCCACATCAGGCTCTGTGCTGACAGCTCAGAGCCTGGAGCCTGCTTCAGATTTCTCTCTCTCTCTCTCTCTCTCTCTCTCTGCCCCTCCCCAACTCAGGCCTCGTCTCTCTCAAAAACAAACATTAAAAAAATTTTTTTAAAAAATAAAAAAGACACCACCTGTGACCCTGCTTCTATTTCTTGTCCTTTATATGTTTTTTAATTTATTTTTGAGAGAGACAGAGACAGAGTATGAGCGGGGGAGGGGCAGAGAGGGAGACACAGAATCTGAAACAGGCTCCAGGCTCTGAGCTGTCAGCACAGAGCCCGATGCGGGGCCCGAACTCACAGACTGTGAGATCATGACCTGAGCTGAAGTCGGACGCTTGCTTAACCGACTGAGCCACCCAGGTGCCCCTATTTCTTGTCCTTTATAAAGCATGTTGGTGGAACCACTCCCCTGTAATCTCATCAACCCTCTCCTTTTATCCCCAGCACCCTTCCTCAGCACTGAGCCTGCACCAGCCTGTTAATAGTTACAAACCCACGCCTTCTACTTTCCATGACTCTGTTCCAACATCCAGATTTCCTCTGCCTGGAACTATTCCATACCAGCAGTTTGATTTTAATAGGAGCCTCTGATCATTTCATACACAGGTTTGGGCTAGCAGAGACAAGGAAATAAATGTGCCACAATTAAAAAAAAATTTTCAGTGTTTTTTCCCTAGTTCCACAAGTCACTAGGTTTCTGGGAACTGGTATTTGTGGCCTGGCCACGGACATTAATACTTCTTGTAGGCGAGGTCTCACAAACCATATCCCTGCAGTAGGCAGCCCTCCTTAAGAGAGAGCACAGGTGAGTGAGCTCAACTGAGAAGGGATGTTAGCTGAGCCTCATAGTTGCTTGTTACAAGCTTCTTAGCAAGCCTTCCTACATGCTGGGTAAGTAAGGTGCAAGACCAAGGCCCCAGTTGAGAGCAATAGAATCGATAGGAAGTCTGAAGGGCTGAAGGTTCTAGGATGGTCAAACAGCTTAAAAATTTTGTTTTTATTATTGAAGTAAGATTGGCATACATGTTATATTAGCTTCAGGTGCACAACATAGTGGTTCAACAATTCTGTACATTACACAGTGCTCACCACGGTTAAGTGTAGTTGTCATCTGTCACCATACAACATTATTAAAATATCATTGACTACTTGGGGGCTGTACTTTTCATCACAAACAGCTTTGAAACAAGGCCAAGCCTACCTATAATGGACTGAGGGGGTTGCTATCTTCAGTCAAGGTTAGAGGTAGATGAGAACCACACACAACCATGACGCCCACCCACCCAGACTCTATGGCATCCCTAACCCCTTGTAGACAACCACTCCTCTGTCTCACCACAGAAACCTTCAGGCCATCTTTATATAGACCCTGTTCTAATTGGGGGGTGTATGTTTTGATAAAGAATCTAAGATAAATCAAACATTACTCCTTTTTATTCCTTCAAGACACATATGTTGAGCACCTACTGTATGCCAGATGTAGTGCTGGGTTGATACAGAGATGAATAAGACTATTTCTGCCCTCTGAGCCCTCAACCTGGTTAGTGGGAGGCATGGAGAAAAGAAGAGTAGACAATTGGATGTGATGGTGCTATAATAGAAACTGTAGAGTAGAGGAAGGGGAATGGGATAGAGGATCAGAGAAGGTTTCAGAGGAATGGACATTTGGGCTGACACTTGAGTGAGGTGACACTCTTCCAGGTAACTCCAAAGCCCTAAATCAGTGGCTCCCTGTTTTATGACTTTATTTATTTATTTACTTTTTTTTTTTTTTTGAGAGAGAGAGAGCACCTGTGCACAAGCAGGGGAGGGACAGAGGGAGAGAGAGACAGAATCATAAACAGGCCCCATGCCCAGTGTGGAGCCTGACACAGGTCCCAATCCCATGACCAATAGTGAGATCATGACCTGAGCTGAAATCAAGAGTTGGACACTTAACTGACTGAGCTACTCAGGTGTCCCCTGTTTTGTGACTTTAAAATAAAATGTCCTTAATTATACTTGAATTCAAAAAAATTAATTAAAAACATCCTTTTGTCAAATGTTCCTGCTTCTTTTCAAGAGGGAACTGTTTTCTGTTGAGGGTCTCAGAGCATCACACTTTGACATTTACATCTCTCTTAAACTTGGCTTTCCATCAGGTTACTCCAGATGGTAGTCTTTGCTTTGGTGAGGAAAAGGTAGAAGAAACTCATCAGGTTCATAGAAGCAGGAAATACAGATTCTTAGACATAAAATGGTGTGTAACAAGTAGGCCAGTGGTCATAGAGCTCTGTGCTTTCTCCAGTGGTGTTCAGAGAGTGGAAACCTAAACATCTTGTCGCATTTAGGATGGGAAGAGAACATATCAGGATAGTTATACTGAAAACCCAAGCATATCTTCTTAAGGTTGAAGTTGGGGAGTGATCTAAGATTAGCATTGATCTAGGGACGATAAAGAGGAAAGTATCACATACCAGAACATACTGTGGGCTAAGCCATTTGGCCAGGTGGATCACTAACGATGATGGGGTCTTATGGGGGATTTCAAGGCTGAGCATGAAGCACATCTATGAGTATGGAACTAATAGATAGGAGGTGGGTAATGGAGGAGTAGTCCCTCCAAGTTGTAAGATCATGGCAATGTGTGAGCTGGTAAAAGTTTCCATGTCTATAGGAAATAGAAGGCTGATGTGCTAATAAGATATGTCTGGCTCTATTCCATCTTGAGGTCAAATTGCCCAGAGAGGGCACAAAGACTTCAAGTCTAGAGCAGCCAAAAGTAATACCCCAGGACACTCATCTGATTGAACGTCATGTCTTCTTTTATATTTTAGTCATTATTTTATAATTCAGGTAAACTAATCAATTCTTCACAACTTAATGTTTAAACCACTTTCATAAATACATATGGTATGCAGAACAAGATACATTTAAATTGAAGATCATTCCCTCCCATGAATACATAAGTTCAATAGAGAAAGGATGATAATTACAAGCAAGCAAAGCATCCAAATATGCATTAGCATTTTATCCATCAATGAAATGCCATATCCCTGTGTCTTCTCTGGTGTTGAGTACATGGGTATTTGATGTCTTCTAAAAGAAGACCCATTCTTGTTTTCTCTATGCTGCCAGAAGCCAGATTGTTGAATGAGGATCTTAAGGGGGTCTTAACCCACATGAAAAAGTCTAGTTAGTTGGGAAATACAGTAATTTAAAGTTGATATGGGGAAAAAAATTTCCCTTACAGCCCAAGTTTATGAAGGCCAAGTGCATCTCAGTGACCATTTTCTCTGATGGTTGTTCTCAAGTGCTATAGGTTTATTAGAGGTTGCCTGGAGGTGGAGAGGTACATCTCCCATATCTCTTGTCTCCAAGAAGCATGTTATGTAACCTTCTTCAGGTTCTGGGACTGCTACTATCAGTCTGTAATTGAGGGGCTTGCTAAGCCTGCCATTTTGCAATCTACCTTCTCTAAGCTGACTCTTCTATATGGAATCTTTGCAGTGTGGTTAGCTTTCTACCCAATTGTTTGAATTTGGTAAGGGCATAAATGAATATTTCCTTCCTTGTTGATTTGGAAGGTGACCCCCAGGTTATCTTCCTGAGGAACTTTAACAATTCTGTGGTGGATTTCTAATAAGTTAATGAGGGGAACTATCATTGATAGCATAGGTGTCGTGAGTGTCAAAACCGTCTTATTAAGTGTTAGAAAGGTTTGGCAAGGGTGTTCTAGCTTGGGGATGCCTGGTTCAAAGGTTTTCAGCTTTGGGGAAGGAAAGAAAGCACAGCATCCAAACCCTTGGGGCAGCTCCCATCTGTCCAGGTTGCAACCAGATCTGACTCTGCTGAGCTACCAAGAATAAGTGACAAAAAAGGCCTTCAGGACAGTAGGGGTATTTTCTGAACAAGGATTTAGAACTGCTGAGGTGTGGGTCTTTTAGGTCATTCTGTGAGAGGAAAAGACTCCACTGTGAGTTACATGAGATAAAGGATGAATCATGCAAGGCCCAACTCTAGAGTCTGGGAAAGGCTTTGGTTACCTTTGGTTGAGGTTGGACAGGATACAATGGCCAAACCTTTGGGGGGTGACTGCTTCAGGCAGGAAAGGAGACAGGCAAAACACTGCTATTGGCCAGCTTAGAGTAGGCAGCCTCAGCCCTTCTACTGGTAAACAAATATCATGTCTTTACTTCTTTTTAAGGTTTTATTTTTTAAGTAATCTCTACACCCAATGAGGGGCCCAGCTTACAACCCCAAGATCAAGAGTCACATGCTCTACTCACTGAGCCACCTAGGTGCCCCAACAAATATCATTACTTGACAGTAAAATTGTTTCTCCAGTAAAATTGTTGCTCTGAATCTCCTTCTTGTTTTCTCTAAGCCCAAGAGGAACTGAAAAAAATCAGGATAAGCTGCAAAGATGTCTGTAGTAATAATGATAATAGGATGGCTAATATTTATCTAACATCCACTTTGTACCTGTTGGAGAGATAGTCCATTTTCATTTTACAGAAAAGGAAAATGAGTCTCAGAGGTTGATTTATTTGCTCAAGGTCACACAGCTCGTAAGTGGCAGAGGAGGGGTTCAAAGTTCTGTCACTCTTACTCCAGAGTATATGCTTTTTTAGGCACAAGAAGATGCCTCTAATGAAGGGGTGTGTGTGTGTGTGTGTGTGTGTGTGTGTGTGTCCCTATCCTGAAGGACACTTGACAGAAAAGGTCCCATTAGGACCAAAGGCCTCCAAAGGCCATGAAAAGGGTGGAAACAGGTTTTTCTTTGGAGAGGAATGTTACTGATTAGTAAGGCTTTATATGGTATTGAGAGAGAACACAGAGGACTCTGGACAAGTCATTTAACTCTCCCAATCAGCCTTGATTCCTGTCTTGCAAAATGGGGACAACAATACCACTTGATTAGTTCCCTTGAGTTTTCTCAAGAATTAGATGATGCACTGTGTAGGACAGTGCTCTGGCAAGGCTATGGAGCATTAGAATCCTCCCATGTTTAGTCATAAACATAATGTTTTGTCATTTGCACAGAAACACATTTGCATATTATAACCTACTACAAGATGATTAAGGCTTTGGACAATAAATAATGTCCAGTGCATTACATTTATATGCAGTTAGTTAAAACTGACTCTTGTTATTTTTTTATAGGAAAGTCTTTCCTTATTTACAAAAGGAATTGTGTTTTCTTGTTTCTAAACTGCATTATGTACAAAGTCTTGAAAGACAGGCAAAGAAAGAAGAAAGTAAAGAACACTCATAAAATTGTTCACCCAGAGGTAATCACTGTAACCATCTTAGTACATTGAGCCGATCTGATATGTCCACACCTGCATTGGTGGTTTTTATTGTTAGTATTACATACAAACTGTTTCTAAAATATCCACCTGGAGGCTGGAAAAAAAACTGGTGAAGAGCTACTAAATCTTTTCAGTTAGGAGGATTTTCTATGACTGCAGAAACAGTTTTTCTAAGATTTAGTTTTAATTCCCCTCCCCCCAACCAAATGCACACGTGAGAGACAAAAACAGACCCAAGAACTAAGTTATTGTTGTATCCAGACTGGACGCCTTTGAGCATTGTCTCCTTTTATACCACACTCTTTCTTTCTCTCTTTGGCATTTTCTACACTGTGTTATGTGTGTTTGCTCTTTGCTGACTGGTGTGATTAATATTAGTCTACTGTAGTAAAGAGCCCATCACCATAGTCAAGAGAGCAAGATCCCTTGAGGCTCCTGTGAGGGGAGGGACTTGTATCTTGAACGCAGCTGCATTCTAGAACTGAGCATGCTGTCTGGCACATAGAAGACCCTAGTAAATATTTTGTCATTTGCATTAGTGAAGGATTCTACCACTGCCATTAATAGCCATGTGACCTTGGGCCAATCAATTAAACTCTCTGGATGTCTCTAATGCTTTCCAGTTCTAATATTTTATAAATTTAGGTTTCCTCTTCTGAGATTTTGATTCTGACAGTGTGTGGCCATTTACCTGATGTCAAATTTTCACGCTTGCTAGCCCCTGATAGGTGTGAAAAGCTAGCAACTGCTTTCTTTTTACTCTTTCATCAATAGAAGATAATTTTCCAATTAATTTATTTTCTTAGTTATGTGCCTTTCCTATTAGGCACCAATGTTTTCTTGAGTAAGCTGGTTAATGAAGTAATTAAAAGAGACAGTGAGCCGGGGGTGGGGCCCCAACTGAAACTAGACTTCTCACCTCATTGGTTAGTTCATTGGAACCAAGAGCAGTTCCAATCTATGAGTTTCCTTAAATAACCTTAGTAGTAAAACATTCCCACTTGTACAAGAATTAGGGTTTCTTCATAAAAACTATTTAACAAATGCATTAAAAGGTACTGCTCCTTAATATGCTTGAGATACTGCACAGAACAGCTGTGAACTTTATTAGTTTGTAGGATGCGAGGGGAGGTAGTGCTTTGAAGACCTGCTTTGGTTTTCATCAGACACTCCTGATGATGTCTTTGCAGTGGCTGGATGTATATTACTGTTTCACTGGCAACAAAGCACAAGCATCTTGGCCAGTTTTCCGTTCTGTAGCAGTTGAGGAGTAGAATCCTTTTCTATATCCTGTTTGCACTGTCAAGAAATTTTGCTGGCCAAATGATATCAGAGCAACAGAACAAATAGTTGGCACTCCATCAACTTTCCTAGGCAGAAATCGATGTAAAAGGGCTTCTGGCATTTGGGAATCTCGGGGTACTGTGGTAAGATCCCATAAGTCCCTTGGTAATCCGCTGACATGCTGCAATGTACCCACAGGTTAGGCATAGACCATCCATCTTCCCACTGGTACTTGATTTTCTGGATTTATTTTCTACATCCTTACTCAATACACATTTGTCACAGGTTTCTTTTAGGAAATGTAAGTGTTCCAAGGGATTTTGAAGAGAACTCTTTCTTGTGCCTCTGTTTAAAGCATGTAGACGTAAATCCAACACCCTATTCTTTTGCAAGGGCTTCACTTTTATGTCTCTACATGAGTGGGACATAACATGAATTGCCTCTAAAATTAATACATTATTGGTTGATCAGATTCTATTTCTTTTCTCCTATTAACTGAATTTATATTATTGCCTAGGTGTATTTTTTTAACTCATAAATATCCCCTTCTTTATGTTACACAAGCGACCGAAAGTTTTATTTGCCCACTTGTGTATTTTCACAACAGCTTAATTGAGATATAATTGGCATATGATATACCAGACATGCCTAAAGTGTACAATTTGCAAAGTTTTGACATATTTATATCCATGAAACCATTACCACAATCGAGATAATGAACCTATCTATCATTCCCAAAAGCTTCCTTGTGCCCCTTGGTAATCCTTAACCCCCGCCCCTTCCAATCTCTGCTCCAGCCACCTCAGGGAACCACTGATCTGCTTTCCATTGTTGTACATTAGTTTGCATTTCCTAGAATTTTATGTAAATGAATTCATACAGTGTGTACTCTTTTTCTATGCTAGCTTCTTTCACTCAACGTAATTATTTTGATTCGTCCATGTTGTGACACACAGCAATAGTTCATTCCTTTTAATTACTGAATAGTGTTCCACTGTGTGGAAATAACACCATTCATCTGCTGATGGAGATTTTGGATTGTTTCCAGTTTTTGGCTATTACACATAAAACTTGTGAACGTTTATGTGCAAATCCCTGTATGGACGTATACTTTTATTTCTCTAGGGCAAATTCCTAGGATTCTAGATCGTAAAGCACATCTGTGTTTGACTTTTTAAAAAATTGTCAAACTGTTTTCTCAAGTGGTTGTACCATTTTATGTTCCTACCGGCATGTCTGCATGTTCCGGTTTGTCCACATCCTCAACACCTGATATCACCAGTCCTTTTAATGTTAGCTAATTTAATGAGTATATAATTTTGACTTACATTTCCCTAATGGTTAATGATATTGAGCTTCATTTTATATGCTTATTTGCTATCTGTATACTTTCCTTGGTGAAATATCTGTTCAGATATTTTCTCTAGTTTTTAAATGGATTGTTTGCTTTCATGTTAGTGAATTTTGAGTTTTTGTATAGTCTAGATAGAAATCTTCTATTCAATAGATATGCTTTAAAAATATTTTCTTCCAGTCTGTGGCTCATCTTTGCATTCACCTAACGGTGTATTTCAAAGAGCAGACGTTACTAATGTTGATGGAATACAGTTTATCAGTTTGTTCTTTTCTGGGTTATGCTTTGGAGTTACATCTAAGAAATTTGTGTCCAACCCAAGGTTGCAAGGGATTTCTCTTGTGTTTCCTTCAGATATTTTATAGTTTTACATTTTACATTTAGTTCTGTGATCTTGATTTAATTTTTGTCTAGGGTGCAAGGTACAGATCAAAGTTCATTTTATTTGCATGTGAATATCTAATTGTGTCAATGCTGTTTGTTGACAATGCTATCCTTTCACCAGTGAATTGCCATTTTCCCTTTTTTGAAAATCCAGTAAGTTGTGCATATATGCGTCTTTGCACCAGTACCCAATTGTCTTGAGTACTGTAGCTTTATGATAAGCATTAAAAGTCAGGTAATGTTAATTCTCCAACTCTATTCTACTTGCCTGCTTGCACTTTTTACTTATGAGAATTTTGTCCTCAGGTCTAGAGTACTAGGTCAAGAGTGTTAATTGTAATGAAAAATAACTTGCATTTTGTTTACCCAGGCTTGTTAACTATTCAGAGAGTCAGCAAGAGCATAAACAATGGAATCGGATCTGGTTCGGAGTCCTGGTTCTGCCATGACTAGCTGTGTGACTCTGGCCACATTACTCATCATCTCAAAATCTCATGCTTTTCTACTGCAAAATGGGAATGACAATATGTACCTTACCACAGTGTTTCAAGGATCAAATTAGGAAATATATAATCTCTGATGCAATTTTTATTTAGTACGCATCTTAGTTTAAAAAATTAGCGTAGGGGCGCCTGGGTGGCGCAGTCGGTTAAGCGTCCGACTCCAGCCAGGTCACGATCTCACGGTCCGTGAGTTCGAGCCCCGCGTCAGGCTCTGGGCTGATGGCTTGGAGCCTGGAGCCTGTTTCCGATTCTGTGTCTCCCTCTCTCTCTGCCCCTCCCCCGTTCATGCTCTGTCTCTCTCTGTCCCAAAAATAAATAAAAAAACATGGAAAAAAAATTAAAAAAAAATTAGCGTAATGTAAAAATATCCAATATTTAGTTACCTAAGGCAGATACAATCAGAACACTTTTGGCATTCTTATTTCCCTTAGTTTACCTTCGTTTCAAGTGATTTTTGAATGATTCTTGTTTCATTTTAAGAATTGGGTATCGTTTTGAGGTTTGGACTTGTCATTTGAACATGTTTAGATATCACAAAATGTACTGGTGTTTCTCATACACTCATTTAAATTCTAATGGATGGGTTAAAATACCAACAGAATGATGACTGAATAAAGTTGTTTGATGCTGGAGGTATGTAGGGGCAGAGATTTGCTGTCACATTTGAGATGTAGAAAATTCCAGCTGAGGAAAATCCAGCTCCATAGGATAGATGAATACTGACTATCAATCTAAATTTTTCTCCTATGATAACTTGGGGTAGACATCAATTCATCTCTGCTGTGTCTAGCTGAAGGCATAACTTGGTTTCCATTGAAAGTTGAACTACATAAAAACTCTACACATCATAAGAAGAAGACTGACAACTGAACTTAGAAGTGAGTAAAGGATATGTACAGGCAATATGCAGTTGAAGAAGCCAAAACTTAAAAAGAAAACAACATATGAAAAAATCTTAATTTCACTTGTATGTAGTGAAATGTACATCAACGCGACAATGAAATATCGTGTCAGGCACATCATATTGGCAAAAAGTAATATGGTCAGCAGCATCAAATATTGGCAAGGATGTTGGAGAAAGGAGCAAATTTATGGCTAGAGAGTATAAATTGTAAAACTACTTTTGAAAGCTATGGAAAATACCTAATAAAGTTGAGAATGTATAAACACTGAGATCCAGCACTTCTTTTTCTTGGTATCTGCTGTAGGGAAATTTTCACCCGTATGTGCAGAGGGACATGCACAAAGATGTGCATTGCAACGCCATTTGTAATAGCGAAGAATTCAAAACAGTCCCTTCCCCCAACCTCCTCTTTCTCTCTCTCTTTCCTCTCTGCCACACACTTCAAGTTATTTTCAAAACCATTGCAAGTCACAATACTCCTGGCACTTTACCCCTAAAGCTATTTTTTAAAACAGAGTTCTGAGGCAGATAGAGAAAAATGTCAACATGTTTGATTTTGCTGGTGGCAACATACAAATCTGTTATTTTCTGTACCTCTCGTATTTGTGAGATGTTAAAACTTGAAAGTAAACATGAAAATTTTAAAAAGAAACATGACGTTTGTTTCTCTGCTTTAATTCTTTACAAATTTCTTTTAATTCCTCACCTTAAGACCCATCTTTCCCATTTTGCGTCTTGTTTGATGTCAACCTATAACATAACATGTCTTGAGTCTTTTCTTCACATGATTTGAAGTATCTCCAAGGTAAACTGTTTTGTGTTCAGAGTTTTTTTTAGACATCTCCTTCCTTCTAGCGATCTCTGTTCAATATCGCATTAAACTTATTGGGCCTAAGTTGTCCGTTATTTCCTTGCTTCTTTGCTATTCATGGGAGTTTGGATTGACAATCGAAACTTAACTGCTGTGTTTCATGACAGCAAGGCTTTGCAGGGCTTCTTTTCTTAATACCGCTCCATCCGCCTGTCTTGGTACGTAAGATATTTATATGTAGGGAGGGATATTTGTTTTAGTGTATGATAGATACTTATAATGAAGATTAGATCATGCACTTCTAGCTGAGAATTTCTAAAGCATATAATAAACAATTCTTAATCTTCAGAGCAGAGGCTTGGGGTGCCCCTCAGTCTGCCTGCCTACACCGTATTTTTGGCTGCCACAATGGCTTCTCTGCCCATGTCAAACTCACTTTATGTGTATATACTTCAAGTTCCCTATTTTCTTTCATCTGCCTCTTTGGTAAACAGACGACAGAAACTTCCTCTGCCTGATCTCTCTATGACATACTGCAAATTTAGCTCAGACGCCAGCTGGCTGTGTGTGTGTCTGGCTATTCATAGAAAGGAAGGGTTTACCTTCCTTCCTTCTGGAGAAACCGTCTTTTCGTGGCTACAAATCTGTTTTCAAAGGGCTATTTGGAATCGGAGCTACTGGTTAATGGGAAAAGGCCTTTTTTTGTGTGATACTTGAACAATCTTTTAAAAAATACACTGATGTGGGGCACCTGGGTGGCTCAGTCAGTGAAGTGTCCAACTTTGGCTCAGGTTGCAAGCTCACTGTTCGTGAGTTTGGCCCCACATCGGGCTCTGTGCTGTCAGTGTGGATAAGTCACCGATGAGTCATTTCCAATGTGCGTTGAATTTACTGTGGTTGCTTTTGCATTATTTTCTCCTTTTGTATGATTAGTGTTGGAAAGACCACCATGACCATCCATCAACTCTTGGTCATTGTGGAACATCCACTTGAGGACCAGGTGTCAGTGAATGCAAATGAAGCAGAACACTTAGCTCAGCCACTATATCTGAATGTTCCTCTCTGGTCCTGACCTGGTCCTCGATTCTAACTTTGATCCAGAAAAGATCCCTAAGTCAGCCCTGTAACATATAGGCTGGGCTCTGTGGCTAAAGTGAAAGTCTCTCCCTGGGTTTCTGAAGTTCCTAGGTAAACTGGAGCCAGTACGGTTTCTAGAGAGCCCTGGGCAAAATGTGCTTATTTCCCAATTCAGAAGTGATTTCTCTCTTGTCAGTTTAGATTTGCTGCCCAGGGCAGTTCAGAATGGGGTGGGTTTCAGGGCAGTATTCACTAAGACATTAGTCTCATCACTTATGGTAATTTTCACAAATCATTGAACATCACAAGTGTCACTAATTGCCACTTGCTTCTTATTTTTATTCTAATGTCCTAGATTCGGAAACTGGTAACTGGGTTGTAAGTTTCTTTAGGGCAAGGCCTGGATGTTTTTCATTTGCGTTCTTAACATCCACCACAATATCTGGGGTATAATAACTTCTCAACTAAAAGTCTATGTCTAGAAAATATGGCTGAAAAATGATTGTAAAACATACCCCAAAGTCACTGTCCTTATTTTTTCTTCTCCTTTCCTTCTTGTTTACTCTTCTTGTTTTCATCTGTCTTAGTCCAGAGCTTTAGATGATTGGCAGCATCATGTGTTTGTACTACTTCCTGAAACTCTTCCTGCACACTTCTCCCCCAAATTTTGTTCATTAAAAAAAATAATGTTTTTTTTTTCTTCTTGGGCCTTGCCTTTTACATCTTAAATGATTTTAAACACTATTCATATGTTTATCTGATTCTTCTGTTGTTGTGCCTGCTGATTCTTGGTTATATTTAATTGCTTCCACATGGGTCTTGTGGCTTAGGCTTGTGAGCTCATCTTCGGGGGTGGCTTAATTGTGGGTGTCCGTTGTTGCTTTTATTGAGGACACATCCCTCCAAAGAGGTCTTGTTTCTTCTTGTTGTCACCCTAAGGATGTCCTAAGCCTAGAACCAATTTTATGCCTGTTTTTCAGCTTGAAAGTTCCTGGAATACGCAAGTATTGTGAATTCAAAACTCCAAACCACATCACAGTAAATTGTGGGAATGCTCAGTGGAGATACTTTTATTCCCCCACCAAGAGTCTAGGCCAAGGCATTGCTCTTCCATCTACCTGTGAGAATGTTTGGCCTTTTTTCAACATCAACTTATTTCAAGAATCTTTCTTCAAGACCACTGCAAGGGTTTCTCTCTCTGTGAGGGTCAGTTCTAATTCTTCACCTCATCTCCCATCCCCGAGTGTTGGGCAAGTCATACAGAATGCTCAGAGTCCCTAGCTTTTCAATCTAAAACATCATAGCTTTCAAATGACAATAATAAGACTTAACAACATGATTCTGAAAGGCATGTCTCCCCAATAGGGATGTTATGAGATTCAAGTAGTAGAATAGATTAAAAGGCATTTTGAAAAAAAAAAAAATTAAAGCACTCTGTAATTAGGTTTTGTTTCTAGATACTCTAGGAGTGTCATTGGCCTAGAACATGTTTTTCTAGTATTATTGCGAGTCTACTGTTTTCCCCAGACCCTTTTCCTTCCTTCTCCTACCATCACATCTTCTTGTCCATTTGTCTAGCTTGTGGCAAAGTAGAGCGGCCTTATACTTAGGCAGAGGATGAACTGCAGCCTCTGAGCTGATTTTACCTGATTGAGTTTGGTGAGTACTGTGGCTCTCTTATTTACCTCTCAGCTCAGGACCCTGTATATCATTCAGGTTCCCGCCAGAGAGCTGGTGTTGGTGACCCTTGGTCAATAGTGGACCTGATTTGTTATTTTAGTTAAGATCTTAATAGCACATGAAATTGTTTATCTAGTTCTGATGCTGTAGAGAACCAAAGACCTGCTGCCGGAATACAGGTCTTCTCTGCAGTTACCTGTCTGTGGCATGTCACTGAAGGAGAGTATCAATCGGTATAGTTGTTCTGGAAGCTACAGGAAACCTTTAAATACATTTCAACAGGAACACTGGTATTTGCAACCCAGCATTTTTACAATATGATCTCATGTAACACATCCATTTTATATTCTAAAAACTTCAGTTTGAACAAGCCATGTCATAAAAGGGGCCACAGAATCAGCAAAGCCAGTCTTATAATGACAGGCCAAACAGTTTTAGATATTGGGGTTTTCTTGATTTATTTGAGGCCAAGCTCTCACACAGAGCATTGACTTTGCTTCAGGTCAAATGAAGTCATACTTTAGACTGGGTTAGTCCTTGTTTAAGTCACTTAGGTAAGGTTTAATTTGTTGAACCAAACCCTGGAACCCGTTCAGTTCACAGAAGAACATATAATTATGTAACTTTTGTCACAAGACTCAAGAAAAATGTTTTATAGTCACAGCAGGGATTCAAAGAGGTGAGGCTAAGATGGAAAATGCTTGTAGAGATAACAGTAGAAGAAAAAGAAATGGAAAGCATTTGTGAAAGTCTAGTCTCAGTTCTTAGTGTAGCTCTTTGCACAAATTAATACACTTGAGATATTTTTCAGGTTTCAAATACTGAATCTCTATTTTCATGGAAAGGATGGTATAACTAAGAGGGTTAACCATGGTTATATAGCTTTCTGAATTTTCTACAGCATACCCTTACTTTATATGGAATAGTTACATGACTGTCCTATTTCCACTTATCAGTAATAATTGCCTGCAACATACATAGGAAACATAAATTCCCAGCTAATTCAGACCCCTCTTTTTACCCACTTAAGAGTTAGTCCAACCCTTCATAAAACCTATTTCCCAAACCTCCTAACATATAGACTGGTTTGAACATCAGTTCTTGTCATGTCCCCTGCCTGCCATCTGTTTTAGATATTAGTGAGTCACAAAATGCCTAAAAGCAGTAGTCTGAAAGAGACTGAGAAGGAGCAGAGGGTCTGAATTGTCAGAAAACAGAATCGTGTCCTTGGGCAAATCCAAGGGTGGTTGGGTAGGTTGTATCATCAAGTGATAATAGGAACGATGATTAAAACCAACAGTAACTTCACAAATCTTGAAAGTAAAATGCATGCTGGTTTTAGGGGAAACCTCCAATACACAGCATACAAACTTTGATTACTGTCGTGGAGCAATCAACGGAAGTTTGTAGAAGACGCAATGCACGTAGACTGGTTCAATTTGGCCAATTTACGCTGAGCGTCTAGTTGGCCGCTACTGTGGGGATAAAGGGAGCAAGTTCTTTACCTTGTGGAATTCTTGTTCTTGGAGGGGAGATATCACACAACCATCTACGCTCATGATGAAGACAGCTTTGCCTGGAACTCATGGCATGCACAGGCCAATCTTCGTGCCTGCCTAGGGCTCTATTTACTTATATTGTCTTGAATTCTCTCATCACATCCTCCAGTTTACAGATGGAGAAGCAATATTTTTTTCCGCTGCATTTTATCATCTTAACAACACAATATGTTAAATGCTTTGCCATGGACTTAGAATGGAGTCTGACAGGCAAAAGTCCAGGCTTGGCTCTGCTATATACCTGTGGGGTCTGGAGGAAATTTCTTAATTTATTTGAGCCACAGTTTTCTCATCTGTAAAACAGAGATAATGGTATCTACCTCAGCTCTCAGCTTCAATGTCAATATTTTCAGAAAGGCCTTACCTTATTCCATCATTCTGAGGAATCTTGTTCCCATCACGCCAGTCATGGGATCCCATTACCCTGTTTTAGTTTTTTTTTTTTTTTTTCTTTTTTTTCAACGTTTTATTTATTTTTGGGACAGAGAGAGACAGAGCATGAACGGGGGAGGGGCAGAGAGAGAGGGAGACACAGAATCCGAAGCAGGCTCCAGGCTCTGAGCCATCAGCCCAGAGCCCGATGCAGGGGTCAAACTCACAGACCGCGAGATCGTGACCTGGCTGAAGTCGGACGCTTAACTGACTGCGCCACCCAGGTGCCCCACCCTGTTCTAGTTTTGTTACAGCCTTTATCACCATCTGAAGTGTTGTCTTGTAACTGGTTTCCAGGACTATTGGCAGCCTCCCCATTTGAATGTAAATTTCACAAGGATAGGGACTGAACCCAAAATCTGGTTCCTGGCACACAGTAGGCACTCATTATGTGTTACATGAATGGGCAGCGAACCAGGCAACAGTTAATGGAGATGGAAAGGAGAAAGTGACTGTACTTATATTTAATGTCCTTGTGAACAATTCTATGTTTGCTTTGAAAGAAATCATTGTATGCTTTGAACACTGCTATTACAGTAGGTAGAAGGGTTTGAATTTTTTCTATTTTGCCATAACGAAGGTCTGAAAATAAATTGAATGTCATCATCCATTGCACGATAGTCCATCCCTGACCTGAGCTGGGCTCCAGTAAAAGGAGCAGGGACACAAATGCAACACACAGACCCCGAACGGGATCTTTTGAATTTTTTTTTCAACATTTTTTATTTTATTTTTTTGGGGGGGGACAGAGAGAGACAGAGCATGAACGGGGGAGGGGCAGAGAGAGAGGGAGACACAGAATCGGAAACAGGCTCCAGGCTCTGAGCCATCAGCCCAGAGCCTGACGCGGGGCTTGAACTCACGGACCGTGAGATCGTGACCTGGCTGAAGTCGGACGCTTAACCGACTGCGCCACCCAGGTGCCCCGCGAACGGGATCTTTTGTATGTGTGACTGCGGGAGACGCTGAGAGAAATGTGGAACCAGAGCTCACCTGAGTAGGTTTTAGCCTTCATTCTCCCCACAAACATTAACCTCAGAGTAAGTGACATGTCTGGCTGTGTCTACAAAAGGCACCTCCGGCCTCCACTGACTTGTTTATCTTTGCCGCTGTTTCAGGATTCTGAGAAGCGAACCCCGCTTCATGTGGCTGCGTTTCTGGGAGATGCAGAGATCATTGAACTCCTGATTCTGTCAGGTAAATACCAGATCTACTTAAAAGTCAATTGCAGATAAAAATTTAAATGACCAACTCACTAGATTGACTATGACAGTGAACCCAAACGAAATTTCTTTATTGTGCTCATGGAAGTTTATTTGATCAGTGATTTTATCAGTAGACAAAAACAAAAAAGAAAACAAAACAAAACAAAAAAAACAACAATGCAAGGACTTATTCTTATATGAAAAATGGCGTAGCCATTAAAACATTTTATTACTTTGAAAGTCTGATTTGACTAATCAGGCCCAGTATTATAGATGAATTCAGTAGATTTGGATATCTTTTCATTTTTTTGTCATTAAAAAAATGAACAAACAAAACTGACTCCTTAAAGCCTGCATGAAAAACACAAATGTATCTGTGTATTTACATACATTTAAATTGTGTGGCAAAATAATACTATGTTTTGTTTATGGATACATGACTATGACTATGTAATAAAAAATGGAAGGAAAGGAAATATACCAATTTCCAGATGGTGGTTACCTCTGAAGAGGCTGGTTGAGTGAGAGATATTTTCAGGGAAGGGTAAAGAAGAGACTACAACTCTGTAAAATATTTTGTTTAAAAAAAATTGGAAGCAAACATGGCAAACGTGGTTTGGGGGCTATTATTCTCTTTATATTTTATATTTTATGAATTTTAAAGATCTCATTGGATCTAGAAGTACCAATGCTTTCATTTTTGGAAACCTGTATGCTTGGTACATCTCACCAAACTGGTTTCCAAAACCAATATGTGCTTTCTCCCTTGAGTATTTGCTAGACAAATCCCTAGAATGAATCTGAGCACATGCACGTGTCTCGGTGTGGATTGCAGATCATCTGGCTTTTTCCCCTCCTCCTTTTTGTTTGGGAAGATTAAAATCTGGAAGAAATACCTCTGCCCACAGACTATGCAAAAGGCCTATATTAAGATTTTGCCTTTGTTTGCGATAGTAAAGGGAAACTGTAGAAATCCAAAGTACGCTATGCAAAGGTAGGAGCTAATGCATGTATTCAAACAGACGTGGGGAACACTGTAGAAGAAACTAACAAGAATTGTGCTGTGATACACCAGGAAGGTTCACATTGCCCTTACTTTTGTTGTGTTCGTGTTCTTGAGGTGGATTTTCCCAGGAAGCAAGTATTCAGTGCCTTACGACGTGTGTGTGCTCTGTGCTCCTGACAATTGCACGGAGCTTAGGTTAGATTCTGTGTGACATTCCTTGTGCTTTAAAGAACAGGCCTAACTGCTAATATATTGAGATTTATTTTTGCAAGTCATTTCTTATTTTATGTTTAATGTACATTGTTTCCTCCATTTTTTCACTTTCCATTTGATAGACTGATTTTTTTTTTCTGCTGGATTAAAGGTAATATTTACTGAAAAAAAAAAAAATAAAGAACAGGCCTTCCTTCTGACAGTTTTAAAGATGTTCCAGGGCTGTGTTCCAAACAAACATGTATTGTTTGGTGTGACACAGACTATGGCTGAGAGCCAGTACATACCTGGCTGGTTGCCCTATAGCTGTAGAAACTTGGGCCATGGAAAATTGTAGGCAAAACCAGTGGGGGTGTAAAATAAGAATTTTGTGGCACGACAGCTAAGGGGTCCCAACCAACCAAGTGTTGTATTAAGAGACATCTCAACATCTCAGAGGAATGTTTAGTTCATGAAGGTGCAAATTCAAAACTTTGTCTTAGACCCCCAACTTTGGTTTTTTGTTTGTTTGTTTTTCCACATCCGAAGGAAGATTTTAATTCTGCAGCATGAAGTTGACCCCTCTATGTTCCTCAGGCATCTGTGGGCTGGTGACTGTTTGAGAAACTTGGTTTCGTATCACCTTCACGTGGGATGGAGTCCATCAACCTCACTTACATGGGGCTCATCTACTAGAGCCTGGAGAAATTTTTCCATAGATCCTGATCTGCACACCTGTTTAGTCTCTGGTATAATTTTGGATGGCACATGCAATGGAATTTTTCCTCCTCCTCATATCCAATTAGGAAGACGTAGGGTACAGGAGAGCATTGGGAAAGTTCTTTCGAAATTTTACTCAACTGTGGAAGCTTAGACAAACTCTTGGAATTCACATGGCTTTAATTTCCTTGAAAGGTCCTTTATTCAATTTGTATATTAAATTCCTAAAGAAATATCCTTGTAAGAGCACGATGATTTCATTTCTGAGCTTACATCTGGCAGCTGACCCTTTAGGGAATCCAACCAAACTGCTTTCCAGTTTAATAATGGATGAGGTGCTAATGATTCCCATGTTGGACAAATGATTTGGCCTTGCCAGAATAGCCCATTACAGCTGTGTACTCCATTGTTGTATTAACTTACAGAGCATAGTGTAACCCAAGCCCACTAAATTCCCACTGACATTATCTCCTATTAGCCAGGCGGATGGAACCCTGAATGCCTCTGAGTAGAAAGGGAGGAATTCAGGCCTTGAAACTTTCCTCTTCTTATAACTGCCAGTTCAGATTCTGGCTTTATTCTCCCCACCCCATCCCCAGTCTGGCCTCTGGCTTCTGTTTGGGAACTAGCCGAGTCAGGATTTAAGGCAAAGAGAAGGTGAAGAGCATGCTAAATCATTTGCTGGAGATGCATGAATGAGATCAGCGTGAACCAATCAGTGGATCCGTGGCTAAGAGTTAAGAGATTGGGGTTGAGCTAGAGGAAGCAGAGCACACAGAAAACCGAGCACTGTCACAATACCCTGTAGAGAAACTGGGATGCTCGAGGTTCAGGTCCTGGGCTGAAGGAAGAAAACTGGAGGTACCCACCTGCTAACGTGGGAGTGTTTGTGAGGTGCAACTGCTAACTAAAAATGATATGTTTATTAGACATAGGCCACCAAACAAGTGTATTCTTGTAAAATCATTTCCTGTGATTTGTCAAAATGTGATTACCACGGTCAATGCAAATTGCCACCAGTGCCAGGGGCAGGTCATTCTTTTGATTCTTTTATGCATAACAAATATTCATTATTCATCCTTTGAGGTTGGATTTGATTGGTGTTTGTTTGTTTGTTCTGGTGAGAGAGGGGTGATTAAACCAGGCACCCTCAGTGTGGTGTGATTACAAAGTAATGAGCCATTTTCTGGTGGGTGTGTAAACTGGTTCTAAAGGCAGGTCCAAAGGGAGTCTGAAAAATGTTTTAAGCAATTGTCACATACACTGAATTATCATACACTCTTCCAAGGTTATTGCTTTGAAGGACAGTGCTCCTGGGCTGTAATAACATTTGGTCTGTTTGCTTAAAAGCAAAATCAATAGCAAGCTGATCTCATTACATTGAAGTCATATTTCATATGATCTTTCGTATGTATTTATTTCTACAATTAAAAGTCAAACTTTGGATAAACCAGACTTAAGAATCAATTATCCTTTCTGGGCCTGTAAGGTTTTTCAGTCACTTAGTCTACCTTTTTCCTTTGTTTTACTTCTTCCTAGATGACAAGGCTGAGAGAACAGGAATATTGCCTCTGGGAAAGATACTTAGTTTCCTTTACTCTTGATCTCCATTAAAAAAAAAAATCAAGCACTAATAGGGATAAGATGAAAACATACTTAATTTATAATTAGAGTTTATGCCTGACAACTTTTAGTTGGGTCTTTGTTTCTGAAGAACCAGTATAGCCTAGCACCTTTTTTTTTTTTTTTTTTTTTTTTTTTTTTTTTTTTTTTTTTTTTATGTTTAAGGTTGAAAATGTCCTTGGGTAAAAAGCATTTGCCTTTAAATCATTAGACATGCAGACTCTGTGTCCTTCAGTGCACAATGGCGCCTGACAGGCAGGTAAATAACATGAAGCTTCCTTTAGAAAAATCAGTTATAAATATTCAACTCAAAACCATCTGACGTCTCCCTCTGACATGTAAACAAGACTCTTGGACGTGTTCAGCGGAAGAGGATGAGGAAACCAGTGGCAGGGGATGACATTGATGAAATACTGCTTGGTCCCCATTCAGATAACTCTGCTTTTGTCATAATAATTTTGTTGTTCAGGGAGAGGAGATTTTCCTGGCAGCTGCCCGTTTAACCTTCTGGAGGAGGAGAAGTGGAGGGATAGAAACTGAAGGAAGCTACTTCCTAGATTTCTAATTATTTTTCAATTCCTCAAGTGATGCTAAAGCTCCAAGGAAACAATGCTGGCATTGGTTGGTTGTTACACGCCAGGTGTGGGTTGTTTTCTGATATCAGCAAGCTCGGGGTCATCTTTCTCCTTGAAAGAATGTTAATATTAAAAGCCACATTGAGCGCTACATAAAACTGAAAGTTTGCAGACTATATAAATAATAATAGTAATAACAATATAATGTAAATGTATAAATATAAATAACAAGAAAAAACACTAATAGAAAAATAGAGGAAACAGGCAAAAAATATGAACACGCAGTTCTCAGAGAATAAATTGCAAATGTCCAGTAAACAAACATATTAGAAGATGCCCAACCTCACTATTAAACAGGAAAACAGAAGGGGCACCTGGGTGGCGCAGTCGGTTAAGCGTCCGACTTCAGCCAGGTCACGATCTCGCGGTCCCTGAGTTCGAGCCCCACGTCGGGCTCTGGGCTGATGGCTCAGAGCCTGGAGCCTGTTTCCGATTCTGTGTCTCCCTCTCTCTCTGCCCCTCCCCCGTTCATGCTCTGTCTCTCTCTGTCCCAAAAATAAATAAAAAACGTTGAAAAAAAAAATTAAAAAAAAAAAAAAAAAAAAAACAGGAAAACAGAAAAATGTGATACTGCTTCCTTCCAATCAGATTTGCAATATTTTATTGGCTGATAATATCAAGTATTGATGAGGATGTGGGGAACTAGGCAATCTCACACGTTAGCACTCTTTGGAGGATTGAGACTAAGGATTAAAACTGAAAGTGTGTGTGACCCATGACACAGAAAGTCCATTTCTAATTATCTATCCTAGACAAATACTTGCACATTTGTAGGAGGAATCATTTTATGGGTGTTCACAGCAGCATTTTTTGAATAATGAAATACTGGAAACAACTGAAATACCCATCAATGGACAGAATGTCTAAAAAATGTATTGTGTTTATATGTTGGAATACATGTGGTAATTAAAAAGAATGGCGTCGTAAATATCAACAGAGATAGGTATGAAAAATATATCGTGTGAAACAATGCAGAATGTCAATTCAGAAACAATTCAGAAACTCAGAGTGTTATAGTAGGATACAATATTCAGAGGGTTATTACAATATGATATAATCTATGTAAAAGCATACTTATAAAACACTATAGATTTTTAAAAATTACTGTGTAATGTTTAAAAATTTTTTTTTCAACGTTTATTTATTTTTGGGACAGAGAGAGACAGAGCATGAACGGGGGAGGGGAAGAGAGAGAGGGAGACACAGAATCGGAAACAGGCTCCAGGCTCTGAGCCATCAGCCCAGAGCCTGACGCGAGGCTGGAACTCAACGGACCGCGAGATCGTGACCTGGCTGAAGTCAGACGCTTAACCGACTGCGCCACCCAGGCGCCCCTGTAATGTTTTAAATATGCAAAAAAGAATATTGTACTGACCACTCAGCTTAATTCTCTCAGTTTTCCTTGGTACACATATTGGCCTGCGTAGGGGTACAAGAAACTGGAGGCTTATGTACCAGGCTCAGGGCAGTGATTTTTTTTTTTTCCTTCAGTAAGTGGGGAGAGTCCAGCATTGAGAATGATTCTCCAGAGGACTTTACTCAAATCTTTAATAATTCACGTTTTGGGGATGCCTGGGTGGCTCAGTCGGTTGAATGTCCGACTTCAGCTCAGGTCATGATCTCACAATCCGTGAGTTTGAGCCCCGCATTGGGCTCTGTGCTGACAGCCCAGAACCTGGAGCCTGCTTCCGATTCTGTGTCTCCCCCTCTCTCTGCCCCTCTGCTGCTCATGCTCTGTCTCTCTGTGTCTCAAAAATAAATAAAAACATTTAAAAAAACCAATTCATGTTTTAAAGAAGAATGCATTATTTGTATGATGAAACCATGAAGTAAAATAGGTCTGCTGATTTTCATTATGTTAGGCAGATTTTCATAGCTGCTGTATAAACTAGCTCAGTGAAGGAGACGTTGAGGAATCTCTCTTTTAACCAGAAAGCTTCCTTCAATTAGCAACTGTTAATTTAGGACTGCCCTGGGCTTGGACCTAAATTGGCACATCGTGCCAAAGACAGATGCCCCCAGTTTCTATTCCTTAGTCCCTGATTCTGCTCTGATAATAGTTAACAAGCAATTATGTAGTGCTTACCATGTGTCAGAAAGTGATCTCAGGTCTTTTGTGGTTTATCCTTCTAGACTGTTCAATATTTTTACAAAAGCAGGCTCATATAATATTTTGGTACTTACTTTTTCCACATAACAATGGTTTGTGAACATCCCTCCACATTATTAAGAATTCTTATAGAGCACCACAGCCACCGCATATGGCTATATACTAGTTTATTTAACCAACTCTTCTCTGTCTAACACCAAGATTGTTTCCTGTATATTCCTTTTTTGCTAACCTTTTTTTAACACATTCTTGAAGATTAGTCTTAACATTAGCCCATAGTTATTTCCTTTAGAAACATGTTATAGAGCATTCTAATACACATACACAAAGACAGAAATAGGTTGTGGGTAAGAGAGAGAGAGAAAGGGAGAAGAGAGAAGGGGAGAGAGAGGGAGGAAAAAGGGGGAGGCAGAACACAGAGGGAGACTGAAGGTAAGATTTGGACATGCCATGGCAAAAGCTGGTGGACACAGGTACCATGCACGTGCCCTCTGCCCCTCGTTGGTATCCTGGTGATCTGCCTGGTGAGGAGCTACTGGGGTGAGATGTTTAGATTCAAAATGTTGTGATAAAATTTGGGAAGACAGCAAAAGATTCCCTGAGATTCTCAAGCTCTCTCACCTCTGGGTAGTCATGAACTTCTGTGGTCCCACCTTTTCTGGGTGTGCTGACCTTGCTTCTGTGCTACAGCTGGGGATCTATCTGTGGGATCAGCTACAGTGATTGAGGAGGGAAGAGAGCATGAGAACACATTGTTAACTTGAAAATGTCTTTTCAAATTGGACTGTGCCACTGAGGTTATCTACAAATCCAACAGCAGTTGTGGTTCCTTATCAATTATATACCTGGAGTGAGCCTTCGGAAAATTCTGGAAGAGACTGTGCCTGGGCCACTTTATATGAAAATGTCATTTTTTTTTTTTATCCGTGAGAAGGGCCGCTGACCAAGAAAAAATAGCATAAGAAAAAGCATCATAATCTTCCCCATTTTTTTAAGCTTACTTATTTATTTAAAAAGAGAGCGAGAGAGAGCACGAGCTGGGGAGGGGCAGAGAGAGAGAGAGAGAGAGAGAGAGAGAGAGAGAGAGAGAGAGTCCCAAGCAGGTTCTGCACAATCAGCATGGAGCCTGAGTTGGGGCGTAAACTCACAAACCGCGAGATCATGACCTGAGCCAAAATCAAGAGTCTGAACCACCCAAGTGTCCCAAACTTCCCTATTTTTATTAAGAAACATAAAACTCCAAATGCACTGCTTTCTTAGAAATGTTTAATAGTAAATATTTCAAACATACAGAAAATATGGAGAAAAATATAAGTAATACCCATGTACACCAAGCTTTAAGATATCCTAACGTTTTCCATGTTTGTATCATATCTGTTTTCTAAAGAAAATATTGAAGATACACTTCCAGCCCACTTGGCATACTTCATCCTTTTTTCTCTACCATCCCTTCCTAGAAGCAACCACTGTCTAGAATTGCTATTTGTTTTCTTTAGCCATATCTGTTACTTTTGTTTCACACCTATGCATCCACAAACATCATGTAGAATTGTTTTTGTAAATTTAAAAACTTTATATAACTGACATTATGTAATAGGTATTATTTGTAACTTCATTTGTTCATTCACGTTATTCGTCTGAAGTGCATCTGTTTATATATATATATCAAAAACTTCAGTCCGTTCATTTCCATGACAGTATGACATTCCATTGTACACATATACCACAATGTATTTATCCATTTTCCTTTTGACCAGCATTTAGGATTTCAGTTTCTTGCTGTTACAAACATGCTGCAGTAAACATTTTTCCACATGTGCCAAAGTTTGTCCAGGGTATATGTTTGGGATGGGTCGCTGGGTAGGAGGGCACATGCAATGTCAGTTTTACTGGGTAGCAGCAAATTGCTTCCCAGAGGTGGTTGTACCAGTTCATACTCCCACCAGCTGTATGTAAATCTTTTTTTTTTTTTTAACATTTATTATTGAGAGACAGAGAGAGACAGAGCACGAGAAGGGGTGGGGCGGAGAGAGAGGGGGACACAGAATCTGAAGCAGGCTCCAGGCTCTGAGCTGTCAGCCCAGAGCCCGACACGGGGCTCGAACTCACAAACCACGAGATCATGACCGGAGCCGAAGTCAGACACTTAACCGACGGAGCCACCCAGGCACCCCAATATAAGTGTTAATATTACCCCCTACCCTTACTAACTCTTGGGATTGTCATACTTTAGAATTTTCACCAATTTGATGGGTGTGAAATGGTATGTTAATGTTGCTTTCATTTGCTTCTCCCGGATAAATTTTGAGAAGTATATTTTCATATGTATCTTGCCATTTGGGATTCTTCTTGCATTAGCTTTTTAAGCTTACACACAGGCAATGCAAAATTTGCTCTGTCAAAGACTATGAATAATGAAGTATGTATTTTTGTTTCATATTATTATAACCAGTGTTTAGAGCTAAAAGGAGAAATGTAGGGGAAAAGGAAATGAAATCAAGGGGGAATGTATATGTATAAATACTTGAAATATATATATATATATATATATATATATATATATATATATGAAAATGGAAAAAGATAGAGAAAGATGGAAAGATGGAGAGAGGAATGAATCTAAGGAAGGCGGAGAAAGATTGGAGAAAGTAGAAGGGAAATTTAATCAATGTTTAGTGGAAAGTTAGTTGTGAAGTGAGGCACACTGCCTAAGAGCTTGGGCTTTGAAGTCAGACTGCCTGGGTTCAAATCTACCATTTCCTAGCTGGGTACCTGGAGCTTATTACTTCTCGTGGCCTTAGTTCCTTCATCTACAAAATTAGCATCTTAATAGCATCTCCCTATTAAATGGACTACACATTTGTTAGTATACCAAGCAAGAGCTCAGATTATATTAGCAGTTTCTAACAAGGCTGTTAGCAATTGCACAGCTGTAATAATAGAATTTTAGCTCTTCCGAACTAAAGGGAGCTTTTAAGCAAATGAGTAGACAAGTTGGGCTTTACCACTTAGCATTTAGAACTGCACTGTCCAACACGGTAGTCACAAACCTGCAGTGGCTACTGAGCCTTTGAAGTGTGGCCAGTTCCAGTGTGGATGTGCTGTAAGGGTAAAACACACTCTGGATTTTGAGGCTTTTGCATGAGGAAAAGAATAAATTACCTGAATAATTTTTAAACTCAATTACATGATAATAGTTTGGGTATATTGAGTTAAATAAAATATATTACTAAAATTAATTTTGCTTCTTTTTTATATCCCCCTTTTTTAAAAAAATTTTTTTTTCAACATTTATTTATTTTTGGGACAGAGAGAGACAGAGCATGGACGGGGGAGGGGCAGAGAGAGAGGGAGACACAGAATCGGAAACAGACTCCAGGCTCTGAGCCATCAGCCCAGAGCCTGACGCGGGGCTCGAACTCACGGACCGCGAGATCGTGACCTGGCTGAAGTCGGACACTTAACCGACTGCACCACCCAGGTGCCCCTTATCCCCCTTTTTAATGTGGCTACCAGAAAATTTTAAATTGCATCCTTGGCTCCCATGACATTCCCACTGGACTGCACTGACTCTGAGGCTCCGAGTCTGAAGGGATGTGGTACCCACAGCAGGTACCACATCTGACACACATAGCGTTTCTTCCTACGAACGTACTAAAGGAGGGGGTGACTACAGTGGTTAATGGGACAGCGTGCAGACAGTTCAGTGACACCTCAGACTCAGACACAGGGTGTGATGCGACCAGGTGTTGTCCCTCTCAGACGACTGGTTTGGCTTTGTGACATGAAGTTAAAACTGGACAGGGCAAGTGAATGGGATACCCTGATGCAGACATCCCCACCAGGCATCCACCCCTATAGGACGTTCACTCCAGAGCGTTTAGCTCAGGACTTCTTGCTACAGGACAAGGAGATAACCTGCCGCTGTTGATTCTTAGCATGCCCAAACTGATTTTATTTCATCCTTATTGATGTAAGGGGCTTCAGCCTTTTCGGGTAAACTGCCTGGACAGAGTTAGTAGAATTAGGATTCAAGTAATTTTAAGCTTGATGAACTAAGCAACAATTTATCAGTGGCTTTCAACCTTGACAGCATATTAAAATAACCTTGGGTCTTGGGGAGCTTTTAAAAAATACCTGCACTTGGCTCTATCTCAAGCCAATGAAGTCAGAAGGAGGGGAGGGGAGGAGAGACCTCTCTCTCTCTTGTTTTAGGGATTATTATGTTCTTGCTCTCTGTAATTAATATTGTTGATGGTATTTGTTCTTCAGTTAAGGAGAAAAAATAGGGTAAGTTCTATGATTTGTTATTTCCTTTTAGCTGGTGGCTTAAACTAAATGGCTAGCTCACTTTTACCCATGAAAGTCTCCTGTCGCCTTTTTTTTTTCTTTTCTTTTTAAAACAAGGTTTCTATTTTTCAGCTCTCAGCTGGCCTTGGCCTCACTGAGATTAGTCACTCCCTGATTCCACTTGACTCACTTTCTCGGCCCTTGTCCCAGAGGCACCCCCTCCATACTTCCCCTCCTCTGCCTTACTTTCTAGTTTCTTTGATTCATGTCTCCACTCTTCGTCCTCACAAGCTTCCTTCCTTGTTGTCCTGAGGCTAACATAGGCTCCTCAGGTTGCAGCTACAAAGATATCACACATATTTATCTTATCCTCCTCTTTTACAGCCCTTTAAAGAAATTTTCCATCTGGGCAAAACACTGATCAAAACCCTGGACCCAAAAAAGGGAAGTTCATATTGGGTGTTTCCACAGTTCAGTTGTAGACTCAGTGAACTTGCACTCATAGATATGGTGAGGGTATCGTGGAAGGAGGGCATGCTCTACTCTCTGGAAATCCATTCACATAGAGCTTCTGTTCCGTGATGGCGACGTGGCTCCCAGAAAGTTGAGCATGTGGGGCACATCCCTGAGTGTGCACTTGTTCTGGCCCATGTGTGAGCCTGTCTGCCCACCCCATAGTGGCGGGGGAGGGAGGGCCCTGATCAACCTGTATAGACTTCATGTTGTGTCTGTCCAAATGCTTTGGAAGCTGGTTTCTTCCTACCGAGATACCTGGCTAGTCTCAGAGAAATAATTGGGATTCCTGGATAGAACAGATTTCTGCTAATCCCCTCAGCCCAGATCAAGTCTCATGAGAACTCAACCTTACAAGACTTGTTTGAAATCCCACTGGCCTCTAGTATACTTTTATTGGAAGGCTGCTCATCCTAAGCAGTTTGCCAAGAAGGGTATTGTGTGTCCTGCGTGGTAAGTATACTTGAAGACTAAAACTAACATATGTGATTATATATTGTATATTGTCTATAAAACATTTTATATTTATACATTTTATATACATATATGTTTATATGCATACACACATACCTGCGAAGTTCTTCATTCTTCAGAATCGACATTTCCCTGCTCCTGGAGAATCTCCACCTTCTTACATCTGTGTTTCCTATCCAATGAGGCACTGCACTTCTCACACAGTCTTTATGCAATTCTGGTGACATTTTCAGCTCCTGGTTTCACTTTTTCTACTATGCTAGGTCTTTCCTCCTGTCTGGTGGCTAGCAAATGCATGACCGGTACAAAGAGAAAACAAAACAAAATATGGTGGTTGTACCAGGCAAATGAGAGCACAAGATATCACATTTGATTTAACATCAATAGAATTTCCCTGACTGCATTATGCCTCTAACTTGTGCTTTTGGTTCCAGGAGCTCGTGTAAATGCCAAGGACAACATGTGGCTGACCCCACTGCACCGGGCTGTTGCCTCCAGAAGTGAAGTGAGTGATTATCTTATATAATCTAGCACCTCCAGGCCACAGAAAGAGAAAAATGCTTTCTGCTGAATTCGGTATTGTTGCTTGTGAACAAAAGGCTTTTACTTCTAATACAAGAGGGTTACCAAAAAACAGTTTGTTCTTTTGAGCACCTCCTTCATGCCAGGCATGGTGCTGGGGGTGGTGACTGGAGTAGTCCCAGGTAGACAGTGTGATACTTGACTTCAGTGAGTTCTCAGTCTGAAGGGGGTGCTCAACATGTAAGCAGATCAGTACAATATCGTAACTTAATTGGAGAAGGAAGAAGGTAACTGCCTGAGTAGAGAAGTCTTCCAAGAAGAGAGGTCGGTTGAGCTGGTGCTTAGAGGATGAGTAGGGACTTACCAGGCCAGAAGGAGGGGGGAGGGTGGAGGCAGGACAGTAGACGTGCTAGAGGACAAGGGCCACGGACATGAATGAATGGCAGGTTCAGATGGCTATAGATGGAACAAGGGATGTGGTGGAAGATAAGTCTGATGGCAGAGGCTGGGGGTCTTCTGAGCAGTAGGGTACAGTCATGGCAAGATAAGAATGAACCTGACAGGACTTGGGACCTTGTGAGGGTGAGGTAGAAGAGAGGTCACTGGGTGAATGGTGATGCCATCGATTGAGAAGGCAGAGGCAGAGGAGCAGGGAAGGGAAGTTAATCAGTTCTGTATGAACATGTCACATTTGGCAAACATATTACCAGAATGTAAGCTCCATAAGGGCACAGACTTGTTTTTTGTTGTTGTTGTTGTTGTTGTTGTTGTTTTGTTCCTTGATGTGTCCCAAGCCTGGGACATTGTAGGTACTCAAGAAAGAATTTATTTTAAATTCCAAAAATGCAGGTGAAGATGGTTAATAGATGATCATTTTTTATACACGTCTAGCACTGAGGAACTGAGAGGATGTTCATTGAAGCTATAGCAAATCTTAAAAAAAGGGGGGGGAGGGGCGCCTGGGTGGCTCAGTCAGTTAAGCTTCCTACTTCGGCTCAGGTCATGATCTCACAGTTCATGGGTTCGAGCCCCACGTTGAGCTCTGTACTAACAGCTCAGAGCCTGCAGCCTGCTTTGGATTCTGTGTCTCCCTTTCTGTCTGTCCCTCCACTGCTTACTCTCTGTCTCTTTCTCAAAATAAATAAACATTAAAAAAATTTTTAAAGAAACTACAGCAAATGGGTCAGCTGGTTCAGGGAAAGTATAACAGATGCGAAGAGAGAACCAGTGTTGGGGAGGGGTGGCCAGGAATGCTGGTGAATATGAACCTTGCAACCTCGTCAGAGGGGATGCCCACCATCCAGGGATACAAGAGGCTGTCACCTAGGGGGCACTTGTCATTGGATGACTAGTTTTTGTAGCTGATTTTTTACCCAATGAGGCTTCTCTGTTGCTGGAGAAGGTGCTGTTCTCCAGGTACAGCTAGGAGCAAGTGGTGTTGCTGACGTGTTGATGGCTATCATCAGCGTCAGCTTTTCCTCTTTGGCAAACTATCTGGACATTTCACAATATGCTTCGTAGATGACAGTTAACTTAGTACTCATAATCTTCCTTGCTGTGCTGTGTGATTTGAGTAGTTTTTATAAGATGCGGTCTGTTCTCTTTCCCAATAGCCCACATGGAATGAGGGAAACAAATGATCCTAAGTTGCCTGACTCAGATCCTGGGGAATCCAGAATCTCCTTATGGTCTTACGTTTCATTTCTGTTTAACCTGGGAAAGCAGGTACAGTGGGCTGCTTGAGTTTGTATGACCAGTGTCATGTGTCATGAGACTAGCTCCTTCACAGAGTATTCCTTGGTCTTTGAAGACTGTTTGATCTTCAGTAAATTTCTTTTTTTAAGTATTCTTTGAAAACTATGAGTTTTATTCCTCTTCTAACATGAACCAGGTCTTTTTAGTTAAAAAAAAAAAAAATTCACCAAGCACTTCCAACATGCCAGGAACTGTGCTTAGGAGGCTTGTAGTCTAGTGGCACAGAAAGATGTAAAACCAGATGATTTCAGTATTATGTGATCTTTCCCAAGTGATCTCCCCCTTTGTGAGCTCAGCTACTTGCTTTAAATCTTCAAAACACCCATTTGCCAGCAACCATCAGCTTGCCTTCCTTACATGTCTTTAGTGTATTTGATTGAGTTCAGTCAACCCAATGATTCAACCTTTATGTCTGAGACAGGCGTTTGTTGCTTCCCTGAGGAACCAGCTCCCTCTACAGGTTTGCCGAGGGAAAAATATCCCTTGCAGGTGTCTCTTGTTAGGAAGGAATTAAATGCAAGCTGACCCTGAGTTGTAGTCAGGGTCATATCTTCATATTAATATCTGTCACAACAAGTCAAAAAGATTCTTATGAAAATTGAAGTCTCTGTGACTGTCGTTGGAACAGACTGTGGACATCTGAACTCCAACACAGCACTTGGCTGTGGAAGTCCTAAATTCGAATTTTCTTCTTCCTCTGAATTTGATCTTATTATGTGATTATTACATTCCATTATATCTCCCCTAAATAATAGCTGAGAAAAGAGAAGCAGGCTTGAGGAGAAAACAACAGAGAAGGTTTGGATTGTGTTTTGGAACTTGGCTGTTAGCATTTGCCAAAGGAGATGTGTGTGCTCAGCCTGAGAGTTGGCACATCTGTCTGTTGCTTAGATTGGCAAACACTGGTGTATGATTTACGCGAATGTGAATTAAAAACCGTTTCTGCATTGAAAGGCTTATGAACTCTCTTCTGTCCTCAAAGCCCTTTGCCTCTAAAATGTAGGCAATTGATGTCTCAGGGCTCAGGGTTCAATCAGGGACCCAGAACCACCATGAGAGATACAGAATAAGATATTTATTGTAGTAATTAAGCCTCACACAATTGCGTGAGCTGCTGGAGAAGTTTGTGTAAGGCCATCACCTTGGTTTCTGTGTGGTTCTGAAGTCACTGCTGGCGGGCAGGGTCTGCAGTTGCAAAGAAAAGCTGGACGTGAAATGGGGGAGAACAAGAACAAACTGGAACCCCTGACTCTCACTGCCTCAACATTGCAGACTTGGGAGACTTGCAGAAGGAGCCGTGTGCTTCACCTTAGAGCTTGTGGGCACCTGACCCAAGAACAGGAGAAACCGAGGGAGATACTGTAAGTTCTGAAGAAGCAACAACCATGTCCTGTGCAAACACAGGGTCCAGCTGGTCAGTGACAGTGTGTGCAAGCTGCAGCGGCACCTGGCACCCAACACACCAATCAGGCTGTGGTTTCATCTATGCCTCCCAAAATCCAGGCAGATTTCCCTTGTGGCAAACAGGGCTGGGGAGGGGATTCTGGGAAATATAGTTCAGCTTGGCTATGTTCACAACATAAAACTATCACTGAAATTATTATTCTATTCTAATTAAAAAGACATTCTCAGGGCACCTGGGTGTCTCAGTTGGTTAAGTGTCCAACTTCAGCTCAGGTCATGATCTTGTAGTCCATGAGTTCGAGCCCCGCATCAGGCTCTGTGCTGACAACTCAGAGCCTGGAGCCTGCTTCAGATTCTGTGTCTCTCTCTTTCTCTGCCCCTCCCCTGCTCATGCCTCTGTCTCTCTGTCTCTCTCTCTCAAAAGTAAATAAATATTTAAAAAAAATTTTTAAATGACATTCTGGATAGTAAGTTCCTTGAAATGAGTGTCATGCCTGTTGCTTGTCATTGTGTTTCCAGCATCTAGCCTGCTCAGTAAACAACTGTTTTTTGAGTGATTCATTAAAGACTAGATTTCTCACTTAAGCTATGTTAATGTGATTCTCTGTACAACTGCTAACATAGAACTAGTGTGCACCACAGAGACTGCCGATGGTAATCATCCTTCGTGCATGCAGGGTAAACTGACTCGAAGCTTGTTTATGGAAGTGTGGCACAGGAAGCTGTTTAAGCCACTGGAACCCACGAGATCAGGATGAGTTTCAAAATTGTATGCAGCACAGATATCAGTAGAAGTCAAAGATATCGATATCAGTCAAATTTCTGAGCTTTCTTTCCATCCAGGCAAGTTTTATGTTCAGATTTCTATGCCTGGAAAAATCATATTCGTTGCTAAATGTATTTCCTGAGCCTGTAATAGCAATAGGAGTATCAGATTATAATATTGCTTAAACATCAACCCATGCCTGACAGAAAAGCTCCTACACACACCGAAAAGTAGATCAAGACGTGGTCATACCCTCCGAAGACTGTCCAACATAGACTGGGATCTGGAGATAAACCTTCAAGACTTTCTTGCTACTGACCAGGCTGTGTTGTGTGCTTCCTTCTGATGCTTCCCCGCGTCCCCCTCCTTCCTCCCCACCTCCTCACACCTGGGATTCCCAGGGAGGAGACAGCCAAACCAATAATTGGAGCCATAGCACTGTCTTCTGCGTGACCCCCCAAAGGCTTCTTTCACCACCACCTCCCCTTTCTCTGACTACTCCCACTGCTGAGAAGAAATGAAGATATCTCTTGCCAAAGTGTTAGGGAAACATATTTTGAGATTCTAGATAACACAGATGAGCAAGATTTGGGGCTTCCAGGAAGAGTTTTCTGAAGTGTGAATTATTTCTGATTGTTCCTCCTGTTTAACTTATTCTTTTTTTTTTTAATTTTTTTTAACATTTATTTATTTTTGAGACAGAGAGAGACAGAGCATGAACAGGGGAGGGTCAGAGAGAGAGGGAGACACAGAATCCAAAACAGGCTTCTGGCTCTGAGCTGTCAGCACAGAGCCCGACGTGAGGCTCGAACTCACGGACCGTGAGATCATGACCTGAGCCGAAGCCGGCCGCTTAACCAACTGAGCCACCCAGGCGCCCCCCTGTTTAACTTATTCTTATTGCTTTTTTGTTTTTCTGTCTTAGAAAAGAGCAGCCATAGGGGACAGGAATTAAATGCATATGAACCTGGACAGTTTAATACCTTGTTTATTAGAAGCCACCCAGTGGAGGACACTGTTAAGTGTGCTACAGGGGCCTTGAAGGGTCACAGAGTGTGTCTTCCAGGACATGGTATTTAGGGCAGACACCCAGGCACCCAGTCTACTGTGGCCTGCGTCCAAATGCAGCCGGCTTTTCACACATGCCTTTTCTTCTAGAATGAACTGAAGGTAGCACCAAAGGAGAATGGCTGAACTTTTCACTTTCCTGTTCTAGCGGCTGTCTTTTGGTTAACAGTGCTAAAAATGATTGTGTACTGTCTTTAGGCTGTAGAAGTGAGGATGTTGAGTCCAAATATATATTGTCACAGTGAACGTTTATTGAAACCTTAGTGTGTGCTAGGCAGAATGCTAGGCACTTTCTGTGCATGATCCCGTTTTAACCTCCGGGCCACTCTTTGAGACTGATAATGCTATTAATCCTAATTTAGGAAAGGTAATCTCAGTGAAGTTAGGTAACGAGCCTAACATGCCGCAGCCAGTAAGTGGAGGAGCATGTAACTCGCGAATCTGCTCTCTTAACCACCATGATCTGCTGCTTCCCTCAGATCAACCGAGCCCCCTGATGGATACTGCTCCTACCCATAAAATGGGTCTGCTTTTGTGTCTGTGTAGACAGAAGTCGTGACAAGTATAAAAATGTTTCCCAGAGCCGAGCAGGATAAGCATTTTATCATATAGCTCAAATTTTAATACTCATGCTTTCCCCCTTTCTCTAAAAAGCATTGTCATTATTGTGAGTTAAATGCTAGTAGACAAGAGGATTGGAAGAATTATATGGGAGACGGGAATGTTATTGCTTTCCTTAAGTTATTCCATGATTATAAAAAGATGGTCACATAGAGGACGTAGTACCGGGAATGAAAGAAAGTAAGCACTCTATGACCTATTACCTAGAATGTAGGTGAGTGATACTCAGATTTACTGTGCATTCATATTATCTGGGGTGCTTGTCACAAGTACCTGTTCTAGAACCTCATCTCCAGAGATTCTGATATAGCCTGTGGTCGCGCCCAGAAATCTGCATTTTAAAAAGAAGATTGTGACGCATGTGGTCTCCACACCACACTCTGAGAGCTGAGGTCTAACACCGGGAATACTTTAGTATCTGGCCTTCCCTGTGTCGAAAGGCAGCACTTCTTCAACAGTTGCCTTTGAGTTCCTCCATACCCCAGAGTCTCCAGGGAGCCCCTTTGTACTGCTAGTTCTTGGAATAATTGAACTCCAATAATAATTAAAATAATGAAGGGCAAGTTTGATTTAATAAGGAGGGCTTTTGGAAAAATATTCAATTAATTGAACAAATTAGTTGGGCACCGATTTATGCAATTCTTTCAGAATATGAAATTGCTGTAATCAATAGAGGGTGAAAGCCCCAAATGATTTCAGTAATAGAGTAAATGCCGTCAGGACTGCAGGAAATGTCTTGTTAATACTGGCATATTTTTACTTAGAGAGTTTCTAATGATTATACCAATGCATTTATTCTACCCAAATATACTGAGTGTATACAGTATGCACAAGGCACCTGCCAGGCTTTGGGGAGAGTTTCTACAGAAAACTGGGTGAGACTCAGACCCCGGTCTAAACCAACTTACAGTTTATAACATTTGACATTGCTTATGCCTGCATGGACTCTCTATAGTCACAAACAATTACTTTTCCATGAGTAATTTATGACCACTTAAATGCAATGCACATTTGGAAGTGAAAAAACAAACATTAAGGGTGACAGTTTTTAAGACACATGCTTCCTATTTCTTTTCATCTTTTCCATGTGCCGCTGTGTATGTTTCTACTTCTTATTACAGGGTTCGGGTGGCCTTTTGTAAAAAGAGAAAGTCATAAAAAGTAGCAATAAAGTGACTGCAAATGCCGTCTCCAATTCCCTTCTGCATGGCATCCCATGACAGTTGCTCACTCTATTATTTCCATGATTGATACAGAGCAGCCTACTGTGGAGTGTAATCCAACTAGGTCTACAGTCCTAACACTGAATGCTAACTGGGCTGATGCCTCCATTCAGGAGAAATGCCGGACTCCTCACATGTGCTTGTTCATTATAAAGAAAGTTTTGCGGGAGCCCTACTCACAGTGTGGGTTGTATACCCATCTAAGCCCGTGAGCTTTTGTCTTAAGACAAAATGATAAGAGTAAGCATTCAGAAACTTTTAGAGCAATTTGATGGAGCAGTTTTTTTTAGAGCAATTTTTCATTGCACGCCTGCTAAATTTAATAATAAAAGAATCAAGTTCAAAATTTGTCTTTGTCTTTTTAAATTTTATTATCCTACTAAATACTTTTTATTGTATTTCACAAAAGCATTGACTCATGATTGATTTGAAATAATATTTTTTTAAAAACTGGTCCTTCACCACAGATAGTTTGAGAAACACTGTTTAGGTATTTTTTTTTTTTTTAATGCTTATTTTTGAGAGACAGAGAGAGACAGAGCATGAGCGGGGGAGGGGCAGAGAGGGAGACACAGAATTGAAAGCAGGCTCCAGGTTCTGAGCTGTCAGCACAGAGCCCAACGCTAGACTCAAACCCACAAATTGTGAGATCATGACCTGAGCTGAAGTTGGAGGCTTAACTGAGCCACCCAGGCGCCCCTAAATATCTTTTCTTGATTCAGAAAGTGTTCAGTGTCCCTTGCCCCACGTAGTTTTCTTCTTTTCTTAATGCTGATTTATTTATTTTTTGAGAGAGAGAGCACACGCATGTGAGCAGGGGAGGGGCAGAGCAAGAGGGGGGACAGAGGATCCGAAGTGGGCTCTGTGCTGACAGCAGAGAGTTCGACCGTGGGGCTCAAACTCACGAACCATGAAATCATGATCTGAGCGAAGTTGGCCACTGAACTGACTGAGCTACCCAGCTGCCCCTAGTTTTCTTTTATCTTGTAAATTTCTGTCAGGGCGGACTCCTAGATTTTAGCTAGTGGGTGATACTAGGAGAGAAAGGCTTCTTTTGATTACAAAAATTAACTTCCTAAATAGCTATAAAATTACTCTCTCTTAAAACCAAATTGTGCTTCCAAGATTAAAATTTTTGAAAGAGAAATGCAATTTTAAAGAAGGAAATTACTGTCTTTCTAAATCAAAGCTTTGTTTTTTACTGAAGTATTATATTAAATTTCTATTAATGTTTAAGCAGGTTTGGCCGGCTAAAACAGAGTTAAAAATTTTAAATAACTAAGGAGAATTAACATTTAAAAGTACTTATGTCAGCATGTTTGGCTGAAACCGTCCAGTGAGTAAGCTCTGGCCTGGTAGAAAATGCAGAAGCCAGGCTCTTAATCAGCCAGGCTGACAGATCATTCCCCTTGACTCAGTCACCCTGCCTATCACATGAAGCTGCCTATTCAAATGAAGAGGTCAGGCCAGATGACCCCTGAAGCCTTCTACTACTTCTTCTTCTTTTTTTTTTTTTATGTTTATTTATTTTTGAGAGAGAGAGAGAGTGTGTGTGTGAGCAGGGGAGGGACTGAGAGAAAGAGAGAGACACAGATTCTGAAGCAGGCTCCAGGCTCTGAGCTGTCAGCACAGAGCCCCATGTGGGGCTCGAAATCACGAACGGTGAGATGAGGACCTGAGCCGAAGTCAGATGCTCAACCGACTGAGCCACCGAGGGGCTCCAGCCTTCTCTACTTCTAATATCCCATGTCTATGAAGTTAATTCCATAATAATTTTAGAATACTTGTATTTTCATTAAGAAAAAATAGTTAACTTTGGGGGGCCCCTGGGTGGCTCAATCAGTTAAGCACCTGACTCTTGATTTCGGCTTAGGCCACGATCTCATGGGTTGTAGGATCGAGCCCCGTGACAGGCTCTGCACTGACAGCATGGAGCCTATTTGGGATTCTCTCTCTCCCTCTCTCTCTGCCCCTCCCCTGCTCACTCTCTCTCAAAATAAGTAAATAAACATTAAAAAAAAGTGTTAATTTTTGGAAAATAAGTAAGATACCCTCCTTTGTATACTAAGTATTTCTAGATAGAGTCCTTTCTTGTCAAGTAAGATGAAAACAATGTAATCCATTGCATAAGCAGATAGAGAAATAAAAATGAAGAATGGCAAAGCTAAAACATTTTATAAAAGTAGATAAATAAAAGTAACGGTTATTCTAGGCATCCTTGAGCTATGGCAGTTGAGTGTTGGTATGAGAGACAAATGTGACGAAGTTGGCACTCACATGGTACTTGCTTAAAGTTCACGCGAAAGGAGACTTATTAGAAAGCCTACCTGCTTCTATTTTTTTCCCCATCCAGTCAATGAACTTGAACCTTTAACTTGTCTAATTTTGGGGGTGTAACTCCGCTGCTGGTTGGGGCACCTTGCCTTCTAAATGGATATAACCGGCTGGAAATGATGTGCCATATCTTGTGCAAAGTCTAGCATTCTTCCAGTGATCCCAAAGAATTCCTGGAGATCTGAGCGTTTGGTTGCCTGGCTCCACCAAACTGCTCCTGATGTTTGTTTGGTTTATGTATCAGCTTTCTTTTCTTCGTAGCCTGCTGACTCTGTTCCTGCCCAGACGTACACCTCTGCCCTGGGGTACAGGGCCCAAGTCCTCTCTTCTTTCTCTCTGTCCTCACCCCTTCCTTCCTACCAAGCTCCAAATGCTGCTTGTTGTATTATGCCCCAAAATGCAGCTTGGTACATCCTCCTCCCAAATTCACTATAGACCCACCACTGCATAGCAAGGACTGAACACAGAGGCTTCTGCCCTCCTTAGAAGACTATTTGGACTCAAAACAGTATTTTTTTGTGTTGGTAAATAACAAAATTTTATTTTAACCAGATTTGATCATTTGCAATTTGTGGTAATTCAAACAAGGAGCAAGATGGACCAGGGCATCTGCAAACTTTTTCCAGCAAAAGCCAGATAGTAAATATGTTGAGTTTTGATGGCTGCATACTCTGTTACAATTCAAACAAGCCATAGATAATATGTAAAGAAATGAATGACTCTGTGTTTTAAGAAAGCTTTATTTACAAAAACAGACCAAAATTTTTCTGTTTAAACTATTTTTAGAAGTATTGCCTATTTAACAATGCAGATTTTCTTCCCAACAAGCTCTAATGCTACTTATTTATATATAAACTATAACTGGTATGTAAATGTATATTTTCTTGGCTTAACCTGTTACTTTGAATGAAATGTAAATCATTCTTAATCATTTAAAAGTAGGGCCTCTCCTAGGTAACATCTTATTCACCTAGTCTGAGTTACTCTCAAAGTAATCATATTTTGTTATCTTAAAAAAAAAGGTTTTGGGGGCACCAAGGTAGCTCAGTTGGTTGAACGTCCGACTCTTGATTTCAGCTAAGGTCATGATCACAAGGTCATGGAGTTGAGCCCTGTGTTGACCTCTGCACCAAGCGTGGAGTCTTCTTGGGATTCTCTCTCTCTTGCTCTGCCCCACCCCTCTCTCTCAAAATAAAATAAATAAATAAATATATTAATTAATTAATTAAAATTTTTTCATGAATTCATTGGTCTTATGTCCGAACAGTATAAATTTGTGAAATGTTCATGTATAGTTTCTATTTTGTTAGTCTCTTCTGAATTTAAATAATATTTAGTGCAAAGCAATAATCTGTATAAATACAGTAAAATAAGACACAAGACAAAGGAATTAAAAATATAGTGTATATTCTTATTTTCTGTGAATATGTACAATGCCACTTTTATATTATTGCTTTATGATGTTTATCTCCAACCTTTTTGGCTGTATCTCTGCAAAACTTTTTCAGCATGCATCTTCAAGATATGCATCTTATTTACTTATAAATTATATATCGGAATGACTATTATTAGCTAATATTTCAAGTATATCACAATATACTTAGGGTGAGGCTTTTCATTTATCATAGTCTTACATAACCATGTAGCTAATAGACTTCTGATGATTTTCTTCTGTTTTGGCCAAGCTCTTGTCAGATCTGATTAAATTTGTCATTATTTTTACCCTGTAATGTGGATGATAGAAACCTTTTACTCAGAGTAGAACTGTCAGCTCTGTGACTGCACATTATTTACACTTGCATTTGTATTATCATCTTTAATCTGCAGGTTCCTTGCATACATCTTTTTAGTTTAAGGGTACATATTACAATCTGTAGATTGATTTGGCAGGCCCATCACTGTGCATTTCAGTGCATTCGGAGCAAATGAATGGAGAGGGCAAGGCTCACCCCCTCTGTGCCTGGAGGCCCCACTGTTCCTGGAGAGCATCTCATTTCCTGCGAGGCAAGATCTTCTGTGGAGCTGAGGGCACAATGCCAACCCAGAAGTTAAATACCGGCTAAAATGCTTTCCTTTTTAAAGAAAACAAACATGAATGGAGGTTCCAATATTTTCTTTCCACATCACAATAGATTGTATGTGCATCTGCATAAATCTCACAACTTTTGAGACCAAAGTTGATAAAAAATACCATCTTTTTCTTATGTAAATCTTCATCCTTATATTGTGGCTTAGCTCTTCTTTTGTTTATTTTTTTTTTCACCCAGCTAGCTTTTAAAACAGAGTCTGGAGGCATCTAGGTGGCTCACTTGGTTGAGCATTTGACTCTTGATTTCAGCTCAGGTCATAATCTCAGGTTAGTGGGATCAAGCCCCATGTGGAGCTCTGCGCTGACAGTGTGGAGCCTGCTTGGGAAATCTTTCTCTCTCTCCCTCTCTCTCTCTGTCTCCTTCTGCACCCTCCACCCCCCCCCCCCCGCCCCTTGCACATGCAGTCTCTCTGTCTCGCTCTCTTTCTAAAAAAAAAGAATGTGACTAATGTTTCTTTCAATCTTCTGCAGTGTTTCACATATCATGGTTGAGCATTAAGAATACACGTATACAAGGGCCCCTGGGTGGCTCAGTCGGTTAAGTGGACGACTTCAGCTCAGGTCATGATCTCCTGGTTTGAGTTCAAGCCCCACATCAAGCTCTGCACTGACAGTGTGGGGCCTGCTTAGGATTCTTTCTCTTTCTCCCTCTCTCTCTCTGCTCCTCCCCCTACTTTCTCTCTCTCTCTCTCTCTCTTTAAAATAAGTAAACTTAAAAAAAAGAGAGAGAGAAGAATGTACGTAGACATGTTTCACTCTAACATGAGCTCCAGGAATGTTTTGTGGACTTTATTGCCTTGCTGAGGAGGTGTGGCATATATCCTTTTTTTTTTTTTTCCTTTTTGGTAATTTTAACAAATTACTTGCTTGGGCCCTCTCAGTTTATTGTTTATAGCATCTAAATGGAGTCACACCGCATATTTAAACTGTATTCTCTAATTTGCAAAATTAAATGTTTTTGCTCTCATTCTACTGTCCAGGTTAGCCATTCATCTTAATGTGTTGCTGCTACTGATTCCTAGAACATTCTTCTTCATTATTTATGTCCCTGATAAAAATGTTAATTTCGAGAGTTCAAATAATTTACTCTCTGGGCACTTTTATGTACCTGCACAATAAAGTAGATCAGACAGTCCAGGCCTGTGAGGAATAAGGTGGACAGGGTAAGTTCTTGGTCTGTGAAGGGTGGCAGGAGTGTGGTACCTTTCATTGCGTTTCATTGGTTTATTGATGCCACACTGACAAGATGTTCATAAAGGCATCCCACTCATTGGCTCTAGGGTTGTCTCTAGAAGTAAAGAGAAGCAGTCAACAGTCATTCCCATCTTGAGAGAAGCTATATCATTTTCTTGCTGTAACAGAAGAGTGTCCTAAATCTTAGCTGTATAACAAAATCCCCAGATGGCTTTACAGAAATTCTGAGGCCAGTTAGAATCTCTGGTGTGGGACCAGCCATCTGTATTTTTAAGAGTTCCCCAGGTGATTCCATTGCACAGCCAAGGTTGAGGTTTCAAGAGTCTAATAAGCGGATTAGATCAATAGAAGGAAAATTAAAAGTGTAAGTCTCAATAAAGGTGAAGGAACTCAACAGTAGAAAAAAATTTACCTCACCATAACATGGAAAAAAGTTGGGAAAAGATGGAACAATTTTGTAGCTTCAAGTTGAGGTAGTAATAGACATCTTCCCTTGATTGCTATGGATCACACAGTGAAGGTTAAGATGTTGGCAGAGAAAAACAAACATTTATGAATTGATCCAAGAATGTCTGAAGGACTTTGAGGTCCTTGGCTTTGGATGATGGAGGCTTATGGACAAACACTTCCAACTTTACATTATCTTTGGGGGCTTTTTGACCTATGGATATGTTTACCGTGGCATGCGTACCTACGCATGAGTGCTCACATTTAACCTAAGGCTGCTTATACCTCATTAAGAAACCTTACGTTTAGAAGGTTTATTTGGTTTTGAAGATTATCTTTGCATTACATTATCTTTGGGGGCTTTTTGACCTATGGATATGTTTACCGTGGCATGCGTACCTACGCATGAGTGCTCACATTTAACCTAAGGCTGCTTATACCTCATTAAGAAACCTTACGTTTAGAAGGTTTATTTGGTTTTGAAGATGTGCCAAGACTCCTGGTCTAGCAAATAAAGATAAAGTGGATCTGTTTTCACCTGTGCCACTCTTTTGATCTTTATCATATATTACCTAGCTTTTCTCAGAAGAATATACATCATGAGCCAGCCTCTGAGGGCATGGAGCCTTCCCTTCCTGTAGTTCTGGGGTCTGGTAAAGCATCTTCTATTCAATAAGTATTGACTGAGCATTTGTCAGTGACCCCTGCAAACTCCGCTTTGGTTGCAGGAAGCAGTACAAGTATTGATTAAGCACTCGGCTGACGTCAATGCGAGGGACAAGAACTGGCAGACCCCCCTCCACGTGGCAGCTGCCAATAAGGCTGTCAAGTGTGCAGAAGTGATCATTCCCCTGCTGAGCAGCGTCAACGTCTCCGATCGAGGGGGGCGCACAGCCTTGCACCATGCTGCCCTGAATGGCCATGTGGAGGTGAGTGCCCTCATCACTGGGAGCAACAATTCTTACTACAGACTCCCTTAGCCCCAGGTGGGACCTAATCTTAGTGCTGAGGGTTTTAGAGAGTGTGATCCTTATATCTGTACACCAAACCTTAGGCAACCATAGCAATTTTTAAATTCACAGCCAGTGGGTTAAAAAAGTAGCCATCACCTCAGTCTTTTCCTCTGACACACATGCCTCACAGTTGTCTGTGACATCATCTTCATACTTTGTGTGAACTCCAGGTTTCTGATCCGCCTTGAGATTTGATGTTAATTTGACTCAGAGTATCTGCATGTTGGTTTTCTTCCAGATGGTCAACTTACTCTTGGCCAAAGGAGCAAACATCAACGCATTTGACAAAAAGGACCGGCGTGCTCTGCACTGGGCAGCATATATGGGTAAGGATTCCATGAATGGAAGGCAAAGTGCAGATACCTGTACCTAAAGAAGCCACAGCCCTGCCATTAACCATGTAGGCCTTCTCTTGGGCAGGCCTGACTTCTTTCCAAGGTTGGAATTCACCCGAGTTAAGATTTGGTCCATTTTACTGGCATGCATAGAGCACTCTCATTACACAGTTGCTTTCTCAGAGATTCATTTACCCCACAGAGAGGAAGAGGGATGAATCATGGCCCAGACCTCATTGAATGGGTTTCAGTCGGGACTGGAGAGTGGTGTGAATTGAGCTTCTTTTGAGCTTGTCATGGCAGCAAAATGAAGTGTTCAAAAAGAAAGAGGGCTGGCTAGCAAAGCAAGGACATAAATTCCATTTGTCCTTTTATTTATAAATATTTTTGAAATAAACAAAAAGGAAGGAAGGGCAGCCCCCTGGCTGTTATGGAGGTTGAAGTGACGAGAGTAACCATGGAGTATCCTGCTTCTGTACCACCGAGAGGCCGGGGCTTGCCACTCCCGCTTCTGCCAGCTCGCTGGGGAGAGATGAAGGGAGCCGTGACATTTCCGTGTTTTTCCTTTTCACTTCTGTTGGCACGAATACCACTCACAAATGACAGACCTCATGGAATTTATTCTCAGTGTAGACTTGTGGGAAATGAAGAGCTAAGATCCTTCCTTTGTGTTTCTAACTGGAGAACGTCCTGCAATTTGAAAAGCTGATAGGATTCTGTCAGCCCCAAGTTATAAACAACCCGATATGCCCATCCACAGGAGATTGTGTTGGTGAATTATAAAGATAAGCACAATGGGACACTATCCTGTAACTATAGTGATGATGTCATTAGTATTTATTAACATACAAATATTCTGTGATATGTTAAGTAAAAACAGATCAATACACAGTATGGATATTATGATCCTCATTTTTGTAAAAAAAAAAAAATCCATGCAATCTAAACTATCTATTTGGCTATCCAGTATACACTGAAATGTCTGTTCAGTATTACACACTGAAATGTTGGCTGATCATCTCAAGGGATTGGCGATTATGGATGATTTTTGTTTCCTTTTAACACCGTTTTGCCTTCCGAAATCTTTTTAGTAGGCATACAGGCCTTTTATTATCATAAAAATAATAACATTAATTGTGGGGAGAAAAAAGAGTGGATTGGGTAGGGATGAAATAAATTATGTGGCTGTAGATGAGTCTGCATGGACATTTGTGCTTAAAACATCAGAATCTTAAGATCTTGTAAGCATTATCATTTTTTTTTTAAAGACAGCAGGGACTTTTGTGCCGATTGAAGCAGATTGGATGTCTGCATGGTACCTGCAGGACTGGAGTCAAGAGGACATTTGCCAGACTGGTGTTTGTGTAGAGCACACACTAGACTAGTGTGAGATGGGACTCAAAGAACCTGGGGTTTCAAGTTTGTTCTTTGCTAACATATAGTTAAAACATTCATGTAGAATTGCTTTCAGCATTTGTATGGAATTGCTTTTTGTGTGTCATCAGGGTACAAATAGGAAAAAAATATATAGATGACTATCTTTAGGGAATAAAGGACAAAACCAGGACAAAAGATAACACCACTTAAGCTTAAGATAGCACCACTAGTAATTGAAAGTAATTTTTCCATATACAAGTCTTGGGGGAAAAGAGTCAAATTTTAATACAACAAGCCATGGCCAAATGCTCTCTCTGTGTCTCATACACACACACACACACACACACACACACACACTTCTCTCCCTCCCCCCCCCCAATACACCCCTCCCTCCATCTCTCTCTTTCTCACACATATGCGCACACAATCCCACATGCATCTTAGACCCTTGGAATTAGTACTTACCTTCTACCCTTCAATTATGAACCATGTTTAGAGCAATGACCCAAAGCATCAAATAATCTCCAGTCACAATATAAAGGCCAAACATATTTATCATACTATTTATATAGTGAGATAGGATATAAAGGATAATATTCTAGAAAATATGTCAACAGGAGTTGAAACTAGAAGGGTTTCTATTTAGCCAGTAATTCACAAGAATACTTTTAAGTTGAACCATATGAATTGCCACTTCTGTGATCCACAACTATGGTCAAGCAGCAGCAATATAATTTAACAATAATCTGGAGTTATTCCGATTGATTTTTTTTCTTCCGTTAGTTTTTCCAAACCAAATTGTCATTGTTGGACTTTTCAGTGAGGAATGGCAATTGCTTTCAAAAGCATTGCTTTTATTTTAACATATTTTAGGTTGTGGTACTAACATATTTAGCAGGATTTGCAATATTGGTGACAGTAGAAGCTAATAGTGATGATTTAGGTGGAATAAATCGTCAAATTATCCTAAAAAGGTTCACCATGTCTTCTGTTGTTTTGTTTGTAAAGGCCACCTGGACGTCGTGGCATTGCTCATTAACCACGGCGCAGAAGTGACTTGTAAGGATAAGAAGGGTTATACCCCCCTGCACGCTGCAGCCTCCAACGGACAGATCAACGTTGTCAAACATCTCCTGAATCTAGGGGTGGAGGTGAGCTATGTTTAATGCATCAACCCATGGTGTATTTGTGGGTTTTCTGTTGTTCTGAAATTGAATCCTGTTTGATTTTTAATTCCAGAGGGTAAAAAAAAAAACAATCCACCTTCTTTTCTAGCGTCCTGTCTTTTTGAGTTTACAAGGGCAATCAATGAAGGGCAATGGGGGCATATAGCAAGTAATGAAAAACCAGAAACAGGCTAACTTTCTGTATCAACATAGAGAATTATAAACATATATGTTGCCTGTAGTACATATTATTAACCTGTTGTTTTTTAAATAGGCTACGGTTCTCCATCCCGCCTTCAGAATTCAGCCTTCTAAGTTGTGGTGTACACGCAGAAATAAAGGAGTGAGTGGCAGGGACAAACAGCAGAAATGTCCAATGCTAAGCTGGAGAAGTCAGCCCCATCCCAGCCTCCCTCAACTAGCAGAACAGGGGCAGTGTGGGGCTTTGGAACATGCCTGTCCCTGGAAGAAAGGAAAACCAAGTTGCAATGCTGAGACTGAGATAGTGAAACCCAGCAGTGCAGCAGTTCTGGGACAGCAGGAGAGAGCCCTGAGCTAAATCCCTAAGACAGCTCTTGGCTCTGCAGCTGGGACGTGGCTGTGGGAGGTGTCGGACGGCAGAGCCAAACCAAGTGGCTTCTGAGCCCAACTCCTAGTTTAGAATCTGCAGCACCTCCCTGCATATCTCCCAACCCTTCACTTCCCGTTCTCTGTTGAGTTTTGGCTCTTTTCTTCTCTGATTCAGTTCTCCTCTGCCATTTTGAGGCAGTTTTGCCTTTCACTCTTTATCCCTTCCCTTGCTGAAAAATCTCTCCCCACGACTTGAAACCTCCAACTCTTCCTCCCAGTTCACTATTTGTCACATTCACTTTTTGCTGTCTTTATCTTGGGATGACAGGCATTCCCAGGATGACCACACCGGGACAAGAGAAAGCTCTGAATAATTATGTTGGCAGATGGAAGTTTACTTCCCTTAGTGTAGCCATTAGTCTTTCTTGTGGAAAATGCAATAAAGTGGCTCTGGTGATTTTACCCATCCTGTGTTGGACTCATTTGCAGATTGATGAAATCAACATCTATGGAAACACGGCCCTTCACCTGGCCTGCTACAATGGGCAGGATGCTGTAGTTAATGAGCTGACTGACTACGGTGCTAACGTGAACCAGCCCAACAACAGTGGGTTCACCCCTTTGCATTTCGCTGCTGCCTCCACACACGGTGCTTTGTGTCTTGAACTATTGGTAAACAACGGGGCGGATGTTAACATCCAGGTACGACATTCTCAGTCTCTCTCTGGGCTAAATACCTTTGCGTTGAGCCTCTGTGTGAGCAAAATCAACTGTTGTAAATTATGCCCTGTTTTAGTAAACAACAGCCTTGCCCTGTGTGGGTGTGTTACAAAAACTTAGCTGTGTTGTTACCACAGAAATGGTAGGACCAGCTGGAAGACACTGAGGGTCTAGCCACATGCTTTTGGTAGCTTAGTGAATGTTCTAGAGCAAATACTGGTCTCAGGGATGTTGACTTGGCTTGGTTTCTAACACTGAGGTGAATGTTGAGCTAACATGGCAGAACTGCTTGAGAATCAAAAGGAAAGCCTAAGCCAATGATCTCAGGTCTGCTTCTAACCCTGGCATGGCCCTCCAAAAAGTTTCTCAGGCACTGTCCAATAGTAAACCCTAGATAGTGGCTTTAGTAATGTAACATTGACCTGGACCTGATAGTCTTTATTCAGCACACTTACTGAAGATCATCTCGTGCCCTCTGTTTAGTTCGGAAGGAGTACTCCAAGATGAGATATGAGCTCTGCCTTCAAGGAATTTACAGTACGGTAAGGAGATAGTGTGCTCAAGTGTTCGTGAGGCAAGAGAGGAATGTGCTGAGTGGCACGAGACAATAATAGAGTGCTGCAAACTGTAAGAAGCAGTGCTTATTTCTCGAGGATCAAAAATGGAGCCTGCTTTTGAGCCGAGACTCAGAAGATTGATATCAGTTGATATGAGGAGGGATAGAGAGAATCTGAGAGAGAGCACTCCAGGTAAAGAGAACCACATGAAAGGGTTTGGGAATTCTGGATAGGAAAAGCTCTGGGTAGACTCTAGGTTAGTAGTTAGCTCACTACAACAGGTAACCAAGAGGAACTTATGCGTGCAGCCCTCACCATCCAGGTTACATCATTTGAATGCATTTAGGTCGTAGCAGAATATCCTAACCTGTACCAAGTGACCTTGTACTCATCCTCAGCTTCCCTTATCCCAAGCACACAGGAATCTTAAAGCAAGGTCCCAATGTGTTCTGCCTCTGCTTTTGAAAAATTACCATTTCTGAAATTTAATTTTAAGAATATTGGATCAATCTGTTTTATTTTTTTAAGATTTATTTACTTACTTAAGTAATCTCTCTACCCAACTTGCAGTTCAAACTCACAACCCCAAGATCAAGTGTTATATGCTCTACCAACTGAGCCGGCCAGGTGCCCGTGGATCAATCTATTTTAATGACCTTTCCCATTCACTATTAAAATCTTTTTACTTTTTTTGTTACAATTTTTAATAGTGAGGAAATATGAGACGAATTTTCAGAATGGTGATTTATTGTGCTTGAATGAAATGTATGAAAGAAAGTACCCAGGAGCAAGCTGAGATGTGACCTGACCAATGAAAGGGCTTATCAACTAGCTGAGGAGTTTGGGCTTCTATAAGCTGTGGAGACCAATACTCATTATAGAGGTCATGTGATCTAAACTGACAATTAGAAATAGTAATCTGGCCACAGAACACCAGAGAAAAAATTGTATATATGACTACATAAATTTTTTAAATGTTTATATGGCAAAACAAAACAAACCCCCAAAAAACAAAACAAAACAAAACAAAAAAACGCAGACATAAACTAAATTGAAAGAGGAACAACTCAAAAGAATTTTTTCTGCAATACACATGATAAACAAAATGTTAACACATTTAATATATAAAGAGCTCATAAAAATCAATGAGAAAAAGTCTGATCGGGTACCTGGGTAGCTCATTCGTTAAGCATCTGACTTTGGCTCAGGTCACGATCACACAGTTTGTGGTTTTGAGCCCCACATCAGGCTCTGTGCTGACAGCTCAGAGATTGGAGCCTGCTTCAGATTCTGTGCCTCCCTCTCTCTCTGCCCCTCCCCTGCTTACTCTCTCTCTCTCTCCAAAATGAATAACCATTTAAAAAAAAAGTCTGAAAATCTTCTATAAAATCTGGGCAAAGGCCAATCACAAGACTGATAATACAATATCCATTAAACCTATGAAAAATATTCAGTATCATTAGTAACTAGAAAAATGCAAACTAACACACAGGTATATTTGCCTTTAAGATTGGCAAATATGAAAAAAAAAGGAAAAAAGGAAAAGAAAAAAAGATTGGTAAATGTGAACAAGACTTGTAATACCTAGTGTTATCAGTGAAAAAATTAATATGCAGTAACTAAATATCTAATTTTTTAATTTAAAAAAGTATGTGTCTGTGTATATGAATAAAAAGAGAAAAATATTTGGAATATATACCAATATAATATCACTGCAGAGAGGCAAAATTATGATTTGGGTTTTTAGTTTCTTTTTTATATACTTGTTTTAATCTTCTGATTGTGATACATGAGCATGTGTTATTTTTATATCCAGGTGAGAAAAAACTATTTTCATTTTTATAAAAAGAAAATTCAGGTGTAGTGGACCTAGAGAGAGGACAATTAGAGAATAAATGCAAGTCAATAAAACTGGTCTAGATAAGAAGTAATGAGCCCAGGGGAGTTGGGACAACCAACAGAAGAGAGAGGCTTCGCAGAAAGAAAATCAATGAAATTTGGATGGATAGGAGATAGAGGAATTGAAGACAAATGTAAGAAATGAAATCTGGTTAAGAGATAATACAGAATAGTAGTTAAGTGTTCAGTTCTGAGGCTGGACTGCCTATATTCCAATCCTAGCCTTGACTTTCAGTAATTATGTAATCATAAACAACCTCTCTGTGTGTCCGTTTATCTGTAAAGTTGGGGAAACAGTAGCATCTTCTTCATGGAACTGCTGTGAGGACCAAACAAGTTACCTCACATAAATTACTTAGAACAGTGTCTTCCACATGGCAAGCACTCAATAAACAATTATCGTTATTAAGGGGGATGTTAGGAGAAAGAGTAGGCTTAGGAGGTAAAACTGGTAAGTTTAGTTTTTGAGAAGGTGATTTTGAGCCTTTGGTACAGTCTGAGAAAACCAACAATGGAAAATGTGATCCTCCAGCATGGGAGAGCAGTAGAAAATAGAAGAAAAAAAATTAGGCTGCCTCATTCACACAGAGGTGATCGATAGTGGAGGTTCAGAGAAAAGGTTGAGGTCACCCAAGGAGAGAGTGCATCACAGCATGAGGAGAGGAAGGATGAAGGATGCCAGAAACCCTTTGGTCTTAGGATCAGGAAGAGGAGGAAGAGCCAGAGAAAGGGATGAAAAAAGAAGAGTTGGAGAAGATAGAAAGGAAGTGGAGGGGAGTATAATGTCTTCATGAAGGTGGAAAACAGGCAGAAATGAAGAAGAGAGTGTTGAGTGGAGTCAATCCAGGGTGCTAGGTGGGGGTAAGAGACAAAGGGGCATCAAAGAGACTGAGGACCTGTAACCCAAGGTGGGAAGAGTCATCATATGGCATTGAAGTCACAGAGGACAGTGGTGAGAAGGCAGGAGGTTTACAGGTGGCCAAACTTCTTGTCCCCAAAACTTGTGACACTTGTATTGCCATACTGGTATCTGAAGGAAATCCTTGAATTCTCCAAAGAAAGGAAAATTATTGAAGTTAAATAAAATAGCTCGCTTCACCAACCTTCAGTTAATTAATTCAAAGAGCTGTCTGATGTTCTCTATTCCCTCTTCAAACCATGCCAACTGGTGCTCTCAGTGTGCCTGAGAACAAGGCTAGAAGGCCACTTTCTGGCACACCTCCCTACTTCTCCCAGTTAACTATGCTGTCTCAGTTTATGGCAGCCTTCTCTCTCATAAAATGTGCCTGGAAAGCATGACCACTTGATTTAAAGAATTAATTTTTCCTGTACACTGCTAATCATCAATACAATATGGAAATACCTTTTTTTTTTTTTTAATCTGAGACTTAGGTTTATGTAATAGCTGATCTGTGTAAGTGGGACTTTGGTTCAAATCTAGCCTTCTCCTTCAGTCTCCTTCAATCTACTCTGTTTACATCGGATTTCCTTCTCTTGAATCCTCCTTCATGATTCCGGATTCACCCTGGAGCCATAATCTGTCTCCCATTTCCGTAGAGCCATTCTGTCTGACTCTGGAGGTAGCTTTCTAATTGAAGTTGTTATCTCTGTGTACCACAGTGCTCCTTGGATTTTGAAAGTGTTTGTAGATTCCAAGACAATTTGTATTTGTTTAGATCTTCCAGAGTTTGACAGAAATAGCATATTGAAATGTGGCCAATACCCATGCACATGTTCACGTTGTTTTCCTCTATCATTACAAAGTACTAAGAGTGATGTCTTCATGAGCAATTACAAGATGATGGAGAGGGGAAGGAGAACGTGTGTCCTACACACATTTTACAATCCCTCATTTTGCTTCGATTGACCATGGCCCTACCTCTGACTTTGTAGTGTTGGTTTAATTATGATAAAATAATAAAGACACAATACTTTATACAATACTCCATTGAAGGTTCACTTATATTTTGCAAATAGGAAGAGCCCGAGAAGATACAAAATAATTTTTCTTCTCCATTACACATTACATTGTAATTCTGTGGCATCTCAAAGCTCTTTTTGGAAGCATTCAAAATGTTAAAGAAGGCACTAAATACATAGCTATTCCAAATACTACTTAGATAGATTCAGAAATTACCATTGCCAAGTTTCCTGCCTCCAGGTCACTAGTATTCAGCCTGCCCATGGTCTGAATTCTTTTCCATCCGTGGGCCCTTAGTCTTTTTAGCCCTCAGACACTGGAGCTGAAGCCCATCACACATCTATTGAAGTGAACCAGCTCCCTTCTGTATATGTACCAGGTCTGAATTATAGAATGAGTTGCACAGCAGAGGTTAAAGGTGAAATGGGACAGGCGAGAGAAAGAAAGCAGTGATAAGGACATGACGACTTTGGAGAGGATGTGAGGAAAAAAGAGAGAAATGGATGAGGACTAACCATGTACCATCTCTGGCTCTTAGAACCATTTAAAAAATTGGACTACGTACGGCTTTTTGCAAATTAGGGTTTTATATTGCTCTTCCATTGAATTAGGAAGCCCTTTTGCGCTTCTGACACATTCCCCCTAACCCTTGCAGGCTGACCTTAATGTTATCTTCTAGATGCTCTATTGCCTTCCAGTAGGACCATTGAGCTGTGTGACTCCAGGAGACATGTGCCACAGACAACACAATGCCTTCAAGTTCCTGGGTAGTAAGAATGTCTGGGTTTAGGGAGGGTTTGGGGGATGTTGGAGGATGAGGAAAGAAGGCATTCAAAGTGAAAGAAATGAAAGGATTTCTCAGGAGAATGGTGGTCAAGGAAATTGAGATACCCCATTTAGTGAAGGATATTTCATTCTGTCCTGGAAGAGTACTAATGTTTATAAAATATTCTTTATCTTTATTAGTTTTTCTTCGTGAGCGTGGCTGAACCATGCCTACATCAATAGAAGGGCTTCTGGCTTAAATTAAAAAAAATTCTCAAAATAACAGAATTTTCCAAGCACTAACTACAATGGGGAAATGAGTCTAGAAATAGGAAAGAGACTAGGAATTAAGAAAAAATCTTATAAAAGCAGAGATTTGAATAAATGGAAGAACTGAACATATCCTCTCTTTTGAGAATGCAAAGAATGTTTTATCCTTCTCTGAAGTTCTTAAAACAGCAGCAGTAACAACAAACACCCAGTGTGACAGATTTCTCAGGCAGATAATGAAACTCAGTAGGATCCCTAGTCTCAACCTGAGTATCCTGAGTTCTAACTTGTAAAGACTAAATAAAAAGTATTATCGATTGGACCTTCATTAGTTTCCAATGGCTTTTTGAAATAGCAAGTTCCCTTTACATCCATGCCATATAAACATAATTGTTCCCAAATGGCTGCCATGATTCTCTCAATGCTTCCTGGCCCTACCTCCGGCCACCATATCCCTAAGGGGGAAGAATCAGCTAAGGACTGGACTCAGTGGTTGATGAACCCAGGCAAAGATTGATCTGATATAGCTGTCGTTTGTATTTTATGAAAATTTGGTTGCCCTATTTATTTGTCCCCTTACCAAATGCACAACCACTCCATGGGAGAAAAGGGTGCAGTGTTTTCTGTCCCTGAAATGGAACCAGCATTGTCAATGGCAAGATACAGAAACCAGTTGTTTCTGCTTTGGTTCTCTGGCTGCAGTTTAGGTAGTTAGCAGCCTTTAAGCTATTTTCTAGACGCAGAAAAGTTCTTAGCTAAATATTTATAAAGATATTATCTAGGGGCGCCTGGGTGGCGCAGTCGGTTAAGCGTCCGACTTCAGCCAGGTCACGATCTCGCGGTCCGGGAGTTCGAGCCCCGCGTCGGGCTCTGGGCTGATGGCTCAGAGCCTGGAGCCTGTTTCCAATTCTGTGTCTCCCTCTCTCTCTGCCCCTCGCCCGTCCATGCTCTGTCTCTCTCTGTCCCAAAAATAAATAAACGTTGAAAAAAAAAAATTTAAAAAAAAGATATTATCTAAACACTGAAATATTTATGGTTTTATATATATTTAACTAAATGCTAGTTAGTTATGTTTTCAATTAAATTTAAGAGAAAATATTGGAGCAAAATTTAAAGAAATAGCACCACCTAGGGACAAGTTGATGTCAACTCTGCAATTTCTGCAATTGTGTCCTTATTCTCTTGGTTGCTGATCCTTTTCCTCTAAAAATATCATTTCAGTAAAGCCTCAAGCTTACTTCCATCTTCCTTTCTTAATCTTTTCTGACTCAGCTTATAATCATATAAGGATCCTATTTTTCTCCCATCTTCCTGTTGACTTTTCACTATAAAGATTATTTTTCAACTGATGCACTTACTGCTCTGATTAACTCTTTCCTTGGCACAGAGTGTGCATAACTCCTTTCTTACTTCCTAAGGGATGGACTTTTGGGATATAATAAAAATTCTTCTGTTAAACCCTTGTGGTTTTTATAAGCTATTCCAGCCCACAGTCTAAAGCCTTTTTATGGCTGCATAATATTCCTGTGTGTGTGTGTGTGTGTGTGTGTGTGTGTGTGTGTGTTTATGTACCACATTTCCTTATCCATTCATCTGTTGATGGACAATTATGTTGTCTCCATATCTTGGCTATTGTAAATAATGCTGTAGTAGAAGTAGGGGTGCATATATCTTTTTAAATTAGTGTTTTCATTTTCTTTAGGTAGATACCCCATAGTGGAATTACTAGATCATGTGATATTTCTGTTTTTAAGTTTTTGAGGAACCTCCATACTGTTTTCCACAGTGGCTGCACCAATTTGCATTCCTACCAACAGTGCATTTTAAAGCACAGGTATATGGGTTTCATTTCAAAAATGAATTTGCATTTTTGACATCTCATATTTAACCTCAGACTTTGGAAAATGTTCCTTCTGAGACTTAGAAAAATAAAGTACATGTATTTCTTTCTCTTCTTTTTTTTTTGTTAACAATACCTGAATGAAAGGATACATTCTGTCCTTTGGGGATACTTAATATTTTCTTTTTGGTATTATTATTTTCAGATGAATTCCTATAAATGGCTATTTCTTAATAAATATGTAGGACTTTGGTATTTGGCATAATAATGATGGCTATATAGATTTTTGTACATTTTTCATGTTTTTGCTTAATCTCCATCCAGGAGTTCTATCATTTATATCTTGAATAATAAAGACTGTGTAAATTCAGCACCTTTCCGGGTGATCATTAAAATGGCAATTTGTTAAACCATTGCATGTTGTAATCCTGTGATTTCTAATGAGTTAAATGAAGCATGCATTTCTGTTTTGGAACAATAAAAAGTTGTGCTATGGAATTCGAGTATAGGAAATGGTGGAGGGTTCCAAGTCTGTTTTGAGAGTTACAGTCATTTATAGTAGCATAGTCAACGTTAGGTCAAACAGGGCCAAGCCAGTTAACACATCATTTGTCTTTTCTCATGTACTTTTGACAAAAGTTGAAAAAAAAAGCCACCTTTGAGGAAACCGTCTTCATCAGTAAATCACAGGAGAGGAAAAAAACATTTTGGATGATTGTTTCGGTTGGAAACAGGATAGTTTAAAAATTATCAGTGTAACTAGACATTTCACATTTCCTCTCTAAAATAATTTTCACTTCTTGGGGCGCCTGGGTGGCTCAGTCCATTAACCATCTGCTTTCAGCTCAGGTCACGATCTCACAGTTTGTGAGTGCAAGCCCCACATTGGGCTGTACGTGCAGAGCCTACTTCAGATCCTCTGTCCCCTCCCTCCCTCTAGGTCCCTCCCCCACTTGTAGGCACGTGCTCATGCTCTCTCTCTCTCTCTCTCTCTCTCTCAAAAAATAAATAAAACTTTAAGAAAATAAATAAAATGCAATGTTATGCAGTCACTTGAGGCTTCATATATATTTTACCTTTTGCTTTCAAAATTATCATTGGCTTCTTATAATTTTTTATCATATTTAAAAAAAATTAAATTGGTTTTTTCAAGGCATTGGCAGTAGTATTCATAGGGATGTTTCAGATTGGTGTCACTGATCAAGTGTTTCTCTCTCCCTCATTTTTTAGAGTAAAGATGGCAAAAGTCCACTGCACATGACAGCTGTCCATGGAAGGTTCACACGGTCACAAACTCTCATTCAGAATGGTAAGAGAGATTCTTCCGCAGTGTTGTTTTTTGAACAGTGTCCTGATCTGAGCTTGTCTGTCAGTTATCTGGACATGAATGATGATGCTCTGTTTTAGATAATGGTCTATTTTATGAAGCTTAGATTTACACCATCCTTTGATGCACTTTGCTAAAAGCTCTTTATCAGACATATCATCACCATCCAGCTTAGGAGCAAGAACATAAAGCCACTATTTCTCAGTTAATTCCCAGTCAGTCAAAGAACATATGAGTTTCGAAACTGGAAATGATGTCCTTGTATGGGCTCAAGGTCCTGCATTCTTCACTCAGAATCTAATACAAATAACTATCATACATTTTCTAGCAGCAAATCGTATTATTTTTAAGTTTTAGAATTCACCATAGTTTGCTAAGTTAAACCTCTTTAAGCTACTTGGACAAAGGTAGGAAAAATGAGATGACTCAGAAGAAAAGCAATTAAGTGCCTGATATAAAGGATGATAAAGTCACAGGCTTGATAGAAACCTTGGAAAGTCACGTAACCTAGTAATTTTCCAGGCTCACTTGGAAAGGTGTACTTGAACCACTGGGTTGTCTCTGTAGCCAAAGTACTAGGGAGTATCACTTCACATTATGGTTTATAATACTATTATGGGTTGTGGCCAGCATCTGTGAGTGGATTGACCTTGACCACAGTAGAACTACTGCTTTCTTAGCAAATCTTAGACACAATAAAAAAATAAAAAAATAAAAAACAGGTTTAGTGCAAAATTTATGCTGATATTCCAGGTAAGTTCAGCAGTTCCTAAACTATCTTTAGTTGACCCACGTTTGTACTTTTTAAAGTTTTGGCATTAGTCAACTTCTTGGACCTGTCTTTTTCTCATCTTTAAAAACTTTGGATGAATTGTTGGTGGTACTATGTTATATCTTAGATACCGAAGTCGTAAAACCAAAAAGTCATTTGACATTTGGATGGAAGATCAGCCAGGAAAATTACGCTTAGGAAGCAAAATATCTGCAGCAGAGCGAAGGAAATTTATAAGCATTTCAGTGTAACTATAGGGAAAAATAAACCCTGACAGGTTTCCAGTGAACAAAGGAAGATAAAATGAAAATTAGTTGCATAACACCCATTAATTCTAATTTGAAATATGAGGTATGTCTTTGACATTCAGTTTATTGAAAGGGCCACATTAGTTGTTTTGTTTTGCTTGAAGTAAACAAGGGGAGGTGGGGAGTGACCCTCGAAACTCTCTTTCTCACACTTTCCTCATCACACATGTTTCTCAACTGTTTTTTCAGAAATAGTGTCCACTGCCTTAAAAATAAATAAAACCAGGGTGATTTTTGGATCCATTTTTTAAAATTTAGTGTGAATTTGGGGTGCCTGGGTGGCTCAATCGGTTAAGCGTCCAACTCATGATTTTGGCTCAGGTCATGATCCTGCAGTTCATGAGATTGAGCCCACATTGAGCTCTGTGCTGACAGTACAGAGACTGCTTGGGATTCTCTTTCTCCCTCTCTCTGTTTCTGATCCCACCTCTCAAAATAAATAAATAAACTTAAAAAATAAAATTTACTCTGAATTTAATCAATAGGCCTTACTTCTTTGGTATAAAAAGCTTTGCTTCTTGTTAAAGCATATTCAAGAACCAGTGATCAGATCAAAGAGAGAGTAAGTTTTCTCTTTGTGCGTACTGCCTTCCTACAGGTCCTTCCCTGTGGCCAGACCATACTGACCATCTCCTTTATATCAAGCCCATGACGCATCTCCCTGTGTAACGTTAGTGTGCTGACAGCAGTATGGGGGTGTTGCTGGCTGTTTTGACCTCTCCAAAAGCCATTCCAGTGGACTTGAAAGACTTCCATGCCCTTTCCAGACATTGTTGCTAGATTTTTGAGTTGCGATGAGACCTGAAAGAGAACCCATCTCTTGTCTTCTATGATCAAGGAGCTTGTTCAGAGCCTCATTCTTGGCTGACCTGGAATCTTACTTGTGAGTTGGGTGGGGTCCAGGGGCCTGAAATGATGAAGATATGGTGGCAATAATACATAGCCCATTATATATAATGATACAGCTAATGTTCATTAAGTGTTCACACTGCCAGGTGCTTGAGTAAGCACTCCACATAAATCCTTTCAACCACCCCATGAGAAAGAGGTGCTGTTGTCATCCGCATTTCAAAGATGGGGAAACTGAGGCATGGAGGTTGTCACTTCTGTCAGGATACATGGCAGGTTTGTTGAGGAACAGGGATTGGAACACAGCCAGTCTAACATCAGAGACCGAACTCTCAAGCACTACACTTACAAATGCATCTCTGGATGCACGGTGGCATATATTTTTTTTAATTTTTTAATGTTTATTTATTTTTGAAGGAAAGAGAGACAGAGCGTGAGTGGGGGAGGGGCAGAGAGAGAGGGAGACACAGAATCTGAAATGGGCTCCAGGCTTTGAGCTGTCAGCGCAGAGCCCGACGCAGGGCTTGAACTCACAAACCATGAGATCATGACCTGAGCTGAAGTTGGTCGCTTAACCGACTGAGCCACCCAGGTGCCCCACACAGTGGCATATTTAAAAAAAATTTTTTTAACCTGAATTATTTACTCTAAGAGTCACATATCTGGAGTAGAGTCGTCCCTGTGGAAGGATGATTTGCCATTCTCTTCTGTCAGCTGACAATTCTTTGCATTCATTACACATCTGAGAACTGTGAGTTCTTCCATCTGACATTTTCAAAAATGCCCTTAGGGAGAAGAATAGGAAGCTCTTTTCTTTCCTTCTGTTTGCTGGCTTCCTTCTGGGAAAAATCCAGAGGCTCACACCCCCGGACCTGGTGTCTGTCCTCCAGAATGGGTCACTGCACAACCGGACTCGGAATGCTGGTCCCACGTGGGGACATCAGTTGGCTCCCTAAACCAACTGAGCATACTCCTGAGGAACATTCTTTGTGTTTATTTATTTGTTTTGTTACATCACCCTGGTGTTTGGACTTTGTACGGCATTTCTCTACTTCCCTGACTATTCTCTAGTCAAGAGTTATTAGTTCTTCATAACTTTGTTTTTCCAGGATCATTCAGCATTGGTGAGACAGTTGTGAAAAAAGAACAAAAAGAGAAACAAACAGAAAACACACACACACACACACACACACACACACACCTCTTTTATTTTTATAAGTGGTAGCGGACTACCTCTGAGGTTCAATCACGTTGTTTGTTGTCTGAAGGTATGTTGCCCCAGCCAGTGTGTGACACTATGTGATACCGGGAGGCATGTGATCCAGCCATTTGCACTAGGCAGCTGCCTCAGATGCTGTGCAGCAGGTTACAAGAGTTCAAATGTGATGTTTGCTTCATGGAAGCTTTAAAAATAGAGTTTAAAAAGGAAGAGTCAAGTGATAGGTTAGGATGATTCATTGTGAGATTTTTGACCTTTTGGCTCACAATACTTTTGAGGCAATTTAATAAGATGACCATTTTTTATTTATGCAGGAAAAACTAACTTCAGAGGAATGTTTAGATAATGCTGCATAAATTATCCTTTCTGACATGCTTGGCATACTTCTAAATTCACGGATGTTTATTTTCCTCACTAATTATCAGTAATCAATTACCAGCATTTAACTTGCAACCATCAAATGAATTGTAAAGGTATTTAATTTACAATCCAGGCAAATCTTAAAGATTTTCAGGTGAAAATGGAAAGGTTTGGGGAATAACTATAAAATAGAAATTCATTCATCTAGAGGTCCTACTTTAATATAAAACATATTTCTGAATAACAAATACAATCTTTATTTTTCCACTAGTTAAGATGTTTTTCTGAAATATATTTTAAATGACAACAAATGCATATGTGGAAAGTAATTAAATATATGTTTATAGTTTTAAATTGACTTATAAAATGGTAGTAACAACAGGAAGAAATTTATCAACTCAGCCCCTTACCTTTTCCAGTATTTTTCACTCTTTTCTTTCCCTACCCAATATTGGACATATTTGGGTCTAATAAACACGGAGGCTGTAACACTTCTTAAGAAAGGTTTGGTGCCTCTTGGCTGGGAAGGACATGGAGTGATGCAGTATTTGTCCAGAGCAAAGGTTTCTCTGGAGTCTGGGAATCTGCCTCTCTCATCTCCCTGGATCAGCTCTAGGGGCTGGTCGGGGGCGGGGGGGACTTTCAGGCAACCACTACAGGCAGTTCTTAGATACATGGGCCCTGGATTGCTCTGAGGTATCTGTGGAGACAGTATTACAAATAGTTTCACGTGTGTCAGTTTATTGTCAGGATATGGGGAAAACCTTTCTAACCTCAATGCAAAATTAAATAGTATAATAGAAAAGACATGAATTCCAAAAATTCAGAGTAAAAAACAAAGAAAAATGAAAATCTAGGGTGAAAATATTTGTAATATGTATTACTGGTAAATGGTGAATCTCCTACATATTTTAAGAGTCCTTGAAAATCAAGGAATAAAAAAAACTATACACGTACACACACACACTTAGAAAAATGGTCAAAAGCCATGAATAAATAGTTCATGGAAAAAGATAAATAGTCCTTCAGTATAGGAAAAGATGCTCAGCTTTTCTTATTATGAGAAATGCAAATGAAGACTACACTGAGATAGTACTTCCCTCCATCACATGGCAGGTATTCAAAGGCTTGATTAGGCTGTGGGGAAAAGGCACTCTCATACGTGGTTCGTGTGAACAGTAAAATGGCACAGCACCTGAAGGAAGAAATATGGCAAAATTGAACAAAACTACACAGTTCTTTCTTTGACCGAGAAACTCCCTTTCTAGGAATTTACCCTGAAGATTCACCCCACAAATAGGAAACAACATATGCATGAGTTTATTCACTGCAGCATTCCTGATAATAGCAAAATGATATTTACTACCTAAATGCCCACCCTACCAGGATAAGTAGTATATCCATGCAATGGAAAACAATAAGGCTGTATAAACATGAGGAAGACCTCCAAGAAGTGATTTGTAAAAGTATATTTAGGAGGTTTTCAGGGTATATTGTTAAGTTTTAAAAAAGCAAGGTATAAAGAGTCTGTGTGTTTATTTTTGCCAAGAGAAACAAAGAAAGCATAAACCAAAACTAATGGAAATGATTAGTGCAGGATGTGGTTGAGAATGAAGTGGAAGGGATGGAAATCAGAGTGAGGCTTTTAAAGAATATAATTTTGACCTTTGAATGTTGTACATGTTGGTAAAATTAAATCAAAAGCTGGTAAAATTTTCGGAAACAGAATCCAATGAACTATGTATCAAGTTGATAATATAAGCATCCACAATAAAGAATTCAGGTAACTTTTGAGCAAAGTACTCCCTGTTTATGTTAAAATCCCCGCAGGAAACTTTGTTGGGAAATAGGATATTTGCACAATCTTGAAGTACCACCCACAAATTGCTTGTTAATTACGAAGGGGAAAAGACATTTTGCGGTGGAGAGTTCTGGTGGGTGTCACCTTAACCAAGTAATCAAGCCCCCCCCTTTTTTTATTGTGTTAAAATATATATAACATAAAAATCTACCATTTTAACTATTTTTAACTGTACAGTTCAGTGGTGCTAACTACATTCACATTTTGTGTAACCAACACCACTGTCCATTTCTAGAACTTTTTCATCTTTCCAAACTGAAACTGTGCGCATCGCATAATCAAAATTTGCATCATCTAGTTGAATATCCTGACCTTATATGTGTGCTGTGGAGATGCAATGGGAAGGACACATCAACTCTGGGGTGTTCTTGCCAAAAATTCAGCCTGAATCTAATCGAGGAAATAATCAGACAACTCCAGAATGCAGGATATTCCACACAATTCCTGGCTTGGCCTCCAAAGATATCAATGACATAGGAGATGAATGAATGAATGAATGAATGAATGGGAGGAGGATTATTTTAGATTAAAGGAAACTAGAGGGACATGACGACCAAATGGTAGCAGAATCTTTTATTGAATCCTGGACTTAAAAAAAAATAACAGCTATAATACGCATTTTGAGGATAACTGGAGAGATTGGAATATGTTGTATGTTACATAAGATTGTGATATCAACATTAAATTTCTTAAGTGTACTAATAGAATTGTAGTTGTGTAGGAGAATGTCTTTGTTCTCAGGAGTGAAATGTTACAATGTCTAACTTATTTTAAAATGGTTCCTCAAATAAGTGAATAGATAGACTGACTGTATTTACATATATATTTATGAAAAGGGAAGAGAAAGAATGAAATGTAGTAAAACAAAAAGCTGGGGGAAAAGAAGACAAAATAAAATAAATGAAAATACTGTATTATTAAAGGGACTATTGGTGATTAATGTGATAGTTTTTATAAATGTAGACATTTTCATTCCATAGTTTATGCATTTATTCATTTTACTCATCATGTTTTAAACCAAATACTCAAACTACGTAAAATATTTTCCTGAACTTTCTATTCTCGTTGGTTCATATGCTTAATATAAAGTTTTTATAAAAGTTTTATAAAGTTTTAATGTAAAGTTTTTAATCAGCAGGTAAAAGTAAAATGGAATGTATCTTCAGAATTACATTTTATGGAATTTGATTACACTGTTCCTTCAAAGCAGGAATTCAGTTGTTAAGTTTTTAGATCTTTAAAATTTTTTTCTGTTTATTTATTTTTGAAAGTCAGAGAGACAGAGCATGAGTGGGGGAGGGACAGAGAAAGAGGGAGACACAGAATCTAAAGCAGGCTCCAGGCTCCAAGCTGTCAGCACAGAGCCCGACACAGGGCTTGAACCCATAAACTGTGAGATCATGACCTGAGCGGAAGTCGGACGCTCAACTGACTGAGCCACCCAGGTGCCCCTGGATTTTAGATCTTTAAATAAGACAATATGGAAAGACTCTTCCAGAGCATTTCTAATAGACTTCCCTCTACGTAGATTTAATAACACTACTACTTTAGATGGTGACCTGATCCCTGTAAAGACATTCTTGTATTTCAGAATAGAGATGTATACAGAGGGGAAGAGAAATCAACATTTGGACAACAGGAGTGACTACCACAGAATGTAGTGTCTGAATCAACCTGAATCCTTATGTTATCCTGTTTTAAAACATCTCTTTCAGGAGGTGAAATTGACTGTGTGGATAAGGATGGCAACACTCCTCTCCATGTGGCTGCAAGATACGGTCATGAGCTTTTGATTAACACCTTAATAACCAGCGGAGCTGACACAGCCAAGTAGGTTACTGCAAAAGGGATTCTGCCATGCAGTAGATCATTTCCATTTATCTAGGTTAAGGTGGATCTGTACCATTGTGTTAAATACAAATTAAATTTAAACTGAATTAAGGGACTTTAAATGATGGATGCAAGGAAGAGCCAATTTTATTTTCAGCTACATCAGTGGTTTTAACCAAGAGGACTTGAACTCTATTCCTAACTCTACTTTCTAATATTCTGTTCCTTCCAATGTTTATTGTTAGTTAAGCAGAAAGCTAAAACATAATTGGACAAATTCAAATTTTATTCAGGGTGATTGCTTGGTTTTAATGATATAATTATGGGGTACAGTTGAGTCAATCTGCTACATTGGGAAGGGGGACCTGACTTCATTTTACATTTCAATTCAACAAGAATATACAAAGCAGGGGCGCCTGGGTGGCTCAGTCGGCTGAGCATCCGACTTCAGCTCAGGTCATGATCTCGCGATTTGTGAGTTCGAGCCCCGCATCGGGCTCTGTGCTGACAGCTCAAGAGCCTGGAGCCTGCTTCGGATTCTGTGTCTCCCTCTCTCTCTGCCCCTCCCCCTGCTTACGCTCTGTCTCTCCCTCTCTCTCAAAAATAAATAAACATTAAAAAAAAAAAGAAAAAAAGAATATACAAAGCAGCTGTATAAATCTGTCACGATGTGGGGTGCGATGGGAAATTTCAGAAATAAGTCACCTGGTTGGTACCTTCAAGGAGCTCATAATTTTGTTGGAGGCCCAAGGGCCTCTTAAGACAAAGAACCATGCAAGATAGTATATAATAAAGTTATATGAAGCAGGACTTAAGTGGCAAAATGTTTGGTGCAGACTATATACCATAGAGTGTAGCCATGAAGGAGAGAGTTCAAAGGTGGCCAAAGTTTTCAGAAAAGCCTTTAAGCAGAAGGTGAGTTTTAGGTAGGCTTTGAAGGATGACAATGATTTGGGTAGAGCAGAAGGCAGCAGACATCCTGAGCAGGGAGGAAAGCAGGAAGGAGAGTCACAAGAGTACAGTTCCACGATTCTCTGCCCTGAAGTTGTAATCATGTTGCAAGGGAGCCCAGGTTTTCACGGGCACTACCTGGCTCCAATCCAAGCTACCTTGCCTATAAACTGTGTGACCTTGAGCCATTGCTTAAGGCAATGTCTTAAGTCTCTGTGCTTTGGTTTCCTCATTTCAAAAATGGAAGTAATAATAGTACTTGCCCATGGGCTTGTTATGAGGATTAAAGGACATAATTATTAGTAAATCTCTCTGCTATAGGTTAATATCTGTATGAGTTACATAAATATATCTGCTAACATTATCAAACAAGATAATCCATGTTAAAAGCTCTTTGAAGAGTGCCTAGCACATAGGAAGCTATCAGTAACTGTTTTTTGTTTTATTACTTAATGATATGTAGTAGAACCAAATTAAAGAGAGTTTTAAATGACTGAATGAAGAGTATAGCTTTGATCACAGAGACTGTGGGAAAGAAAAACTAGATGTTCAGGAAAACGATATAAGGACAGTGTAACGTAAGGAATTCCATTTTATCTGCCAAGTGTTGTGCAACAGAATTGAAAATCTTGCTTGAGGATGAGCTGAAATTTAAATAGTCCATGGAAGGCATCAGTGGGTTCCAGAGACCTTCTGGGACCCCAGTCCAGTGGTGGGAATAAGATCCAGAGCAGATGACTACGGTATTATGAGGTTTGCACCATGCTATGGGAATAGGCAGGGAGAGGCTGACTCTGTGGGTTTCACAAAAGAGGGGGCATTTCAGCAATAGGAAGGATGGATAGGTGTTTGCCAGGAGAACAAAACTGTGTGAGGTTAAAAGATAGAGGGAAAGCAAGAAAGGCCATTCCAGGGAGAGGGAACAGTATTTACAAAAGCACAAGCATGTGCATGTGTTGAAAGCAGATTCCATGCTTGGCTTACCTGAGGTGTGTGGAGGAATGGAAAGAAATTAGGTGCAAAGGCAGGAAGAGCCACATCTTGAAGGACCTTGCATGTCCCACTAAGGAGTTGGATTCTGTTCTGAGGCATTCGGAAACTGTTAAAGAAGTCTAAGTGGATGTAGGGACGTTTGTGTCTAATGATCCCATTTGTATGTGAGAAAGATCACTCTGACAATAGCCCGGACGTGCAAGAGGTGGTCCAGACCAGAAACACGTGGCAGTCTCTTGCAAATGTCCAGGGAGGAAAAGACGAGGGCTTGGGCTCAGGGCGAGGCTGCGGGGGGTGGAAAGAGAGGGACATGCTGACAAATAGTAAGAGCAGTGGGCTGTCTCCTTTCAGAATAAAGGACCTTTTTGACTGGGATATTGCAAGCTAAAAGAAACAGTTCAGTCTTGTGGAAAGAGTGCTCTTACCAGATTCTGAGTCCTGACCCAGATCATGGCTCCCCAAAGCCAGAGACTGTAAATGCTCAGTGTTCATTAAGCAGAAGTAGACTATCTAGACATATGCACTTCACCTGTGATATGTTAATATTTTCAGTGGTACTTTTGTTTCAGCTTAGGGTTACTTGGGGAGTTTTAACCAAACAACCATGATTTTCTGGTTTTCTTTCAGATTTGGATCCACATGAGGGATAAATGGGGCCCACTACTTATTTAAAATTTCCCAAAATACATTTACTCAATAAGCCCAAAGTTCATTTCTGGGTATTGATTTTGCCTTCACTTTATGCAAACACACACCATATGGCTAAAGTGCCTTAGAGATGGCATTGTTGTTCAAGTAGCCTTTCCTTCCATTGACTGTGCTGTGTCCTGGGGATGCCACTGAGGCAAACATTGTCCCAGCTCCAAAGAACCACATCTGCTTTTGTCACAGGGGATATCTGGGGGTAAGAACGCTCCCTGCAGTGGGGGGTCCTGGGTGGCTCAGTTGGTTAAGCGTCTGACTCTTGGCTTCAGCTCAGGTCATGATCTCACGGTTCCTAAGTTCGAGCGCTGCATCGGGCTCTGTGCTAACAGTGCAGAGCCTGCTTGAGATTCTCTCTCTCTCCCTCTCTGTCTGCCCCAGCCCCGCTTGGGCTGTCTCTGCCTCTCTCAAAAGAAATAAACTTAAAAACAAAACAAAACAAAACCTCCTGCAGCAAACTGTGGTTCATTAGGCTGCAATCATGTGTGTTGTGGTGTATGTGTGTGTGTGTGTGTGTGTGTGTGTGTGTGTGTGTGTGTGTAGTGCATGGGGAGAGAAATCACTTGAGGGGGAATATCAAAATGAGGTGCGAGGTGGGAGTAGTGTTGGAGAAGATTAACTTTGCTAAAGGCCTCCGGAAAATCATTGCGTGATCTCTGGGCTCCTTGTAGATCTATGTAGAGTAGCTTATTAAAGAGAAGGAAAGTAGGAATTTGCTTCTATAAATAAGAAAACAAACAAATCGTATTTATGAAAATTAACCTCTCCTCACTCACAAACAATATGACCAAATGTATTTTAAAAGATCTCCATATGACAAATGCTATGGTCCTTACTTTCTTATGAATTTATTTGAATCTCATTCTAGGGCCAAATGAATGTTTTTGGTATTCTTTTTCCTTGTCTGAACTTCAAGTCAGAGCACTTCTGCAACTTGGCTCAGTGCTCATGCAACTTTATGTGGTGTCAAAGCCCTTTGGTTTTTCTTCTTTAAGTTTTTTAGGTTTGGGGCACTTTTCTCTGGGATTTTAATTTGTCTTCCACCTTACTGATTATGCTCTCACGTGTTTTTCTGCCTCAACCGCAGCAAAATTAGGGGTATTACAGTTACACAGGTAACTGATTCCAACATCTGTTCATTCACTAAATGTTTGTTGAAGGTCTGTGAAGTATAACCCCCTGTGTCCGTTTCTGGGGTTACAGAATTCCCTGCCCTCAAGGAATTTATAATTCCACTGGGGGCAAGAAATAAACAAGCAGTTACAATCATGCATGCAAAGTGTGATGCCAGAATAATCGCTGGGTGCTACTGGATACAGAACATATGTGGAACATGGCAGGGCTGGGGGTGGGGTTTCTGGAAGGAGCAATGGTTACTGAAGATTGCAAGGTGTGTAGCGATGAGTTAGGTCATGGGAGTCTGCAGATCTTAAGTGTAGACAAATTGTTTTTATTATAGTGTTACTTGAATATGTATAAACGTAAGACTAGATAGAAACTCCTTAAGCTTTTGACTCTATTTTATCAATAAATCCAAAAAAAATTACAAAACACATGCAAACAGCACTCAACTTTAACAGGCTTACAGTAGTAGCAAACATTCATGAGTGCTTACTCATGCTAAGTTTCACTCTGAGGAGGAATTACCTTCAATTACCACAACAACTCCATGGAGTAAGTGATATGATTATTGCCATCTTATAGGTGAAGTGAATGAGGCACAGAGAGGTTCAGTTACTTGCCCACGGTCACAGAGCTTGTGGGGGGCTGGAAATGAGACTCTGTCCATCTGGATCGGGAGGTGAGGCTCCTCAGCAAGAAGCTTGCTGCCCCTCTATGTAGTGGATGATGTGATAGTGCACAATTTGCCAAAATTCAATCACCATTTCCATGGAGTTGTCTTGGTGGCCAAGGTGCTGACTCTTTAGAGGTCAGTACATGCTGTGGGAGTAGAGGTTTTGCAGTGGCTTCAAACGCAATAGAGGGACCGTGAGCTCATCACACAACACAAAGGCCAACTATTGCCAAATTCTGTACATATAGAAGGTTCAGCATACTGCATTATCACTGGCCCTTCCCAGGTCCAGACATCATTTGTCTATTAAGTCCACCTTTCTTCTGTTCTTATTGGCCCCTGCCAATCACAGTAGTTCCACATGGCAGCGCTGTGACCCTAAATACAGACTCGGGTGCTGACATCTGGCGGAGGTCTGTAGTAAGAAGGTGGTTGTTGAGGGAAGCCAAAATATGCTTTTATACCACTTGCTTTAGGTTATCATCGAAAGGAAAAGAGAGTTTAACAATTCCCACAGAGAACTCTTGAAAGCCCAAAGGTATTTCCAGTGGCCTCCAGAGATGCACTAACTAGTTTGAGAAAGGCTACAAGAAGCCAGGCAGAAGGATGAATTTCAAGAGGGGACCTGAATGTACCAAACAAAGCCTGGGCAGGAATGAGCCTTGGTTCCTCCAGGACAAAGGGATAGAAGTCCACTGAGATTCTAGAATACTGGCTGGTTAAGCAACACCTTGACCCTGAAGGGACCTTGTAAGCCACATTAGAGTGTTTGGTCTTGATTCCAAAGAAACCACTAAAAGTGTCAGTAGGTTGCAAACAGCAAGAACCAGGCCTCACTGTTGCCAGTTATACCCAAATGCCTATAGCTTAGAGGTGCATGATAAAACTTGGAATGGCATAGATAAAATTAATAAGAAACTGATTTTTTGATTTGGGTTGATCAGCTGAGTAAGAATCATAAAATCATTTGAGGATCAAAAACCATCACATGTTTTTATCTCACCTGCTCAGTGGGCAAAACTAAATCAATCCACCTTCCCTAGGGGACTTGTGAGATAATTATCATAAAGAATTTTGAAATGTAGGAAGATAGCAGAAATGCTAGCAGATCACAAGTTATTCTTGGCTTTTAAAGAATTACAAACCAAAAGAAAGAAAGAAAGAAAGAAAGAAAGAAAGAAAGAAAGAAAGAAAGAAAGAAAGAAAAAGAATGAATCACAAACCTGATTTTAAGAAAGAAAGAAAGAATCACAAAACTGATTTTAAGGAATCATTGCCTGATTACAACTTTAAAACTCATAGACTGCCAATTTTCCAACTAAGCTAATAATAATTTCAAGGGCAATAATAAAATACTTGTATGGTAAAGGCTTATCATGACCAGACCCCTTATTTAGCACTTGGTGTGCATTATTAATTAGCCCTTACAATTGTTCTGTGAGATTGACACTATTATATTTATTTTCTGGATGAAGGAATCTTGTTTATTTTCTGGATGAGGGAACCATTGTGTACTTTCCAAAGATCCAATAGCTAGCAAGTGTCAAAACTAGGACTCAAACCCAAGGTTTCTGATCCCATCACCTTAACCGCAGTGGTTTTTTTAGCATACAGCCAAAGGGAAAGTTCTAGAAAGCACTGGAGGTGGGAAGTGACCGCCGTAGCTCTCTGACACCAAGGGAAAAGCTTAAAAGAACTTTTATTCTAATCCTGCACGAACCCTCTCCTTACTTCTGATAGGTCCCTACAGTTTATGCTGCCCTTATTTGTTCTGAAGTAACTGGGTAGGAGACACAGGTAACAGCTAAATTAGAAATAGCTAATACAGGGGTACCTGGGTGGCTCAGTTGGTTAAGTATCCGATTTCAGCTCAGAGCACGATCTCACAGTTCACAAGTTCGAGCCCCGCTTTGGGCGTTGTGCTGACAGCTCAGAGCCTGCTGCTTGCTTTGGATTCTTTGTCTCCTTCTCTCTCTCTCTCTGTCCCTACCCCTGCTCTCTCTCTGTCCCTCCCCTGCTCTCTCTCTCTCTCTCAAAAATAAATAAAAACGTGAAAAAAAATAGCTAATACAAATGTTATCTCATTAATTTTATGACTGGTCAAATAAATGTAGCATTTTAGGTAGAATTGGTCTCCTCTCTCCTGCAATTTATGCATTGTTAAGTTTACGGTTATCTGACATCTTTATTTCTTGATCTTCTTTGATGTATACCTGATGAAGTAAGATGATGCTTCTTATTTGACTAAGGCAGCCAAACCCTAATTTTCCTGCCAAAGGTTTTATGGCCTTTCCTTATAAGTAGTCTTACTTTATAACAGTAAAGGAATAATTTTATTTTGAAATGCATGAATCATTTCTAAAGTGATTCAGAGATTCTGAATTTGATTTTTATTCTCTTTCCAATCTTGGCCTAATATTTGCCAATAATACTTGAGTCTAAATTAATATGTTTTCAAAACTTAATTGAGGTGGTGATTTTTTATTAACTATGGAATAAAAAACATATACCAAATAGAATTTTTGCTAGATCTTTTAGAATGGTTCTACCTCCTTTATCTTCTCAAGTTTACAAGTAGCAGGAAAAAAAAGAATTAGCTAATGTAGAGTATGATGAATTATCTGAAAACAATGATGAAGTGTATGGAATATGTTACAATACTATTGCTGTTATACTATCATTTACACTTTTTATGTTTTTCCTAATTGGTTTCTTATAGATATTGATGCTATTTTCTCCAGTTCATTTGCTTGTATTATTGTATATAAAGATATATACTTTTTGTATCCTTAAAAATATATATTTTATTGCATATATACATATGTGTGTGCATATGTATGTATATATATATGTGTTTAATATATAAAATTTTAATATATTTATATTTTACATATATTTGTACACATGTTTATATATTTTTATTAAAATTATTTTTTAATGTTTATTTATTTTTGAGAGAGAGAGAGACAGACTGTGAGCAGGGGAGGGATGGGGAGAGAGGGAGGCACAGAATCTGAAGCAGGCTCCAGGCTCTGAGCTGTCAGCATAGAGCCCGACCTGGGGTTTGAACTCACGAACTGTGAGATCATGACCTGAGCAGAAGTCAGATGTTTAACCAACTGAGCCACCCAGGTGCCTCTTAAAATTATTTTTAACGAATGAGGAAAGGATCAAAGAAATCTTGAGAGATCCAATCTAATTTCAGGCACATTCTTTCAGGAACTTGAAACCATCCTAGAAAATATTGTTGTTCTCTTGAAAATATCCAGAGATATTCATATAATCATATATTTTTGCCTTACTTGCCCTAAACAAACAAAAATGGTTAGGTAAAGTCTCGTTGGCTTAAAATTCCATTTAGTAAGGTGTTTTTAAAGCATGTTAGACATTTTACAAAATTACTGTTTCACTGGAATCAAGAGGGAACAATTTAAATAGCAGCATAGATAGAAAGGCTTCCCTCCCATCCCCCAACTCACTCTTCCTTTCCATGAGCATCAAGGTTGTCACTGGTGCAATTGCTTTTCAGAATTTTTTTTGTAAATGATGAGAGAGGCAATTACAAGCAGTTCTCCTCCACATGACACTGCCCAGAAGACAAGCAAATTGCATCTCTTGATGGATGCCAGCTATTATATACACTGGGTTGGAAATCTCCATATAGGGAAAGAGAAACGAACAGAGGGAAGACTGAACAAAAACACTGATACGCAGTGAGAAGTTTTGACGGAAAGAGAGAGGTGGTTAATTGCTGGCAAACTCAGATTTGGCAAAACACTGCATACCATGAAATATCTGTGAATATGTAGATACTTTCACACATTCACACACATCATAATAGCTTTTAGGATAGCAAATAAAATTCATGTATCTGAAACCTAACAAATTCAAACTGTATGTGGTTTTTAATGCAGTGTAGAATCTGAAAACAGCAACTTTGTGGCAGAGAAGAAACTTAGGTCATTAATACTGCAGGTGTAAGTATATATACTAGTGTTATGCAGAGGATTTACAAAATCTGAAATACAGTATTTGAATATAACAAGATGCTCTGAGAAGTGAACACTAACATTATAAATGCTTATCTTATAAGTACACAGGAAACTCCTGATGATGCTGTTTGTTAGGAACTACAGTTCCACACACGGCTTTGGGTCCTTGTTCGAGGAGAGGTGATGGGCAAGAGGAGGATTTGATTCTGAAAGCAAAAAGCACTTCCATCAGAAGGCTGCCGATCCCTTAAGGGATCATCCTGGGAACTGTTTTATGGTGGGGTATCAGTCCAAAAAGTTGTTTTCTAGATTCTTTCTGTAATACTGTTAGGGAAAATATGCTAGATTGATGAAATGTATGCAAGATAATGTTTACTGCTTCAGCATATTTTCATGACTCGTGTCCTGATGTGGGTTAATGTGCAATATAAAAGTTTATTAGGGAGATGACATTGCACCTGCAAAAGGTAAACATTAGTTTTTATTCTCATCCAAAGTTTTATTTTCAATAATACAGTCATTATTAATTCTTAGCAAAGTGCTTAGCACATAATGAGTCAATAGTATTTATTCATCAATTCAAGGAATAAAACAGGTTGCTGAGTAAAACAGGTTGCTGACATAAAATTGCTAAGCTGAAAAAAAAAGGTAAATTAATTCTCAGTGTAGAGTCACCATTTATAGGGAATATTTTCTTGAAGATTTACATTCCTCGGGGCACCTGCATGGCTCAGTAGATCATGATCTCACGGTTCGTGTGTTCAAGCTCTGCTTTGGGCTCTGTCCTGATAGCTCAGAGCCTGGAGCTGCTTCAGATTCTGTGTCTCCCTCTCTCTGTCTCTGCCCCTCCACCCCTCATGCTCTGTCTCTCTTGCTCTCAAAAATAAATAAACATTAAAAAAAAATTTTTTAATTAAAAAGAAAAGAAGTTATACATTCCGTGTTGTTAGGGGTTTTTAATTCTGTTCTGGGTTTAGGATTTTATTATTTTAAGAAAATGATTGCACAATTCCTGTCTGAGTGAAAGAATTATAAAATTATTTCAGGCAAGAGTCCCTAAGCGAGGTGTTGTGGATTTCATTTTCATCAGAGAACTTCTAGAAAGGTTGTTGTTCTTCTGCATGTATCTTGAGATCTGTTACCGTTGAGCTGCTCCGTTCTTTTCCTCCTCAGGTGTGGAATCCATAGCATGTTCCCCTTACATTTAGCTGCCCTAAATGCTCACTCTGACTGCTGCAGAAAGCTGCTATCATCGGGTAAGTAACCCCATTACCACAGATGAGGCTTAATGTGTCCTGTAAATGAGCCAGACGGCTCTAGGTGTCTGATTAGAGTAAGTGGCTGCCTGCGCTTCATGATATTCCTGACCTGGTCTGGGGACAGCTCCCAGCAGTACTTGGTGCTGTTACTGTTTGAGTGTCCGTATTCCTGCCCCAGAGTGAGAGCCTTGTCTGTTTTTCAAGTTAAAGCTTGGGTGATCCAGAGTGAGAGGCAGGAAGAGATGGCCGTAGCTTACCGGAAGTTTGTTGTAATCAGAAAAAAACACCTTCGAGGCTGAAAATGGCGGATTTAACAGTGAATCTTTTCAACAAAGGAAAAAGGGCAATTCCCCACATTTTGACAGTAGAAATGTCGTGTTACCTCCCCATTCTGTGGCCTCTGAAAAATCACTACAGTTCGATCCCTTCCACCTATGTTTAATTTTTATTTTTTTAAATATGGGACTGTTTAGAACCAAGAAATTCTTTCTGGTTTGGAGCTTTGCTAATCTTTCTTATCACTGCTTCTGCCAACCTCCATGTATTAAGAAGTTCCTGGCTTTCAAAGGTGATAGAGGTCTGCAAGGCAAAGATTGTTTATGAATTAATTCAACAGACATCCCAGAGGCATTTTTTTCCTTTTAAGTGCTTTACCTATGGTTGATTCTGCTTTCACTGCTTTTGGCATGTTTAAAAATAATCCCTGCATGAAAGCATGTTTCCCAGATCTTAAACCAACTGAAAGCTAATAATACACATAAGAAAATATCTACTCCAGCATGTTAAGATTACTCCTTTGCTGTCCATGTTTTCTCCATGTGTTCTGTCTGCCTGTCTATTGCCCTACTTATCTCAAATTGGTTTCATAAATTTCTACCCTGGGATTGAAATATGGGGCTGTGGTTCACCCAGGGCTGAATGTGAAAATAAATTCTTCTAGACTTCACGGTTCTTCCTATAAAATTGCCAAGCTTGAGCAGTTACCATTCGTTTCCATGACAACCTCTTTCTGACTACAATTGCTTGCATTCTGGTTTTTCTACTAACTGATTTTTCTGTCTCTGCAATGTTTCTTGTGGTTTAACTAGGACAAAAGTATAGCATAGTATCCTTGTTTAGTAATGAGCACGTGCTGTCTGCAGGCTTTGAAATAGACACCCCAGATAAATTTGGAAGAACGTGCCTTCATGCTGCCGCTGCAGGAGGGTGAGTAGTTAGCAATTTCAGTTGTTATTTCATGACTTAACTCCTCTAATTTATCTTCATTGACTCAAGTTGTCTGTGAATCAAAGTCAATTTCTGTAGTAAGATGGGTAAAGGATCATTTCTACCAACACCAAATATCACTATCACTATTGCACTTGCAGATTAATTGTACGTTTGTTCTTCTAAAGAAAAATTGTTGGCCCATCTCATATAGAAAATCATTTTTCTTGTGTTTTCTGTTCTCTTCCTTTTCCTTATTTTTTTTAAATTGTAGGTCTTCAAGCCTTATAGAATGTGTATCTAGCTGATACTCTACCAAAAGAAAATAATTTGAGATTTTTTCCTAAGTTTTTCTTTTTTTGTTGTTGCTAGTAGATGGATGATGCGCAAGGGAATCCAAAATTGAATTAGTTCATGTTTGTTTGCAGATATTTTTGTCCTTATTTCAAAGCTGATTTTTAAGTACTTAAATGGTTAAATGTGAACAAAGGTCAAGAAAACCCAAAGGATAGGCAAGAAATGATTTAATCCTTGCCTTTTTTTTTTAATTGTAGAAAGCATGTTTTAATCAGGTACTCTTCTTCATATCAGTGGTGAAATTAAGCCTCTGATCAATATGTTATTGATATATGACCATATATTGACCAAACATGGCCTCTCTCAGATGACCTTGTTTGGATAAGGTGTTAGTTCTTAATCAAATTTCTAGTCCTTAAGGAGAAGCAATACCTCTCCATTTGTCATCTGTACCTTATCAAAGGCATTACCTCTTTATCAGAGGTGGGTTGACTGTGAAACTTCAGGGCCTTTATTTGCATGGGTCCCTTCCAAAATCTTGTATTTAGTTTTATATTCATAGTTATGTATTATTTTTTAAATGAATCTCTCTCTACCCAACCCCTCTCCCCAAATGAGTCTCATGAGCCACACAACTAGATCTGCCTCTGCCCTTGATCCTTTGGGTTCATTCAGTAAGAGACAGGTGCCTCCTATCAACGGGCACGCTACACAGACACATAATGGTCTCAGAAAGTTCTTATATTTTATGACAGAAACAGCTAGTTCTCTGAGAGAGGTGACTACAAAGGGTGGATGGGGGGGGGACCCTGCTCAGGTTCATCATTAATGAGATCATTTTTCATATTTAAATGATAATAAAATAGTAAATCTGAGACTACTTCTCAGCATTCCAAGTTTAAAACAATAAAGGATGATTGTCTCTTTTTATGCCGACATTTGAAAAAAATATCAGACCTACACGGAAAGTGGAAACACACCATTCTGGATTCATATCTGAAATTCCTAGTAGAATTAATATTTAGCTACATGCCCTTCAATAGGAAAATTCACTTCAGTGGGTCCTTTTTTCTTTACTAAATATGATTTATTGCTTCTGCAAATGACAAAGAAGCTTTGGAAGATCACTATGCTCCATTACATCACTTTTGGCCTTTTATTTTTTGCACATTTATTTACCTATATTACAAAGACAGGGAAATGCAGCTGTTTTATTTTCCATTATGGAGAGTCTGGGTTGAAAACGGTTATCACAATGAATTCATTCTGCTGTGATAAAAGGTAATGCTTCTCCATTCTGGCTCATTGTTTAAAGGTGATGCAAAATCATCATATGTTTAAGGGGTTATTTCCCAAACCCTTGATGCTTTTGAAAGAGAATTTTAGGATAAATGATGAAACCATCACTTAAAGGTTTAATCATGTAATAATAACCATGTAAAAATAATTAAATACCTTGGTCATGGAATTGAAAATGTTCCATCAGGCTCTTTAATGCATTGATTTATGGAAAAAGGAATTCCAGGAACTTTAGATCCTTGCAATATTACCTTCCTCATATGTTCACGTTGTTTTTGTGTTAGCAGAATTTAAAGCTGGAACTATCATTTCATCTTGGCCCACACTTCACCAAAAACAGCTCTTTCTGAAGGTAGCCCAGCAATTGACGTCTACCATCTTAATAATGTTTTCCCTGTCTTTCTAGTAACGTGGAATGTATAAAACTCTTGCAGAGCAGCGGAGCCGATTTCCATAAAAAGGACAAGTGTGGGAGGTATGTAAACAGGGAACTCTGCTTCAAGTGCCTAAGTAAAAGGAGTGGGGAGCAATCCATCTGGAAATCATGTTATACTGAAATGGTAAACAGGGAAGCTAGCTGGGGAGATTCTGTCCTCAGAAGGAAATCCCTTTTTGTAGTGAAACACAACAAAGCAGGCACAAGCCCCAAGGAAGGCATCTCCTCTCACAGCTCTGTTTAGAAATGTCAGCTGTGTCTTCTTCCAGTTTTTTCTTTTTCCATGCATCTCTCTACCCCTCCTCTCCACATGCACCCTGGCTCTTGGAGTTGCTACAGATTTCTTCTCTTACCAACCTACCTATGATACTCCTACCCACTCTTCCAGACTTAGGTTAAGTAACACCTCCCTCCCCTTCCCCTGGTACCCTCCATACTTCACAACTGAAGCACATATCACACTGTTCTAGTGGACTCTCTGTTTTGTCTCTCCGCTTACCTGTCCATGGCTCTCCTGAGGAACAGGACTGGATCTTGTAAAATACTTATAATTTACTTTTGGGGGGATGAAAGAGGAGAAAGTCAACTAGTAAAAGAGCCCATACATTGACTTTAAAATATAAAAGAGTGGTGCTTGAAAATTAATCAATACTTCTTGAAGTAAAGTTATTCACTTTGATATAAAGTAATTCATTTGATTATTATACCCTAAATATTGGCTAGGCACACCAGATAAACTGTTAAATAATTGGGGACTAAAAATAAGTAATATAAAATAAATAGCTTCATGTTTCTGCAATGCCTTACTCTTTATAAGGTGCATGTGTTTCTTATATATTACCCATTTGGTTTTTCATGGTCTCTCTATGAGCTATATGGCGATGCTTATTATCCTTTTCTAATAGATGAATAAAAGTGGCTTGGAGAAACTAAATGAGTTATACATGTAATAAATTTACATGTGCATGTAAAATTCTAGGAATTTTAGACCTAGAATAGATGTTAGGGGACAGCTGCTCACAGGTCCTTATTGAAGCAAGGGTGAGCAAGCCCAGGCCCAGAGAGGGGATGTGGTTTGGTATAGCTCATGGGCATTGTTCTTCCCATTAACCTACATCCCTACCCCCAAGGGGCTTGTAGTAATGGGTGCATCCAGGGGAGAGACAGATACTTTATAAAGGTAGTTTGGGCCCAGCTTGGGGAGGTCTTCCATTCCAGACTAAGGAATCAAGGCTTTGCTCAGTGGAGAGGACCGATGGCTTTAGAACAGGATGTCGTATGTGGGTATTGGACCTTAGAAAATCCAGTTCTTCATTCATACCAATTAGAAATAGATTGAAATTTGATAAGAGCTAAGGAGGCCAATAGGGATGGTATTGCAATAGTCTGAAAGAGCAGTAATGTAGATCTGAACCAGGATAGGCACTAGGAATGGAAAGAAAGGATAGATCCTCAGGTAGGTGGCCGTGTCTGAAGCCACTGTCTTTGTATCCTCAGCTCCAATGTATAAATTCAAATGAAGGCATGTCCCTTGGCATCCACACTCTGAGAGCTGAAGAGCTTTCCCCACTCCCAGGAATAAGGCTGTCAGTGCTAATGCTGATGATGGGGGGGGGGAGGGAAGGTCTGTTTTTCAGACCGAATGAAGTAAGAAATTGCTCTTTGTTTTTCAGGACGCCTTTGCACTATGCAGCTGCAAATTGTCATTTCCATTGTATTGAGACATTAGTGACCACAGGGGCCAACGTTAATGAAACAGATGACTGGGGACGGACAGCTTTGCACTATGCTGCTGCATCAGACATGGATAGAAAGTAAAAACAGCCTTGCTCAAATTTACTTTGGGGGTTTGGCTACAGGGGGAGGGTTTACTCAGTTTTCTTCATACTGCCTCATGGAAACTGTGAGTGAAGAATCTCTCTCATCCAGGGCCAGAGGAGTTAGAATTGCCTCATCCCTAACCCCAGTTTTCCCATTCTGCTCTCTTTATGTTTGATTATTATGTGTCACTGCCCAATTATTTCTCTTCTCTCGTCTTTGGGTTGAATGCCAAGTGGAGCTGTCAAGCCCATGTTTTCAGTTCATTCGATATCAGCTGTGATTTATTTTGTCATATACTGCAGTTGCCATCATCACCACTTAAATGCTTCATTGGCTCTCAAACTTACATTCGCTAATAAATACGTCACATATTGAAAATATCCATCCATGTATAATCCCAATAGCCTTCAAATGCAGCGTTGGTATGTGTAAAATTGGCACTCTTTCCAAACCTGGGCAAGAATTGCTCTATCAGGAGCTGGAGAGAAGAAGCTGGATGCCCTGGACATGTTTGGATTCTAGGTGTCCAGGGATGAAAAACAGAAGTGAACCAGGTCAGGTGGAAATGGTGTGAGAGGTGCCCACAGCTTATGAGATTGTTCTCAAAGACTTGAGGACCAGGGCCTCCTTCAGAGGAATGCTTTTTGGTGACCCTGTTTGGAGAACTATTGACTTTCTTGCCACTCTGTGTTATGGAATTGATTCTGGGTCAGTGCTAAATTCTATTCGTATACAGCAGTGGCTTTTAAATATTTTACACAGTGACCCACGGTAAGAAATACATTTGATGTCATGACCCAGTATATGTACTCAAATATATAGGTTTTAAATACCTATATGTCTATATAGATGTGTGTGTGTGTGTGTAAAAAGGAGGCAGAATTTCATAAAACCATATTTACTTTTACTATGTGTGATGATTCTGATATTTTCTCTTTTATCTTGTTAAAAAACCCTAATTACTGCAATCTACTAAATTAATTTCATAATTCCATAATGGATTATAATCCATATTTCCAGTTTGGGAAACACTATTTTTCTTTTTATGTTTACATAATATTGGCAAATCTGATGTCCCTACACTCTGGATCCCGTAGATCCATAGGTTATTAATTCGACAAACATTTATTGAGACGTTACTACATAGCAGGCTCTATGCTGCTCACTCAGAAAAGAATGTGGGAGCAAGTACACTTCAATGTTAAAGCTGAGAAAGGAATCCTATGTGATGAAGAATTTCTCTGTCAGTTGAAGAGTGACTAGAACCCCATTCCTGGATAAGTGAGGTGCTGAATTGACAAGAAGGCAACAAGGAATGTGGTAGGAGTCAGGGAGGTCTAAGCTAAATTGCCTCCTATTTACTTGGGGAGTTTAGGATATTTATAGAGGGGGACAACTTGATTGTTGTCTTACTTACTGAAACCAGGGTGGAAATTCTAGGAAAGTCATGTTCTCAGTTGGGTTTCTTGGGAGAGAATAGATTTACTGGATGGCCTTTAAGAGAACCACGTAGATCCTCAATGAAAATCAGGGGTGCTTATTTCTTTTGGGTTGGGGGAAAAGATGTTGAGATAGAAGTTGTACTAAAATCACTAGCAGCCTTGCCATTAAAACAAATAATTATAATTTTTTTCTTTCCCTTATGTTGAGAAGTAAGACTATCTTAGGAAATGCCCATGAAAATTCAGAAGAACTTGAAAGAGCCAGAGAGCTGAAGGAAAAGGAAGCCGCATTGTAAGTTTTTTCTCAGCTTAAAGCACAAGTTGTAATTACTGATGCTTGTCTGCTTTTCTGGGTTGTCACGTAGGGCAGCCCTTGCTTTTCTAGGGTTTGATTTGGGATATTGAGGAAGCGATATGGGCTTGCCTTTAGTGAAGAGGAAATGGTTCTTTTAATATATCCCTTAATTATGCTATTTTTACACAAGGAACTCTTCCTAAAATTGAACCCTTTGCCAAGACCATCACTGTGATTGGTCAGCAGTTTTTAGGAACAGGTGTCTTAAATATCATTTTTGACTGCCATGCATCATATGCCTCAGGGGACACATTAAGCCTCCTCTCAGGCCATCGGCTCTCCTTTAATGACCTGGGGGTAACTATTTACCAGGTTCTATAAATAAATGTTTTGAAATTTCAGCGTGCAATACTGTGGTTGTGTTCTCCCTCCTCTCCCCAACCCACAAACATCAGCTCACAAATAGTCCTTCACTCTTTCCCACAACTTCTCCTGCCCCACCTCATCCCACCTCTCTCTCTCTGGCTTCTGACAGAGACTTAGCTAGTACTGTGACAAGGGCCAGAGTCCCTGCCATCACCCAGGGGGGTTGATGCACAGGAAGCTGTAATGCCTCATCCTCTGAGAGTCCTTGTGCAACAAAGCAGAGTGTGAAGGTTGTGCTCTGCTCAGTGCAGTAGCCAGCGTGTCGCTGGTGTTCAGTGACTATTAAACAAATGAACAAAGGAATGATTGCTGCCCACACTTTGTGTCCCGCCTCCTTGAAACTAGTGGATACAGTTCTCTTAAGAGTCTGCACCCACACAGTTCCTAACTTGTTTATTCTCTTCTCCAGTTGTCAGAAGAACCAATTTCTTTGTGACCTGAAGGCTTGTGTCCCCTCTAGGGTCTTCCCACTGTCCACTGGGCTGTCCTCCCAGGTCCAGACCATTGTGGAAGAGAAGTTAGAAAGTGTGGCCCTGATACAGGTTGTGGGACGTAACTTGGGCTGTTACTGGGGTGGGGACAGGAAACATAGCCATGAGTAAAGCAGAATGACCAAGGTTTTGCCCTAATATTCCAAACTTAATGATATTCAAAGACTGTAGAATTTTAAGTCACATCAGCCAGCGCCCCCTTCTCCAGTGAAATCGTGCCAAGAGCAGCCCTCTTACCCTCTTACGGCTGATGGAGAGGGAAAAAGCAGGACAGGCAGGGGAGGCAGGGAACCAGGCTTCCTGAGAGCTCTTCGGAGCAGAGAGGCTACATCTCTCATCCAGATACATCTCTGACTTAACGTGCAGGTCTTGATTTTGCAGCGCAGGTGCCCAAAGTGGTAGCCACAGCCCTGGGAGGAGAAGAGATAAGCATCCCCAGTTAAAACTGGAATGTATTGGGGCGCCTGGGTGGCTCAGTCGGTTGAGCGTCCGACTTCGGCTCAGGTCACGATCTCACGGTCTGTGAGTTCGAGCCCCGCGTCAGGCTCTGGGCTGATGGCTCAGAGCCTGGAGCCTGCTTCCGATTCTGTGTCTCCCTCTCTCTCTGACCCTCCCCCGTTCATGCTCTGTCTCTGTCTCAAAAATAAATAAACATTAAAAAAAAATTAAAAAAAAAAGTGGAATGTATTTTCCCTTGGAAACGATATGGAGAATATTCAAATTCTACAGTGCTGTTGTCTTTTCAAATCACACTGCTGGTAGTATAGTTCAGCTATATCCTGGGGTAAATGACACTTTGGGAGCAATTCCAAGTGTTTTCCGAATTACGTATTAAATCCGCCAACTGGTTTTTTACAATGTGACTCTTTCAGGAGCTGGGGGTTGTGAATCCACTAGAACCCTTTTCCTATTGAATGATTTTATTTCAAGAGCCAAATTCTATTTAAAATGAGTCATACCTGGGATCCTGTCCATGGACATTTAATTGCCAAAATAAAAAAAAGACTTCCTTTTAAGGTACAAATCACCAAAGACAGAATGATATCAGAACTCCAATAATAGTTTGATTTATTATGGAGCATTTGATGGATAAATCAGGTAACTTGTAGATATTTGGTGTAAAAAATTTGTGCCTTTTATCAGTTTTTCTAGAAATTAAAATATCTGTGTTAATCGTCTCTATGTGTGACTTATTTACTCCTTTTGCCTTATGCCAAAAGATAGGTAAGTGTTTGAGTCACAGGATGATGTATGGAAGTGTTGAATTATTGTATTGTACACCTGAAATTAATATAACACAGTATGTGAACTAACTGGAATTAAAATAAAAACTTTAAAAAAATTAGAACCAAAAATAAAGTGTTTGAGGAAACAATAGGCATTTTCCCTTGGATGGTCTTATTTAATGTACATGCTTCCATTGCATATTTTGATGTAAGTATAATTTGAGCATTTGAGAATTTTGATTTGAGTATGAAATTGAATCAGATTGACCTTGTAGAGGACACATTTGTCCCACTGCCATGGATATAAAACTGAAATTACGGAGTGGTGCTTCCTGACTACTTATTCCCTCTTTGACCAGAAGACCTTGAACAGAATTCCTACATCCCCCGGCACTTGTGTCCTGGGCTTTGGGGCATTTCAGCCAAGTTGGAGCCACATCACACCCCTACCTCCAACTCATTGTAAAGATTGTGGCTCTTAGAAAAATTACAATTCTTTCCGAAAAGGCTTTCTAAGTTTATTATTAATTATTTTGTCTAGTCTATACATAATGATGCAAGTTAAGCATCTGTCTTCAGATGTGGTTACTGAGTTAATCTTTTATATTTTTTAAGTGTTTGCCCGTTCCTTTAATCTTTTTATTATTTGGGCTATTCTTAAGTTCTTTTGCTGTTGTTATTTTCTTATTCTTCCTAATTTTCATTTTCTAACCTTTGGATTGATGGTAGTCTCCAATAGCAAGGTTAAAAATAGATCCCTCTCTCTTGCTGTAATGGCCTGACCACTTCTTTGTTACATTTAAGAGCTCATCTTTTGAACGTGGAACTCAAAAACTCATTACTCAGTAATCCTGACGACAGACAGGTTCTGTACTTTAAGGTGAAAAGGAAAAAGAGACTTAATTATTCTTTATTATGCTAAGTGAAGTAAGTCAGATAAAGACAAATATCATATAATTTCACTTATGTGTGGAATCGAAACAACAAAACAGGTGAACAAACAAACATAACCAGACACAGACTCATAAGTACAGAGAACAAACTGGTGGTTGCCAGAGGATAGGGGCAGAAGAATGGGCAAAATAGGTAAAGGGGATTAGAGATACAAATTTCCAGTTGTAAAATAAATAAGTCATGGAGATGAAAAGTGCAGCACAGGGAATCAATAATATTGTAGTAACATTGGTGACAGATGGCAGCTACACTTGCTGTCGTGAGCACAGCATAATGTATAGAATTGCTGAATCACAATGTTGTACACCTGAAACTAATATAAAATTGTATGCAAACTATAAAAACAAAACCAAACAAAACCAATCAATGCAGGAAGAGACAAATGGATTATTGTAACAGAACAGAGTCCAGAAATGAGCCCATGTATGGATAAATATGCAATAATTGATAATGACATTAAAACAACTCAGTGAGGAGGGGATAGTACTTTCAATAAATTGAGGTGGGGGACGGTACTTAACTACCCTCTTGTTCCGAAAGCTTTTCCTGAATTCTAGAATGGCTATTTTAAGCTGAAGTAAAGATGGATACAGAAAACACAAACAAGTAAAACTTTTAATACATAAACCTTCATTGCTGTAGGATATTTTTAAAAGTTTATTTATTTTGAGAGAGGGGGGGGGGAATAGAGAGGGGGAGAGACGGAATCCCAAGCAGGCTCTGCACTGACAGTGCAGGGCTCAAACTCATGAACTGTGAGATCATGGCCTGAGTCAAGATCAAGAGTTAGAAGCATAACCAACTGAGCCACCCAGGCACCCCATTGCTGTAGGACTTTTAAAGAAACACTTAAATTCACAAAGTGCTTTGTGGAACATTTATAATAGGAGAATATTTACATTAATTATAACTTTTACTCTAGAAATGTTTTCTAAAATAACACCCCATTTTTATACTTGCAGATGTCTAGAGTTTCTGCTTCAAAATGATGCAAACCCATCTATCCGGGACAAGGAAGGTTACAATAGCATACATTATGCTGCTGCCTATGGCCACAGACAATGTCTGGAATTGGTAAGCTGTTCTGTCTTGTTTTGTTTCCTCTAACACACACACACACACCACACCACACACACACCCAACCCTGAAAATGCCGGTCTTAATCTCTCACAAATGCCCTCGCTGCCTAATTAAGTCCCCACTAGAAATCACCTTGAAGATATTCTGTGGTAAATGATTATATGTTTACTTTACAACAGGTAGATCTCATTGTTTCATTTCTGTGCATCCTAATCTCACAGCTACTGCTTTTCCATATTAACTTGGACTAGGAATGTTAGACCTCTGCATGGACAGTTTGTATTTTAAAGATAATTTGGATGTATCAAATAGGTTCAGTATATATTTCCAGTCACACTTATCGCCCTATGTGTTGTAAGATGACTTACATAGCTGCTAGGCATATGGGTTTGTCATGGTCCCACATTTGTAGTCTAGAGAGAGAAATTGACAAGGGCTCAACAGCAAAATTCATTGGAATTTCCAAACTGCCCCAAATTTCAAACCTGCAGCTATCGAAAAACACCTGGGGTTTTGGAGTCAGAAATTCTTCTACTGGTATAGGTCATCAGACACAAACTTAAATGACCACAGGGACAGAAATGGAAAGTAAGCCAGTGAAGTGAGCCCAGGTGTAGAGCAATAGGGAGCAGTGGGGACTGTGGCCAGTAGGACATGTTATGTCTAAAGGGAGAAACAGTCAGTCAGCTCCAGTGAGTGAGATCAGGTGGTAATTCATACTCAGGGATGAACTCCAGTGTTTCAAGGAAAGCTAGAAATGTGGACTTTTCATGTGAAATTTCCTATTTCAAAAACACTGGGTGGACCAGGAAGAAAAACTACAGATTTGTGGTTAAATCCTGGCTGCTGGCCATCATTTGTCATCTCCTGAGCATCGCCCATGGGTCAGCTTCACTAGGATGCATGGGGCATCGCAAACTCACTATTTTTGGTCCATTGGTAGGTGCCACCTTCCTCAGTGGACTCCATCTCTTTTCCTTGTCTTTTTAAAAGGAGTAGTCCTGGGGAGACTGGGTGGCTCAGTCGGTTAAGCAACCAACTTCAGCTCAGGTCATGATCTCCCAGTTTGTGAGTTTGAGCCCTACATCGGGCTCTGGGCTGACAGCTTGGAACCTGGAGCCTGCTTTGGATTCTGTGTCTTCCTCCCTCTCTCTGCCCCTCCCTGCTCATGTTCTGTCTCTCTCTCTCCTTCAAAAACAAATAAACATTTTTTTAATTAAATAAATACATAAATAAATGGAGTAGTCCTACTTTTCAGAGTTATTGGGGAGATATGTTTGAGAAAACACTTGCACTTTATCAACTGCACAATCTATTAAGGAAGGCCTGAGGCGGAAAGCCAGCAAGCAGTTGTGTCAGTGCCTCCATAGAAATGACTGAATGATGTTCTAGCTGGTTCCTTTACCTTTGACCTTGCTGCCAGACTTAAGTGGTTCCACTTAGGGTCATTCTTACTATATTTCTCTTAACCGTGAAATGTGGGGAAATGTTCCTAAATATTTGAAAATAGAGAGGTGATTATTCTGGTGTTGCTAGGTGTGGCATTTATTGGTGAATTATATCTACCATCATCATTCTTGAAGACCTCTAAGTCTCCTTTCCTGAGGTTCTTGTGGTTGCTGAAGACTTCCTTGTTTGACCTTGAAGGTGTCATTTTCCCCCTACTCCTGATTCTGTTATAGTTCCCCTTCCAGTTACAGAGGCTGCAAACGAATTACCCCAAAATTAGTGGCTTAAAACAACAGCAATTATTTAATATCTCTTATTGATGAGGAATTCAGGAGTGGCTGAGCTGAGTAGTTATTGTTAAAGATATCCTATGAGATTACAGACAATGTCTGAGGCTGGGATAATCTCAAACGCTTCTTCACTCGTGTCAGTTACCAGGTTGTAAGATTTAAATAGCTTCTGTGGGGCTTCTTTCTGTGGTTTTCTCTAGCATGGTGGTTTCAGAATAGCTGGATATCTTACGTGGTAGCTCAGGGATCAAAAGGAGTGATCCGGAAGATCACTTCAGGGATCCAGAAGAGAGTGGGAGAGAGCCAGTGTGAGAATGAATGAAAGGAAGACAGTATCAGTCTTAATGATCTAGCCTTGAAGGTCACACAGGGTTACCCTAGAGAGGAGAAGTAGACTCCACCTTTCAAAGGGAAGAGTGTCAAAGGATTTATAGACATATTTTAAAACCATCCAGTTTCCTAGGAAGATGTAGAAAGCCAATGATTTCATAGCCTTCTGTAAGATGGACTTTAATGGAGAACCACAAGTGGCCAAGGGGCAATCCTTTATCTTATAGATGGGCAAACCAAACCAATCCTTTATCTTATAGATGGGCATTAACTGGTTTGTGCCAAAGACATAGCCCTGGTCAGTGGAAGAAGCAGTCTCATGAATCAGGATTCCTGATTTAAAAAACAAAAAATATTTTCTATACCATGCTGCTTTCCGTTGCAGGGCAAAGCTCTACCACCACCCAAGCCTTTTCAGCATAGAGCAAAAGCTTGGAAGGAACTGGTTAAGATGTAAGACAGAGTCACTTCTGCCTCCCAACACCAGCATTGCTGTGGAAGTTGATCTAGACCTATCACCATATAGGACTCTATGTTTAGGTCCCATTTAAGAAAGGCTCCTCCCAAAGTTTGTACGTGTGTGTGTCTGTGTGTTTAGTAATCAGTGGCAGAGAGTGAAGGCTTACTATTGTTACTACCCGTCATAAGCCTGCATTCCAAAATGTACTTAAGACACAGCTGTCTTTAATTGGTCTTCTCTATGAAAACCACATGTCATAACTGGACATACGAACTTTTATTACAAAGTTATTATAGTCTTAATAACTTTGCTGTTTTAAAGTACTTTGAGGAGTTATCTTTAATCCCATAGCATGAGTAACTCTGAGAATGATTGTTCTGTAACATTTTCTTTCTATGTAAATAATATATTGCATATTATTTTCATTTTTCAGGAAAGCCATTTCAGGGCCACTATTTCTGTTATCCAACAAAAACATTTTCTGTCCCTAAGAAGGTTTTGCAAGTTCTGTCTAATAATGAAATTACCCCTTGATTATATCGAAACTTGCCCTATGTGATTTACAAAGAAGTGATTATTCTTGGCAATTTTAAGACATTCAAAAGTGGGTAGGGAAAGTATTCAGTGGTCTTAATTTGTACTGTCAGCTGAGAAAGCCAGACTATCAATATAAATTGGTAGAAAGGTCATCATTGTTTGCTTTCAGGAAAGGACCTCAGTGGGTTATTTATAACACAGACAGGATGAAAATTCTCCTCATAACCCTGAATGATTGTGGTTGTATGGAACGTTCTGTATATTTCCATTTTGGAATGCATCCTCCAATTCCTCTTGGGGTGTGGTTCAACTAAGCAGAGATCCTAAGCAAGCTATCAACATTCTTGTACCTGCTCCCTCCCACTCAACACACAGTCCTGAGCTCTCCCCTAGGACCAGCATCATAGAGCCAGACCGCTGCAGGCATCTTAGCCAGCAGTATGAACAGATTTGGGAGTGGCTGAGACCAGTGACTGTGAACAGATTTGGGAGTGGCTGAGACCACCATTAATGGCATTTACTACATGTCTGTCACATGCCAGGAATGCCATTTAATTATTTTTTCTTTCAGTTTTATTGAGATATATTTGACAACAACATATTAGGTTAAGGTATACAGCATAATGACTTGACTTACATGTATTGTGAAATAATTACCACAATAAGTTTAGTTAACATCCATTACCTCATATAGACACACACACACACACACACACACACACACACACACACACACAAGAAAAGAAAAGAAAAGAAAAGAAAAGAAAAGAAAAGAAAAAAAAAGAAAAGGAAGTGTTTTTTTCCCTTGTGATGAGAATAAGGCTTGTTCTTTAAAAAAAATGTTTTTTAATCTTTATTTTTGAAAGAGAGAGAGAGTGGGGGAGGGTCAGAGAAAGGGGGCACGGAAGATCCAAAGCAGGCTGTGCACTGACAGTGCACTGACAGTAAGCCTGATGCAGGGCTCGAACTCACAAACCGTGAGATAATGACCTGAGCCAAAGTAGGATGCTCAACCAACTGACCCACCCAGGCACCCCAGGCTTGTTCTTGATACAAGAAGTAGGGTTTTTGAAGGGCACCTTTTCTAATTTATACTCCCTGTCTCTTTCTCTAGGACTACAATACCCTCAAATTCCTTAAAAGCCCCATTTCTTTGGGTGCTAGATATTAGGAAAGTAAACCACCTCACCAGTATGCTAGGTAAGGTACATTCCTCAGACTCACCACTGCCATGCCAGTCTGCTCCCTCATCTCACCACACAAACACCCCTGTCCTTCAGCGGGGTGGGGGATCCTTTTAACAAATCGATCCTGACTGTGCCAGCTGCTAGAATTACGCCAGTGAAAGACATGTTTCTAGTAGCCCTGAATGGCTTACTTGAGCCTCACAGCAGGAAGTATGCAGGGAATCATTTCTTTATGTCTCATTGCCTAGCCTATGTTTCTGGCCTGTGGAAGGAGTGGAGCAAATCAGTATTCATAGCCCCTGAACCTCTCCTGTGAGACCAGGGCCTTAGTCCTTTGGGAGCCGGTGTAGCATTGAGGAGGGTGGGTGGCCTTCGGAGCCAGCTGATTAGTAAGGTTGGTAACATTTGTCTTTCACCTCTCTTCTCATCTAGTTGAGCAATTATTGTGATTATGCATATCATTAAATATGTATCATTAATTTTGATGCAGATTTTACTTGACTCTGACATTTAACTTGGTATGGGCTTACTTGGCATTCATGGTTCATGGCTCCTGTCTGTGATCATAAGCTTAAAATTTATAAACCATACTTTGTGTTCAGCCTACTTTGCTGTAATCAAAAGGGAACAGAAATTATTTTAGTCATTTTCATTCTACTTCCCTCATATAAAGTTATATGGAATTCATTCCTTGAGCAAACAACTTCTAGAAAGTAGTATGAACTCCTTAACCTTGGTAGAATAGCCAAGGCTCGGGATTCTGCCAAGTTTGCCTACTTAGGCCAGTGTTCTCAGCTGGTTGTGATAAAAAACGTATGTACTATGGGTACAAGCAAAAATCTCCCCACAAACACATGCTGAGAGCTGTGATAAGTCATAATCAATTGAGCTCAAAATATCAAAGCAGAATGGAGGAGACTTGGCTAATAAAGCATCTCATGTCTGAATACAACTTATGTCTGAGCGGAGGAAGGGAGTTGGCAAAGGAGAGCCCTGTGCCTCCCCTTTCTTGGAATGCATCTTACTAGCTCTGAAGGGAAAAATTTCAGAATCATGCCCCTATTTGGAATTTGTGAGTTTATATTGGCGTGCTGCTTTTCTTTTATAGTATTAAAGATTTGTCTGCGGACATAAAGATCTTTGTGGTTTTGTTATTGAAATGGAAAAATGTATGTGCCAATATAATTACGTAAATTGCCTGCAGAAATTTAGAAAGATTGTTTGAAAACTCCAGGCCTGTGATTAAATTCAGTCCGAGATTATACCATGCCAAATTACTTGGAATTTGGCTCCTTCCCTGGGACCTTCGCCTCCTTTCACTGTTAAAAGCTAACTTGAACTTCAACTGTGAGAGTCTGTGGGGGTGACAGACGCCCCTACATGTCTCTCCAAGGAGTTTCTGGGATTCTCTGAAGATAAGTATATCTTGGGCAACTGAACTCTGAAATTATGCTGCTTTGAGATAAACTACTTAATGTTTTGGTCGGTTCTTGCGTTTATCACAGGACCTTAAGAAACCATTACTACATGGCTCTGTATAAGATGTACTTACATTGGCAATGTCTAATTAAGCTTCTGAAGGCTGAGAAAGCAGTGAAAAAGAGGAGGGTTACAAGCAGTCATCTAAATATGAGAAGATGAACACCAGCAAACATGAACCCCAGCCCCAAACAAGTCCCTGATGGTGTTTTTCTGCCCCCAGAGGTGCATGTCAGAGATGTACCTGGAGGTGTATATGACCTCCCAGCAAGAAGACTTCCAATGGGCAGAGGAGACCTCAACAATGCTGGTCTTGTTTTTTTCTCCTAATTTAGTTGAAGAGAAACATAAAATCTTATGAGGAACTCTCAGGGAGGGAATGGAGGGGTGGGCACAGATCTTTTGATGCCACTGGCAGCCTCCTGGGCTAGCAACATAAATGTAAAAACTCACAAAATTTGAATCAGAATGTGACATGAATCTGTATTCAGAAGAGTGGAATAGACAGTATTTTATGACACAATGTTTCATTTATTTCTTTGTAATACAGCAGAATTTTTTTGTGTGTCTTTACTGTGAATGAATTTGGCAATCAATGAAGGAATCATTCAACCAGGTGTATGCCCCAGGAAAGTGGGGCATTTCATTTCATTTCATGGGGCACATGACATTTCACATTTCAAAGTGAAATACAAGTGTTCCAACCCATGGCCTCCTTCCCCATTTAAGAAGTTGGAGATCCGAGAACAGATTTCTTTGGAGACAGGTCTGCTATGAATCCCACTGCTGCTCCCCTCCCACCATAGCAGAGGCTAAGGATGATTTCACCTGACCCCAAGCCCAGTCACAGAAGCTTCAAGGAGATTGCTTGGATCCCTGATATGTGTTCCATGAAATTTAGGGGCCGGTAGACTGGCATATGATAAATCTGAAGACTAAATAGCTCTGACCAGAGCTTGCTTGCCAGAAATTAAATAAAAGAGGTCTGTGTTTGAGAAATACTCCATCCCCACCAATGATGGGTCAGAAGTGTATATTTCCTAGTGTCCAAATGTGAGCCATGGGCCACAGCCGGGTTGACATTCTCCTAGATCCTATTCAAGAGTGAGGAGACCCAGGCTGCCTGGAGAGGAACGTGAGCTATCAGCAGAGAGGTGCATTCATATGGGGAGAGGGAACTGCAGGTGAGAGGTCCCAGGGATGGGGGTGTTGCTGGAGAACCTACATAAGCATCCCAGAGAGACAATTTTAAACATCTGACCTGGACAGAGAATGTCACTGCCAGAAGGGTGCCAGTCGGTCAGACCACGGTCCGTGTCCCCTTCTGTGTCCTCCTTTCCCCAACTCTTCTAGTCCTGGAGGAGGCAGAGGCAGACAATGAGGGTAAAGGAGGAGGAGGAGCCTGAAGCTGGGGAGCAGAGAGAAGTCAGTCTTGTCTCCTCCCTTCCCCACTGCAGCCTATGCGGGAGGCATAGAGAAGCTTCAACATTAAACAGCATTCAGTTTGTGATTACTACACTAGAGTAGGTGTACTACTTACTGATACGAACTTACACTTGTAACTAAAGTGCCTGAGGAACTTTTTGTTATTGGCTAGAGATTTTATCTGGTAGCAGGAAAAGGTAGCAGGAAAAGAAGTAGCTCCATAAAGGAGATTAGACCTGGTGTAGGGAGAAGGAGAATTAAGTTCGTGTTTGATTATACCCCGTGGCTCACTGGTTCAGTACAAAGTCACACACTTAGAATCATTGTTTTAGGAAAGATGAATGCCCAGCTGTAAGGTAGAATAAACAATTATCCTTTAAATGTATGTGGATTTAAATACCAACTGGGGAAGACAGAGGTTTTAGTAATCCCACACACTTATCAGGTGCCCAAAATTGTGGAACAAATTAAAAACACTTATGAATGATTAAGCTTGACTTAGTGATAAAACTTAAATGCTATTTTATAACTATTATGATAACTGTCCTGTTAGTTAGGAAGATATTTCATAGAAGAGACACAGGTGAGAGAAGAAATGAAAATTTACTTTTCTGTGGTTTGGCCTTTTCTTTAGATTTGATTACTTCCTAGCACCAACTCATTTTATTGCAATATCCCCTCCACTTTTTTCTTCCTCAAGATCTGAAAACCTATACTAATGTATCAAACCGATATGAAGACATCCACCAAGTTAAAATTACACACACCCACACTCACATGCACACATGCCCACATACACATTTTCTGTCGTTTCTTCCAGATAGATCATGAGCACTAAGGGACTCAAAGAAGGGGGATTATTGCTCCTGGTATGGGAGCTTCTAAGGACTCAGTGATGTAGGAGAAAGGAAGATTTCTCAAAGAGAATATAGCTTGTTTTTTTAAGTGTTTACTTATTTTTGAGAGAGTAGAGACAGAGCACAGTTGGGGAGGAGCAGAGAGAGAGAGGGAGGCACAGAATCCAAAGCAGGCTCCAGGCTCTGAGCTGTCAGCACAGAGTCCAACATGGGGCTCAAACTCACAAACCGTGAGATCATGACCTGAGCTGAAGTCAGACACTTAACTGACTGAGCCACCCAGGTGCCTCAAGAGAATATAGTTTAAAAGCAAAAATAATAATAATAATAATCTGGCCTTTCTTCCCTCCCTCTTTTTTTCCTTTCTTCTTTCCTCCCCTTTCCTTCCTTCCTACTCATTTAAAAACCTGTAGGGCAGGAGAGTAGTCCAGTTTGGGCTGGAGCCCAAGGAGGAGATGCCAGAAGGCAGCCCAGAAAAGATTAGAACCCACTGAATGAGAGTGTCCTATTTTTTTTTTTTTAATGTGTATGCATCAATCAGTAGAACTGCAATGTATACGAAACCAAAACCAATTGAACTGAAAAGATCAAGAAATCCACAATTATGGTTGTAGACTTTAACACTTCTCTCTCAATAATTGATAGAACAACTAGACAGAAAATCATCACGCATATAGAAAAGCTTCAATAATACCATCAACAGGAGGATCTAATTGACGTTTATACAACACTCCACCCAACAAAAACAATGCATATTTCTTAAGTGCCCATGAAACATTCACCAGGATATCCTGAACCATAGAACAAACCTCAACAAATGTAAAAGAATTGAAATCATAGAGGATATTCTCCTACTACAATGGAATGAAACTGGAAATCAGTAACAGAAAGTTACCAGGAAGAATTCCAGGGCTTGGTAATCAAATAACAGACATCTAAATAATCCATGGGTCAAAGAAAGTCACCTCAAGGGAATACCAAAAAAATACATTGGATTGAATGAAAGGGAAAATATAAAAAATCAGAATTTGGGGACACAGTTAAATTAATGCAGAAAAAAATTATGGCATTGAATGCTTACATTAGAAAAGAGAAAAAGTCTCAAGTCAATAATCTAAGTTTCTACCTCAAAAATAAAAAAAAAAAACAAAAGAGCAGAGTAAGCCCCAAATAAGCATAAAAAGGAAATCATAGAAATGGGAGCAAAAATAAATAAAATTGAAAATAGAAAAATAATGGAGAAAATTAATTTTTAAAAATTGGATTCTTTGAAAAGATTAATAAGTTGGCAAACCTCTACTGAGACTGTGACCCAAAGAGAGGAGAGAGAAAGAGAGAGAGAGAGAAAGAGAGAGAGAAAGAGAGAGAGAGAGAAGATAGAAATTCCCAGTATCAGGAATGAAATGAAATATTACTGCAAACCTTTCAGACATCGGAAGGATAATATTGTGAATAGGTCTACACACATACATTTGACAATTTAGGTGAAATGGATCAGTTAGTCACAAAACACAAATGACATAAACATTAGGAAAAAAATTAAAAAAAAAAAAGGGGGGGTTGCCTGGGTGGCTCAGTCAGTTAAGCGTCCAACTTCGGCTCAGGTCATGATTTCACGGTTCGTGGGTTCGAGCCCCGCATCGGGCTCTGTGCTGACAGCTCAGAGCCTGGAGCCTGTTTCAGATTCTCAGAGAGAGTGTCTCCCTCGCTCTCTGCCCCTCCCCCACTCGTGCTCTGTCTCCCTCTGTCTCAAAAATAAACATTAAAAAATTAAAAAATAAAACACAAATTACTGCAACTTACCCAATGTAAAGTGGGTCATTTGAATAGCCCTATAACTATTTAGAAAATTGGATTTTAAAATTCTCCCCAAAGAGGGGCGCCTGGGTGGCGCAGTCGGTTAAGCGTCCGACTTCAGCCAGGTCACGATCTTGCAGTCCGGGAGTTCGAGCCCCGCGTCGGGCTCTGGGCTGATGGCTCAGAGCCTGGAGCCTGTTTCCGATTCTGTGTCTCCCTCTCTCTCTGCCCCTCCCCCGTTCATGCTCTGTCTCTCTCTGTCCCAAAAATAAATAAACGTTGAAAAAAAAAAATTTAAAATTCTCCCCAAAGAAATATCCAGATCGAGATGATTTCACTGGAGAATTATGCCAAATATTTAAAGAGTTAACAATTCTGTACAATATCTTCTGAAAAAATGGAATAGGAAGGAACACCATCTGATTCATTTATGAAGCTAATACCCTGACACCAAAACCAAGCAAAAACAGAGAAATATAGACCAATATATCTCAAGAATATAGAAGCAAACATCCTTAGAATATTAAAAAATAGAATTCAGTAACATATACAAGAAATTATATATCATGACCAAGTGAGATTAGTATAGGGAAAGCCTGTTTTAATAATTGGAAACCAATGCAATTCACCATATGAATAGGCTAAAGAAGAAACATCACATGATTACGTCAAACAATGCAGAAAAAAATTGTGACAGAACTCAACACCTTGAATAGATTCAACATCTTGAATAGATTTTTTAAAAACTCTCAGAAAAGATAGGAATAGAGAGGAAGTTTCTCAATTTGATAAAAAAGCACCTAACGACTTCATAAAGAACAAGTAACATTATGTGAAGGGCTGAACACTTCCCCCTAAAATCTGGAACGAGGCAAAGATGTCTGCTTTCACATCTCTTCTCTAACATTGTGCTGGAAGCTCCAGCCAGAGAAAAAAAGTCAGAAAAGGAAATAAAAGGTATAAAGAACAGAAAGGGAAAAGTGAAACCCCCTGTTTGTGAATAACATGATTGTCTACAGAGGGAATCCCAGGGAACCAACAACAAAAAAAAACTCATAGGCAAATGTAGCAGGGTTACAGGATACAAAATAAACATACAAAAATTAGTTGCACTGTTACATACTAAGAATGAACATGTAGATATCAAAAATATAGTGTCATTTATGACTGCCACAAAAAATGAAATATGGGACTTGTATGCTGAAAAGTACTAAATGCTGATGAAAGAAATCAAGGAAGATCTAAAAACGGGGAGACATTTTGAACTTTATGGCACCAGAGTTCATGGAACTTTGATCAATGATAAAAAGTCATCAGACCTTCATTTCCTGAAAGAATCAATCCCTCAAACAAAACAAAACCCTACTTCTCTTTGAAAGTCTTTTCTCGTAGAGAAGTTTAACAGCTCTGCCTATTTTTAGTAAAGTCGCAATAATGAGCATTTATTGCAGGCATGTTGGGCTGGGCTCTGTGCCTGCATCGTCTCATTTAATTCTCACAACAACACTGAAGGAGCTCCTATTTTTATCTGTGTTTCACATGTGAGTACCCTAACGTACAAAGAAAAATTAATTTGTTCTGGGTCATACAGCTGGTGTGATGTAGAACCAGGACTCAAACCCATGTTTATCGGATTTGGTATTTCAGGCTTTTAACCATTATGTGGTACTGCCTGGAAGACTGGCAAATTCCACACTCTGAAAGATAAAGCTGTCTCAGAACATCTAAATTCCACATCAACCAAGACAGTGACATCCAACCAAGATAGTGCCGAGATGTGCAGTCATTAGGCTTTGTCAAACGAAATATCAATAACGGAAATTATTGATGGATAATATCAATAACGGTTATGTCCGTGTCATCTTTGGACACCTTGTCTAGAGGTCTGCATTTTCTTTTTTCAGTCAGGAGAGCAGAACTACCTTACAGCGTTATCCACCGAGTGAGAAGTAAAATGACCCCCGATACAGCTCCCAAGTACATCCCACTGCAGCCCTGAGCCCTGGACTGTGGCACATATTTTCATAAAAGTACTCTTACTTGGACCTAGCCCTTCTCCTGGAATCTCTGTTCAGTATCTTTGTAACAGCTGCTGTCAGCCTGGCCTCACTCTCCTTATAAGAACAGCTGCCAGGGATGACCCCTTCCAGCCTCGGGGGGGGGGGGGGGGGGGGCGGGTAGGGAAGGGCCGGAGGAAGAGTGACTTCTCAGCAAGATTGTTTCTCCAAAGATGCCTTATCCTTAACAGCTGCCAAGGACTTGACATTTTTGAAGCCTAGATCAGGTCCCTATAATAATCACATCTTCCCTTGATCCTCATTCAGTAACAGAAGATATAGAAGCTTGAGCATTATCAGAATAAGAGCTGACATAGACACCTGTGCCTTCAGGTCATGGGGTTATGATAGTCACAAAGAACAAAGAGCCTTTCTAAGATTCCAAAGGAGGGTAGAGGCTCAGCCATCTGTAACAGCTGAAAAGGATATTTGGAAAAACCAAATCACTGAGTAATAACAGATTTATTTTCTCGTATGAGCAGATACCTATAAGCTAAGTGGTAACATCATGGGATTTAAATTCTGTGCCATTCAGACTTGGAAAGTAGTTTTATTAACATTAAATGATAAAATTCACTGGGTCACTGGGAAGGCAATTTAATACAGTCGGGACTTCATAGAATTTTTTTCTAGGAAAAATTTGTAGTTTTCCAAACACATGATTTATTTCACACAAAAATTCCTCTTATTCCATAAAGATTTTTCAGTTAATAGCAATCTTCTTTGCATCTCAAATTCCCACAATGATGTGAGACAAACTGTGTAAGAAATAATGCAGTGCTTGCTTCAGCAGCATATAAAAAAGAAATAATCCAAAGCAATCCTTTCAGACAAGCAGCATATTTTCAGTGTCATTCTGTCTCTGAAAATATTGTTGAAAGCGTAAGGAATATTACAGTAAAGATGGTACATAATTAGTCAGGATTTCCTGTGAAATGGTCTTTTTAAGGCTCTATTACTACCAGCAGTTGGTGCGGTTGGAGATCAGGGTCAACATATCAGCTTTTACAAGTTCATAAATGTTATTAGTCCTCCTTATTAGTCATAGGAGACTGATAAGCAAGACCATTCTTTATTAACTTACAGTGAAAAGTCCAACTGCTAAGAGGACCGAAGTATTCATGTCATTTGCTATAGCTATGCTCCCTTCCAAAGAGGGGATCCAGTTTTATAAACTGAATAAAGATCAGAAGTCTTCTTCCTGTCTATAACATTAAAATCAAGGAGTTGAGTACAAGTCAATGAGCTCAAACTCTGGTAACCTCATGTATTCTCCTGTACTTGAGACCCAGTGCCTTGTCAATCAGAATATCCTTGGTAACCTATCCAGGAGTTAAAGAAGCCCTTACCACTGGTACTACTTTTCCCAGATTCCAGGAAAACAGATAAAGCAGTCCCCTGGGACAACTTCCAAGGGGTGGCTTCTTTTACATTAGCTACCTTTAGGATGGTTGCTTTCTGGAGGTATAGAGTAAATTACAGGGCAATATGCTAGGAACCATGGCTGATATATATTAGGCATGAATATTACTTTCAAGGAGATTGTAATCTATGGGAATATGGAATATGGGAGGTAAGATATACTATATAGATATTGGCTCAAAATGTCACTCACATTTCCTAGCTCCCCATATGGTAATAATAGGACTAAAATAACTATCCCCAAATTATTTCTCTGGCCCTGTCCCCTTTCATTCTGCCTAAGCTTTGGCTCCAATTCATTCTGAAAAGCTTTTGGCATGTTTCCCATGTGTTCTATGCATTTCTCTTGGCTACTACAGAACACCCACTATTTTCCTTCTCTCCTGTCCATGCCTGCTAAGGTGTAAGGTGGTATCTGCCATTAACATCCAAAAAGCCATTTGGTCGCCGATGTGCAGGAAAGACACTGCTCCCATTGCTGTCCACCGGTGTCAATGCAGAGGCTGCCAGTGCTGTGCCCAACGTGTGGGGTCTTCACTCAACCACTTCTGTGGTGCCACTGATCATTTCCTTAGACCTCCCACTCTACGACTTGTGCCTGCGCCTATGGGAGCTGTGCCAGAGGCGGGGGCGTTGGTATCATTGCAAGTTTAAGGACGTCTGCATCACACAGGCCTGAGTTGGAATGCCAGCTCTGTCGTTACCTACTTGCAAGGTCCTTAAGCATTTTACTTCACTTCTGTGAGTCTCTGTATCTTGCCTAATCTGTCAAATAGGGGTTAGGTTGCTCTGAGGATTTAATGGAATAATGTAAGCAAAGTGCCCAGCACTGTGCCTGCCATGTGATGGGTATCAGTAGCAGCTATCATTGTATCTTTGTTTAGTGTATCCTAATTCCCCCGTCTGCTAGGCACTGGGCTGTGTTGCCAGGTCTAAAAGATGAAGAAGCCACTGTATCTGGGAGTTTATTGTCCAGTAATGGGAATCAGCATGTAAATCAATGTGGTAAAGTAGTATAATTGCTCTTTTAGAATTCTGTGTTTCTGATATTCTTACCATCATCCAAGATAAAATATGATGTCCCAGAAGAAGTACTGGTGACATGCTGTGAGAGTTCAGAGGAGGGCACATCTCCTTCTGGGTTCAGTGGTTAATGAGAGATTCACTGACACTTGTCAGCATAATGTGTTTGCTGAGTTTGTCTCTAGATTTCTTGTTTCATCACCCCACCGTTTGTGTGAATATGGAATAGCAGACCAAACCTGAAATGAATTGAATGATGGAGAATGCAGGAAGATGTTTGGACTTGGTTGATAAATTGACCAATACCTCATTTTCAAAATATCAGAGAACCTGCTTGCAAAAAGTTTCTTTGCTTTTGATGGTATTTGCATCATCCACTAGATAGAAAAGACATAAATGACTTGGAGTAGGAAAATGGATGCTGGGTCTCAAATTGTGCTCCTGAATCCCACCACCATCTGGGATCAGCCATTCATAAAAGATTAAATGCGAGGCAGGCACATATCTGAATACATGTGTGTCAGTCTCTCCCATCTGTTTTAATTTTGCTTAAAATAATAACAGCTTTCTTTACCCACTTACTTGACTCTGCTAATTCTTTTAATGTTCATTAGGTAGAAGTAGTCTGTGGTGGTTAGCTAGTGTTTCAGAATCCTACCAAGATGAGCTTTAATTGAATCATTAGAAATTTTCTGTAAAGCTGTATATTTTATTGACTGGGCTAGAATCACTAAAATGTTCATCAATGCTTAGAGTGGGAAATTTATACTGTAACTTAACGTAAATATGGTATACAAAGGGACATTACATTGGTTTGCACAGCCTTGAGGTAAGCAAAATGCCTTTCTGAAACAGAATACCTTTTCCATTGCACAATTTTTAATTATTAAAAAATTAATAATTTTTGTATTCAAATCTATTATGTTCTTTGTTCTCTTTTTCTGCAATTTTTAATCATATTACCATATGATTACCATGTCCCTCAGCTTCCACATCCCTCTCCAAACTACCTACCCCCTAAATAAAACCTCTCTTGCCCTAGGCAAATAAATTTCACCTTGCACTGAGGCAGAAAGTAAATTAACACGGTAATATAAGTCAGGGTAACCTGGGAATATCATCTAGATGAAAATTATCGTTGATTAAAAGAGGTAACTTTTAAATTTAAGAATTGCTCTCAGAAGTCACCATGGAAACATGAGGCTAGTATTATTGTTTTTCCTGGTAATACACAAAGAACTGTATATGCTTAGCAAGTGGAATTGAGCAAATATAATACCCACGACCCTGAATATTTTACAGGGTTGACTACTTGTCACCATTTCAATATGTCTGTCACTTAATGCAATCAAGTGTTTTGCAGTGCAGAACTTCAGCTGAATTAGCTCTCAGTTGAGTACTTTTGTTGATAGATATGTGGATAATGGACAGGGGGCTTGAATGCATTTTACATAGTATGAGATCCAGGACACCTGCTGCCTTTTTGTCTTAGATACCCACTTAGAGTGGCGATTAGGCCTCATACTTACGAATACTCTCTTATAATAAAAGTCTTTGTTGATATCATTCACATTTTATCAATGAATTAATATTACCCCAGGAAGTGAAAAATTAAGCAACTGACATCAAATCTAGGCTTCTGACCTTCATTAAAATTAGTCATGATTTCTTCTCATCTTCTATGGTATCCTTTCTCTGTTTACAAGGCTTTAATTTGCACAACACAGCACAATAACAATTCAATGCTGAAAAATGCTATAAAGATTCACAGGCTAAATGTAGAGAGAACACCCTCTGAATCCCCCAATTCAACTCTAGTGCTTTTTTTCCGATAACTTTGAGCCCAGACCGATTTAAATATTTGGTGACTTTGGGGACCTGCAATGTCAGGGGTGGGATGAAGGAGTAGATAATTACTAGTATGTGCAGTAACTGCAGTCCCAAGAGATTTTTCCAGATAGTACTTAGAGAGAAAGAATTCTTTACTGTTGGAATGAAAAAGCAGGCTGTTACCTACAGTGGCACCATCTGGTGGTTTCACTGTTAATGTCACTGCATATTTATTAAGAACATATAATGTGCCAGGTGTCCACTCTATAAAGTGGACCCAGCTTCATCTTGATGGATTCGGCATATATTGCCAACTGGCAAAGATGCTGAAAATAAATGAATGGACTGCTCTGTTGGAAATATGTGGTTCCTATAAGATTCTTTTTCTGATCCCAATTCCCAGACATGTTTCATTTCATTTAGAGAAATCACAAAAAAATTTTGACAGGAGCAAAAAGAACTGTTATGTGGTCGGACCAATGTGGACAAGTTACAGAAGATTATAAAATGCTTGAGAATAAGGATTTAATCTTGTTTCAATATTATCTACTGTTTTCTTTTGCTCAAGGTAGAACAAAAAAAAATAGTTTTTAGACTGAAAGTGTCCATCCAAAATGTGATAATTCTAAACAAAATATTGGCGTATTAAGTGTAACAATATGCTAAAAAAGATAATATATCACAAATGAATGGGAGTATTCTAGAAATACAAAATAGTTTAACACTAGAAAATTAACGAGGGTAATTTACCACATTAACAGAAAAAACAGAAAAACATCAGATAAACATCTCCATCGATATAGTAAAAGTATGTGGTAAAACTCAATGCTCATTTGTAAAAACAAAAAAAATCCGAGCAACATAGGAATAGACAGCAACTCCATTAATCTGATAAAGATTATCTGCAAAATATCTATGGCAAACATGATACTTAATAGTGAAATATTGACAGCTTTTTTCCTTACAGTAAGAACAAGACAAATATACCTGCTATCTCCCCTTTTGTACAACATTGGACAGGGAGTTCTAGTTGGTAAAATAAGGGGAAAAAAGGAAATAAAAGTGTAGTAGACAAATGGCCCTCCAAAGATGTTCACACCCTAATTCCTGGAACCTGTGAATATGTTTCCTTAGATGGCAAATGACACTTTGCAGGTGCTAATAAGCTACAGACAATAAGATCAGTGGCGGGTTAATTGAATATGCATATAGGGAGAAATGAATTTTTTTCTACCTCATACCATATACAAAGTTCAATTCAAGATGGATTGGTAAGAGTACAAGGTCAACATACAAAAGGCAATTATATTTCTATATATCACTAACAAAAACAAATAAGAAATAAAAATTTTTAAACATACCATTTATAAAAGATAGATTTATTTCTATTAGCATCTAAAATATTAGGGGCGCCTGGGTGGCGCAGTCGGTTAAGCGTCCGACTTCAGCCAGGTCACGATCTCGCGGTCCGTGAGTTTGAGCCCCGCGTCGGGCTCTGGGCTGATGGCTCAGAGCCTGGAGCCTGTTAACGATTCTGTGTCTCCCTCTCTCTCTGCCCCTCCCCCGTTCATGCTCTGTCTCTCTCTGTCCCAAAAATAAATAAACGTTGAAAAATAAAATAAAATAAAATAAAATAAAATAAAATAAAATAAAATAAAATAAAATAAAATAAAATAAAATATTATATAAAATGTTCTTTCCATAAAAACTACAAGAGTATTGAGAAAAATTAGAGATGACCTAGTAAACGCCCTTATTTTTACCATATACAAGGATAATATGTTAAAAATCAGTTTTTTTCTATATCTCATTAACCACAACTAGGAAATGAAATTTTAAAGAGATACCACTTAAAAAATTATAATTTTCAATAACATAAAAAAATATTAGGTGCCCTTACCTTAAAGCTACAATGTATTATGGAGAACAATTAACTCTGATTCCATACACAGAAAAACATATTATTTCCACTAGTTAAAAAGACTCAATACTGTAAAAATAATAACTCTCTCCAACTCATCCAAATCCCTGTGGGGCTTTGTATATGTGTGTAAACTAGAAAGCTGATTTACAGTTTTATATGGAAATACAAAGGGCAAAGAGTATACAAGGCAATCTTGAAAAAGAACAACTTGGGGTCTTACACTTCCATATATCAAAATCTTAGTAACGAAAACAGTATGATATTAGAGCAAAGGCAGATGAACTAGCCAATGTAACAGAATGGGGAGTTGGAAAAAATATCCACACATGTATGGTATCCTGGCTCATGATAAAGGTGGCAGAGCAGTTCAGTGGGGGGAGGGAGAGTCTTTTCACTAACAGTTAATTGAATGTGCACATGGTAAAAATAAACCTTTTCTTTATATACAAGATTTAATTCAAGATGGATTAAATCTATACATGTAGATGTATACATGAAAGTTACAACAATAAAGCTTTTAGAAAAAGCATTGGAGAACATCTTCATGACTTAGAGGAAAAGATTTCTTAAATAAGATATAAAAATAATAAACCAAAAAGAAAAAAATTGGATATAATGGAATATATTCACTTTAAAAGTTTTCTTCATTAAAAGACACCATTAAGAGAATGTATGGGGATGAGGTACACCTGAGTGGCTCTGTCGATTGAGTGGCTGACACTTGATTTCAGCTCAGGTCATGATCACAGGGTTGTGGGATTGAGCCCTGCTTTGGGCTCTGTGCTGAGTGTGGAGCCTGCTTGGGATTCTCTATTTCCCTCTGCCCCTCTCCCCTGCTCATTCTCTCTCTTTTTCTAAAATAAAAAATAAAATAAATTAAATTAAATGTTTAAAAAAGAGTGTAAAGGCAAGCTTCAGCGTGCAATATATTCGTATGAAAAAACAGAATATATAAATAACTCCTAAAGAATATATAAAGAAACTTTAAAAACCAATATGAAAAAGATAAGCAATCAATAGAAAAATGGATAAAAAATCTGAACAGGCACTTCATAAAAAAGGATCTCCAATAAACATGAAAAGTAGTTCAACCCTATTAGCCATCAAGGAAATGCAGATTAGAACCACAATGTATGTATTCATGTTCTGTTGCTGCTATAACAAATTACCACAAATTTGATGGCTTAAAGCAATGCAAATTTATTATTTTACAGTTCTATAGGTTAGAAGTCTAACAAAGGTCTCATTGCCCTGAAATGAAGATGTTGATAGCATTCATTACTTTCTGGACGCTCTAGGAAAGAATCTATTTCCCTTTCTTTTTAGCTTCTATGCACCACCCTCATTCTTTGGTTTTCTCCTCTTCTCTGTTTTCAAAACCAGCAATATTGCGTCTCTCTGACACTTCTTCCATTGTGTATATCTGGGACCGCCACTGGGAAAGATTCTCCACTTTTATGACTTGTGTGATTAGATTACTTCTACCTAAATAATCCACGGTAATTCCCCCATCTTTTTTTTTTTTTTATGTTTATTTATTTTTGACAGAGAGTGCAAGCAGGGGAGGGGCAGAGAGAGAGGGAGACACAGAATCTGAAGCAGGCTCCAGGCTACAAGCTGTCAGCATAGAGCCAGATGCAGGGCTTGAACTCATGGATTATGAGATCATGCTCTGAGCTGAAGTCAGACGCTCAATCCACTGAGCCACTCAGGCGCCCCCCCCCCTTTTTTTTAATTCCCCCATCTTAAGGTCACATCAGTAAATTCTCTTTTGCCATATAAGGTAACATATTCACAGGTTCTAGGAATGAAAACATAGACGTTTTAGGGAGCTATTCTACCACATTATGCCTCAACTTCACAGCCACCAAAATTGCCAGTGAAAAAGAAAATACCAAGTATTGGTAAGGATGTGGAACAAGTATAACTCCCCTACACTGCTGCTGAAAGTAGAACCACTTTGTCATTGTTGCCTTCGTCATTGTCTTCTTCCTCTTCTTCTTCTCCTCCTGCTTCTTCTTCTTCTTCTTATTATTATTATTACTATTACTATTATTTTGGCCTTCATTTTGAAAGATTTTTCACTGGTTATACGATATTGTATTGACAACTTTTTTACTTCAGTACTTTAATGTCATTCCATGGTCTTCTGATTTATATAATTTCTAATGAGAAATCTGCTGTAATTCTTTGTTTCTCTGAATAAGAAAACTGAAAAAAGAAAAAATATTTCAGTTTTTTCTCTGGCTATCTTAAAGATTTTCTCTTTTTCTATGGGCTTCAGCTGTTTGGCTAACATGTATGTAGGTGTATTTCCTCCCCTTTGGCATTTATCCTGCTTGAAGTTCCCTGGATTTCTTGGACGTGTGATTTGATATCTTTTTAATTTTGGAAAATTCAGATTTTTGCTAGCTCTTTCTTCATCTTCTGGGACTCCAAATACATATATATGATACTGTTTGATATAGTCCTGTAGCTCTTGATACTTTATTATTTTTTCTTTCACTACTTCTTTTATCCTCTGTGTTTCCATTTGGATCACTTCTGTTGACCTATTTTTAAGTCCACTGGTTTTTCCTTCCATGGTTTTTAGTCTGAGGGTGAATCCTTCAAAGGAATTCTTCATCTCTGATATGATTTTTCCCTCATATTTCCATTTAACTCTTTGTATAGTTTTTATCTCTCTGCTGCTTTCCCCATTTGTTCATGCTTATTTTTGTACTTTCTTTACTGAATCATTTCACATGTTATTCTTAGGTATTTTATAGTTTATGACTCTAGTTCCACTATCTGGATCATTCATCTTAGAATCCTATACTATATTGCTTTATCTCTTAAAAGTAGGTTGTGGGTTTTTTTCTTGCTTTTTTTATGTCTCTCATAATTTTGGAATGAATAATTGGAGTTATGTGTGGAAAAACAGTGAAGACTGAAGTAAATAATATTTATAACTGGAAATGAGTAGCCCATACAACTACACATACGAACACATAGTTTACACTACACATACGAACATGGGTTAATCTCACATACATAATGTTGATCAGAAGAACCAGATACAAAAGAATACATTCTTTATGATACCACTTCAAAAGAGCTCAAAAGTGAGCAAAATTAACCTCTGGTGTTAGAAGTCGGAATAGTGGTTACTCTTGGAAGGGGTTAATGTTTAGGGGGCATGAGAAGGACTTTTTAATTCCTAGTAATGTTGTATTTCGTCTTTTTTTTTTATTTTAACTTTTTTTTTGAGACAGAGAGAGTAGGGGGAGGGGCAGAGAGAGAGGGAGACACAGAATCCAAAACAGGCTGTAGGCTCTTAGCTGCCAGCACAGAACCCGATGTGAGGCTCGAACTCACAGACTGTGAGATCATGACCTGAGCTGAAATCAGACGCTTAACTGAGCCACCCAGGTGCCCCTAATGTTGTATTTCTTGTCTTGTGTGCTGGTCACATAAAATTCTTTCGGCTAGGTGATTCCTCTGAGTCAAGGTATTATGTTTCTGTTAAACTGAAAATTACTTTCCTAGAAGGAAACACGTCTGCTGGCATCTCAGCTCAGAAAGAGCAAAAACTTGAAAGAATGAGATATAGGACTGTTAAATTCTTTGTGAGAGAGACTTGAGCTGCCTAGGGCCATCATAAGACTATTGAGTGAATGAAGGATTCTTGGTCCAAATAACTTTCTGTTTTCCCAGGTCTACCCCAGGCTGCTGCCTCCTGGGACTGTATCTTTTCCATATTCTGTGGCCTCAAAACATCTATCACTATAGCATCCATACAGAAGGTATTCTGTATGTGTGGCTTTAACCATAGAGTTACTAGAAGTATTATTTTAAAAGAGCCTTGAAAATATCTATATGGTCCTGTACTCATCAGGAAACTGTCATGAGTCAAAGAGAAATTCCCCAGTGCTTAACATTGAGGAACTGGAAATAGCTAGTGGACGAGAGATCACTTACCTGCTTCCAGGATCACTATAGGCATAATTTATTTCTCACTTATTGACTTCTATCAAGACAGTCTTATTACCTGAGTGGTAGGTACAAGGATTTTCTTCATTTTGTACTTATGTAAGACTTTCATTATCTTTTTTGCCTAACTATCTAGACTTTAATTTTAAAGGATGTATTTCAGGTACCTGAGTCACTCAGTTGTTAGGCATCTGACTTTAGCTCAGGTCATAATCTCACAGTTCATGAGTTCGAGTCCCACATTGGGTGAGCTTGAGCCCCACTTTGGGTGAGCTTGAGCCTTCACTTTGGGTGAGTATGAGCCCCACTTTGGGTAAAACACGAGCCCCACGTTGGGTGAGCCCGGCTTCTCTCTCTCTCTCCCTCTGCCCTTCCTAGGATTCTCTCTCTCTCTTCCCCTCACTCACTTGCTCTCTCTCTCTTGCAAAGAAAGGATATGTTTCTTTTCAATGATAATAGCTATTAATGTTTGATGTTGATGACTTTTTTTTTTGAGGTAGAGTTGTCAGCACTTGCTTTGATATACCTAAGTTCATCATTTGAGTTTTCTTTTTTTTTAATTTAAAAAAAAATTTTTTTTTCAACGTTTATTTATTTTTGGGACAGAGAGAGACAGAGCATGAACGGGGGAGGGGCAGAGAGAGAGGGAGACACAGAATCGGAAACAGGCTCCAGGCTCTGAGCCATCAGCCCAGAGCCTGACGCGGGGCTCAAACTCCCGGCCCGCGAGATCGTGACCTGGCTGAAGTCGGATGCTTAACCGACTGCGCCACCCAGGCGCCCCTTTTTAAATTTTTTTTAACGTTTATTTATTTTTGAGACAGAGGGAGACAGAGCACGAGTGGGGAGGGGCAGAGAGAGAGGGAGACACAGAATCCGAAACAGGCTCCAGGCTCTGAGCTGTCAGCACAGAGCCTGATGCGGGGCTCGAACCCACGAACCGTGAGATCGTGACCTGAGCCGAAGTCAGATGCTTAATCGACTGAGCCACCCAGGCGCCCCCATCATTTGAGTTTTCTTAGCATCACAGCAGGACAAACACTTTGTCTTAATTCTTTGTTGACCATGAAATTGAGGTAAACCTGTGTTACTTCATGTATTGTAGGAATTTTTTTGTGTTTCACTTAGGCCAACATCAGGTACCTTATATTACCAGCTTGTCAAGGGATTTCACTAAATATATAGATTGCATGTAACTTTAGACATTGAGCTTTAACATAATTCATTTCAAATTCGTTTCAAGGTTTGAGCCTTATCTTTTCAATATGTCCCACAACTGGCCTGGTTGTGACCTGATATATCCATTCTCCACCTTTTTTTCTTTCCCTCTAACTATACATTGCTGGAATATAAAGATATGTAAATAGTGAAAGATAGAATTTGAGAAGTCCTTGCTAAATTATTTCTTGAGTAACATGTTACCCATTAGCAATATGTTATACAGACAGCTATGTAAGTAGGTAATACTGGGTGAGATTTTGATCTGATTAGCATCTATGACTGGTTATTCACCCCTTTTCAGCATAAGTACTCATGTCAACCTTTAAAGTATAACACTATCAGTAGAACTAGATCATAATTAGGGAATGGAATAGAAAGCTGAGAGGAGTATAATTAACAAACCTATTACAGGTTTTCCGATTATAAAAATAATATGTGCTTCATCGTAGAAATTTTGGAAACATCATAGATATATAAAAAGAAAATCGAGGGGCACCTGGGTGGTTCAGTTGGTTGAGCAGCTGACTTTTATTTTTAATGTTTATTTATTTTTGAGAGACAGAGACAGAGCGTGATCAGGAGAGGGGCAGAGGGAGAGGGAGACACAGAATCTGAAGCAGGCTACAGGCTCTGGGCTGTCAGCACAGAGCCTGATGCGGGGCTCAAACTCATGAACCACGAGATCATGACCTGAGTTGAAGTTGGACGCTTACCCCACTGAACCACCCCGGCACCCCTGAGCGGCTGACTCTTGATTTCACCTCAGATCATGATCCCAGGGCCATGGGATCCAGCCCCACATTGGGCTCTGCACTGAGCGTGGAACTTGCTTGGGATTCTCTCTCCCTCTGCCCCACTCCCCTGCTCACACACTCTCTCTAAAATAAAATTTTTTTAAAAAGGAAAGAAAATTGAAATCTTGTATAATTCCACCATCCAGATATAATAATTGTTTAAATTTTGGTCTGTTTTCTTCCAGTCTTTCTTCCCACATGTATGCAAATGTATGTGGATGTGTGTTTGTATGTCAGACTAAGTTTTAACTATTCTTAAGGTCTTCAACCATAACAATGAAACTGGAAATCACAAAGAAGGAATTAATTTAGGTTCTTACTCAGGAGTGAGACAATCAGGCATCAATTTAATTTAAACTTCACAAGGAATATTTTATTTGGAACTTGGCTAAAAGAGACAAATTGGGGCCGTCTGGTTTTAATCCCCCTTTACCAGCTGAGCCGAGTAGCTCACCTTCTCCCCAATCTCTACTTCCTGTGCTTTTTGGCAGAGTTGTACACACCCTGGCATGATTACTAAAACAAATTAATGCTTCTTAAGTCTGCTTGTAATTAATAACTCCCAACAGAACATGAGTCTTCTGTAGACTTGGAATCTTGCCTAATTTTCTCTAAGATAAGTAATTAGATGCTGAGGACTGATAAGGCTCTTTTCCTCTGAGCATCTGCCAAATAGCCTGCATCTGTAATGTGGGTAAGATGATTAAAATCTGAAAATGGCTGGAGGTTTGCTCATGTGTCACAACACTGACAGAACACTACAGATATTTATTTGTACCCCATCCCCCAAGCGCCACACTTCTCCAAACAAGAGAAGATTTTAAATGGATCAAAAAGGCTATACCTAATTAGGATGGCTTGGTTAACATCTATTTTCTATTTTATTCTTCATTCACTCCATAAATTTTCTATGCAGTCAAATTAAATGTGAAGGATGGGTTTCTCACTAGCTATGAACACTATCAAGTTGATGATTATATTTTTTCTGAAATTTGGTCTTTGTACCATGGATTCACATTTACTAAACTCCTTTTTAAGAATATACTGGGGTGCTGCCATCCTAGGGCTTCTGTTAGGCAATTTGTCTTCCTATCATTAAGCTCCAGGAGCTCTATACTACCTGGGTGGTAACCCTTTCCAAAGGTTCAGGGTGGTAACCCTTTCCAAAGGTTCAAAGGGAATACTTTTCTTTTATCTACTTTTATTTCATTTTATTATTTTTTTAATTTTCTTTTTAATTTTTTTAAATTTACATCCAAATTAGTTAGCATATAGTGCAACAATGATTTCAGGAGTAGATTCCTTAATGCCCCTTACCCATTTAGCCCACCCCCCCTCCCACAACCCCTCCCGTAACCCTCAGTTTGTTCTCCATATTTATGAGTCTCTTCTGTTTTGTCACCCTCCTTGTTTTTATATTATTTTTATTTCCCTTCCCTTATGTTCATCTGTTTTGTCTCTTAAAGTCCTCATATGAGCAAAGTCGTATGATTTTTGACTTTCTCTGACTAATTTCACTTAGTATAATACCCTCCAGTTCCATCCACATAGTTGCAAATGGCAAGATTTCATTCTTTTTGATTGCTGAGTAATACCCCATTATATATATATACCACATCTTCTTTATCCATTCATCCACCGATGGACATTTGGGCTCTTTCCATACTTTGGCTATTGTTGATAGTGCTGCTGTAAACATGGGGGTGCATATGTCCCTTTGAAACAGCACACCTGTATCCCTTGGATAAATGCCTAGTAGTGCAATTGCTGGGTCATAGGGTAGTTCGATTTTTAGTTTTTTGAGGAACCTCCATACTGTGTTCCAGAGTGGCTGCACCAGCTTGCATTCCCGTATTTCATTTTCTTAAAGCAGGATTCCTCAACCTCAGCACTATTACCATTTTGAACAAGATAATTTTTTGTTGTGGGGGGCTGTCCTGTGCATTGTAGGGTGTTTAGTAGCATCCTTGGGCCTCTACTCATTAGGTGCCAATAGCAACCAACATCCCCTCTAAGTTTTGACAATCAAATATATCTCCAATCCTTTCCAAATGTCCCCTGGAGGTTACAGTCATCCTTGTCAAGAACCTCTGGCCTACAGAATAGTATTCACATCTCAGTGGTGACAGTAAGATAAAGTAGATAATTATTTATTGGTGAGATTTAGCTGGGAGTCCAAGCTCGTACTGTTAATTCTTCTCTTCAACAAAGTTACTAGTAAATAATTCAGAAGACACATATGGGGCATAATAATTTGACCAGATAATCTGATTTAACCAAACTGGTACCTCCTAGTAGCTTGATTTGGTAGAAGCACATGGTTTTGAAAAGGTTGAGTCCTACTGTTTATGAGTTATCAATACTTCAAAGATAAGAAAGGGAGGCATTTGAATAAGTTCACACATGGAGGGGCTCCTCCCCAGGCTCAGCTCTGCCTCTGAGAGTGCTGTGTTCTCACAGAGCCCAAACACAGCTAGGAATAACCAAAGCTTATTTGTACGACTTTCAGTAGGCAAGAAATTTCAAAAACTAACCTGGTGGCTTACCAGCAGAAAAAGGCTCAAATTTAATTAGCCTAAAGTTCTGGGGAGAAAGGTTTTAATTGCAATAAATAATATTGTGAATTTGGAATGAGGGAGAAGTATAATGCTTTATTATTGGTGGTCAAGGAGTGTCCTGGCCAAGATACAGAGAGAGGCTTCTGGATTAGATTAGGAGGAAGAGTAGTTTATGTTATAATAGAAAAAGCACCCCAAGAATCTCCTTTCTTTCTTTGATTAAAATCACTGTTAAGGTGAAATATTAAGGTGAGAATTCAGAAAAGCATCTGGTTATCCTAAGGTGTATATAAAGCATGGAAATTTAAGGCATATTTGAAAAAAAATTAAAAAGTTGAATAAACAATGAGAACGTTCCCTTAATAGCATAGAACTTAAATATTAGCATGTGGTTGTGTGGCTATTAAAGGGGGGTAAAACAAGGGTTTCTTGTAATCATGCACATATTTAGAAGTCCTCAGTTACCCTCCATAGTGGTATCCTGTGAACTTGTGAAGGTTATGGAAAAATCCTTTGCACATAAATTTTTAGAAGATGAAAAGTCTTTAATGATTGGATACACGAGAATAGGTGTGTTTAGAAAAGTACAATATACAGAATAAATTATTTCATAATTTGCAGTAAATCCATATAAAATATTTATTCATACAGCGACAAGTAAGATTTAAGATTTGAGTTTTTAAAGGAATAGCAAAAAGCATTTTAACAAAGAAATTGTGTGTGTGTGTGTGTGTGTGTGTGTGTGTGTGTGTTTTCTCTTAGAATTGGGTATTTTTTAGTTCCAGAGGGCATTTGTTATAAGCATTCAAAAAATTCACTGAAGTCATGCTCAGATTTTTACCTCTTATCCTCTTACCCCCATCCTCAGGGACCCTTTTGGAAAAGGTTGTAAATCCTTCTCTGCTAAATTCCTATAAAACATGCTGAGTATCTCTGTCATTACTAGAAACACTGTGGCCCTAGTCCTATAAGAAGAGAAATTTTTTCTTCATTAATTTGTAGTGGTGATTATAAGTAAAATGAACAAACCATTTAATTACTCAAGTCACCACTCAGAGTTCAATGTGTATGTTTTCTAAAGATAAATTTTAAAATCCAAGTAGATAAATGCTATATTATTTTGTGTCCACTCACATTTGTAAAGGATTGCATTTTGGTTATCATCTTAAAATAGCAATTCTAGGGGCGCCTGGGTGGCGCAGTCGGTTAAGCGTCCGACTTCAGCCAGGTCACGATCTCGCGGTCCGTGAGTTCGAGCCCCGCATCAGGCTCTGGGCTGATGGCTCAGAGCCTGGAGCCTGTTTCCAATTCTGTGTCTCCCTCTCTCTCTGCCCCTCCCCTGTTCATGCTCTGTCTCTCTCTGTCCCAAAAATAAATAAACGTTGAAAAAAAAATTAAAAAAAAAATAGCAATTCTAGATATTTTATTTACCAACTGGAAATAAATATTTAAAGACAATTTTAAGTCTTCTAGAGATAGTTATTCATAGATAGCTATAAGCCCTTTTTAAAATCATAAATAAAGACTATCTTTTTATTCATTTCTTTCTTGCAACTTGAAATTCCTTTTTTTTAACTAGTGGAAAAGATTAGGTTTTGTTTCTTTTAGTTTAAATATGAATCAATTCATATTTCACTTCACTTATTAAGAATGAACACATAAAGATTTGAGAAGTTGTAAGAGTACAAGATTCATTTTAGAAAATGTGCTTGCTACTAGCAAAAGAATCAAAAGATATGTAGACTACTCCAGCTGGGCATGAAAGAACAGCTGGCAATACCCATGGAGCTATTTTTAATAAAGGAGAAACAAGTTTCCTGCTCTCTTTCAGGGTTCAGTCACCAGCTCCTTGGAGAATAACTGCTTTGTTGAGCCTTGAAAATAAAAAATCAGAGATAAGGGTGAATAGAGTTGGAAATGATGAACTAAGATTCAGGCACTGGGGTGCCAAGGTGGCTCAGTGGTTAGGCATCCAACTTCAGGTCAGGTCATGATCTTGTCATCTGTGAGTTCTAACCCTGCGTTGGGCTCTGTGCTAACAGCTCAGAACCTGGAGCCTGCTTCAAATTCTGTGTCTCCTCCGGCTCTCTCTGGCCCTCCCCGCTAGTGTTCTGTCTCTCTGTCTCTCTCTCTCTCTTTCTCTCAAAAATAAATAAACTTAAAAAAAATTTTTTTAAAGAATTTGTTGAAAAAGATCCAGACACTATATCTGCAGGTACTATTCCTCAAGCTACCCCCGAAATGGATTTAAAATACCAAAGGGGCACCTGGGTGGCTCAGTTAGTTAAGTATCCGACTTCACCTCAGGTCATGATCTTGCAGTTCATGAGTTCAAGCCCCATGTCGTGCTCTGTGCTGACAGCTCAGAACCTGGAACCTGCTTCGGATTCTGTGTCTCCCTCTCTCTCTGCCCCTCCCTCACTTGTGCTCTGTCTCTCTCTTTCAAAAATAAACATTAAAAATTTTTTTAAATAATAAATTACCAAAAATATTTTGCCAATTGCAAATCAAAATATTAGTATTATGCTTTTTACAATTTATCATCAAGAAATCCTCATGAATATTCATAAAGATTTAGCCACACAAGTGTCCATAGCTGTTAATATCAATAATAATAAAGCCAAGAAGGGAACAACCTAAAAGTTTAACAATAGGGGAGAAAGTTAAATTATTGAGATATTATTACACTGATTATTGGAATGCAGTATAGCCATTAAAATGACATTGTAGAAGAATATTTAATGTATGTAAAAATATTCACTACATATTAAATAGCACAAAAAGAAAAGTTAAGAAATAATGCATACATCATGATTTATGTGTGCTATGGGCTGTTATATAACTGGGAGGGCACATAGTAAAATGTTCACTGGTTACCTCTATCATTGCCATTATGGATTAGGGACCACATTATTATGTTCTTTCTTTTTTTCTTTAATTTTTTCCTTTTTCTTTTTTTTTTTTTTTTTTTGGCCTGGTTTAAAGATTAGTTTACAGTTCTTTCATTTTCTTTCTTTCTTTTTTTTTAACTCATGGATTAAAGCAAATATATTGAATATCTTCTCTGGGCTAGATACTGCCCTAGAGTCAGGCACCATGGTAGATAATGTGTGTTTGCCTAGGTGTATCTTATTTAAAAATCATACTTTAAAGTCAGTGGATGTCAAATATCCTTTGATTTTTAAAAGAAATATAATTTTACACCATACACAAAAGATGAACTCAAAATGGATGAAAGACCTAAATGTGAGACAGGAAACCATCAAAACCCAAGAGGAGAAAGCAGACAACAACCTCTTTGACTCAACACATCTCCAAGGCAAGGGAATTAAAAGCAACTATTGGGGCCTCATCAAGATAAAACTTCTGCACTGCAAAGGAAACAATCAACAAAACTAAAAGGCAACCGACAGAATGGGAAAAGATATTTGCAAATGACATATCGGATAAAGGGCTAGTATCCAAAATCTGTAAAGAACTCACCAAACTCAACACCTGAAAAACAAATAATCCAGTGACGAAATGGGCAGAAGACACAAATAGACACTTTTCCAAAGAAGACATCCAGATGGCCAACAGACACATGAAAAGATGCTCAACGACACTCCTCGTCAGGGAAATACAAATCACAACCACACTGAGATACCAACTTACGCTGGTCAGAGTGGCTAAAATGAACAACTCAGGAAACAACAGATGTTGGTGAGTATGTGGAGAAATGGGAACCCCCTTGCGCTGTTATTGGAAATGCAAACTATTATAGCCGCTCTGGAAAACAGTGTGGAGGTTCCTCAAAAAATCAAAAATAGAACTACCTAATGACCCAGCAATAGCACTACTAGAAATTTACCTAAGGGATATAGGAATGCTGATGCAAAGGGGCACATGTACCCAAATGTTTATAGCAATGCTTTCAACAATAGTCAAATTATGGAAAGAGCCTAAATGTCCATCAACTGATGAATGGATAAAGAAGATGTGGTTTATGTATACAAAGGAATACTATTCAGCAATGAGAAAGAATGAAATCATGCCATTTACAGCAACGTGGATGGAACTGGAAGGTATTATGCTGAGTGAAATTAAGTCAGTCAGAGAAAGAAAGATATCATATGTTTTCACCCATATGTGGATCTTGAGAAACTTAACAGAAGTCCACAGGGGAAGAAAAGGGGGAAAATAGTTACAAAGAGAGAAGGAGGGAAGCAAACCACAAGAGACTCTTCAATACAGAGAACAAACTGAGGGTGGATGGGGGGTGGGGGAGAGGGGAAAATAGGTGATGGACATTGAGGAGGGCACTTGTTGGGATGAGTACTGGAGCACTGGGTGTTGTATGTAAGCCAATTTGACAATAAACTATATTAAAATAAAAATTTTAAAATATAATTTTAAAAGTCAGTGGGAAGAAAAGTCATCAAAGTTTGTTTTAAAGGAAAATTAAGCTTCTCAGAGTGACCAGCAGTGTTTAGAAGAGTGAGTTTCCGGGGCGCCTGGGTGGCTCAGTCGGTTAAGCGTCCGACTTCAGCTCAGGTCATGATCTCACAGTTCGTGAGTTCAAGCCCCACATTGGGCTCTGTGCTGACAGCTCAGAGCCTGGAGCCTGCTTCACATTCTGTGTCTCCCTCTCTCTCTGCCCCTTCTCTGCTCATGCTCTGTCCTCTCTGTCTCAAAAATAAATAAACATTAAAAAGAAAAAAAAAAAAAAAAAGAAGAGTGACTTTCCAAGCCTGTTGTTAGAGGAGGAAGACAAGGACCTGAAGTTCCAGTTCTGCTTCCTCCTACTGATGATGCTTTTAGACTGCCTTCCAGGGAAAACCGACTCAGGGGTGGGGATCAACACAGTGTTGCAGGTGGGCCGTAGCTCAGAGTGATGGAGGAGGACCTTAAAGTCTCTGTTAGTGGTTCCATCCTGTTAAAAATAAAATGCCTTCAGAGTAGTTTAGATTGCAGTAACCTGACCTCATTATGATAGCAGAAAAAGAACAAACAACTTCTTTACTGAAACTGAGGAAGGATGGGGCGCCTGGGTGGCTCAGTCAGTTAAGCGGCCGACTTCGGCTCAGGTCATGATCTCGCAGTTCCTGAGTTCAAGCCCCGCGTCAGGCTCTGTGCTGACAGGTCAAAGCCTGGAGCCTGTTTCAGATTCTGTGTCTCCCTCTCTCTGACCCTCCCCCGTTCATGCTCTCTCTCTATCTCAAAAATAAAATAAACATTAAAAAAAATTAAAAAAAAAAAAAAAGAAACTGAGGAAGGAAAGTAAAATGAAGACAGAATTATCAGCATTTAGAAAGGAAAAAAAAAGAAGAGCTCCTGTCTCTTCCGCTAAGAGATTAGTGTGCAAGCAACATAAGACAAATTTGTACAGCCCTCTGACAAGGTGGCTCAGCCTTCCTACTGCCTACATGGAAAAGCAGGAAAGAAAAAGAAAAACCCAAGTTATGGTTCAAGCTGTGTGACTATTTATGAAATTATCAGAACCTTTGACAATTCTTTTGGCATTTTAATAAGATTCACCATTAATATTTAATTTTAATAACTTTGAGGTAGTCTTTCTAATCCAGCATTCTCCCTGAGCACAAACTTGGAAACTTTCTTCAAAAGCTGTTTCAGCAAATAAACGCTGAAATTAAGCTATATTTAATTTTTTTTTACTTAGACGTAAAACTTCCTTTTTATACCTCCTTTATGGCATAGCTAGGAATTTGTATAAACTATTTATGGATTGATGGCTTAATTTAATACTTTAGAACCAGGTGAAATCACAGACTGTGCTTTGGTATGTTTGGGCATTTCTCAAGGTCATGTCACTTTTCAGGCATATACTTAAAAATTGATCATAAATAAACTCAAAGCACCCTCCTGAGGAAAACATTCATAATGGGCCTGACTTTAAAACTGGAATATGCAATTGGAAGCTGCAGGAGTTGGTATGCAATTTAGCACTTCCAGTGTTTATTAACCATTCAGGCAATTTCAGAATAACTTGGTAGTTAAGAGAGATTTTGGGGGAAAAAACATCTTTCTACTGTGATAACATACAGAGAAGTCTCCCAAGAGTTTTTATGCAATTATGTTCATTGCCATTTTTATTAGTTGATAAGTAAAATTCCAAGAGATACAGTGAGTGAACAAAAAAGAAAAAATACGCTGTAAGTTGTGATTTGTTTCTTTTAAGATGTTTTCATGGTTTTTATCTTTTGATCACCTATCTCTACTGTTAAACACTGAAATCACATTAATATTACAATTTCTTTTATTTTTGGCACTAGATTTTATAAATGGATCATTGTTATCTAAATTTCAGCAATCTAATTTATGAGCTTGGACCTGAACTTGGAAACTGAAATTGGAACTGAAATTTATGAATTTGTGAACTTCTAACTAGAAGTGAAGTTAGTGCTTTTAGTTTCAAATGTGTTCCTAATTAATCCACACTCTAAGTTCAAGAATTCATGGTATCATGTGTGTCCTCAAGGGGAAAAATACAGGGTCCAAATTTGACAACTGCACTCTTGTACAACAAATGAAGGTAGCTTAGTTTCAAATGTGTCGAGCTAAAAGCATCAGTTCGTACCCATTTTTTAAATGGAGCTCTGAATTTTTTCAGGTCCCTTTCAGCTGCATACTGACATGTTTGATGTTCAACATTTTATCTTATTTTTCAATTTTTTAAATTGAAGTATAGTTAGTGTACAATATTGTATTAGTTTCAAGTATACAACATAGTAATTCAACATTTATATACATTACAAAATGATCGCCATGATAAGTCTATTACCATCTGTCACCATACAAAGTAATTACAATATTAAAACAGGGCTGCATCCAAATTACAGTTTTCCATACTTTTTAGAGAATGCATATAAAGTACCTTTTAAATGTGACTCTTTTGGGGGCTCCTGGGTGGCTCGGTTAAACGTCCAACTTCAACTCAGGTCATGATCTCATGGTTCATGAGTTCGAGCCCCACATCAGGCACTCAGCAGTCAGCGCACAGAGCCCACTTTGGATCCTCTGTCTCCCTCTTTCTGCCCCTCCCCTGCTCTCTCTCTCTCTCTCTCAAAATAAAATAAACATTAAAAATATATAGAAAAAAATAAATGTGACTCTTTTTGAATAAAGCCTTGTTAAAATCAGAGTAAAGTCATCCTGATCAATAGTCAAGAGCAACAAGGAAAAGAACTTTACAAGAGTATAGATTTCTTTTAAATTGCTGTTATGAGTGACATAAAGTTACATACCTTTTTAAGGTTTTCTTCATTTAGTAGGGACAAGGTAGTAGGATAAGTGCATGGGTAATGCAAAGCCCAATTTTGGTCAATAATTTCATATGTCTTCTTAAATTTTTTATTGAAGGCATTAGCAAGCAGTGAGAGTGGTCACTCTGAGGATTGGGGGAACCTTTGTGATTACTTTACCACATTAAATACTCTCTCACCTTCTGTTCAAAGAGCTAATTAACAGCTAAAAAGAAAAGATAACAGATGGGAAAGGAAGCATGGACATTCCCAAATTGGTAAAAGAGTCTCTGAATTCCTTGAGTGAAATCGCTCCATTTGCATCCTATTTGGTGGCCCAAATTCGTACATTATAATGTAGGGTTTTTTTAAGTTTATTTATTTATTTTGAGAGAGAGAGAGAGGGAGGGAGGGTCAGAGAGAGAGGGAGAATCCCAAGCAGGCTCCGCATTGTCAGTGCAGAGCCTGATGTAGGGCTTGACCTCACGAAACATGAGATCATGACCTAAGCTGAAATGAAGAGCTGGACACTCAACCAACTGAGCCACCCAGGTGCCCCTTTAATGTGTCTTAAATTTTTTTAATGTTTATTTTTGAGAGAGAAAAAGAGAGAGAGAACGGGGGAGGGGCAGAGAGAGAGGGAGACACAGACTCCAAGACAGGCTCCAGGCTCTGAGCTGTCAGCACAGAGCCCGATGCGGGACTCAAACTCACAAGCTGTGAGATCATGACCTGAGCCAAAGTTGGATGCTCAACCAACTGAACCACCCAGTTGCCCCATTAAATGATGGACACCATTTGCTGAAGATGCTTCATTCTTGCCATTGGTTGAACATAACTAACTTTTAGAATTGTTGGTTTTGTGAGCCTTAATGGGAGATAAAATAGTTTAGGAGCTGAATTCAGACTCATTAAAATTCATGAATTATCCATGGACTGTCTGGGTTTGTGACAGCAGATTATATTTTATATTGCAGTGGTGAGTGAAACAAGGTGCACATTTTCCCCAAGAGACTGGTAGTTATTTACATATATGTCCTGGGGGCTGGCAAGGGTTTTGGGTTTCAGTTTGAATTTGGTGATGGAGCAGGAAGCCTTGGAGTGGGAGAATGAGGTTGGAAGGAACAGGAGTTAATTAGATCCTACAGACAGTGACCTTCCTTCTCTCCCCAGAATACTGGTGGCCCTGGGGGGAGTGGGGGCCATATTTTGTGGTCACTAATTGCCAAAGGACAAGATAGCAGGAGTCAGACTCAGGTGGGTGGCTGGCCTAACATCCCACAGAAGGAGAGTCTAGGAGGGTTATATTTGCCAAAATGACACCCTGCAAGCTGGCTCCCAACAAGCCCTTCACTTAAGAAGAGGCTAAGTATCCATGATAGTTTTCTTCATTTAGTACGGACGAAGTAGTAATAGGAGTAGGTAGGAGAGGCTAAGTATCCAGGATAGGGTGTGAGACTAAGGTGGGTCCACAGTAGAAAAACCCATAGAAGAAACCATTTTTTAAACTGACACAAATAAATCAAGCTTTGGAGCATCATAGTTTCATTATACTAAAGAGAAAAGAACTCTGTTATGATTTTTATGTATGTTTTATCTTATATAAATCTACAGCCATATTTTCTTAATTTTTTTACCACCAAGATAACTATGGCATAAATTCATTTTACATAAATGAAAAGACGGTTTTATGAAATGAAACTGAGCTTTGAGAGAAACAATTCTTTGAATTATCTTATTTAGCTTAATGTGAAATGAGCATGCTCTTGCTTTTAGTCATAGATGCTCTATGCATTCTTTTGCATTTAATTTTCTTCTGCAGTGAGATTTATTTCTGAAGAGAGGTGAGGTGGAGGAGGGAAGAGAGGTCTGCCTCTTGGGCAGTGGGTGATCTGAGATTTAAGTCCCACAGGCATCTGACCATGGTGAGGTTCTGTGCAGTTCTGGTGAGGAGTCTAAGCAGGGAAGGAGGCCAGGAAGAGAAAAGGTGGTGCACTGTGAGTCCCCCTACCACTCCCCCAAAGTGTGCCAAATGAGCTTAGTACACTAAGATAGACCTCCTTTCTTAGAATGGGAGCAAGAAGAAGGGCTGTGTTGGTCTCTGGCAACTCTTGTTGGTTCCTAGGAGGAAAATGGGCAAGTGTAGGCCGTAAGGCCTTCAGCCCATGTGAAAAGTGCTGGGCCATTACCATGATTCTCTGGATACAGTAGACACTTGAAGCGGGGAAAGGAGCACGTGATTCCTCAGTCTTCAGAGCCTGAAATGAGTTCGTTGGAAATCCACTAGAATTGATTTTCTGATCCTGAAACAACATAGCTCTGTCTGCCCACAGGTTCCTTTAGAAAGAGAGGAAGGCACCTTCTCATATTCTCTCAGGGTTCGCCTGAATAGTCTGTTGTGGAACAGCATTGAGGGGAGGAGAATGTTACAGGCATTTCCAAAGGGTATTAATACTTTTGAGGTCTTGCATTAAGATTGGAGCTGATGAGTGGTGTCAAAGTCTGCTTCTTAATAAACTTAAAACAAGACTCTCATAAAAAAGGAGGAGCAATATGTGTTAAAGATTTTTTAAATCTCATTAAGTAAAGATGCTAAAGTTTATTCAAGGATCATTTGAAGAACAGAGCATTTATAGGCAGTTTAATAAAATAATATTAGAATAAGATTACTAGGTTAGATACAAAACTGGTTAATGTCATAAAGGGCAGTAAGTTATAACCTCTGGAGTTACTTTTTCTACCACACAGAGATAATGTATATTTCTGCTGGAAACTGATCTATGAGTTAACATGTGACTTCATAAAGACTGGGCTCTTAACTAACATTATACTAAAAAATTAATCGTTGTGTTGGCTTGTTAAAACAGTGCCTCAGTATGATTTTAAAAGGACATGGAATTAGCCACTTTGCCTTGTTTATAAGTTTTGGATCATTTTTCTTAACAATAGGGGATCTATCAAGTACCTCTTGATATTTACCCATCTTACTCTTTTGCCTAAACTCCTGTTACTCACATATGACAACATCCATGTTTGATTAACACAGACCTTTTGCTTTTGTCTTCCTCTCTCTTACCCACCCCCCCCCCAACACACCACCATCACTACAGCACACACATGTGATACAGGGATCCAAAAAGGAAAAGAGAACAAAAGAGATTCAGTTGATTTCTTCCACTGATAGAATATACCAGCGTGTTGAACACATTGCTAATATAGAAGGGTGAACTTAACTTTTGAATTACTTTACAAAACTCAGGAGGTGAACAGGTGTGGTCTAGATTTTCCTTTATCATGAATACCAAGGGAAGAGCCAAAATTATTGTTGTACAGAAGTTTCCTTGCAACAACTATTGCTAGATCCAAGAGGACTTTCAGGACTTACAACCACAGCCCTTGTAGATATATTAAGGGTGCTTCCAAGGCAGCCACAACCAAGGCATTGAGTTTGTATCTGAGGTTGGTGTTTCTGAAATTGGCTGGTGCCTGCAGCTTCTTTGTGTTCCCTCAGAGGTTTTCATAGAGACCATTTTCAGTTCTCTTTTCTGTCTCCAAGACATAAACATTCCTTCCTTCTTTTGCTCACACACACACAAAGAATCAAACCAAATTCAGTTATAGGAAACTATGGCGCCAAAGAGAATGATTTCCTTATTAAGCTGAATTAGGTCTTCTGATTCTGTTTAACCCAGATATAGTAATTATATATTTTTTATTCTGCTGGGGAAAAATTGAATTTAAGAGTTCTGAGATTTAGTTAAACAATTTAAAAACAAAGCTGCCATGGAACTTCAAAATAATACTGGAGCACTTTGATGATTTTTTTTACCTTTGGGATGGCTTCTGCAGTGATTCTTTGCAACTCCTTCAGTTAGTTAAACCCTTGTCCCATCCGTTATCAGTTTTGGCTCCTTCTAGCCTTGGATCAGTCCTTGTTGTTTCAGTAACCAGGGTGCCTTATCCCTAAAGATACTGACTTTTTTTTTTTATGAGTTAATCTCAATACTCTTCTTCATCTGGAATGCCTATGGCAAGATTAAAAGAATCATACTGTTTTGCTACTTCGAAAACATACTAATTGGCTTTTTCTGGACTGATTTAGATATTTACAACCAGAAAATGTGTTTGGAATTCTTTCTCTGGTATCTCATCTTCTTCATACTATTGGTCCATCCATCATATCAAAATTTCATTTGCTACTAATTTTCTTTAGTTCCTTATGACAGAAGAACAGAGGGTCACCTCATGATGAATTATACCACCACCTGGTAACAGTAAACTGTGACTATGGTATAGAAAGATACACTTATCCTGGAGCATTTTTCATTTACAAAACCATATTCTGTGAAAGGTCAAATTTGTTTCTTTGTTTTGCTGATCAGTTCATTGGTTTTATAAATGTAGCAATGAATGTTATTTAACTTGTTTCTATAAAGGCAAAAATCCACCCAAAATTTCAGATACCAGTATCATTTTTGATGGTTCTGCAGTTTCCAAACAGGCAAGGAAATGTGTTATCACCCTGTAATTAATTCCACAAATGCTTTCACTCACTTATCAGATTTAAATTAAATTCAGCAAACATTTGTTTAATGCCTAACATGGTATTGATGGCCCCTGCCCCTAAGGAATTTGCAATTTAATGGCCACAAAGGAATGCACTCAACCAACATTGATACTGGCCAGAATGGTACTATTTCTTTAACATGAAGATGTATTGTTATGGTCATGAAAACATTAACTCCTTAAATTTTGACCAGATACCATGCAGAGGATAGCTGAAGGGACTTTGGAAATCATCACACTGAACCATCTTACTTGTGAATAAAAAATTATCTTTTTATTTATTAGAGTAATATATGTTTGTTGTAGAAATTTTAGAATATGTAGAAAAGTGGAAACAAGAAATCAAAATACCCAAAGTTCCGTCACCCCACAACAATCATTACTAACCTTTTGGTACATAGTTGACCCTTGAACTATGTGAGTATTAGGGACAACAACCCTCTGCACAGTTGCAAATCTGAGTATAACTTTTTTTTTTTAAGTTTTAATTTTAACTCCAGTTAGTTAACATAGAGTGTTATATTAGTTTCAAGTGTACAATATAGTAATTCAACATCTATTACCTGATGCTCATCACAAGTGCATTGCTTAATCCCCATCACCTATTTCACCCATCCCCCCACCCACCTCCCCTCTGGTAACCATCAGTTTGTTCTCTATAGCTGAGAGTCTGTTTCTTGATTTGTGTCATTCTTTTTTTTTCCCTTTGCTCGTTGTTTTGTGAAAATCTGAATATAACTTTTGACTCCCCCAAAACTTGACTACCACTGTTGATCAGAAGACTTACCAGTAACATAGTCAATCAATACATATTTTGTGTGTTATATGAAATAGATACTGTACTCTTACAATAAAGTAAGAGAAAAGAAAAGGTTATGAAGAGAGTCATAAGGAAAACCTATTTACAATATTGTAAAAGATCCGCTCATAAGTGGACCCATGTGGCTCAAACCCATGTTGTTCAAGGATCACTTGTATTTCATTTTAGTCTCTTCACATTTTACTTTTACATATGAGATAATATTAAATATACAACTTTGTACATTGATTTCTTTTTTGTAAAATAACTATGATATAAACCTTTCTCAATACTATTAAAAATTCAGTAAACATGTTTTAATCTAAATAATATTCAATTATTGGATAAACCACAACTTTGACATTCTTCAACTATTTAGGTTGCTTACCCTATTCACTATTGAATGGCTTTGGGCTTAAAACTTTCTCAGAATAAAATCTCTGAAGTAGATTTATGGGTCAACATATGTGAACATTTTTAAGGCTCTTGCAAGATGACTTTGAACACCATACCTTTTACATCTTGCATTTGACTTTATCTTCACAGTGGGTTTCATTAGCCTTCCTTACACATACTCCAGACTCTTCTGCCTTTTAATTGGCAAGGAAATCACCAGGAACTGAATACACACTGGAGGGAGGAGATAAGCAGAGTTATCAAAATCGGCTCCAAAGAAAAAATGGAAACTTAATCTAGCTAAGCTTACAGTAGCACCCTCCTTAATTCGTGTTATCTCCTTTTAAAGTTGCATAGACCTTAGCTTACACAAGTGTAGAAGGTTAATGGTTCCTCACTTGTGGAATTGGGGGAGGCAGAAATTAGATTAGATTCATACATTTCTAGAAACCACTGACTTTCTGATAATTGTTGCAAATAATAATTTCAAGCAACACAGCTCTTTCTAATAGCTGTGAAGGGGTGTGAGCAGAATCATGAGAAATAGTCACAGCCGTTACTGATGTGCCATCATGGGGAGCTAGTTTATTTGGGGCTAGGCCCAAAGACCTGGGGTTCACTGAGGTCCATTGTGGCCTGAAATATCATATTTATTCTGAGGCCTAAAGACCTATGGTATCCCTGAGCTCTGTCCTGGGCCCCTGGGATCCTCTGAATAGAGTGTATTGACACAGGCTGGGTGGTCTGGAACTTCTGCAGACCCAACCCCCATTCTGGACTGAGCCAGAGCCAGTCCCACCACAGTTAACTCAGGAGTAGCCCTGAGGTTGCCCAAAAAGCACTTCATTCTCAAGCACAGACGACTGGAATGTGAAATAGAATTTCTGACAGAGGTGCCAACTTTCCTGGGCTCTTGGCCTGCTTCCAACCCTTCACAGACTTGAAGACTCATAATGTCCTCTCAGCCCTCACTGCTGAAAGATAAATAGATCCATTTTTAAGCTTTTCCTCAGAGCACCTCCTTTACATGGTCCCCATGGATATTTCCTTTTTTTTTTTTAAAGTTTGTTTGTTGGTTTGTTTGTTCATTTTGAGTGAGAGAGAGCGAGCAGGAGAGGGGCAGAGAGAGAAGAAAGAGGGAGAATCTCAAGCAGGCTCTGTGCTGTGTGTGCGGAAGAATCCAGTGTGGAGCTCAAACCCATGAACCATGAGACCATGACCTGAGCCAAAATCAAGAATTGACACTTAACCAAGTGAGCCACCCAGGCACCACCCTCCACGGGTATTTTCTGATTGGTTTTCTAGCTCCTCCTATCCCTCCTAACTTTTGGAAACTAGTTGTGTAGTCAGAATCTAACCAGAACCAACAAGAGAAAGGGTTACCCCACAGACCCCCTGGCCACACATTTCTGTTTTTACAGTCTGAGCCATATTTGCCTCGCATATTTCTGCTTTCTTAAAAAGCACATTTAAAAACAGGTTTAGATCAGCTTGAGGTCTCTTGGGATCCCTGAAGTTTTCCCGGCCATGCTTTCAAATAGCCAGTGGTAACCTAAACTATTTATAAAGCATGGGTTTCCAGCTCAAGTGTAATATTTATGTGTGTCCTCACAATTTTGAATGATAAGATTACTGTTTTGTTAACCCAGCGGCCAGTTGGCTTACCATTAAGTTCATATTTATTCTTGGTTTTGTTATCATAGATTCACTTTGTAGAGAAAGAGGCTTAAACTTGGCCTTCTATTACCTTTGCTGCTTTTAAATCCAAGACATGAAGCTGCTTTTTATGTGAGCCTTCCAATCCTGTGCAAACACCATCCAGATTCAAAAAAATGTCCTATAAGTTGCTATAATGTTAAATACAGTAATCTTCTTGGGGCCCACAAAATCATAGAGCATCCTACTTGCTTTCCACTTGAAACAGGGAGTTTTTCGTTACAGATTAGACAGTTGAAAAGTTTGCTTGCTCTCCTCCTAGGTTCTTTCTCTCAATTCCCACTTTAGACACCTGTCTTTACTTGTCAGTGGGAATTAGAAGTAGCTTTAATCTCAAACCTTCTGTTTTTTGTTTGTTTGGTTTTTTGTTTTGTTTTGTTTTGTTTTTAGCCAAGAGAGAATCTTAGCAAATGCAAGGTGACTGGAGGAGACTGGGGGAAGAAGTGAGATCAAATAGTGTGAGACTGTACCTACAGGCTTCATAAATGACTGAGAAAAGAAGTATTTCTGGGATTTTGGAGATGACAAGAATAAAATTAAGTAGCCCAGATAAGGCTTTATTAAAGCAGCCATTTTAATATTATTTAAACAGAGAACCAAGTGGATCCTTGGAATGTGTGCAAAATGTTTATTTTTCCAACAGAAGCCTATGGCAATATATTGCGTGTGTATGCTGAATTTATGCAGGTGATTCAGTGGGAAAACTAGCACATAAATGCATAGGTTGTGTAAATGTTGATGACAAGCATGAGGATATATTAATTGGAAATGGCCTTAAAAGAGAGAAAGTTATAACTAGTTTGCTTTTATATTATACATGTAAGATTGTATTCTAAGATTGATTTGTAACTACAAGCTTTATGTGCAGAACTCATTGCTTTTTATGATGCCGCTTCTTTGGTATGCATTCTTAGCTATAACTATGTTTCAAAAGAGCTATTCCATTTCTGATTTTGACAGAGTGTGTAGAGGTTGATCTATGCAGAGCAATGTTATCTTCCAGGAATATTGCAGACCAGGGACTGACTTATAAGTTTGTATAATGAATCATGGTATGAGCTCTCTGTCTCTCTCTGGCTGCCGTGTCCCTCCCCTGAGACATTTATGCTCAGGAGACAGTATGAGCAGAGTTGTGTACCCGCCTCATCCCTTGGACTTGATATACTTAGGACCAAATTCTAAATTAAAAGAAAGTTAAGTCTGTATATGAAGTTAGACACCTCAGAAGACTCACGTACTTGAAACACACACACACACACACACACACACACACACACACACACAAAACAACCTTTCCTTGTCTCCTACACTCATCCCTGCTGCTTTTTTTTTTCCTTTGTGAAATAATCAGGGGAGAGTTTCAGCTTTTAAGTTGATGGGGAAGGCATTGTTGTGTAGGGTAAATAATATGGTAAATCTTGAGTTAGACCAAGATTTAGTCCTGTGATCTATCCTTTACAGGCTGTGTGAACTTGAGAAGGCCATAAGGGATTACTTGAGGATAGATTGAGATGATCCATGTAAGGCTCTTAGTAGAATACTTGGCTCATAGTAAATGCTTTACAACTTTTGGCTGTTGTCCGTGAGAATCTTCATCATCATTTATCACCACGACCACTTTCATGTCCTGGTAATCATTGCCATCACTACCACCACCACCATCATCATCATCATCTCACACTCCTGGGTTTTTTTTTCTACCTCTGTCCATTCCTTAGCTTCCATTGCAGACTCTGGTCCTCTTCCAAACCTTTAAACCCTGGGGTTCCTGAGGCTTATGCCCTATGCTCTTTTCCCTTCTCTCATTACACGCTCTCCCTGGGCAATTTCATCCACAGGGGGCTTCATGTCTTAGCCTTTGCTTATGATGATTCACAGATCCATTGATCTGGCCCAGATCTTTCTTCTAAGCTTCAGACATGATATCCATCTGTCCTCCAGACATCTCCCCTTGAATGTCCCAGCAGCTCTTCAAACCAAAACTCAACATACCTTTCTCTCCCCAGATCTTGCATATTCTCTGTATTTCTTAAAGAAAGCATCACCAAAGCTGGAAAACTGGGGATCACCCTTGACTCCACCCTTTCCCCTTCCTCTACTGCTCAATCAATGAATGGTGTCCACTACGCCTTCTAAACTATCAGTTTCATGTGGGTAGGGACAGCACCAGAAAAATAATTGTGGAATGAATGAATACAGTAGTGAATGAAACTCCTGAATGCACCTGCTTCCTTCCATTTCTGCGGTTCAGGCCACCATTAGGTCTCACAAGCTTAATAATTCACAATTTAGAAATCCCAGAGGTGAACTATTCTAACTGATGTCCCTGCTTCTAGGATTGTAATCCCCACCCCAACACCACAGCAGCTCATTCTCCACACTGCAGCCAGAGTGATCCCCAAGAATCTGAACCATGATTATGCCTCTTCTCTACTTGGCACTTCAGTGACCCAGAATAATCACCCTGATTAAATGTCCTGGTTTACAGTTATTGTCCTGGCACTATTTTCATTCTCAAAAGTGTCCTGGATTGGACAATAATGATATAATCATTATGCATCTAATCTGTTTCCTGCTTGTGTTTCCAGCCTCCCATTCTGCTCCTAATCCTTTCCTCACCCCTACCTACTACTCTAGCCTTATTGAACTGAAAGTTTTTCAAATTTGTTGTACTCACTGCTCTCTCAGGCTCTTCCTTCTGCCTGGAAATTCCTCTCTCTGTGCCTGGCTGACTCCTACCATCCAGGTCTCAGGCTAGACCTTCCTTTATAGAGAAGTCTTCTCTGACCCCCCAGGTTATGTCAGGTACCTCTTCATGTTCCCATGGCATCTTGCAGCCTAGCTCTCATCGTTTTCAATACCGTTAATTTCTGTGGGTTCCCCACTAGCGTCCATGCTCACTCAGGTCACCAGCAACATCTGCTTGCTGCAAAGTTGAATCCTGGTGCCTTACCCTGGGTCCGGTGCAGAGATAACACTCCACTAATATTTGGTAAATGATAGAAGTAAAATAGCACATGCTATTTGAATGATCAAAGAATGTGTGTGGAAAAATCTTACTCCATGATAAATCTTCTGGGAACATGCCTACTTTGTGGCTATAAACAGTATATTGTCTTCTTGTCTCTGTTCATCATGTTTGTGGTAATGGTGGAAATGATTCTGTGTTCCTTTGATTAAAAGTTCATTCTAGGACAGGATTTGGCATTGGTACACACTGTCAATTCCAGGAAGTCTTGCAGGTGATAATGTTGCAAAACAAAGCAAAGAACAGCTGTTTTCTAGCCTTTGCAAGCAGTTAAGGCTACTTGTATTTCAACTATGCAAGGCAGATTGGTTTTAAAGTGATTTGCTTTGAAGTTCAAATTAAATTTAGTCTCATTAGTCTAATGTATCCTAGATTAAGTTCCAAACTCTATTCTTATACTAATAAAAACAAACATAAAATACCTTACTTCTTATATCATTATTTATATTGTAGTCTTCACAAACTTAAAACTGTGTGCTCTTAGATGATAGATTTTATGCTGCTATTTGATCTACCAATGAATACAAACATTTTGTGCCATGTGCATTGGCCAGAAAGGAATTTAGGACCTATCTGGGGGGGAGTCTGTGGACATCATTCTATTGAATGAAAAAGAAGGTTAATAGCTTTTTTCCCAAGTAGGAAATAGTTTCTGTGTTTTGATGATTACAAAAACAATACATAGTTATTGCCCAAAAAATCTGGAAAGAGAAAGACGAAAATAAAAATCATCCAAAATCCCACTTTTAGCTTATTGTATAAATAGAGTATGTATATCTAGGCTTTTTGCCTGCATATATCATCATGTCAATACAGACTTTTTGTAAATGAAATAGTACTATTCCACATACATGGCTTTAAAATGTGATTTTCCACTTAACAAGTTTGTGACTGTTAGGGAGAAAAATGGATATAGTGGATTTTAGGAAGCTGTGCCTTCTGGTATATTGAGTGCTATAATTTCTATCATTAAGACAACTTCTGTCATAAACTCTATTAGTCTTTGAATCGATCAGGGTTCATTTGAAAGAAACAGAAACAATGCTAACTATTTTAAACAGAGAAGGATTTGACTTTTAAAAATAGGTATTTACAAGACTGTGGGGCTGTCTAGAAGAGGAGAAATAAGCCTGAACTATGAACTTGGACTGCGGTGGCTGCTTCTTCCCCATGATCAGGGTGACAGGGAATTGGAAAGTAGCCACCAGAACAGCTGCTCCCAGACACGTCACCCTAGGCGACATACAGGGACACACTTGTTAGTGGTACCACTGTTGGCCCTAGAGCCCCCACAGCATCCACTTGATCCACACTGCTAAAAAGTGGATGTCCTGTATCCCTGTCTGGCTACTCCACCCTCACTAAACTAGGAGCCTGTACACAGGAAGCTGAAAGACAAAGTCTCCACAACTGTGCCCGTCATCAGAAATGTTCTCAGCTCATTTCTGTCTTCAGTATTTCAGGTTAGTACATCTAATTGGCAGAACTTACATCATATCTGGAATCCTAGTTCAAGGGAGTCTAGGGACATAGTTTTTAACTGTCTAGCTTACACAGCCCAAGCCCATCAGTTAGGAGGCTGGAGTGGATGTTCTGTACCACCATATTCACCACGCATCACTGCTTTGGGTGTTGGATTTTTTTCCTTTTGGATGTATCACTATACAAAGAAGAACTTAAAGGCAACATAAAGAGGAATAATTTGTCTTGAAGGATGATTATACCACTCTATTTACTTGCTTACTTGATTTGTTTATTTATTTATTTATTTATTTATTTATTTAAACTTTTAAAAATTTAATTCCAGCATAGTTAACATATAGTGTTATATTAGTTTCAGGTGTACAATAATTCTATACATTACTCAGTATTCATCAAGATAGGTGTACTCTTAATTCTCTTCACCAGTTTCATTCATTCCCCGGCTCCCACCTCCCCAGAGTCTGTTTCTTGGTTTGCCTCCCTCTTTTTTTTCCCTTTTGCTCATTTGTTTTGTTTTTTAAATTCCACATATGAGTGAAATCATATGGTATTTGTCTTTCTCTAAGTTATTTCACTTCGCATAATACTCTCTAGATCCGTGTTGTTGCAAATCCCAAGATTTCATTCTTGTTTATGACTGAGTAATATTCTATTGTATATATACACCACATCTTCTTTATCCCTTCATCTATCAATGGACACTTGGTCTATTTCCATATCTTATCTATTGTAAATAATGTTACAGTGAACACAGTGGTGCACAAACCTTTAAAATAGTGTTTTTCCTATCCTTTGAGTAAATATCCAGTAGTGGAATTACTGGATCATATGGTAATTCTGTTTTTAATTCTTTGAAGAGCCTCCATATTGTTTTCCAGAAAAACACTTCTTTTTTCTTGTGTTTTCAATTTTAGCCATTCTAACAAGTATGAAGTGGTATCTTATTGGGGCTTTGATTTGCATTTCACTGATGATGAGTGATGTTGAGCATTGTTTCATGTGTTGGCCATCTGAATGTCCTCTTTGATGAAATGCCTATTCATGTCTTTTGCCTATTTCTCAATTGGATTATTTGGGTTTTTTTGGTGTTGAGTTATGTAAGTTGTTTACGTATTTTGGAAACTAACCCTTTATAGGATATGTCATTTGCAAATATTTTCTCCCATTCAGTAGGTTGTCTTTTTGTTTTATTGGTTGTTTCCTTTGCTGTGCAGAGGCTTTTTAAAGATTATTTATTTACTGGGCGGGGGGGGAGGCAGAAAGGGAGAGAGAGAAAATCCCACACTGGCAATGGGGAGCCAGATACGGGGCTTGAACTCACAAACCATGAGATCATGACCTGAGCCAAAATCTAGAATCAGACACTTAACCAACTAAGCCACCCAGGTGCCCCAGAAGCCATTTATTTTGATATTGTCCCAACAGCATATTTTTTGCTTTTGTTTCTCTTATCTCAGGAGACATATTTAGGAAATTGTTTCTATGACTAATGTCAGAGCAATTCCTGCCTGTGCTGTCTTCTAGGATTTTTATGGTTTCAGGTCTCTCATGTAGGTCCTTAATCCATTTTGAGTTTATATTTTGTGTATGGTGTAAGAAAGTGATCCAGTTTCATTCTTTCTCATGTAGCTGTCCAGTTTTACCAATACCATTTGTTGAAGAAACTGTCTTTTTCCCATTGCATATTCTTGCCTCCTTTGTTGGAGATTAATTGACCATAGAATCATGGGTTTCCTTCTCGGATGTCCATTCTGTTCCATTGATCTATGTGTCTGTTTTTGTGTCAGCATCATACCATTTTGATAACTACAACTTCATAGTATATCTTGAAATCTGGGATTGTGATACTTCCAGTTTTGTTCTTTTTCAAGATCGCTTTGGTTATTTGGAGTCTTTCATGGTTCCACACAAAGTTTAGGATTATTTGTTGTAGTTATGTGAAAAATGCTATTGGTTTAATGATAGAGATTGCATGAAATGTGTAGATTGCTTTGGGTGGTATGGACATTTTAACAATATTTGTTCTTCCAGTCCATGAGCACGGAATATCTTTCCATTTGTTTGTGTCATCTTCAATTTCTTTTTTAATTTTTGTTTTGGAGAGAGAGCGAGAAAGCAGGGGAGAGGGGCAGAGGGAGAAAGAAAGAATCTTAAGTAGACTCAATGTTCAGTGCAGAGCCTGACACAGGGCTCCATCCCACACCTGGGATCATGACCTCAGCCAAAATCAAGAGTCAAATGCTCAACCGAGTCACCGAAACACCCCTGTGTTGTCATCAATTTCTTTCATCAATGTTTTATAGTTTTCATAGGATAGGTCTTTTACCTCCTTGGCTAAGTTTATTCCTAGGTGTTATATCCTTTTTGGTACAATTGTAAATGGGATTCTTCTCTTAATTGCTGTTTCTGCTACCTTATTATTAGTGTAAAGAAATGCAATGGATTTCTGTGTATTGATTTTTATCCTTCAACCTTATTGAATTCATTTATCAGTTCTAGCAGTTTTTTGGTGGAGTCTTTAAGGTTTTCTACATATAGTGTCATGTCATCTGCAAATGCTTAAAGTTTTATTTCTTCCTTACCAGTTTGGATGTCTTTTATTTCTTTTTCTTTCCTGATTGCTGTGGCTAGGACTTCCAGTACTATGTTGAATAAAAGTGGTTGAGTGTGGACATCCTTGCCTTGTTCCTGATCTTAGGGGAAAATCTCTCAGTTTTTCACCATTGAGTATGATATTAACTATAGGTTTTTCATTTGTGGTCTTTATTATATTGAGGCATATTCCCTCTGAACCTACTTTTTTGAGGGTTTTATCATGAAGAGATGCTGTACTTTTCAAGTGCTTTTTTTGCATCCATTGAAATGATCATATTGGCTTATCCTTTCTCTTGTTGATGTGATGTATCTCATTGATTGATTTGTGAATATTGAAGCACATTTGCACCCCAGGAATAAATCCCACTTGATTGCACTGAAAGATTTTTTTTAATGTATTGTTGGATTCAGTTACTAATGTTTTGTTGAGTTTTTGCATCTATGTTCATCAGAGATATTGGCTTGTAGTTCTTCTTCTTCTTCTTTTTTTTTTTTTTTTTTTTTTTTTTGTATTGTCTTTGTCTAGTTTTTGTATCAGGGTAATGCTGGCCCCATAGAATGAATTTGGAAGCTTTTCTTCCTCTTTTGTTTTTTAGGATAGTTTGAGAAGAATAGATATTAACTCTTCTTTAAATGTTTGTTAGAATTCACTTGTTAAACCATCTGGTCCTGGACTTTTGTTTGTTGGGAGTTTTTTGATTACCACTTCATTTTCATTGCTGATAATTGGTCTGTTCAAAATTTCTATTTCTTCCTGATTCAGTTTTTAGAAGGTTATATGTTTCTAGAAATTTATCCATTTTTTCTAGGTTGTCTAGTTTGTTAGCATATAATTTTTCATAATATTCTCTTGGAATTCATTGTATCTGTGATGTCAGTTATTATTTCTACTCCTTCATTTCTGATTCTCTCTCTCTCTCTCTACCTTTTTTTTTGGGGGGGCGGTTCTTGTTAAAGGTTTTTTTGTTGACCTTTTCAAAGAACCAGCTCCAGGTTTCATTAATCTGTTCTATAGTGTTTTTGTTTTGTTTTGTTTTGTTTCTATTTCATTTATTTCTGCTCTAATATTTATAATTTCCTTCTTTCTACTGGTTTTGGGCTTAGTTTATTCTTCTTTTCCTTACTCCTTTAGGTGTAAAGTTAGGTTGTTTATTTGAGATTTTTCTTGCATCTTGAAGTAGACCTGTATTGCTGTAACCTTCCCTCTTAGGACAGCTTTTGCTGCATCCCAAAGGTTTTGGACCATTTTCATTTTTGTTTGCCTCCATGTATTTTTTAATTTCCTCTTTGATTTCATGGTTGACCCATTCATTGTTTAGTAGCATGTTATTTAACTTCCATGTATTTGTGTTCTTTCCAGAAATTTTTTCTTATGGTTGTTTTCTCATTTCATAACTTTGTGGTCAGAAAAGATGCATAATGTGACTTCAATCTTTTTTAATTTGTTGAGACTTGTTTTGTGGCCTAATATGTGATCTGTTCTGGAGAATGTTCTATATGCACTTGAAAAGAATATATATCCTTTTGTTTTAGGATGGGATGTTCTGAATATGTCTGTTAGATCCATCTGCTCCAATGTGTCAAAGCCGCTGTTTCCTTGTTGATTTTCTGTTGGATATTCTATCCAGTAATGTAAGTGGGGTGTTAAAGTCCCCTACTGTTATTGTGTTACTATCTATTGCTTCCTTTATGTTTGTTATTAGCTGCTTTATGTATTTGGGTTCTTCCATGTTGGGTGCATAATTATTTATAGTTGTTATATCTTCCTGTTGGATCATTCCCTGTATGATTGATTATGTAGTTTCTTTCTTTGTCTTTTGTTACAGTCTTTGTTTTAAAGTCTATTTTGTTTGATATAAGTATTGCTACCCTGGTTTTCTTTTCACTTCCATTTGCATGATAAATGGCTTTCTATCCCTTCACTTTCAATCTACATCTGTCTTTAGATCTGAAATGAGTATTTTAAGCAGCATATAGGTGGGTCTTGCTTCTTTATCCACTATGTCACCCTGTGTTGTTTGATTGGAGCATTTAGTCCATCTACATTCAAAGTGGTTATTGATAGGTATGCATTTATTGCCATTTTGTTACTTGTTTTATGGTTGTTTTTGTAATTCTTCTCTGTGCCTTTATTCTCTTGCTTTTTTCTCTCACGGTTTACTGGATTTCTTTAGTGACATACTCGGATCCCTTTCTCTTTATTTTTTTGCGTATCTATTACTGGTTTTTGATTTGTGGTTTTTATATATAAAACCTTCTGCATATAGCATTCTATATTAGGTTGATGGTTGCTTAAGTTTGGACGCATTCTTTATTCCTCTTCCCAACCCCATGTTTTAGGTATATGGCATCATACTTTACATCCTTTTATTTTGTGAATCCCTGGACTTATTTTTATAAATATAGCTAATTTTACTGCTTTTGTGCTTTCCTACTTTTCTTACTTCTATTTATGGTCTTTCCTTTCCATTGAAAAAGTCCCCTTTAACATTTCTTGCAGGGCCAGTTTAGTGGTGATGAATTTCTTTAAATTTTGTTTGTCTGGGAAATTCTTTATTTGTCCTTCTATTCTGAATGATAGCCTTGCTGGACAGATTCTTGGTTGTAGGTTTTTTTCAGCACTTTGAATATATCATGCCATTCCCTCTGGCCTACAAAGTTTCGACTGAAAAATCTGGTGATAGCCTAATGGGACTTCCCTTTTATGTAACTGTTTTCGTTTCTCTTGTTGCTTTTAAAATTCTCTCTTTGTCACTGCTTTTTACTGTTTTTTTTTAAGTTTTTAATGTTTTTTTTTTATTTTTGAGAGACAGAGAGACAGAGTGAGAGAAGGGGAAGGGCAGAGAGAGAGAAAGACACAGAATCAGAAGCAAGCTTCAGGCTCTGAGCTGTCAGAACAGAGCCCAACATGGGGCTCGAACTCACAAACTGTGAAATCATAACCTGATGAAATCAGACGCTTAACTGACTGAGCTACCCAGGTGCCCCTTTACGGTTTTATGTGTTTTGCCATGGGCCTTCTTGGGTATATTTTGTTGGGGGAATCCCTGTGCCTCCTGCATCTAGATTTTTGTTTCTTCCCCCAGAATAGGGAAGTTTTCAGCTACTCTTTCTTCAGATAAATTTTCTTCCCCCCAGATAAATTTTCTTCCCCCTTTCCTGTCTTTTCTTCTGGGATCCATGTGATGTAAATGCTGTTATGCTTCATTCATGGTGTCACTGAATTCCCTAAGTCTGTTTTCATTTTTTATTATTTTTTCTCTCTCCTATTCATCTTGATTGCTTACCATCACTCTGTCCTCCAGGTCACTGATTCATTCTTCTGGTTCCTCTTGTCTAGTTTTTATTTCATCTAATGTATTTTTTATTTCAGTTATTAAGTTATTCATTCTTTTTTTATGTTTTATTTCTCTTTGTTGAGGGCCTTACTGAGGTCCTCCACTCTTTTCTCAAGTCCAGTGAGAATTTTTATAACTATTATTTTAAAGTCTCTATCAGGCATATTACTTATCTCCATTTCATTTAGCTCTCTTGCTCTGATTTGGTCCTGTTCCTTCCTTTAGGACATACTCTTCTATCTCCTCATTTTGTCTAGCTCTCTGTGTATGTTTCTATGTGTTAAAAAAAAGTCAGCTACATCTTCTGCTCTTGAAAGTAGTGGTCTTATGAAGAACAGGTCCTATAGTGCCCTGCAGTGCAATGTCCCCTGTTCACCAGAACCTAGTGCCTTGGGGTATCTCCTGGGTATGTTATACGCACCCAACTGTTGTGGTTGCGCCACTTTTGCCTTCTGTCCAGTCATCTCCAATGGCTCTATTTGCCTGTTTGGGTCAGGGTTTGGTCTTTGTGTTGTTAGTGGGTCAGTCTGGGGCTGCCTTGGGCTTGAGTTGAGTCAGAACAGGCATTTGTCAGAGATACAATAGCACCAAACTGCAGGGTACTTTCTCTTTTTCGTGCCCTGAGAAGCTACCTTTTGTTGGTGAGTAGGGCAGCCAAACCCGTTATCTGCTCCTGTCCCATTGCTGGAGCCATAGTCAGACTGGTGTGGGTGGTTATCCTCCCCTTTCTCCAGGACAGGAGTCACTTTGGGGTGGTGCTTCCTCCTATCAGGAATCCTTGCACACTGACAGGTTTGTGGCTCCACTTTGGATGGACTCTGGCCAAGGATGTATTCAAGGGGGCAAGTCCACAGAAGAATGCGGGGGCAGGGGCACTGTTAGAAAGTTAGGTGGAAACTGTTGGTGCAGTGTTGGTCAATGTGTCTAAACTAGGGGACAGGGAAGGGAAAACGGTACCTGCCAACTCTTTTGTTCTTGGAAAAGTCTCCTAAGACTCCCTGCCCCTCCAGTGCACACTTTGATCTTCTTCCTATATACCCCAGGCATTTTTCAAACTGCTGTTTCTATGCTGTATCTCTGCTGGGCTGTTTCTTGTACTGTCTCTTTAAGGGCAGAGACGCAGTTTCTATCACTCTTCTGGCTTTCCCAGAACTTAGCACACTGATTTTTAAAGTTCCAGGCATCGGAGGGCACTGGGGTGGCTTGGTCGTTTGAGCATCTGACTCCTGATTTTGACTCAGGTCATGATCTCGCAATTTGTGAGATCAAGCCCCACTTCAGTCTGTGTGCTGACAACACAGAGCCTGCTTGGGATTCTCTCTCTCTCTGCCCCCTCCCTGCTCACATGCACATGCTCGCTCTCTCTCTCAAAATAAAAAAAACATTAAAAACAATAATAAAGTTCCAGGTATTAAGCCCTACTGATTGTAAGAACTCACAAAATTAAGCCCCTCCAATTTTCAAAGCCAAATGTTATGGGAATTTGACTAACCTGTGTGAGTTCCCCATGCCTGGGGTGCTTGGTCTGAGGGTCTGTTTCCCTCCCCTCTCTGTGCCCTAGGTGTCCCTCCTTAGAAAGTCGCATGGGTCTATTTAGCTCCCAACCACATCTCTGCCCTTCCTACCCTCTTTGACGTGGCCTCTTGTCTACCTTTAGCTGGGGAGAGTCTGTTCTGCCAATCTTAGGGTCGTTTTCTGGGTTTTTTACATTGATGTGCATATTCTCTAGTTGTATTCATGGAATGAGGTGAGCTTTGAAATTTCCTATTCTGCCATTTTCCCCAGAAGTCCCTGTAACACTTCAATTTATTTAACCCATCTCTATTGCTATCTGTTTTTCTAGTTTTTTCATATAAACAGTGTTTTGCTAAACTGTTCTTCACAGAGTCACTAATAGCCTTGTGTTGCCAAACCCAGTGGTCAATTCTCACAACTCATTTTATTTGACCTATCAGGACTTCTGGCATGGTTACTCACTCTCTTGTTGAAACTTTTTCTTCACTCAGTTTCCAGACCTCACACTTCCTCGTGTTCCTTCTAGTTCATCTGCTCAGTCTGTCACCCTGCTGGCTCCCCCCCATCTCTCCAACTCTCTCCTTATCTGTCATCTCTGTTTACTGTCTTTCTCATCTCATCCAGTCTAATGTCTTTAAATACCTGAACTCCACACCCATGTACCCAACAGCTGCTTTGTTAGCATGAACTTTTGCATGCTTTAAGAACATCTCAAACATAACATTTCTGTTATGAAACCAAACTTCTGTTCTTTCCCACTACATATATTCCACCAATGTCTTTTCCATCTTAGTTCATGGAACTGCCATCCTTCCATTTTAATAGGACAAAATCCTGGGGGTCATCTTTAACTTCTCTTTTTCTTTTACATTCCCATTCAGTCATCCCATCAGGAAATCCTGTTGATTCTACCTCCAAAAATATCCACAATCCAACTATTTCTCTCCATCACCACTGCTCTCCACTAGTTTAAGCCACTGTTATTTCTCTCTTGAACTATTGTCCCACTCTCTCTCTGTGCCCTCCCTAGAGTCTAAAAGTTAGAACATGTCATCACTCTGCTCAAAACATTCCAGTGAAATTCCATCTCAGAATGAAAAGTCAGAATTCTTACAACAACCCGGAAGGTTCTTGATGACACTCCCACCCCCACTGCCACTATCTCTCTGATTTCCTTTCCTGTCATTTTCACCCTTGGTCACTCTGCTCCAGCATCCTGGATATTCTTAAGCACACTTAACCCTGAGGGACTTGGCAGTTGCTGGTCCCTCTGAGTGGAACTCTTCTCCCCTAGATATCCACAAGGCTGTCTCATCACCCTTAAGACTTTGCTCAGCCAGTACCACATTCCCTGATCACCCTATTTAAGTTGCAAACTGATCTCCCCTCCAGCTCTCTGAACCCTCCCTCTCTGTTTGATTTATCTCCATAGCACATACCATTTTCTAATTAACTGCGTAACTTTTTTCTATTGTTATCCACCCTACCCCCTGCCCTGGGGAAGTGAATATTTTAATACATTATTAATTTTATTTTTGAATCTTCAGTGTCTAGGCACATTGGTAATCATTCATCAAATATTTGTTGAATAATTTTCTTTATAAATGCAACATTATGCACTTGTCTAATTATTTATTGGGAATTAATTCCTTGGGTTAAAAGTATACACAAATTGCCCAGAAAGGTTTTAACAATTTGTTCCCACCATGAATCCCTGAGAATGTCTTTTTCCTGATTCCCTGGTCACACTATCCTTTCTGTTCCTTCAACTCACCATGTCCGTCTCCCCTTGACACATTTACATTCCCTCCTCCATGACTTCCTCCTTCAGAATACTCTCCTGCCACACCTTTACTTGGTTTAATTCTCCTTATTATTCAGGCCTTACTTTAATTGTCACCTCCTTAGAGAGGACTTCCCTGATCATCAGCTGTCAAGTAACTTCCCAGTCATTCCGTATCACATCACCCTATTTTATTTTCATTATAGCATATGTCATTACCAGATATTTATTTCTATATTTATTTGTTTGTCTATGTTTTCCCTCTCTAGAATGTAAGCTTCATGAGAACGGGAACTTTATACGTGTTTTCTAACACTTATCTCCGGTAAATGTGTGTTTGATAGTTGAACACCGGCTATTATAATTTTTCATTGTTACCATCTGCTGGGTGAAAAGAGGATTAAACATGAATTATTTTCCTGGATTCATGAGGCTGAGCATCTTTCAAGTATGAAAGCCTTTTTTCATTAGCAAATGCTAAGATGATCTAGAAGTTGAAATATTTAGAGTGTCTGTGTTAGATATGCTACATCTGATTTCTTATTTGTTTCAGATATGCTGCACCAGGTTTCTTATATTGCTAAGTTGTGTGATTTTTTTACATTTCTGAAACCTCTTTTGCATTTATGTCAACGTTGGTATCCATAAAGGAGGATTCCTCCTGCAAAGTTCACTCATGTACTATTGTTTTCTTTTGTCTCCACAGCTTTTGGAAAGAACCAACAATGGTTTTGAAGAATCAGATTCCGGTGCTACCAAGAGTCCGCTCCACTTAGCTGTAAGTGAGATGCTGTGAGTGGCTTCCACTGTTACAAAAAGAACCTAAGTGTTCTAGAACTAGGCTTCTCTTAAAATGAGAGCATAATAACACAATAATAACAAATAATGAAAACAGTACATGGATAAAGGCACAGGCTGCAGAGAGAAAGACTGCCTCAAATTCCAGTCCCAGCTTCACTCACATGTGACTTCAGACACATTACTGGGCCTCAGTTTCCCCATCTGTAAAATGAAGGCAAAGGAAAAGAGATAATATTCATAAAGCCTCTACCACAGTATACTTAATAAATGATTGTTATACATTTTTTAAATCTTTAAAATTATTGCTATCTAGTAGTTAAATTTTAAAACATTGAGGAAATTTGAAAACATTGTGGCTTAAAGATTTGATTATAGCCGACAATGCATGAGTATACAGCCTACCAAAAAATAAACCAAATACCCCAATTAAAAACGTGTGAGATATTTAAACACAAACATGAGAGCAAGGTAAGCACGTGCATTGTTGCAGCTCTGCTCTTTCTGCCTGGGCTTGAAGTCAGGGTCTCAGAGGAGGTAGGAGCTCTGATTCTTGTACTGGCTAAGATCTGTGAGCAGGGAGGAAGAGTTATTCTGTCACCCATAAACCTTCCTCTCCACATCCCAACAATTGAAGGGAAATGCAGCAGCCCAGAGTGAGGATCCCCAGATTCTCCATAGGGATGACCGAGCCAGGAAACTCACCCACCACCCTACCATGGTCCTGCCAGCAGTTGGTAATCAACAGCTATTCCTTAGGAGCCTCTCTCCAACCGGCAGCCACACCCAGCAATAGAGGCTCAGCTACAGAAGGTGTCACCACATTGTGAGCCCTCAGTCCATGGCCACAATGATGATGGTTGGAGGCACCTGGAGGCTGAATGCTGAGAAGTTTGGGAAGGAGTTGGGTCTCTGAGTTTAACTGTTATGACATTCACTTAGTACCATCCATGTACAAGCACTTTCTCGATATCATTCTGATGAAAAATTGAGAGGGAGGTTTTGGAGAGCAAAGGGGAGTGGCTTTGTTGATGGGCATGCATAAGTAATCAGGCAAGGTGAGGGGATGAGACCATCCCATAAGGATTGGGATGAACTGATCACGCTGCACGGAGCCCCTGCTTCCTTGCTAATCTCCCCACGTATCCACCAGCACATCTATTGATCCCACTCACCACCCTCTGCCACACCCACCAATACATCCACTGCACACACACACACACACACACGTTTTGAGTCCTGAAATCAGGCTAAAATATGCATCAATCTTTGTTCTGGAGGTGGACTTAGAGCAGAAAAGTTAGATGGACAGTGGGGTATTTGTATGTATAAAACTTTATGCCATGTGGCTCTTAGTATACGTTGCCCTAAAGGCTGCTCCCTAGAATCTCTGCCCAACCACCTGGTGCACCTGGAGAAGTTACCCCAAAGCTGAGGGTTCACAGCAGAATTAGCTGACCCTAGAGAGGACTATCTGAGGTTATCTCAGATAGAATTCTCATGCCCTTTGTAAGTGGGGCTGGTTGCATTGCCACACCTGCCGGTAATTTGAGAAGAGACTTTCTTAGCTCTCCCAAATTCTGCCAGCTGTCATTCTCTTTTTCTCCCCCCAAAGAATTATTGTTGAGTGCTTACAGTGTGCCAGTTGCTCTGCTAAGGTCTGTGAGTTTCTGGGTCCTGTAAAGTCAGGGTGCTGTGTTATCCCTGGAGAGAACGGGGCATCTGGCAGCTCTGTACTTGGAGGGGCCTCGGAAGTACACTCAGAGAGGAGGTCCCAGCCACCAGTCTTCCCTTTAGCAATTCTCCTGGTCATGGTTTTCCCACCTGTAAATTCAAAGGAGTAAGTTAAGGACCCCCACACCCTTTCTAATTTGTAGATTTATTTAATTGTTTGTTGTATGATCTTGGCCAAGAACTGAACTTCCTGTGTCTCAATTTCCTCACCCATAATATGCGACAATAACAGGGGCGCCTGACTGGCTCATTCAGTTAAGCGTCCGACTTTGGCTCAGGTCATGATCTCATGGTCCGTGAGTTCGAGCCCCGTGTCGGGCTCTGTGCTGACAGCTCGGAGCCTGGAGCCTGTTTCAGATTCTGTGTTGCCCTCTCTCTCTGCCTCTCTCCTGCTCTCTCTCTCTCTCTCTCAAAAATAAACATTAAAATAATAAAGAATAAAATAAATAAGCAGACAATAGCAGTACCTCTGTTGTAAGGCCATTGTGGGGATGACGTGTGTTAATGCGTTACAGTGGTTAGAACAGTGCCTGGCACATATGTGCTTTCAGCTAAGCTTCATCCTCACTAATGCTAACATATCATTATTTCATTTGACATACACTTACTGTGTGTATGCTAAGCACCTGTTCTGGGAGCTGGGGAGGTTGCAATAAACAAAGCCCAGCCTCTGTAGAGTTTCTAGTCTAGGAGAGAAATAGGCAAGTAAATATTTAACATGACACATGGTGTGAAGTGCTACCAATGGGATCAGTGAGACAACACTGAGGCGACAGGCGAGGCTCTACTTTGCATAGCATAGAATCTCACATTTGGACAAGAGACCTTAAGAGCTACCCATGTTGGTATCATGTGACAGAAGAGTGTTCTGGGCAGAAGTGCAGAGTCCTTGAGGTAAGAGCATGCTCAGCATAGTCCCAGAACAGCAGGGAGGCGACATGGCTGGAGCAGAGTAGAAAGGGAGTGGCGTAGGCGATGGTGTCCGACATGTCGTGGAGGAGGTGAGGAGTCAGGGGAGGGCCTTGTACTCCCTGGTAAGAACTTCAACTGTTACTCTGAGCAAGTTAGAAAACCATTTGGAGGGATTTGAAGAGACAGATGATATGATACGATTTTTGTTTGAAAAGGATTATTTCAGCTTCTGTGTGGGGTATACATTGTAAGGGAAGAAAAACAGAAGCTAGACAACCAGGACGTAATGATGGTGATGATGTCTTTGACCAGGGTGATAGCAGTGGATTAATTCTGAAACTCTGTTATTCTTGCCTGCTAACACCTTTTTAAAAATTATTATGTGCTTCAAGAACCCTATAAGTATGCCCATCACCCTCTCCAGGGGCCTCGGTGGCAATTAACTTGATAAAAACCCAAGGCACATTATTTCTTCTGGGGATGCATTCTAGCAATGAAATCACAGCAGATGCCCCCAAACCTTGACTGTCACAAGAAACCTGACCTGCCTTGAGTTACTATTTCCTGGCTGAATGACTCAAGTCTCCAGGGTTATCAACCCAGTGAATTTCATAAACATTTCATCCACTTGAAAAAATTAAATCAAGAAACAAGGCTATGCAAATGAAAGCCTCCAGCTGTCAAGATTTCCAGATGGACCCATTGTTTCGTGGATTCTGTTGAGATGCCAGATTCTTTCTCCTCATTGCCCTCAGTTCCTGTCTGAAAAGTTCAAAGAAATTAATCATGTTTAAGACATATTTAAAGTTACCTAATGTATTTTTTAATAAAGACATTTCATCAAACAAATTTAAAATGTTTGATTGCTACCTCTAGTGAAGACTTTAACTGAGTTATCTATTGAAAGCCAAAATATTACATGCTTTTTGAACCGACATATTTGTTCTTTTATGTGATTCCTTCCTCATTTAGTTAATTCAGAAATTATTGGTGAAACTGCCTACTAAATACCTGGATTAGGATGGAAATAGAAAGAAAGAGGGCAATTTTCATCATGTACTGCTGACATGAGAAAGGTTTCCTTTCCTGCCTACTTGAGCCTCCTTAAAAGAGTTTAAAGCTTTATTATATACTTTTGTGTGTGTGTACTCCAAGAACCATATACCTGCCCAAAGACATAATCATGCATTTAACCATAAAACAGAATTCCATGTTACATGGTAGTTTGTTTCTCGGGTTAAACTCTAGAGTGTGGAAGTAAGTGAAAGTTCTTGTATAATCAAAGTCACTTTATTACTCCTTTTAAATTGCCGTTTAAGTTTAGTATACATAGTTTTATGTCTTCAGTTCTGTGGGGTAATGTTTTTGCATGCTAAAATTCAAAAGCTGCTAGCTAGACTAGGTGAAGAAATGAAAGGAATTTTATAGGTAAATCTGGCCTTTCAACCATTCCGTAAGAGAATTTGAAATGCCTGATACAGAACAAAGTATGGATTGGGATTCTGAAGCTTTCCTAATTACCAACAGGGCCACTTCATCTTTTTTTAAAAATATTAAGCCTCTAAATTTAACACAGACTGATGGATTTATTTTTTGTTGTGAGGATTAAAGAAGAAAGCGTGGGGATAAGTTTAGCACCTAACCCAAGCGCCTTGCAGGGTGACTCTACTGTACTGAACAGCATCGATTCCTTCACACTGGCTTCCTTCCTACTACTTTTCTCTTTCCCCTATGTCTTCTCTTTATTAAATCGAAATACATTAGCCATCATGTTTTGCAGATACGCCTACAATTTGTAAGTTGCCGATTCTATTTCCTAGGCTAAGTCATGTTGATGGAAATTAAAATGTTTACTGTCTTTGTCATAATAATAACTGGCACTGAAGGGACCAGCATTTGCAAATGACATCTAGGCCCTGCTGTTATCTACAGGGATTCATTTCCCTTTGGTGTGAAGTCAGGATCTCCACATAAGCTGAATCAGTTGCTACTATTACAGTTTAAAATGAGAAGTGTTATGCAAAATTTGTTTTCAAATAAGTCACAGGTAAGTCTAGAGTAAAATGAGATAGACTGATTTATACCCTGATGTAGATGTTGCTAGTACCACAGATTTTACAGGATAGGTCTTCCCAAGTTGGCTTAAAATCACCCGTGGCCTGAGTCGATAATGGCTGAGTTGAAACTGGGTTGTGGGTATATAAGAATTTATAAACTATCCTCTCTTTGTCTAAGTTTCAAACTTCCTATAATAAAGAAGTAAAAAAACATACACCTTTTGGCCTTGTTGCACCCTTTCCATAGGAGCTCATGAAAAGCCCACAGCTCAGGCTCTGGGGTCCAATTGGCCTGTCTTTGAATCTCAGCTCTCCCATGTAAGGCTGAGTGACCATGGAAAGGCTGGATTGTTACCTTCTGCCCTTCTGTGCCCCTGTCAGTAAAATGGGGATAACAGTAGTATCCAAATCGGCAGTTGTTTTGACAATTAAATGAGGTGCTACATGTCCGGCACGGCCTGACACACAGCAAGGGCTCAGTAGAAGTTAGCTATTGCTTCACAATTTAGATTAGACTAAACGGCTTACAATCCTATGCAGTTATGGTTTGCACAGCAAGCACAGATTACAAACATGGACATATAGGAAATTATTTCCCTGTCTCAAGAAAGGCAGTGTGTGTAGTAAAAGAACAACAGTCTAGAAGTTAGCCCCAGGGTGTGCCTTCTTGCCTCATAGTTCTGTGCAAGTCACTTTACCTCTGTGTTAAGCCTTCTAGAGAAGGGGTCAAGGTTTCTGATCCAATATTTGTTCTTCACCTCTTTGTGCCGTTACATGTAGAGACAAAAGTATTTTGTTTAAAAGCCAATTCAGTGGAATTACTGGGAAAAATTATAAGACATTGCTGAACAGCATAGATTTTAGTGGTCACAGCTCTGGGTTTCAAATTCTAGCTTTGTCACTTAATAGCTAAGTGACCTTGGATGAATTAATTTACATTGCTTGTTTTGTTTTTTCATCAATAAAAAGAATGTTTGCATAGGCAAATAGCTGCTATTTTAAAAATATATTCCTACCACTAATACCAATAAATGAAAATAACATCCATTAAATTAATTCATTTATTCATCAAATAATTGTGGAGTGTGTACTATGCACTAGGCATGATTTAGGATACAGCAGTGAGCAATACGCATGAAGTGCCTTCAATCACAGGTAATAAACCAATGGATAAGTAACAGACATCAAATGGTAATAAGTGCTATACAGATAAAATAAAGCAGGATAAGTGGGATGGAGAATGTCCGGTAGTATGCTGAGGTGGAGGGTGGAGGGCTGTGTTTTGGCTCTGGAAAGCATCCAGGTAAGGTGATATTTGAAGGAGAAGTACCAGGAGAACCATGTGGCCCTCTGGAGGAAGAGCTTTCCAGATAGAGGAAATAGAAAGTACAGATGCAGGGGTGCCTGGCTGGCTCAGTCAGAGGAGCATGCAACTCTTGATCTCCGGGTCGTGAGTTCAAGCCCCACGTTGTGTGAAGAGATTACTAGAGGAAAAAAAAAACTTAAAAAAAAAAAAGTACAGGGGCACCTGGGTCTCTCAGTGGGTTGAGCGTCTGACTCTCGGTTTCAGCTCAAGTCATGATCTCACATTTTGTGGGTTCAAGCCCTGCATCAGGCCCCGCTACTGTCAGCCCAAAGCCTGCATGGGATCCTCTCTCTCCCTCTCTCTACCTGTCCCCCATTTATGGACGTGCTCTCTCTCTCTCTCTCTCAAAATAAATAAATAAACTTAAAAAATAATAAATACATGAATTTAAAAAAAATTTAAGAGTACAAATGCAATAGCCCAGAGGAGGAAATGCATGTATTTAACCATGGGGTAGGAGGTGGGGTTAGTGTGGTTGAACAGGGTGAGTGAGGAGGCATGCTGATGATCAGGGTAGAAGGAGCCCTAATCCTGGGGTGCCTGGGGTAGCTCAGTCGATTAAGTGTCAGACTTCAGCTTCAGCTCATGATCTCACCATTAGTGGGTTTGAGCCCCACATCGGGCTCTGTGCTGACAGCTCAGAGCCTGGAGCCTGCTTCGGATTCTATGTTTCCCTCTCTGTCTCTGCCCCTGCCCCACCTGTGTGCGTTCACATGCACATGTGCTCTCTCTCTCAAAAGTAAATATTTAAAAACAAAAAAGACTGGTTGTTACATAAAAAAAAAAAGAAGAAGAAGAAGAAGGTGGACTAATCCTAAGGGGCCTGAATGGTCATGGAAAGTTTTGGATTTTATTATCAAGGAGGGAAGAAGCCATTGACTAGTTTTCATCAAGGAGTGATATGTCCAACTTGGGTTTTAAGAGATTTCATCCGGAGACCATGTCAAGAATAGATTGCAGTGGGGCAAAGATGGAAAGAAAGTGTTTGCCATAATCCTGGCCAAAGAGAATGGCCCTACGGTGAGAACTGGGTTAATTCTGGGTATAATTTTAGAGATGATCGTGGATTGAGGGTTGCCACATGACACCTGTTTGTGAATTAGAACAGAGGTGTAGGGGGTTGGGGATAGATGTTTTCCTGCCAGGTGCCTGAGAACCTGAGGACAACTCTGTGTGTTGAGCAAAAGGTGTCCCTTCCTCTCAGCAGACGCATCCCCGTTCCCGGGCATGGCAAAGCTGGGATCAGGAGGAAGAGGCTATCCTTCAACACACACTTGCACCAGCGTCCCAGGGCCCTTGTATAGGGCTACAACCCTGGTCTTAAGAGGGAAGACAAAGATGACCCCAAAGTTTTGGGCCTGAGCAATTAGAAGTATAGAGTTGCCATTTGCTGCAATAGAGGAGCATGAGAGGCATATATTCAAGTGGAAAGATCAATAGGCAGTTGAATATATAAGTTTAGAAGTGAGGGGTGCCTGAGTGGCTCATTTGGCCTCTGATCTTGATTTAGGCTCAGGTCATGATCTCACGGTTCATAAGTTCAAACCCCGCGTGGGGCTCTGTGTCCATCGTGCAGAGCCTGCTTGGGATTCTCTCTTTCTCCCTCTCTACTTTTCTCCTACTCATGCTCTCTCTCTCTCTCTCTCTCTCTCTCTCTCACAAAAATGCATACATAAACTTAAAAAAACACAAGTTTGGAAGTAAAAGAAGTTAGAAATGGATGTAAATTTGAAATTCATTAGCATATGAATTATTATACTGCATATTATAGGTAAGATATGTTTAATACATAACATATAATAGCCACAATCATTCACAAAAGTAATATAAAGAAACAGTATTAAAACTTAAAAATTAAGTACTCTTAAATTCTGTGGGTCCTTTTATGTTGAGTTTTTGGTATTGTTGTTATGAACATATACTTAGGAAAACAACTCAAGTGACTTTTAAAAAGGTAAGATGACATAAATCCATATGCTCCTAGCTTTACCTCCCTTTTCTAGAGGTAGCCAGCATTAACAGTTACTTTTTTTTTTTTTAATTTTTTTTTCAACGTTTATTTATTTTGGGGACAGAGAGAGACAGAGCATGAACGGGGGAGGGGCAGAGAGAGAGGGAGACACAGAATCGGAAACAGGCTCCAGGCTCTGAGCCATCAGCCCAGAGCCTGACGCGGGGCTCGAACTCACGGACCGTGAGATCTTGACCTGGCTGAAGTCGGACGCTTAACCAACTGCGCCACCCAGGCGCCCCATTAACAGTTACTTTTGTATTTTTCTAAGATTTTCTATGAATATAGAAATATACATAGACATAGATATGTGTATATTTGGATATGTTTGCTTTTTATATGAATGAGGTCATGTTATATGTGCTATCTGCAGCTTACAGTTTTTAAAAAAGTTTTTGATAGATTTTGTCAAGTCTCCTCAAATGTCATGCTATATATACTCCCAGCAACAGAGCATGGATTGCTTTTTTCACCAGGTCTTAACAAATACTGGACATAACCAAGCTTTTTTTTTTTTTTTGAGTTTATTTGTTTTGAGAGAGAGAGAGAGAGAAAGCAAGGGAGGAGCAGAGAGAGAGAGGGAGAGAGCGAATTCCAAGCCGCCGCACTGTCAGCACAGAGCTAGCATGGGGCTTGATCTCACGGTTTGTGAGATTATAACCTGAGCCAAAATCAAGAGTCTGATGCTTAACCGACTGAGCCACCCAGGTGCCCCTGGACATGACCAAACTTAATCATTGTCAAGCTGGTAGTTGAAAAATAATACCTTAAAAAAATTATATATTTTCTCCATATATTCACTGGCCTTTCATATTTCTTTTTCTGGGAGCTGTCTTTTCATGCCCTTTGTACATTTTCCAAGGTTTTAAAATGGTTTGTAAGAGCGACGCCTGGGTGGCTCAGTTGGTTGAGCATGCGACGTCGGCTCAGGTCATGATCTCCCAGTTTGTGGGTTCGAGCCCCACGTCAGGCTCTGTGTTGACAGCTCACAGCCTGGAGCCTGCTTCGGATTCTGTCTCATTCTATCTCTGCCCCTCCTCTGCTCATCTCTGTCTCTCAAAAATAAATAAATGCAAAAAAAATTTTTTTCATGGTTTGTAAGAGCTTTTTATGTATTAGAGATATTGATCTTTTGTCTGTGCTAAGCCTTTTTTCAAATTCATTGTGCCTTGAGCAATTGCTGCAGTGGGAAAACAAAAAGTGCTGCTGACATAAGAGGGGACTCTGGCTGCTGAAAACCCCTGGAGGCAGATTATTCCTGTATCTCCTTCTTTACTTCCTTGTCCCCCGTCTTTCCCCTTCCTATCCTTATCCCTCTTCTCTCTTTTATTTCCAATGTCCTCAGCCTTGTGTGTGCATATACAATTTTTTACCTTGTAGACTTAATGAAAATTATCCCTCAGTCTTTTAATTTTGTGTTTTAGTAATGTGAAGCTTCTTAACCTAACATGGCATAGGACCTCATAATAGGTCTGAACTTGGTGCTGGTACATGAAATACATTTCCATCATTGTGTCTGTGTTTTCATTATAATCAATGGGAGAAGTAAAGGAGAAAGGAGGAAGCATCGACTGGGTACAAGATAGGATGGGGAAGCCTGTGTGATTTTATTCTTTCTATCTTCCATGGGAGGTGACTTTTATTGCTCTCATTTTTATAAATGAGAAAACAAACCCTAAGTGAAATTCAGAAACTTGCCAAGGGTCCCCTGCTTAGAAATTAAAATGCCGGTGGGGTGCCTGGGTGACTGAGTCAGTTAAGCGTCCACCTTCAGCTCAGGTCATGATCTCACAGCTCAGGAGTTTGAGCCCCTCATCAGACTCTGCTGACAACTCAGAGCCTGGAGCTTGCTTCAGATTCTGTGTCTCCCTCTCTTTCTTCCCCTCCCCCCATCTTGCGCTCTCTCTCTCTCTCTCTCTCTCTCTCTCAAAAATAAACATTAACAAAAAAGAAATTAAAATGTTGGACTGCAACAGGTCAGTATGCTTCTGTTGAATTACCAAGTCTGCATTGTTTTCAGTGATTTTTTCCCCCCAGGTTTAACAGAAAAGTATCCTGAAAAAATATTCTAATTGTGTCATTATGTTTAGGACTGAATTGATAGAATTAATATATTAATTCATTCAGCTGCTTGTCTATATTATATTATTAGATTGATAGATATAAATATAAGAATACATTAATACATTTAGTACCTTTGGAACAAATTATTTGACAAACAAGAAAGAACATGAAGAAATTCATATGTACCAGTGAGGCTTGTGCATTATCATTTTTCAGTCTTTCTGGTTTGCCTGTTTCTTTTTAAAAAAAATTTTTTTTTCAACGTTTATTTATCTTGGGGACAGAGAGAGACAGAGCATGAACGGGGGAGGGACAGAGAGAGAGGGAGACACAGAATCGGAAACAGGCTCCAGGCTCTGAGCCATCAGCCCAGAGCCTGACGCGGGGCTCGAACTCCTGGACCGCAAGATCGTGACCTGGCTGAAGTCGGACGCTTAACCGACTGCACCACCCAGGCGCCCCTGGTTTGCCTGTTTCAATAATTATCCCAAGCATCTTTCAGATGTGCTCTTTGGAGGGGTCTCCAACTGTGACCTTGGAGGCTTAGCCCCTCATGTGGGTTGTTATGGGATTGGGAGTGAGTGAGCATTTGTGTCGTTGGTCTCTTCTTTGCAGGCCTACAACGGGCACCACCAAGCCTTGGAAGTGCTTCTGCAGTCGCTGGTGGACCTGGACATCAGGGATGAGAAAGGCCGCACCGCTCTGGACCTGGCTGCCTTTAAGGGACACACAGAATGCGTGGAAGCACTTATCAATCAGGGCGCATCCATCTTTGTGAAAGACAATGTAACCAAAAGAACCCCACTTCATGCCTCAGGTGGGTCTTGCCAACAGTCTGGTGACTGTAGTTTTACAGCCCACTTACAAGTCCAAGTAAAAGGATGGCAGCATCTTGCATCCCAACTTTTAAAGTATCAGTTTTCTTTCTACATCAAATATGCCTCCAGTCTTCCAAAACACTTTTGGTCTACTACCCACTTGGAGATGATTAGTGTTTTATGGCCAGGTAGGCTCTGGCCTTCTTCTTTTAGAGAACAGTTTTAGGTTCACAGCAAAATTGAGAGGAAGCTACAGAGATTGTCTATGCACTTCCTGTCTCCCCCCACATAGCCTTCCCCATTGTCAGTATCCCTTACCAGAGTCATACACTTATTACAGTTGATAAACCTACATTGACCCGTCATAATCATCCAAAGTCCATAGTTTACATTAGGGTCCACTCGTTATACATGCTATGAATTTGGACAAATGTATGATGGCATGCATCCAGCATTATAGTATCATATAAAGTATGATATTGTAAATACTGCCCTAAAAACCCTCTGCACTCTTTTTGGCCTTCTTAACTCAGAAGAGAGTTCAGAACCTTGGCCAATGGCTATCACAAAAATTTCTAAACAGGAGGCAAGGTGTAATGTGATCTTCAAATGAGTTACATAGACAAAATCACACAGCATTTTAAAGCATAAAATTAATGATATTTCTGGGCTGTTTCATAAAAGGTGTCATCAGACAGCATCAGTCTGCCAGTCTAAACGATGCTTCTTAGCTTCTGCTCTAATTCTTGATGCATCAGGTAAAATAAATAGACTTTACATCAGGTAAAAATAAAGACTCTTAAAAAGTATATGCATATGTATAAAAAAGTAAGTAATTTTCCTTCTATTGGAGATTTTTCTCCAATATACATAAAATAAAACTCTGCCAAGACATTTCTGGCTACATACACAGATAGAAAGGTAATGTGGAAGAATCTCTAGCTCAGCTAAGACATAAATTCCTTTGAAGTCAGGAATTCAAGGATATCACCCTTTGATCAGAATAGTAGATATTGTCTTTTTTTTAATTCATTTATTTATTTTGAGAGAGAGAGAGTCTACACATGTCCACATGCATGCACACATGAGCAAGCAGTGGGGGGACAGAGAGAGAGAGAAAGGGAGAGAGAGAATCCCAAGCAGGCTTCACACTGTCAGCACAGAGACTGATGCGGGGCTTGACTTCACAAACCATGAGATCATGACCTGAGCCGAAATCAAGAGTTGGATGCTTAACCAACTGAGCTACCAGGCACCCCGATATTGTCTTATGAAGAGAAATAACTATCATACTCAGACCATGAAATAATGGGTGGATTCAAAAATAAGAGTAAAGACAGTTTTTCAAAAGACTTTATAATTCTTGTTATTTGGAAAAATGGTAGATCTTGTGGCACTGTTTCTATATATATCCTTGAATATCCAAACCACTGAAGAAAATCAATATGGAGATTGAAAAATCATGGTGTTACCTAATTACCTGGAAATGATTGCTCCTGGAAGAATTTTTAGCCATGATGTCAGTAATGGATGGTATGGTTATAAATTATAAGTACTAATTTCCCATCACATTTAGTCTTTTTGGTATTTTTGGTAATATTGTAAAGTGTCATTGCAAAGTTTGGTATTCTAGGCATTCTTGGTATTATTACAAAGTTCATATTTAGATCTCTTTTTTTTAGTTTAATTTTATATTTTTAAATTTATATCCAAGTTAGCATATAGTGCAACAATGATTTCAGGAGTAGATTCCTTAATGCCCCTTACCCATTTAGCCCATCCTCCCTCCTACAACCCCTCCAGTAACTCTCTGTTTGTTCTCCATATTTAAGAGTCTCTTCTGTTTTGTCCCCCTCCCTGTTTTTATATTATTTTTGCTTCCCTTCCCCTATGCTCATCTGTTTTGTATCTTAAAGTCCTCATATGAGTGAAGTCATATGATATTTGTCTTTCTCTGACTAATTTCGCTTAGCAGAATACCCTCTAGTTCCATCCACATAGTTGCAAATGGTAGCTCTCCTTTTTAAAGATTAGTTGTCTAGGGGCGCCTGGGTGGCGCAGTCGGTTAAGCGTCCGACTTCAGCCAGGTCACGATCTCGCGGTCCGTGAGTTCGAGCCCCGCGTCAGGCTCTGGGCTGATGGCTCGGAGCCTGTTTCCGATTCTGTGTCTCCCTCTCTCTCTGCCCCTCCCCCGTTCATGCTCTGTCTCTCTCTGTCCCAAAAATAAATAAATGTTGAAAAAAAAATTTTTTAAAAAAAAGATTAGTTGTCTATTATTCACGGCAAACATCATGCTTTTAGTTACCATGTACAGTACTTCCTGACAATTACAAAAGGCCTATTTTTGTTGTGGAAAATTGTCCTTGTTAACAGGTAAACAGTGAAGGATAATCATTGTCTCTCATTTGCCACTGTGATATAGGTTGTGGTCCAATGGAGCCCCCTCGTGGTCGAGACCACTCAATCCTTTTGGATTTCCCTCAGGTCATTCATTAAAAAGATACAGGCCGTCATTTGACTCTATTCTCCACAAAATGTCTGCTGTGCAGAAGCTTTTGCTTGTGCTTCCAGAATCTTTTCCAACTCATTTGAGAGGCCAATTGTTTTTTGTTTCAAATCCTGGGAGTACTGTGAGAGGTGGGAGCCAGGATGGATATTAGAGGTTTTGGCACAGATCGTTGCCTTGACAGTTGTGGCCTTTGAGCAGTATGAAAAATGGCTGTCACTCACAGCCAGGGAGAGGCTGAGCTAGTCTGGGACAAAGCTGGAGTTGGCAGGCACAACTGAAGGAGATGTTAGCATCTTTTTGCTAGAAGGCAACTGGGGAAAACATAGTGTATGGGAAGCCAGTAAGAATTCTGGTTTGGCGACACTTTCACACTAGAGGGGAATTATAATTACCTGAGGGCTATTAGCTAAGTTCAAAAGTACACCACCTACCCCCTGCCAAAAAAAAAAAAAGCACCACTGTAGAAATTGGTTTATTCTCCAGCATACTAGGCGAGTGATGTGAACTTCAATAATTTTATTGTCTTTTTCTGTTTGGCCAAAAATCAGATGTCTTTGGAACTATTATGATTATGAGTATTTAATGAATAGCAAATTGATATAGAAAGAGGAATCCATCAAAATATACCTGTACCTTCATGAACCCATTGTCTATAGTGTGTAGCAATCATTTCTCTGCTGATCATTTCCTTTTAAGCATACATTAAATTCTTGCCTATTTTGCCAGTGGTAATAGGTTTAATGTAATTTTTAAAACAAAACACAAAACAACAGCAACAGCAGTAGATTGCCTGTACATCCAGTCCCCAAAATTTCCTCCTGAGATACATAAATGGAACATTGCTGAATGAGCTGAATGCAGTGGTCTACAAAATGTGGGCATTATTCCTGTAGTTAATTTGTGTTGTGTCAATGAATGGAAGCTAATTCTAATATGCATTGTCCCTGCAAAATATGTCGTTAAGTTAGCATTCTCTCACGACTGGCATGCAATAAAAAGAACTGTAAAATGCAGCTCTTAGAAGAGCCTTTATCAACCTAACATAGCTGCATCTATTCCCTTCTCTCTCCACAGCCATAATGCGGTAAATGCAATGTGTCTTATAGTGGTCTCATTGTTCAGAGAAGAGAGGAGGTCATGTTTAGAATTTTAAACATATTTGTTCTCATCATACTCCCTCAGTGGAAACCCATGTCTTTTGTAAGGCTGTGGGTTCCACTCAACAACCTGGAGGAAAGTACCTTAGCCCAGTAGATTATCCTTCCAGGAGGCTTGCTTCCCAGCCCCAGGGGGGCACCACCACTCCCCAGAGTAGAATCTTGCCTGGTGCACACAGGGGTGAGATCTTGTTATTTGGTCCCAGCGGGTCAAGGCCCAGTGGACAGCCCACCTTTGGTCGGCTGGGCGAGAAGAAGAAGGGGCAAGGCGGTTGCTACAGTCACAGCTCAGCCAGGGAAGGAACTGAGGGGCCAAGGGGACAGGTAGGTGGCAGCCATGGAAGCCAGCGCAAGAGACCCTGGAAGACTGATAAACCTAGGGCAGAAGTTTGAGGAACTCTGGGACAGAGCTGTCTTCCAGTCGCAGAGGGCGCATCCCTGAATCCCCTGGGAGCCTCTAGTCAATCAAGGAGCAGTGACCCCAGGGCTGGGTACCTTTCCAGTTTGAGGCTTTAAGTCACCACAAATCAACTGAATGATTGTTCTTGTCTACCTATAAATGTGAAGTCTAGGAGAAAACAGGCAGGACCTGTTTGCATCTCCTTTCCTCCCTTCCTCTGCTCCCCTTTGCCCTCCTCCCCTCCCATCCTGTTCTACTCTTCTGTTTTCCGACCTCTCCCTTCTTCCTTCTTTTTAAAAAGCGCTAGAGGCAGGCTGGACATGGGATTATATAGAATTGGGTAACTCTCTTCAAGGAACACAAAAGATAGCTAGCTGAAAATTGAGGAGAGGATATCAGTCCCATACAGGAGGGAAGAAAGGACATCATTTTTAAGGAACACACTCTCAATGCAGGGCCAGGAAAATGGTAGGTGAGGACCAACGCGCCCTAATGGAAAGAAAGGGAAGCTGAATCGACTAGTAACAAACATTGGAGCATGATGTGCCCAGCAGCTAGCACCAGCTGGACACCTGGGGTATCTGTCAGCAGCAGTTGAAAACCACTGATTTGAAGTGTAAATAAATTTCACTTTGGAAGGATACGTGTAGTGCTGGTCTGTTAAAAAAATGTCCCTTATTTTCCTTTTCAGTAATTAATGGTCATACACTGTGTTTGCGGCTATTACTAGAAATTGCAGACAACCCAGAAGCAATTGACGTGAAAGATGCCAAAGGACAGTAAGTCTTTTTAAATCTGGCCTGGGGTTGACATTTCAATCACAATAGGTAACTGGTTAATTGTTTAAACAGTTAGGAGGGCTGCCTGCCGAGTTCTAGTTTGAGGTATATATTTGGGTGAAATTAATAGTTGAAAGCCCAAGAATAATGAAGGGCCTTTGTGCTAAAGTATATATCCAAGAAAAGTACGGGGTGGGGGCTGTGTATCTTGATGAAAAAGAGCCAACTTTTGGGGCCATGTGTCCTGGCCTTTCTTTAATTTGTTTCTTCTTTGTATCCATTTCTACCCTCGTCTGAAGCTCCTGCATTCCCATTTTTTTAATTAATAATGACAACAGGACAGACCTCAAGAGGTTATCGCTATCATTAAAAAAAATCCTTCATAATTTTGTCCTTTCTGAGTTTGTTTTTCCAAAGTATTTTCCGTCTGTTAGCCTATTCCCCCACCTAATCTTCTCTTACAGATAGGAAATGCAAAGCCAAAAACAAAGCGCTAGTGACTCACTCCAGACCAATGAATTAGTGTCAGAGTTCAAACCAGAACTTCACTTCCTGGGCCCCAACACTTTGTTTTTAACTCTAGATTTGTCAGAATTTTCTTTAAGGCAATGAAGTTTTGGTCAAATAAAATCTTGAGCAGACGTCCAACATAGGAAACTGTGAAAGTAGAGCTGCAATGCTAGAAGTAAGAGGGTCTCCTCCATAGACACACTCCCTACTCAGTATTTGGTGAATGCTACATGGTTTTGAAAATGATGGGATTAACAGGAACCTTGTGAGAAGCAACCCTGTCCCCCTCTATTGATCATTCCATTGACACCATTCCACATGGCCTTTAGAGACCAGAGGTAGAGCATATAGCTTGTTCCATGGACCTACGGCAAACTGGGGACCCTCAGAAAATATTAAGCAGTTGTTAAGGGGAGAGGGGAGGGGGGTAGAGAGAAGGAAGAGAGAGGTGTTTTTCCTCAGGAAATGATGTTGGGGCACCTGGGTGGCTCAGTCAGTTGAGGAAATGATGTGGTTTGGGTTTTCCCCCCCAATCTTCTTTTTAAAAGCCTAATTTATTTCTCTCCCTAGAACCCCACTGATGCTCGCAGTAGCATATGGCCACATTGATGCTGTTTCATTGTTGCTGGAAAAGGAAGCAAATGTAGATGCTGTTGACATCATGGGCTGCACAGCTTTACACAGAGGGGTATGCACATCTTCCTCAGCTTTAGTAAAGCAATTTTGTAGTGAGCTTGTTTCCTCTTTTTTGCCCCCATATGAATTTTTAGTAAAAAACATTATTTTCTAAGATAACTAATAAAAGTCAGTGAAAAGGAAATTACAGGGGTGCCTGGCTGGCTCAGTCAGTAGACCATGCGACTCTTGATCTCAGGGTCATGAAGTGGAGCCCCACGTCGAGTGTAGAGATTACAAAAAAAAAAAAGAGAGAGAGAGAAGAAATTACAAAATCTTTTGCAAAGGTAAAATAATGGCAGGTACTCTTAGATCCTGCTCTTCAGATTTCATGTTCGATTATGATAATAGATACATGAACACCTGCTGTTGATAGAATTGATTCTGTTTTATGATTATATGCAAATCATACAAAATTTGCAAAAAAAAAAAAAAAGTAAAGCTTAAGGAAGAAAATCACAGTCACCAGCAATTCTACCTCCTGGAGATAACCACTTTTTAGTAAATATATCCCCATTCTTTTTTGCTGTAATGTGCATTTGTTTTGAATTTTAAAAAGAGAGAATACTGATGATGTTATTTGGAACCTGCTTTTTTTTTCTCTCTAAGTAGATCAAGGACTTTTTTTCCATGTCACTAAATATTTTTTCTTTTTCTTTCTTTAAATGTTTTTATTTAGGGAGGGGGACAGAGAGGGAGAGACAGACTCCTAAGCAGGCTTCATGCTGAGAGACACGGGGCTTGAACTCACGTACCATGAGATCATGACTTGAGCTGAAATCAAGAGTCAGACGCTTAACTGACTAAGCCATCCAGGCACCCCTCCATGTCACTAAGTATTTTTCTGCCACATTATTTTAATCCTCCATTTTGCTTAGGAGGTATAATTTATTATAGTGATTACCTAGTTTTCAGTAGCCATGCTATTTCTTTTTTTTTTTTTTTAATTTTTTTTTTCAACGTTTATTTATTTTTGGGACAGAGAGAGACAGAGCATGAACGGGGGAGGGGCAGAGAGAGAGGGAGACACAGAATCGGAAACAGGCTCCAGGCTCTGAGCCATCAGCCCAGAGCCTGACACGGGGCTCGAACTCCCGGACGGCGAGATCGTGACCTGGCTGAAGTCGGACGCTTAACCGACTGCGCCACCCAGGCGCCCCGCCATGCTATTTCTAATTGTTCTTTTTTACAAGTGTGGGCCCATTCGCCACCTAAAATATGTATTCTGTGACAATTTCCCACCTGAAATACGTATCCTGCTGAAATATGTATCCTTGGATGATTCTTCATACATATCTGCTAAAATTTTTTTAATGCGTGTCAAATAAACTAAATGAAACAAAAACAAATTATGAAATTGCTATTTGGGGATGGTGCTAAACACTATGATAAATGCAAAGAATAAGAACTCTAAGTGGTTAATATCATAATCGTAGTTCTTATTTTTTGAATACTTCCTGTGGTCCGTGTCACAGGCTGGGAGCCTTTGCATACCTCACGAGGCCTCACAACAACCTCCGAGTCATTATGACTATTCCTGCTTATAGGTGGGTAAAGTGAGGCACAGAAAGGCAGATTGATTTGTCCAAGTGTCATAAGTGGGAGCCAGGATTTAACTTGCACCTTCCTGAATCTGAAGCTGGTATTTTCCACTATATCACGCTACCTTTCAAGTTTATGTTTGGAGAGTCAAGAGATGTTTCTGAAGCGCTGGTGCTCACAGACTTCTCCGTTAGGAATCTTGCTGGGGTTGTGCTGCCTCTTCCCTCCGCAGTAGGGCAGAGTCTGCTTTCCTTAAGGCCCAAGTGTATGTCCACTTACTCTGAGCCTAGCCTCACCTAGCCCTGCTTTGCTTCCCGCATCTCTGCCGTTCTGAGATGTGTTTTGTGTTTTTAATTGCAATGCCTCAGATTATGACAGGCCACGAGGAATGTGTGCAAATGCTGCTGGAACAAGAAGTGTCGATTCTCTGTAAAGATTCCAGAGGGAGGACACCCCTGCACTACGCGGCGGCTCGTGGCCATGCCACATGGCTGAGCGAGCTGCTCCAGATGGCACTTTCCGAGGAGGACTGTTCTTTCAAAGATAACCAAGGCTACACGCCACTGCACTGGGCTTGTTACAATGGTGAGTTGATTGCCGTTGGACTGTTTCCAGTAGACTTCCTGCCTGCCCAGTACCACTGTGGTCTCAGTGGAAGTGAGAACATAGTGTAACATTGTAAACCATGGTTTCCAATCTTTCTATACCTAAGATACCCTTTTCCTCCTTCATGACTACCATGATGCCCTAATGCAGTAAAAATTCACTTTCCTCTTTTTTTTTAATTAAAAAATTTTTCTTAATGTATATTATTTATTTTTGAGAGAGAGAGAGCACAAGTGGCGAGGGTTAAAGAGAGAGGGAGACACAGAATCTGAAGCAGGCTCCAGGCTCCAAGCTGTCAGCCCAGAGACCAATGCAGGACTTGAACTCACGAACTGTGAGATCGTGCCCTGAGCCGAAGTCGGATATTTAACCAACTGAGCCACCCAGGCACCTCCACTTTCCTCCTTTTTGTTAACCTCTAACATGTAACTCCTATTCAGAGCTTTGGATGAACTGAAAGAACTAGTTTTAATCAGGGTTTCTGGTTTACATGAGATAACCAGAGATCCTACAAGGAATTAAAATAATAAAGCTAAAAAAGCAAACAAAAAAATATGATGTAATAATCTGTCACAATTGACCACTAGTAGATGCGTGATTTATTTTTTTTGGCATTTCTTTTTATGTCTTATATCCCCTATTTATTTAGTAGCACTTGTTATTTGGGAGATTTTTAAAATTTTATTTCACTTATTTGAGTAAAAAAGGAAAATGCATACTAACTGTAACATGTCAAAAATACTGAAGTGCCTAAAGTAAAATTGTCTCCATTTCCAAATTTACTTTCTGATGTAATTTGGTGTATATATATTTCATAATTTTCCCTTGAGAATAATAAATAAATACAATTATATACGCACCTATTTTTAAAAACTAGAATCATAGAGCAAATATTATATAACTTTTTTGTCACTATTTACTTAACTTTCCATTGCAGATACTCTGACAAGTCAATATGTATCACTATACATTGATCTTTTTAATAGTTGTATATTTTGTAGCACATAGCTGGATAGATACAGGCATGTGTGAGTGTGTATACCAGAATCTATTATTTATTCATACCATATCCTTGTTGACGAACATTCAAATTGTTTTCAGGTTTTTTCCTATTACAAACAATGCTGCAGTGTGTATGTTCATATTATGGTAACTCGAGTTCTGTCAGATGTCCCCAAAAGTGAAATTGTTGATAAGAGGGCATACATGCCCTAAAATTTTTTAATTTTAGTAAATTATACCATATTACTTGGCAAAAAGAGTATAAAGATTTATTACTCCATCAAACGTGTATGTAAAACTTACTATCTTCTTAAGCCTCTGCCAGCCCAAGATAGTATGTCTTTTTTTTAATTTTTGTCAGTTTGAAGGGCAAGAAACAGATATTTTTCAATTTGTGTTTCTCTGATAGTGTATTTGTTTATGTATTTGTATTTCCTTTTCCAGACGAGGAAAGTGTCCTCTTCTGGACATTACCTTTTTCATCTGTTGCTCATTTTTCCCTACTGAGCTGTTTATCATTTCTCATAGTGTTTGCAGAAGTACCTTGTGTTAGAAATATGAATTCTCCATTTGTTATGTGTGTTACATTTGTCTTTGTTCCTTGTTTATGATATCTTTTTGATGCAGAGATTTTGAACTTTAAATGGTTGAATCTATCAAATTTTTTTTCTTTTATTGCATCTAAGTTTCCAGTCTTGCTTAAGCAGGTCTTTCACCCCTAAGTGTATGTGGATATTTCCCCATGTGTTTCTTACTCAACTCCTATAATTTTATTTTTCCATTTTTAATTCTTCTATTAAATTTTTCACTCAAAAACTATGATTATTAGGTCCAGAAAGGTTTTTGGGTGCCCTGATATATCAACGTAAGACCTTTCATTATGGTTTCATTAGAGTCCTCCTTTTTTCAGTGGTTCCGACTTTGGTGAGAGCCACATTTTGCTGCTCGTTCGACTTGATTTTACTCCCTCCCTGCCATTGGTGGATTGTGATTTTTTTCTCTCTACTAATGGATGAGAGCTCCCTACCCCCATCTGAATCAAGCTGTGAGATCTCTCTGGCACTGGAAAACCTACAGGAAGGGGGAAGACATAAGAGTGCTGATTATAGACCACATAATTTAGACTGGAGTGGGATAGTGCGGGAATGGCAGGTGCCTCTGTTCTTGGGCCCATCCAGGTGCAAGGAGGGAAGGGGGAGACCCTCTCCTGAGCAATCACCTTGCCGGTGCAGCCTTTCAAATCTGAGGTTCAAGCTCTCATTTTCCTAGAATCCCCTCCACTGAGCACTTAGAATATTGAAAGTTGTACAGGGGTCCTCAGTCCTCCCCACACAGATCTGAAATTGGGATTCACATAGTCTTCAAGGAATGGTAGATGTAGATGCTGCATGAAGCTAGGTCCTTTGGGGGGAGTCATACTAATAGAGGGAAGCCCCTCTTCCCAACACTTCAACAGTATCTAGGGTGGTTTGAGTGAGGGTTGGATATAGTTGGAAAGCTAAACAGTATAACTTGAATAAAGTTAGGCGATTTTATATTCATCACTTCATGTGCTTCTTCATCCTAAAAACTGTTTCACCTTTTCTCTCTAGAAGTACAAGAAAGGTTTGGCTTGCATTTTAACACTTAAAATTAGACACATCTACATAATTCTGAGGTGGACCATAAAAGAACTCTAATTTGGCACTAAATTTAACCAAGAAGAGGTTCAGGAGAACAGTCTATATTCCAAAGCCAAATAACTTTGCCTTCAACAATTGTACCTCGTCTCACAAAACACATATAGGTCCTTTATCAGCTGAAAACTCCATCATCCTGTGACCTAGGTAGGACGGGCGTTACTAGTCTGATATTTTATATATGGGAAACTGAGGCTCACAAATCCCAAGTGAGTTGCCTAAGTCAGGTAACAAGTAAGCTGACAGAACTAGGGCCTTACTCAACTCAAATTCAGTTGATTTAGAAACTACTTGTCATTTTGCTGAAAATAATTCCTCATATTCATTCCTCTACTTACTAAAAAAATACTTATTGGGTACATACTATTTGCTGGGAACTGATCTTGGTGCTGTATTAAACACATGTGTAGTATTTTATAGTCAAAGCCCTTTTTCACCTGCATTATCTCAAATACTAAATTCTATTAATCACATCTTCTTTCCTGAATTAGGTTGCATAATTGTAAGTGAACCTATTCGTGAGGGTGAAAGGAGAATTTCCTATGGTAAATATGGTCAAACAGGCATATCTATGTCAAGCAGCTGGCAAGAGCTGAGGATGATATAGAATCTATTCCGCTTGCAAATGAGGTCTCTTCTTTATCTCTTTCTCTCCACCAGAACATATGGCCTTCACTGTTTCATTATGTCTCAGAACACCTGTGAGCATAGTTCATAACATTTTGGCATTTTGTGAATTTTATTCCATGGAGAATGAACATGCAGCCAATTCAGGAGAATTCAGTCGAATTCAATACTTAATGAAAAAGAAAATAGATTGCGTTGAACAAAATTTCTTTCTGGGAAACTCCCTAAATTCTTTTGATTCCTTGCAGGTAATGAAAACTGTATAGAGGTACTTTTGGAGCAAAAATGTTTTCGAACATTTATCGGTAATCCCTTTACTCCACTGCACTGTGCAATGTAAGTAGAAATGCTGGAAGTTAATGGTGTTCCTTTAATCCTTTTAACTACATGCAAAGAAATTGCCTTTTAGGGAAGAGATGGGCTTTTAGACTAGAGATAAGACCAATATATTCCATTTTGCTGCTAATGGCAAATAGGTCTGATAGCAAAGTGTGGTCCCTAGTGTTAATGATTTTCCAGGAGCTTTTTGTAGAGTGCCCAGGTTTCCAGGGGGCTCACATATCACCAGAGGGAAACTACCTGAAGGGTAATGGGTGACTGCTAACAGGCACGTTACACATACACCAGGTGAAGAGCTCTTTAGATGTACCAAACTCTAAAATTAAGTTGGGGTTAGAAACAATGTACCTATGGATGATTGGAAAGACATTTTATAGCAGGAAGACTTTTTATATATTGTAATTCTCCATTCTTCATAGGTTGTAAATTCTTTTTTGATGAATGTAATTTTTTCTGCCATGTCATAGTATGAATGTTTAGAGGATACAGTGACTGTAAGTCCAACTTCCACAGTCAGCCTGGAGGAACATGGTCACCTGGGGCCTGTGTTTACCCAGGGGTTCATATTCACCTGGGCAATGATGGTCAGCCTAGGGACCCAAGACTTGGGAGTGCTTTGTCTATGCATTTCTGTGTGCTTCACATACAGCTGGGTCATTTGATTGAAAGATATTGGAGGCATAAAATGGCTCCATAAAGAAAGGGTAAGGAATAAAGAGTAGGGGTGATTTTAAATTTGAAGGAAGCATTTCTTTGTCACTTTGGTATCCCCCCAAAACCTAACATGATGCCTTGTATAAGTGGTATGCAGTAAACACCTTCCTGGATGTAGGGGTTCTGAAGACATGCTGGGAATACAGAAAGTGTGCCATTCAAATGGTTACAATGATTAAAGAAGACATTTGAAGTGATACAAACAATCTTTATTTTGCACTTCATGAAGCAGACTGTCTGCACTTTGAAGAGTTCAGAGAACTGCAAAATGGGGCAGAAAACGGGAAGCTTTTACAGAATAAAAAATCGGGAACAAGGAAGAGAAGGAATAAAAATGCCTGATTAGTGGGGCACCTGGGTGGCTCAGTCAGTTGAGCGTCCATCTTTGACTCAGGTTGTGATCTCACGGTTTGTGGATTCGAGCTCCACATAGGGCTCACTGCTATCAGCACAGTGATCCTCTGTCTCTCTGTCTCTCTGCCCCTCCCCCATTCATGCTCCCCCGCTCTCAAAAATAAATAAACATTAAAAAAAAACCTGATTACCTAGGGTTACAAATCTGAGGTATCATAGGAATGGAGCAATCACCCATATACCTTGGTGATTATTAATTGGTTAACTAGATGGTCTTATCTCTGGGAAGATGGAACATTTATAAGAACATGAAATGTAAAAGTTTTGTTTTGCTGATGTTGTTTCCCAGGACCAGTGGTGCCTCATCTACTAAGGAAAGATTAATGTGAGATCAATTTGACAGTTCTTCCTCCTCCCTTTGATCAACCTCTGGCCAACCAAGAGGTTTGAGCAAAGGTGATGTTGAAAGCTATTCTCAGTTACCATTGTCTCTTTGGGTGTCAGTATATATTTCACAGGAGGAGATGATGTCAGGCTTACATTCTAGTTGGAGGGAGACTATTTGTTAGCTTATGGTTGCACACACGCATCTAAAAACCTTGAGAGAACAACATACCAGGAGCAATAGACCAGGAAGATAATTATTAATAGTAAAAGTATTCCTTGGGAATGCAAGCTGGTGCAGCCACTCTGGAACACAGTATGGAGGTTCCTCAAAAAACTAAAAATAGAACTACCCTACGACCCAGCAATTGCACTACTAGACATTTATCCATGGGATACAGGTGTGCTGTTTTGAAGGGACACATGCACCCCCATGTTTCTAGCAGCACTATCAACAATAGCCAAAGTATGGAAAGAGCCCAAATGGCCATTGATGGATGAATGGATAAAGAAGATGTGGTATATATATACAACAGAGTATTGCTCGGCAATCTAAAAGAATGAAATCTGGCCATTTGCAACTACGTGGATGGAACTGGAGGGTATTATGCTAAGTGAAATTAGTCAGTCAGAGAAAGACAAATATCATATGACTTCACTCATATGAGGACTTTAAGAGACAAAACAAATGAACATAAGGGAAGGGAAACAAAAATAATATAAAAACAAGGAGGGGGACAAAGCATAAGAGACTCATAAATATGAAGAACAAACTGAGGGTTACTGGAGGGTTGTGGGAGGGGATGGGCTAAATGGGTAAGGGGCACTAAGGAATCTACTCCTGAAATCATTGTTGCACTGTATGCTAACTAATTTGGATGTAAATTTTTAAAAATAAAAAATTAAATTAAAAATAAAAATAAGAAAAAAGTATTCCTAAGATTTGCAGGACATTCCTGAAACAGGGTCCCCATGAACCAAACCAACTAGAATCAAACCAAGAAATGGTCCCAAAGAGGGGATACTTCTTTAAGCCAGTCGGCCTGTCAATGTATCTTGTTTAACCGTGTTTCCACTTCCCTAGAAGTGTTATCCAGCAAGCTTGTTCTAGAGAAACCTAGACATTAGAAATCAGGAGAAAGTTTTTGATGGACAGAACCACAGAGTCACCAGTATTATAGCAAATCCAACAGTAAGTTGAGAGTTTGATTACCCTCCTTTGCAGTGGCCTGACATATGTGAGTGATGGCATTCTCTTTCTAGGCCAGCTCAAGGTGAGAGGTGGACACACGAATCATAAAGACCTTCATGGTATAATAATTAGGGAAAAAATGGCCAGAGAGGGAAAGAGGAATGGAGAGAAATGTTCTTGATCCAACATCTTAGGAGGAAACGGTGTACTTCAGTGTCAGCTACTAATCTCACAGTCAATTTGATTTTGAAGTCTCTGGCATTGGCCCAGGACCAGATGTCAGATGAGCCTTCTACAGTCATGAGATTTGTACACCTTGTAATTTGGCAGCAGTGTCAGTGATCAAGGGTACTTCGTAGGGTCCTTTCCAGGAATTTCATTTTGCAAAAGCATCAGAGTAAAAGAATAACTGCCTGCAAATGACAAAGGATTTAAATAGGTCTATTGTGGAAGATCCGATAACAAGGAATTGCAAGGAATTGACAAGGAAATTTGGTAATTTTTGTTACACATAACATTTAACATGATAAGTGGAATTATGGACAGATAAAATTATACCAGAATGCATCAGAATTTTAGGAATTTTATACAATTTCTGGAACACTTATGATAATGTATGTATGCTCACCATATAACCTGAAAACATCATTTCTTATCTGACAATGCTTCCTATATAATTTAACATACCAAATAAGCCTGGTTAGTGTAATATTTATCCTTTCATAAGGAAAGAGAAAGAATCTTTTGAGATGTTTCAGGTACCTTTGAAAAATACCCAACTTCGTTCAAGGTCAAAAAGACTTCATTTAGAATTTTATTTGTGGGTGGGGTGCCTGGATGGCTCAGTTGGTTGACCATCCAACTTTGGCTCAGGTCATGATCTCAGGTCATATGTATTTTTAAAAAGAAATGAAACAAGGAAATCAATTTACAAATCAGTAACAAAATTCTTCCAAAATTGGAGATGAAACATCATACTTACTCTTCCACTCACACACTCTCTCTCTCTCTCTCTCAAAAATAAATAAACATTTGAAAAAAAATTTTTTTAACAAAACAAATACATAGATCTAAATTTTGTTTTTGACAAATGGAATTAGTTAAGGTTATCTGCTCAGATGGCTTAAACCTCTTTACTAATATTTGAGAAGAAAACTTAAGATTTAAAAAAAAATTTTTTTAAGTTATTTATTTACCTTGAGAGAGAAAGAGCACAAGTGGGGTAGGGGCAGAGAGAGAGGAACAGAGAATCCCAAGTAGGCTCTGTGCTCTCAGTGCAGAGCCCAATGTACGTATGGCTCAAACTCACCAACCGTGAGATCATGAACTGAGCTGAAATCAAGAGTCTGAGACTTAACTGACTCAGCCACCTAGGCACCCCTAAACATTTTTTTTAATTCCAGTATAGTTAATATACAGTGTTATATTAGTTTCCAGGTGTACAATATAGAGATTTAGAGATTCCGTACATCACCCAGTGCTCATCAACACTTAGGATTTTTCATTTCCTAGTTTCCAAATAGCCTTTCTTTTTTTCTTCTTTTTTCTGACAAGAATTATTTCCCTGAAATGTGCATTTTAAACAGTTGGCTTACAAACAAGTTCCTAGAGAAGACCTTTATAACATTTACATCTCAAAGGCACAGGGAAAGAATGCAGTAATTCTTTCTTCCAAGAAGGACTTCTGTTTCCTAAATCTAGGATTTTACAATACCTACAAGCCTTTTGAGATGAATAGAGGATATTTGGGGATTGATAAAAAGGATAGGTGAGCTTTTTCTGTTCTTTAAAAACCGAATTTGTAAGGCAAGGAAGGTTGGTTTTAATTCCCCCCAAAAAGGGGGCTGACCCACTCATCCAACTACATTATCTTTAATTTGCTTTTTTATATCAAGGAGAAAATCTTCCTTCAACTAAGATAGAAATCAAAGGCTTCCTTTGTTCTAGGTTTAGAGCTGTTTGTCTTTGGAATGCCCCTGGTCCCCTACTCCCAACACCAGGTACATAGTTTCATTTAACTTAGTGGGAAGGCCTAAAAAAAAAGTTACTATCAGGCTCTGAATACCAACTTCCTATTTGGCCAACTTCTGACCATGAAGCAACTTTAAAAGAAGGAAAGGAAAGGAAAGGGAAGGGAAGGGAAGGGAAGGGAAGGGAAGGGAAGGGAAGGAGGAAGGAAGGAAGAAAAAAAAGAAAGAAAGAGAAAGAAAGAAAGAAAGAAAGAAAGAAAGAAAGAAAGAAAGAAAGAAAGAAAAAGGCATTTCCAATATCTTGTCAAGTTTCAGCCTGGGCAAACAGTAAATATCCCTGGCAATACTGAACAATCCATGGAATGCAAGAGGTGCCCCCAAAGATGGTGCAAAAGATACTACTCTCCCAAGATCCACAGCTACCTCCTAAAGATTGCCAAAAGAAAGAAGGATTTAGGACAAGCAAGAAGGCAATAGCAGTCCCTGGAAGAGAAAAAGATCAATAATCAATGGCTACCTCAAAACCAAATTCATAAGAGTGAATTTGGAAAGGAAGGGAAAACACAAAATTATACCTTCCCCTCTTGACCAGGCACCACAGAGACCAGAAAAGCTGAATCTGGTAAGAATTCTCACTCTTTGCCCGCTCTTGCCAGTTTTCCTAGGATCCCATCTGCAGGCTCCAGAGTGAGTGGAGTTTAAAGTAGAGAATATTGCTCTGGTATGTGTCTACCGGAATTTGGCAAGATTTTTCCATTAATTTTAATTTTATTTCGACTTGGCTGTTAAAAGGAATAACTTATAGCAGTTTACCGGAGAATTCCTTGGCATCTTATCAACACTGGAGGGAGCCCATATAATAGGGGCCCTCCTTTGAGGGTATATATGGGGACATTTGAGTTGGTATCAGAGGATTTGCACAAAACCTTCTAGGACAATCTTTCCTCCAGTGTCCTGGTGGATTGCAAATGAAACACCAATCTCTGAGCCAGTGTTTTGATGATGGTGCACTGAGGTGTTGTTTTAAGTTTCTGGCCTTGGAGCAGTTGTAGCTATAGGGCCAGTAACTCTGAAAAGACTTGTTTACACTCTTGTAGCCTCTTAACAGTGGAAAGGCAAATCAGAAGTGAATTAGTAGACTGTAAGTACTCAGGTAAGGGAGGATAGAGGGCAGTAGTAGGAGTCATATCAGTCTTACAGTCTTTATTTTAGGTACCTCTTGTGTCTTTAATTTTTCATTAACCTTTTGCAATGAATCTTTCAATGAAGCTACCTTGGAATCTTGAAACCTTTTGGAAGCTTCTGCAGACCAATTAAAATAGGCATCCTATTCTCTTTGTTGATTTGGGAACCCTTGCTTTCAACTCTTCTTCTCAAAGGAACAATCTTACCTAATTGGAACATTCCCCATGATGGCCATTGTAATTCTAGGTTGTCTTAGTAGGAGTTTGCCATTTTTGTAGGTATCCGTTGCATCTGGGATCACAGTTCTTAGACATAAAATAAGCAACTGTGCTGGAAGGCAGAGTGCTCAATTCTTTGAAACTTGAGGAACTCATTTCTTTAGCTAAGCCTAGAGTCTCTTGGAACCAAATTAATACCTGAGAGAGATGTACCATAGAGTTTGGGATTTGTGTGGTGTTTTACAGTGTACCTTGTTGCATGAAATTTTCTTGAAGTTGTTGGGTGACCTAGTATGAATCTAATCTATTCCATGACCAACTTATCACAGAAGTATGTGGTGAGCACTGTAACAGCTTTAAAGTACCCAACCTATGCCCATCAATTTTGTGGCTTTGATTTCTGAGATTCTCATTAACAAAAGATCTATTACTCGTCACAAGCATTCTTTATAATGGTGGATGACCTAAGGGCTTCTAATAGTCCAACTTGTGCCTACTTAGATTTTGATGTGCCGTTGGTCAAAACAGCCTGCATTTTTGCAGACTTTTAATTTATTTCCCCAAGTCTCCCAGTGGTTTATGCTGTAGACTTACGTCATGGTCCCTGTTAGTCCCACAACTGCTGTCACCTAACTGTCCCTGAGGCTTTTCTGAATCATAGAACCTCTCTGGGACCTTTAATGAACACTTTTCCCTTAAAAAGTTTTGGATAAAGTGCGTTTGGCCTGGACGTTTCAGACAAGGGAGCAGACCTCAAATCCAAGAGTGACTCACCCCCGGCCCTTGGTAACCAGAGGACAGTGAACTCAGGGTTAGGCAGGTGCCTTGCTTGTCTTTTCCTCTTGCAGGCTGTTAGTAGTCAGCTTAGAATCCCACCCTCGTCACCTGTTAAACTGATTAAAGAAGACAATTTAGGTGATATACATCTTATTTAACGCTTCCTGAAGCAAGCAGTTCTCCAGACTCTTGAGAATGGAGACTGCCTGCTTCATGAAGCATTAAATGAAGTTTGTTCGTGTGATCTAAATTGTCTTCTGCAATCATGTGAACATATCATAAACCACAGATATTTGAATCAGATTTTTTTAATGTGTCAGATTGTTATATAGTGCATAGGAAGATGGAGTAGGAGGAAACATGTAATTTTTTAAAGAGTGATACCTTAAAATGTAAAACTTATTTTCATTTTAGAATAAACGATCATGAGAATTGTGCGTCATTGCTACTTGGGGCCATAGATTCCAGCATTGTCAATTGCAGAGATGATAAAGGCAGGTAAGTGATACTGAGATGGCATGCCTCTTGTCTTGATCAATCTTAGTCTCTGCTTTGTGGTTGTAAAGTAGCCAAACATTTATTTTTTTGTTTAGTTTAAAAAGTAATATAGGGGCGCCTTGGTGGCTCAGTCAGTTGAGCATATGATTCTTGATTTTGGCTTAGGTCATGACCCCAGGGTCTTGGGATTGGGCCCCACATCAGACTCTGTGCTGAGTGTGGAACCTGCTTGGGATTCTCTCTCTCTGTCTCTCTTTCTCTCTTCCTCTACCCCTCTTCCCCACTCATACTCTCTCTCTCAAAAAAAAAAAAAAAGAACAAACAATAAAAGTCACAAAAACTAATATAAAAGCATGGCTTTTAAAAATTAAATATAATGAATATGTAATTAGGAGAAATTACTCTCTTATCCCAGAAGCCCCAGCCTCTTCCATCACCTTAAATTGATCTTTTCACATTTTTATATTCTACCAAGTAATTTCTACACAATAACCACAAACATATGTAAAAAAAATATATACTTATGCTCTTATGGAAATGGGAGAATTCTGTTGCAATGCTCTGCTTTTAGGGTATCTTGGAAATCTTTTCATACCAGAACATGTAGATTTACCAGATTATTTTTGAAGCTGCATATTACTTCACTGAATCACTATACTCATTTAATCAGCCTGCCTTCTAGTGAAGAACATTTAAGTTGTTTCCAGTATTTTGCTGTTTCGCAGAGTGGTGCAGTGAGCAGTCTAGTATATGTGTGTGTTCACATGACCAAGTACATCTAGGAAATAAAGTTTTAAACATGGATTTACTTGGTTAGAAGGTCAGTGGTTTTTATTTTTGGTAAATAATACCAAATTGTACTCCTAGAGAAATCAACTGTCCACAGTAGATAATGTGGGCTTTTTTATTATTTAAATAGCCAATTATCTATAAAATTAAGGCCTAATTTTGAAAATATCTTTATCAAAGATAAGAAAGAAGTCACTGGAACTCAACATCAAAGGGTCAGTGAAAATGCTCATTTTATTATCAAGGCCACCACTTACAACCTCCAAATCTAGGGGGTGCCATTCACATAGGTGACTGAATGGACCTTGGAGAGGGCCTGATTGTCCTCTCTGTAAACTGAGAAGGTTTAAATCCCTAAGATGACACTGTGCACATGTTTCTCAGGCATATACAGAAAGAGTGTGTTGAGTTTAAAGGAAACTAAAATTGGGGCACCTGGGTGGCTCAGTCGGTTGAGCATCCAAGTTTGGCTCAGGTCATGATCTCGCGGTTCGTGGGTTCGAACCCTGCATCGGGCTCTGTGCTGACAGCTTGGAGCCTGGAGTCTGCTTCGGATTCTGTGTCTACCTCTCTCTCTCCCCTCCCCTGCCCGTTCTCTTTATTTCTCTCTCTTTCTCTCAAAAGTGAATAAATGTCAAAAATAAATAAAGGAAACTAACATCCTGTTTGTTTTAAATCATTAGGACACCGCTTCATGCGGCAGCATTTGCTGATCACGTGGAGTGCTTGCAGCTTCTTCTGAGACACAGTGCCGAAGTGAATGCAGCAGACAATTCAGGGAAAACAGCACTGATGATGGCTGCTGAGAATGGGCAGGCAGGCGCTGTGGGTATGTGCTGACTGGTGGGCTTCACATCCACGCCCAACCAAAACCAGAGTAGCATAAAACCGAGAATCAGTTATTCTCTTGGTATATGCATGTAAAAAAGGCCAGCATTTTATTTAAGCCACTTGACTCTACTTGCTAATCATCCTCAGTCCCCTGTTATTTGATTATTGGTGGACCTTTTCAAAGTGAACTCATCTCTGCAGTGAAACATCTCAACATTTAGAGACCAAATATAGCAACAGGTTTATTTGACCTGGAAATAACAGAACTGTGTACAGAGAATTAAACTTGATGCCTGTAGACCTTGGATTTGGATGGAACAAATGTGGCAATAAAGTTTTCCTCTTTTTTTTCTTTAAAAGGATTAAATATGATTACGTGACCATACTGATTTGAATGTGTGATTATAATTGGCATGTAGTCTGAGTAATTCTCTCTTGGCTTTTTCTATAGATATCTTGGTGAACAGTGCCCAGGCTGATCTGACTGTAAAGGATAAAGACTTGAACACATCCTTACATTTGGCTAGTAGCAAAGTATGTAAATGAATTTGAAACAGTGTTACTTAGTGTTGTAATAATAGGAATAATACCACTTGAATGCTATCTCAGAAGCGTGTATCATGTCTCTTAATTAAGATGTACATTTCCCCAAGGTGTTGTCAACTCTAAGCATAATGGAAGGGGAAGAGGCAAAAGGCAGACCCATGCAGGGGTTGATGAGGACATGACTTTCGTGGCATGTGACACTTGCATTCTTGTGTGGTCTATCTTCATGCTGCCACTGTGTCTCCGTGGTTGCATTACTATATCATTTTGGTTTGAAACACAGGCTGGGGCTGTAGTTACATGGCTTCTAAAGTATGAAAAGGTCCACTTGTTTTCATTTTGTTCCATTTGAAAACATTGTAATAACACAGCCAAAAATTACTCTCCTAGGAGGCAAATTAGTGCATTCATGTGCATTTCTACCTTCTGTCCTTTTTTCTGATGCATACGTAGTTCACCACAAGGAATGTGTTTGAGTTTTTTTGGTTTTTTTTTTAATAGTATGATGTTCGCATGTAGCCCAAGATTCCTGCTTCTGTAAAAGATAAATGATATATAAATATAAATATATATTTATTTTATAAATATATATTTATATAAATATATATAAATATATATATATATAATTTTACAAAAGGGAGATCATACTATTTTAAACCCTGCTTTTGTTACTGAATCATCTCTTATGAATATCTTTCTTTTAGATATCAAATTTTTATAGTGTTTTAGAAGATGCATGGTATTCTACCTTAGAAATGTGCCATCCTTTATTCAACCCGTCCCCAACTGTTAGACGTTTGCATGTTTTAAAATATGTGCTACTATAGATGTTGTCATTGTAGAGAAATATTTTTTTAAAGAATTCTTACTCATTCCTTTAAGACAAATTCCAAATGTGAACTTACTAAGCCTACGGCTATGAATATTTTTAAGCCCAGATGGGCCTCTAATAAGATCACAACTATTTACACTCTATCAGAGTGCATTAGAATGAAAACTCCAGGGACACTTCTGAAATTACATTTCAGGGGCTCCCTTATAAGGCATTATAATGTGATGCCAATGGACACCGGTGATGGTGGTTTATTTGAATATAGTGACAGTTAAAGGTGTTGTTTATACCCATTGGTACCAGAAGTCTTGGTTTTTCATTTCAGTGGTTGCATTTTCTCACTTCATGCTCTGGGAAGCCCATGGAAACCACAAAAAAACTCAGTTTCATAAAGTTTGTTTCAAAGTGTAATGTTTTCATGAATAGAAGTACAATGATCTTCAACCTTTACTGTGCAAATGAATCACTAGAGGATCTTGTTAAAATGCAGGTCACAGTTCATGAGATCAAGCCCTGCATTGGGCTCCCTCTCTCTCTCTACCCCTCCCCAGCTCATTCTCTCTCCCTCCCCACCCCCCAAAAAAATAAATAAATAAGTGTTTAAAACAATGCAGGTCTGAAGTGAGGCCTGAGATTCAACATTTCTAACTCCCAAGTTAAGCTGATGTTGCTTGTCTGTGGGACGCACTTTGAATAGCAAGCGTTTAAGAAACTATGACCCCTTAACAGGGCATAGGCCTGAAGTCATGAAAGTGTCTCTGACTTACAAATTAATTTTTTAAAATTATCAACCATCTCTTATAAAGATATCTTCCCCTGGTTGAGGAAGAAAAGAATAAACTTTCCTGAAAGAGTTCCTTCGCAACATAATGATAAGTGATACTGATAATAGATGTGATGGAAATTTCAGGAGTAGATGGGTCACTGAGTGTCATTGAGGGCTTGAGGAAGGAGATGGGACCTGACATATGTTTCAAAAGTAACGTTGACAGACTTATATGTTTACCAGCTGACCTTGCTGAACTAGCATCTGCTTCAGTTCTCTGAACATTAATTCTGCTGTTACCTTAGAAATATTAATATTTTAGATTAGAGTTCCATTAACCAAGTCCTAATAGACCTTATCCAGAATCTTTGAGAATCTAGATCCTTTAACCATTTGCTTTTTAGAAAAAAAAGGAATTACTCAGAAAATAGCCTTAATAAAATGTTTTTAAGCAAAGAATGTTCATTTTAAATTTAAAGCAAAATCAAGTAATTTTGCAGGAACTTTTCTGTGTTTCTGTCTTGTGTTTCTTATTTTTTTTTTCTTGATTAGGGTCATGAAAAATGTGCCTTGTTAATACTTGACAAGATACAGGACGAGAGCCTTATTAATGCAAGAAATAACGCACTGCAGACGTAAGTGTGACTACTACAGTTGGATTTGGACATAGCTGTTTATTCGTACTCATTTCATAGTCGTTTATTCAACAGATATTAAGAGTGTGCTATGTGCCAGTCTAGCACTGAGGAACACAGTGGTGAAAGACATAGTCCTGGCTTCTCCTTCAGGAAGTTGACAGTCACATACTGACAAATGCTGACCAAGCTAGACATTTTTAGTTAGAATCTTTATTTTGATATGCCTTCAGAGAATTATATAATATAATACACTACCATTATGTATTCTTACTGGAAAATGACAGTTTTATAAATCAGGTTCCTCGAATACATTTGAAGGGTTTCTAAGCAATTTGGCTTAATTACATTTTAATGCAATTCAGTGTACTCCTCAGCATGGAAGACCTAAAGGCTGATTTGTTTTCCATTTTAGGAAATTCCTTATGCATTTTAGGGCAAAGGAGTATTAGGATTTTTTTTTCCATTAAGTTTCTTAAGAAGTATATAGCAAAGATGAGTATACTGGGTTTGACATTATTCTTTAAGGTATTCGAAATGCAACAAAATATTGTTTAGTGCATCTAGTAATAATAAGGAGGTTTGAGATAAATATATATGAGTGATATTAATACCAATCATGTTGATGGACAGTGTGAAACAGTCATTCAAATGCTAGAGTAGAAAGCAAGGGGTAAAGAACCTTCTAGAAAACATGCCAGAGCTTGCGTTCTTTTTCTGACTCCCTATATACTGTTATTAGGGTTGTTTAAGATGCAGAGAGTATTTGTAGTATCTGCAGAGAAATCTGGACCAACATGGAAGAACTGTTGGATCATTAGCACCTGGAAAAGATTTAGTTGGCAAATATTTTTATTTTAAAAAATAAAAATATTTGTGTACTATTTATAGATTAAGTATTTTTTTTTCCTTTTAACAATTCAGCTACCCAAAACGACACATTCTCATACAAATATGCATCACAGGTGACGTTAGGTGTTGTCTTGTTTCAGACCCCTCCACGTGGCTGCACGAAATGGCTTGAAGGTGGTAGTTGAGGAGTTGTTGGCCAAAGGGGCCTGTGTACTCGCTATAGATGAAAATGGTAAGTGGAAAAAGTAAGCAATCACCACAGGTACCTTACCTATGCTGTGAAGCTAGAGGAAGATGAGAAAGATAGAAGCTCATTAAAAAGGCAGTGAGAATTCTCTACCCTTGGAAGTTTCTGTGTGTGAGAAATCAAACAAGGATAATTTGTCCTGTCTGTCTTTGTAAAATACGTAGTCTACCTGTAGCCCACCAGTGCCTTCCATTTTGCATGTAATGCCAGCAGCTGGTCTCTGACTCCTCAGCGTGGTGGTTAAACTGTTTTAGACACACTGAAAAGCTTTCAAATAGGCATTCAAACTTCTAACTGCATACGCTGAAGAGTTAGAGACTATCCATGTCATTAGTGCATGCTCAGGGGCTCAAAGAAAAACCCAGGTCTTTGTATTTCAGTTCATTCTGAGATCAAACTTTTTTTTTTTTTTTTTTTTAAAGAACAGATCAAAACTCATATTCTCAGTATGGATATTTGGGGAACATGAGTATATTGTTTAATTAATTTCTAGGCTTGAAAGCTTCTCCTGATCTACGTAACATTCCTTTTCTAAATGAACTAACTCTTAACTCTTAGCAGCAGCTTTCTACTCTGCTTCCTAAGAAATTTGGAAAGCTAATGAATACCAGAATTGTGTTAAACTACCATTTTAAGCACAAGGCCTATAAACCGCGGGGAACAAAAGGCGAACTTCTGGATATTTATGAACGATGTAATTTTTAATGTGGCATTAATTGTGGCATTATTATTTATAAAGTATTATAATTAATGTAACTCAATTAACTGCTTATTACAGGTATTGGAACTAGCAGCCCATGCCTATTTCTCAGAAGTAAGCATTAGCCATATGACATTAGCTAATTCCTATTAGTTTTTGTTTTGCAGCCCCATTTATCCTAGCATGTACCCCCCACTCTTTCCCCAACCTGACTCATCTAGGAGGCGCAGAAAGTTCTCTATTTCTCCATCTCCTTGGTTGTCCCACCCCCCCCCCTTCCCCCTCACCTTCTTATCCCTATTATGTATCTTAGGGTTGGCATGCAGTTTTTCTCCAAAGTGACCAAAAGAGATCAAAATAAATTAGTTTTGTCTTTCTCCAGGGTAAGCCTGCTGCATTTGAGGCTTGTCCTGTCAATAGTAACCTCGGGAATAGGAGGCCTGGGTTAGTGGAACTGAGACCTTTCTTAGAGCTTAGCTGTATCCCAAAGGCCTGGGAACAATTTGGGGCAGTTTTGTACAGCAGCACAATCATAAATCATACCTGTCTATTTTTATTGGTTTTCTTACTAGAGAGAGGAATAATCTGTTGGGGGAAGGAGGGCAGGAGCAGAAATTAGGTCAAGCATTGATAAAACAACAAAAGGTTGGGTTTTATTAAGCCAGTTCCTCTGAATGAATGAGGGAGAGGTGGTAGGAACTTTGCCAGCAGAGAAGATAGGCTAACCCTTTCAGGTCAGTAGAATAAAGGCTGGGTAGGGATAGTAATTAAATCAAAGAATTGATCTACCTCCCTGTGCATCTGTTGCACGTATTGAGATAGTTTTCTCTTCTGGATAGGACACATCAAGTCTAAATGGTAGAGAATGACATGACTCGACAGTCATTTTTCCACAGTTGGGATTTGGGACTTTGATTGGTGGTATTGGTATTTTTTTTTTAATTCTATTAAATTTCCGCTAATTGATAGTAAATTTCAAATCACAAACAACCAGTGCTTTCCTGTGTCTGATCTGCTCAAATGATTCCATTTTCCTAGAACTAGTTAATTGGTATAGACTTTATATAAATATATACAGAGCAACAAATCTGCATTAGTCACTTTTACGGACATCTGATTTTCAGTATCTCTCCTAACCTGACACACGATTACCTACGATGGAAAGTCATTGTTCTCAGAATGAGAGTGCTCTGGCCCAGGCCTGAGGCGCATGGTGTGCGTGTGCTCTCAAGTGGAAACACCTTTGTGGTTGTCCTGTTGCTGGTTTTTTTGTGTGGAATTGTATCCCATCCCTGCCCCCTTGTGTTTCTGTTCACTAGATGAAGACTAGAATTCTGCCTAACTTCGGATAACATAGTGCTTGTTGTCATGTAAACTGAAAAAACAAAAACAAACCCCAAAACCCTTCATGAAGTGTCTCCCCCTCCCAGTTCCCTCTAGCCTCACCCCTAGCATGACTCATGGGAAGTAACTCCTCTTTTTGCCTGGCATGATTTCTAACTCAACATACATCTCCACGTGTGAGGTCGTTTGAGATGTACTGTGGAATGCTCACGGCGCCTTTGGATTTCCTGGACTAACCACTGCCTTGTCTGCATTTACGCCCAGGTCATACCCCGGCCCTGGCTTGCGCTCCTAACAAAGACGTGGCTGACTGCCTGGCCCTCATTTTGGCTACCATGATGCCTTTTTCTCCTCCCAGTACAATGACGGCTGTCAACTTCGTTTGTTTTAAAAAAGACAATTTGAGCAGGACGACCCTCTCCAATCTGGGTAGTATGGTTAGCCTGTGCAGTAACAACGTAGGCTCAGAGGACGGGTACAATGAAAATGATTCTGATTCAGAAACGTTTTGACTTTGGACTGTAGAAGCTTTTCCCTCATCACCCATAATGGAAGAAGGGAAAGAAATTTGACTTCCAGGTTTATGTTGTGTTCAAGTGTTATCATGGGCCTGGGCTTCCAGAAGCCTGTAGAGAAGGAATTAATCAAACCCAGAGAGGGCAGCTAGGCTGTAGGACAAAGCACTCACACAGATGGGCGCCAATTTTTATTTGTCTTTATGTTTTCCTTAGATCTAAGATACTTCTGTGAAAGTCTACCTCTCATTTTAAGTAAGAAGTAAAAAATGCATTTAATTCTTTTTCTTTTGGCATAATGCAATTGAGAGGGAGCGGTTCTCTATAAAGAATTTTTTTTCATATACTCACCCAGTTGTGAGTTCTAAGAAGCATATCAGTATGACATTCATGTCCCCTGGGAGGGGATGGAAGGCATCAATAGGAATTGCCTCAAATCTCTTCTCACTTTGATGTTTACTTCCTTACTAGAAGCCAAAGGTAAAGGTGTTCATCTTCAGAAATGATGCCTGTAATAATCTTTTTGAGGGAGTCCAATTATTCATATATCTTCTCTATAATACGCACTTAAATATCCAGAACTTCTTTCCAAGGATTTTGTCAAAGTTGCCAGATGAATGGAAAAATTCACTGAAAATTGAAGTTGCTTTTTTCATTTAACACAAATATGGCACCGAATACTCCCTGTAACAAGTCTGTGAGTAGTTTTCACCTGACTGATTGAATCCAAATCTATGTAATAAAAGTTCAGGTGAAAAGTTGTATTGCACCAAAACTTTGAGACATATGCAAATTTAATATGAAACTACCCTTTATTTATTTGTTAATTCATCCTTAAATCAGAATGCTAACTTTTTAAAAAACATCAGAACCATCGACCTTGTTTATCAGTAGTAAAACGTTAAATGAGCTTCTCAGTCAAGGTCATGCCAAGTGAGTGGAAGTGTGACTACAGAAGGAAGCAAAGGAGGTGAAAGCAGAAAGTAGAAATGGGTGATGTGGAGATTAAAGCCAACTGATAGTTACTTGATGATCAAATCAACATAGTGAATACTGCGTCTGCTCCCTCTGCCAAAGCTTCTAGGTCAAATGGACCCCGTTCTGCACCTGGAATAGCTGTACAAAAAGAAGAATGAAACTCTTTAAACATTATGCACCTACACACGCACACATAGATGTATATGTGTGTGTATATATATATGTCTGTAGTTCATCAACCAGCTATACGTGAGGACCAAAATGCTTCAGTCTAAAATGGAAGAATTTAATTGTTTTCCTTCAAAATGGAAATGAGAACTGAAGTAGCTTTTCTATGGAGTTCAACTGTAATCTTTTTGTGTAACAGTCTTTGTTGTATTTTATATTTCTTATGACACAGATTTCTAGTTGATGGCTTAACATTTGTAACTGAGGATGTGTTGACCAAGGCTTTTTTTTTTTTTTTTGCCAAACTAGAGAAAATGTTCATATACTTTTGATGTAAATGTGTTTGTATTTATTTGAAATGAAACAAATGTCGAGGAACATCCGTTGTTTGTTCTCTGTGTTAATTGCTGTGTGCGTGACTTGGAGTAACAAAAAAGCAGAAAAACCCTCCGGACCCTCTCTGGGCTAGCCAGCAGTCCTGGGCCAAGCCCAGCATTTCCCCTGCTAAGGTTGCCAGCCGACCCTCAGGTTCTTCCGCGTCGGTTGGAGAGGGGTGCGACATCCAGGGCTCAGCCCCAGTCTGTAGCCAGCCTTGAGAGCCTAGGAGACACTGCCGTCCTTAAAGCTCTTCTGCGAGATGAAAACTCAGGTGGGTGGTGGATCATATGCACAAAGGTGGCCCAAAGAAAGATGCAGGAACTATTCTGAACACGCTGAAAATCTCACGTGGTCCCCCAAACGGAATGGGACATGATATCAGTGTGTGAGTCCATGTACCAAGAGAAGAAATACAAATCACCAGCTCAAGTGCTATTTTCCGCTTGAGGAAGAAACCGGAGAGAAACGTGTTGCATTCGGGCGGGACTCTGACGTTTTATAATCAGTTCCATTTTCACCCTGGAAATTTCTCTTTTATAGCGTGTGTGAGATATTTTTAAAACAGTGTTCTATCATATCTGGATCAAATACACATACCGTATTATATTTTTCATCTAACTGTAAAAGACTTTACTCTTACTCTTTTAATATTCTGGATTTCATTAAAAACTCACGTTGGGTTCTTCACAGATGAGAACTTGTTCAAAGGACTTCTAGAATTGATATTAATTCCACTGACGATTTTTGACACCACCAACATTGTTTTTTAAATTCTTGGTGTTGTGCTCCCCTCCTTCCTCTGTCCTTTTTGTTTGTTTAGGGAAGATGAATTTTTAAAAAGTAGATAAATTGCTAATGAGCAATAATGACCTTGTCTTTACCAAAACACTGAAAGTAAGGGAGATCCAATGCTAAAAAAAAAAGCACGATATACTGTGGTGTCTTTTCTAGAAGTGAATGGAAATCTTGCTCCATTGGCATTTAAAGCAGGAAAGGAAATACCTGCTTTTAGTGGGTGAAGCAGCGTTCACATTTTTCCTGCAGAGTAGCCTAGAGATACAAGGAAGGTTGCAGCAAAGCGGTGGCGGCCATGGACATTTCTCTCCATGTAGCTGCATTTTGACTTCTCCCCTCTCTCACTGATAGAGGGAGGACAAAGGAACAAAATGAAATCATGCTTGCTCTGAATTGTTCATTGAATCAGATCTCTCTCCCACACTCTCTGTTTCTCCATTCCCCAAGACCAAATTTTTTTCTTTAGGAAATGACTTTTAAAACTCTGAGTTCTGTGTGTTTCAAGTACATCTCGTAGAAATAAAACTAGATTTGCAGCATTGCTTTCTAAGAAAAGAAAAATTATGCTTTTAACTGAGTCTTAGCTGTTTAGCGCTTTTACCTAAATGTGTTGTTTTTGGACTGTATTTTAACCACAGCCACAGGGATCATGTTTCATTGCACTTAACCTATTCGCCGTGTCTGCCTATCCTTGGTAAATACATTACTATCTCCAAATTGCCTAAAATCTGCTATGATTCTACAGTAAAAAGCTCAGGGGATTTCTATTTATCACTACTAAAAGGGCACCATAGTATGTTTTGGTACTTTAGGCAGTAAACAGCTGCTTGATTTTTTATTTTATTATAAGATTAGAATAAGAACATCAAATGGATTTGCTGCACTCGTTATTCTTTGTACTGTTGAGCAACTTGGTTTGCTTATCTGTTGCATTGGTTGAAGAACTCACCCCCTTTTTTGTCTTGTAATATGAAGTTAGAGTGCCTTTTTATATTTGTATATTCTGAAAATGTTCTGTGAAATGTTTTGTATTTTTTTCGTTTGAGTGTTATCGGAGCAATATAATACCAGTGAGTTTTCATTTCAGCCTTTCTTTGAATGTATAAAGTGTCTTTTTTTCCTATTTCCCCTTTACCTGCTTTGAAATGAAAATGCCGAAGTTTTCTATGGGAATTATGTTGAATTTTGCAGTGCTAAAATGCTTTCTTCTTGCAAAACTGTAAACCATAGGTCAATGTTCTAGGGGAAAAGCGTTTTAAGATAGTGACAATCTGAGTGTGTGTAAAAATGTAATTTTATGCGTTTCTTATGCAGTGATCTAAAAATTCAATGCAAATATCTTTTGTTTGGTAGTTTCGTCTACATATTTTATGCTTTAGCATGTGCAATATATCTTTGCAAAGCACGATGATACAAATCTGGTGCCAGTGTTATATTTTGCATAACATATTTGTAATCGCATAAAATACTGTTTGATGATTTCAGTGGGATTTTGTCTGTAATGTTTTCTTATGTAAATTGGAGTTGAATGACTCTGGTAAATGTCATGACTGTAAAAATGAAGACAATGACTTTTAGTTCAGTGAATGACTTTGAACCAATCTGAATCTTTTCAAGCACAGTTTAATACTTTTTCAACTACTGAATGCTAATAATGTAATGAAGTACTTAACTGTAATATACTATGGAAATGCATTCAGATGGTTATTTTTACAAATAAAAACGGTACAAATATTGTTACAATTTGTGTTTGTCTTTAATTTTTCCAGTTTATGGTCATTTTACCAATTATTCCGCTAACTTAAATCTTGGTCGCCACCGAAGCCAAATTGTCCTTAAATTTTGAAAATTAACAATCAAGATAGAAGTGTATTTCCAGATTTGCTATGTCTGTTTATACCAACTCAGTTAGAGGGGGAAAAGTTAAATATGTATAATCGTGTTTATTATATTTATTTGTGCTTCCAATTTTTTTGGCAAAGGATCTGAGCTGGCCTGCAACAAAGGACACGTGATAAACTGGAAGTAGAAAAATTAGGACAGAAAAAGAGCACAAATATGGGAACCATAAGATTTAATACAGTGGCTCTGACTGAATGGGAGCTCGCTCTAGATTCCTAAGGCACTCATGGTGAGAGGGGCAATGTGACTGTGTAAATCACATATCTCAGAAAGGGGGAAGTCTACTAGGTCCTCAAAATTGTGAAATCAACCACACTTATCTTTGTGGGCTGCCACCATTACCCTTCAACTGCTTCATTGCAATACAAGGCCCCACCTCGTTGCACTATCTCAGAGGTGTCAATAGAATTTTCTCTCTTTCTCACATTCAGAATTCCTCCCATTAAGTAATAATTTCAGGGACAGTCCTTAGAAGCATTAAGGAACAAATTCCCAGGGACGCCGTTTCCAGCTGAAGAGAAAGAGACTATGGGGTGGGACCCTCTGGAGTTCCTCAAAGCACAGTGTTCTAGAGTGCTAGCAATTCTTACGGTCTAGCCCAATCCCATCATGAAGAAACTGAATTCCAGAGAAATTATATAATTTGCTCAAATTTGTATAATTGATGATCTGAATGTACAACCTGTGCCTATAGATGTTCTTTCTTTTATGCCATCCTGGCAATAATGCTTTGTGATTGTTGGGGTTGTTCCTGCTTAGAGATGTTTAGGGAGGTTTTGTACTTTGCAATGTCTCACTCCTTATTCAAATATACAAATGTTGGTACTTTTCATTCTGGACGACTGTGAAGCGTGAGTCATACCACAGGTAGGTACTTCATGTAGTTGAGAGCTGAGTGTCTATATTAGTTATCTACTGCTGTGAAACAAATTACCCCCAAACTTAGTGACTTAAAACAACAAATGTGTATTATCTCACAGTGTCTGAGAGTCAGGAGTCCAGGCACGGTTTAGTTGGGTCTTCTGTCGCAGGGCCCCTCATGGGTTGTAATCTTGGTGTTAGCCGGGGAAAGATTCATTTCTAACTCACTCATATGATTGTTGGTAGATTCCTCATGGGTTGTTGGACTGAAGGCTTTTGTTTCTTGATGGCTCTTCACTGCCTTCAATTCTATGCCAAATTTTTCCATTCCCAACAGGGCCAGGTCCCAACCTGGTAGCTTACCTCACTAGAGCTAGCAAGCTGAAAAAAGCCAGAAAGAGAAAGTATAAGACAGAAGTGATGGCTTTTTTAAGTTTTATTTATTTTTTTCTTTTTTGAGAGGGAGAGAGAACAAGATGGGGAGGGACAGGGAGAGAATGAGAGAGAGAGAGAATCCCAAGCAGGCTCTGCACTGTCGGCACTCACGAACCATGGGATCATGACCTGAGCCTAAATCAACAGTCAGACACTTAACGACTGAGCCACCCAGGTGCCCCAGAAGTGACAGCTTTTAAACTGAATATTGAAGTGAAATTTCATTATTTTTTCCATAATATTTTATTCATAAGAAGCAAATCACTAAGTTTGTTCCATGTTCAAGGGACCAAAGGGTCTGACTACCAAGAGGCAGTAATCACTGGGAACTATTTGGGAAGCTATTTATCTCACTGGATCTATCACAATGTCCTTCCAGAGCATAGCATCTTCCTAGAATAACTTCTTCCCTGTCTTGCTAAGGAAATTGTTTACTTGACTTCCTAAATTCAAGAAAAACATAGGGATCCCCTAATTTCACCTGTGCTGTCATAAGCAAGCAGAAAGGAGCCGATGCTTCTGCTACAGTAGCTGTATTGTTGAACGTTGCTGGTGCACTTTGTCTCCAAACCGCTTGTCAAAGGATCCTTCTAATTCCATTCAGCAGGTTTAGATCCTGGTACCTCCGCCCCTCACTGAACACATTTCATGTGTTCCAGAATTAGCTTGCAAGGCACAAAGGCATTCAACTAAAAAGCTATTAACGTAACATAAAAAAATGTTGTGGGTCAAAGTGCTCTATGAATTGTCTCTGGCAAATTTCATACTGAAGATACATTTGCTGTAAAATATAAAGCAGCAAAGATAATGGCTGTGCCATTCATTAATTTTCAAGCACTCCAGGGGGTGATTGGAAACATGAGCTCTGGGACTGGCACAGTAACTGTGGGTGGGAGTAAACTGCTACTAGCATTTACTGTATTAGCATTTACTGGGCCAGGGGTACCACCAAATGTCCCACCAAGCCCAGCGTGCGACCACCCTGTCCTCAGTGCTGGTGCTCTGCCACCTCACAACTCATCCACCTCCTCACCATTTTTGCTGAATCATTTCTTCATCGATTTGTTATTTGTGAAGCCAGCCATATATTTAACTCTTTTTTCACAGGAATTGCATAAACAGGCTCAAATATGTATACCTGTTAAAGAGCACTTACAAGTTTAAGAATTTCAGGGGTGCCTGGGTGGCTCAGTCGGTTAAGCAACCAACTTTGGCTCAGGTCATGACCTCATGTCATGGCTCAGGAGTTCGAGCCCCATGTCGAGCTCTGTGCTGGCCACTCAGAGCCTTGAGCCTGCTTCGGATTCTGTGTCTCCCTCTCTCTCTGCCTCTCCCCTGTCCTCTCTCATGCCCTTTCTCTCTCTCTCTCAAAAATAAATAAACTATTAAAATAAATTGTAAAAAAAGAAAAAGAATTTCAGAAGCAATGTTGACAACATGGTCCCTGATTGTGTGTTTTTCCAGAAAAGAGCACATGCAAGTGAGTGGAGAGGAGAAAAGTACTGCGCAGAATTGAGACACTTAATTCTTTTGTTATTTTTTTTAATTTTTTTTTAACGTTTATTTATTTTTGAGACAGAGAGAGACAGAGCATGAACAGGGGAGGGGCAGAGAGAGAGGGAGACACAGAATCCGAAACAGGCTCCAGGCTCTGAGCAGTCAGCACAGAGCCTGACGCGGGGCTCGAACTCACGGACCGCGAGATCATGACCTGAGCCGAAGTCGGACGCTTAACGGACTGAGCCACCCAGGAGCCCCAATTCTTTTGTTATTAAATACACGAATACATGTATGCAGATATACATTCCTTGTCTTCAGCAGGGTATGATCATATCTACGTACAGGTGGGGGAATCCTGTTCACAACGATGGGGCACTTGGCCCACAGTCACATAGCAAGATCTGGCAACAAAGCACTATTGTCTCATGTTCTCTCATGTTCTCTAGGCATTGGTAGACACAATTTCTAGGATACTTTTTTTTTAAATCTTTGTGGCTACCACCACAAAGATAAATGACAATTTAATGAAGCAAACTTAAATTCTAGAAGGATTTTATAATTTTCAAGGAAAAAATAGTGAAGTGGTACTTGGAGTAAAAAAAACTTACCCATGTTTATATTCAGTTGAAAGCACCCAGCAAGTTTGAGAACTTGAATAACTCGTATTTCTTATAGTCGGGATTCCTAAGATTTACAAACATCTAAGCTCAGATCTTAATGACAAGTTGCCAACCATATAAAGACCAGAGGAAAGAGAACAGTCAGTGCCAACACCCAAAGGCAGGAGTGAATGTGGTATGTTCCAGGAACAGAAATGGGGCCAGTGTGGCTACAGACTTGTAGGGTAGGAGATGAGCTCAACAGCAATCTGGAGCCAGATCTTATTAAATTTTATGAGCCAGAAGAAGTAGTTTCTATTTTATTCTGAATGTGATAAAAATCCACTGAAGAAATTTAAGGAGAAAAATGGCTGTGGTCCTATTTTGTTTTTAAAAGATCATTCTAGCTGCTGTAAGGAAGAAAGAGAGGAACCCTAGTGATCAGTTCAGTGGCCACTGCAATAGAATAGACAAGTAAACATGGTGGCTTGGAATGGTGTGGCAACAAGGGAAATGGAGAGAATGAGGAAATTTTGGAGTATTCTTGAAAGTAGAGTTGGCTGACCTTACTGATGGTTTGATGTCAAGTAAATAGTCTAGAGTTTGGCGGAGGGCTGGGGCTTGGGTCATGTGAAATTATAGATGACCATGGGAGATTGCCTTGGGAGTAATAGGGAGAGAGAAGGACACTGAACCATGGGCACACCAACATTTAGAGGTCAGAAAGAGGAGAGGACCTAGCAGAGAACATCAAAAAGGAATGGCCAGTGAGGAAGGAGGAAATGCAAGAGAACAAGGTATCTCTAAAACCTGGAAAAGAATGTCATGGAAAAAGGAGCTTCAGTTGTATCTATGGTCTCAATCACTTCTGGAAACTCAAATAAGACATGACAGAGTGACGTTGGGTTTGGCAACATAAAATTTATTAGTGATCTTTGTAAGAGCAGATGCATCAGAGTGGTGGGGGCAACAATCCAGAGGATAGGATGAGGAGATAAAGAAAGCAGAGAAGCTGAAGGGAAAAAGAAAAGCAAGGCAGTAGTTGAAGGAAGCTCTGGAGACCGGAGAGGGTATTGTTTTTTTAAGATAGGACATGTTTTATCATATTGATGCTGAGGGAGTGTCTGGAAGAGAGCAGGAAGAAGGTCTGGGAAGCGATGGAAAGTAATTTTGGAAGGAACATTTTAGAGCAGCAAAGGAAGATTGCTGATTAGGGCTTAGTACATTTGAGATTTATGACCATTAATTTAAATGATACCAGTCATCCTGATGGGTTTTTCATCAGATGTCTGGGTACAGGCATAGAATAAGTACACAGTAGGATTTAAAAAGGGATAGAGCTTTGTGAGGCGAGTCAAGGGAGCTATGGAACTATGGTGATTTCAATAGATATGGTTATATGGATCATGGATTCTAAACTGGGTAAGGAAGGAAGTGAAGTCATGAGGGAGGTTATGGAGAATGAACAAGGGGTAGAGTCACTGAACTGAAGGTCTTGGCAAGATGGAAGAATTGCTGAGTTGTAGCATCAGAGGTGATGAGCTAAACATGGGATGCCTGAGGTAAGGCTTTCAGAGGTGGCACAGTTTTGATAATGACAAACCTCAAGAGTGGGTAGTTTAGGATGATTGAAGGAAAAAGCATTGGAGGTGTGGAAGTAAAAACTGAGGAGGCCAATATAATGAAGGCCCCAAAGCCATTTCACATAGTATTTGAGTAAAATTGATGAGAAAATTTGGCCATTTCAAAACATCTGTTATTCAGGTTGTTTACTTTAAGTTGCTGTAGACTCAAAGTTGATTTATTATCAGACTGAAGTTTGGTTCCAGGATTAGGATGATGCTTTTAAAGAAGAATGGTCAAGTGCATTTCTGTTAAAAACAAACAAACACAAGAAAAAGAACCAACCAGACTTTCATTATAATAGGATGATAGGTTTCATGACCATATGGTTTAACCTAAATGTGTTTATGATGCTCTCCAGAAAACATGACAGATGGTTAAGAGCCACAGAATGAACAAAAGGAGTGTATGGATCAAACATCTTAGTAATAACAATGACAAACTGAATACTTAGCAGTAGGCTTTCCACAGAAGACAAAAGACTAAAACCACTGGAATTCTGTCTTGCTCTTTAAGTGAAAACTGAATTTGCCTTAAAATGTTAACTTTTCCTGAAAATCTCAATTTTCAACTAAAAGGAAAGAAAGCTAATTTGTGTTTATAATTTCCCTTTGAACTTCTTGTTTTTTTAGAAATGATTTCTCCATTTCTAAGTGCATGCCATGTTTCTATTTTACATTCTCTTTCAGTCTTGAGTTTACTCCTTGCTGTTTCATTATTACTTAAAATCTAGGATGATTTTGCTAGAGGAATGTTACCTAATGATTCATTTTCTGCTTAACTTCATTCACAAGGGTCTACCCATTAGCATGTAAATTTTGATGGGGCTGCTGGGCCAGTTTCATTTTGGCATCATTGCTAACAAAGCTGTTAAAGGGTTCAGTTGGTACCATCTGGGAGTTTGCTTTGTGATGTCACAGCTGACACTAGAAATTAGATTGAGAAAACTAATTAATTTCCCACAATATATTTTAGGTATGGAAAAAGAAAAGCCCTTCAGGGTGCTAACAATATTTCCTAGAGATAAGAACATATTTTCTAGTGTATATTAATGATCCATCCTCATTTTTCTGGCTGCCAGCCTCATGATCTGATAGTGACCTGGATGGGGAACAGAGGACATTCTTATTAAGCTGCTGGTTCTGACCAGAGCACCAAATAAAAATCATCTTATCGAATTAGTCGAGCTACTTTTTCAATCAGAGTGAATAATAAAAATAGCCCATACCCACTGAATACTTCTGTGCCAGGCACTGCTGTGAGTGCTTTCCATGTATCAACCCATTTCACCCTACCTAGAAGATAGATATTATAACCCCCCAGCAATACACAATAACTAGTGGCAGATCTGGGATTCAAACTTAAGTGACTCTAGAGTTCATAATCTTAATTACCATAGCATGGTAATTTCTTCTATGACAGTAAATATTTGTATGCAACAGGGGATTGGTAAACTATGGTCTGTGGTCCAAAACCAGCAGCCACTTTTTTTTCAATAACAGATCTATTGAAATATAATTGATATACCGTAAAATTCACTCTTTTAAGGTATAAAATTCAATCGTTGTTAGTGATTTCAAAAAGTTCTGTAACAAGCACCACTATCTAATTATGGTAAATTTGCATCACCCGAACAAGAAACCCCATACACATTAACAGTCATTCTCCATCCGCTCCTTCTCGCCTTCCCTGGCAACCACTTACCTACTTCCTATCATCATGAGTTTGTCTATTTTGGACATTCCGTATAAATGAAATAATTCAATGTATGTCCTTTGTGACAGGCTTCTCAGCATAAAGTGTTCAAGGTTTTTCCATGTTTTTTCATGTGTCATTACTTCATTCCTTTTTATAGCCAAATAACAACTTGATTGTATGGATATACCACATTTTGTTTATCCATTCATCAGTTGATGACATTTGAGTTGTTTCTACTTTCGAGCTGTTATGAATAATGCTGCTATGAACACTGTATACAGATATTTGTATGGACTTGTGTTTCAGTTTTCTTATGTTTATATGTACAAGTGGAATTGCTGAAATTTCTGGGTAACTCTAGATTTATTTTTTGAGGAACTGCCAAACATTCCATCAGCAATATATGAGTTTCAATTTCTCCACACCCTTATCTTACTTCCCATTTATTTTTATTACAGCCACCCTAGTGGGTGTGAAGTGATATCTTATTGTGGTTTTGATTTGCATTTCTGGTTCATGACTAATGATGTTGAGCATTGCTTTGTGTGCTTATTGGTTATTCTTAAATCTTCTTTGAAGAAATGTGTATTCAGTCCTTTGCCCATTTTATTTATTTTTTTAATGTTCTCTTTTAGAGTTTATGTATTTTGAGGGAAAGAGAGCTCGCAAGCACGAGTGGGGGAGGGGCAGAGAAAGAGAGAGGGAGAGAAAGAATCCCAAGCAGACTCTTCACTGTTAGCACAGAGCCCAATGCAGAGCTTGATCTCACGAATTGTGAGATCACGACCTGAGCCAAAATCAAGAGTCTAAGGCTTAACTGGCTGAGCCACCAGCACCCCCTCAATCCTTTGCCCATTTTAAAGTAGAGTTATTTACTTTTATATTGTTGAGTTGTAAAAACTTGTTATATATCCTAGGTACAAGTCCCTTATTGATATAGGATTTGCACATTTTTTTTCTCCCATTCTATTTTTTTCCCTTGATTATGTCCTTTGAGGCACAAAAATTGTACTTTTAGTATCATATGTAAAAAAAAAACCACTGCCTAATTCAAAGTTATAAAGATTTACTCTTATGTTTTGTTTTAAGGGTTTTATAGGTATAGCTCTTACATTTAGAATCTGTAAGTCAATTTGAGGAGTATTGCCCAATTTACTATATTAAGTTTTCTGGTCCATGAACATGGAATGTCTTTCTATTTATTTAGGTCTTTCTTTTGACAGTGTTTGGTAGTTTTTACTGTGCAAGTTTTACACTTCTTTTGTTCAATTTATTCCTAAGTATTTTATTCCTTTTGATGCAACTGTTAAAGGAATGGTTTTCTTAATTTCACTTTCAGATTTTTCATTGCTAATGTATAGAAATACAATTGATTTATAAAAATTTATCTTGTATCTTGCAAAGTTGCTAAACTTGTTTATTATTTCTAATAGTTTTTTAGTGGTTTCCTTAGGATTTTCTATATATAACATCATGTCATCTGAAAATGGAGATAGTTTCACTTCCTCATTTTCAATCTGGATACTTTTTACTTTTTCTTGCCGAATTGCCCTAATGAGAAGCTCAGGTATGATGTTGAATAGAACTGGTGAGAATGGACATCATTATTTTGTTCTTGATCTTGGGGGGAAAGAATCCTGCCTTTCACTATTACATATGAGGTTAGTTGTGGGTTTTTACAGATGCCCCTTATCAGTTTGTGGAAGTTTCCTTCTATTTCTAGTTTGTTGAGTTTTTTAAATTATTAAAGGGGGTTGGATTTTGCCAAATGCTTCACTGAAGCTTTTGAGATGATTGATCATGTGGTTTCATCCTTTGTCCTTTATTAATGTGAGTATTACATTAATTTTTTATATTGAATCAATTTGGATACATGGGATAAATCCCATCTAGTAAGGGTGTATAATATGTTTTATACATTGTTGGATTCTGTTTCTCCCCATCTAACCTTAGCAGGGGTCGGGGAACCAAGGCCTCTGATTTCATTAGTCACTGGATCACATCTCCCACAGTTCATGTAGAATTCCTGATTTTCCATGGGAAGCCAGGAGGGAAGATGTCAAAGAATGACTGGTTTGAACATCAAGGCCCCCAGCACTGTGGGGTGACTCACCAACCATTCCCTTGCATCGCATTTCTCCCCTATATAATTTCTGTTTACAATAGAATGACAGATCAAAGTTTAATGTCTATAATATAATATCTATAAATTGGTAACAAACACAGAAAACAAAATTTAAAAATAGAAAAAGTATATAACTAATTTACAAAAAGATAAATATTTAATAAGTATGTTTTTAAAAATCTCAACATCACTAGTAAGTAGGGAAATCCAAGTTAAAGCAAGAGTTATATTATTTTTTACTCAAAAGATTGACAAAAAGTTTTAAAAAGAGTGATACCACCTGCTGCAGGCCAAAAGACAGGAACTCTCCTACAGTGATAGTGGGTATGGGAACTGCTACAGTAGGACAATACTGTATTTCATCAAATCTAAGATAGCAATTGTAAGACTGTCTAGTCAATTTAGGCTGCTATAACAAAAATCCCATAGACTGGGTGGCTTGAACAACATTCATTTCTCTGCTTGGGAACTGGGAATTCCAAGACTAGGTGCTGTAGATGAGGTGTCTGGTAAGAGCCTGTTCCCTGTTTCTGTACCCTCACATGATAGGAGGGATAGGAAAACTCTCTGGGGTCTCTTTACAAGAGCACAAGTCCCATTCATGAAGGTTCCAACCTCATGACCTAATAACCTCCTGAAGGCACCACTTCCTAATACTATCATGATGGAGATTATATTTCAACATATGAATTTTGAATGGACACAAACATTCAGTCTATAGCAAAGATGTACCATTATTTTATCAAAGGAAGCGAATACTGCCAATTGAACAATGATACAATACTTTCTTCTCTTTGATTATTAGTTGCATCCTGATCTTAAAGACATTAAATGTGAATGATAAAATATGGCATATGATAATACTAATTAAAATTAGAATTAAACAAACCCTTTTACCAATCAGTCCTACCCTGTGGAATCTATCCTGCAGAAATAAAATTGCAGCTAAGCAAGGGTGATATTTAAAATATTTAACAGCCAATATGGTACAAATGCCTACCAATCAGAACAAGACAACAATCAAAACAGACACAAAGTGTCTTCCACAAAGTGGAAGCTTTTATACCAGATGTTGAAATACTCAAAAGTGAAAAAAAAAAAAACAAGCTAAAAAAATCATTAAATAAAATATGTTCTCTCACCATACTTTGACAAATATGCCTTCATGACAACCTAGAAGAACCGGTTTAGATGTAAAAATGTTGCCTTTGTTGGAGTTCTAAGTCAGACCAATGTAGCATAGGGAAGGTAGTCTCCCACCTTCAACCTGTGGCTCGTGACTCACTCCATTTTCTTCCTACCTACAGCCTGATCCTTCACCAAGAGGAGTCTTACATACGTATATGGATAACTTGCTGGCACAACCAAGCTCTGTTTATACCTTCAGCCCCTTGGTTACCCCTCAGGCCTATGGGGTGGCATGCAATGGTGGCATAAGTTACCCTCAAGTGGATGGAATAGGAAAATGAGCCATGTAGCTCTGTTATTAGAGTCAATACTTTGGGGTAGGGAATTGCAGCATCTTAGATATCAAAATAGTCTAATAGAAGGTCACAGATTACAAGCGGGCACATCTTTCAGCCACAGACTCCTTGCCACACAGGGAGGAACACAACTGGAGAAGGACCAGAGCATTGCCTTCTAGTATGGGACACCAGTCTAAAGCCAATACCGCTGGCCAGTATACTTTTCTAGCAACTACAAGTTGACTATTAGTCCCTCAGAAAAGCAGTGAAATATATGCCAAAATATTTATTGCATTTTTTAAAGCTTTTATTTTTAAGTAATCACTACATCCAATGTGGTACTCAAACTTACAATCCAGAGATCAAGAGTCCCATGCTCTACCAACTGAGCCAGCCAGGCACCCCTATCTGTTGCATTTATTGTTAGTGGGAAAGAAAAAAATGGAAGACAATTTGAATTCATTCTGCTATATCCCTACTATGGAATGATATTAAGCTATTAAAAATAATAAGTGTGGTTAAGCAGTACTAAGTGTGGTTTAAAACAAGCAAGTTTCAGTGAAACGTTTATAGCTATAATCCCAAACACTAGATAGATGTTTATTGGCATCTATCTGCTGCATGATGGCAGGACTTACCCTATAATGTTAGAGGAGGAGGGTATAAGATAGTGGTGAAATTGCAGTTAAATGGGAAGATGTGCATGGCATAATGTTAAGTGAAAATATAAAATGTAGAATATAAAATTGTTTTATATCACAAAAATAGATAAAATTTTAACGTATATTTGAAAAAGGACTGAAATATAATATAGACAAATTAAAACATTGATTTAACTATGTGCCAGAATTGTGGGAGACTTCTGTTCTGAATTTATGTTTACATTTATGTTTATTGTTTTTGCAATAAAGTTTTTAAAAAGAAAAGATGCTTGAATGCACAACAGGAACTAGGAGGTAAATTTTAGTCATTCTATTTTGTGGTAGGTTAATACCGTTCATTAGCACAAGCTCCAAGTTTCAAAGTTAGAGAGGAATGAAGAAAACTTGGAGATCTTCCAGTAAAACCACAGATACGTTAAGAATTGAGGAACACATCATTTTGTAAGAGTAAAAGACAACCTAAATAGTTTAAGGTTACCTTGAACTGTAAAATATGGAGGTTTGAGTCAGTAATTTCTCATATCCTTTCAGTTCTAACAATTTTTTTTGTTTTTAGACTAGATCTGTTGGTCAACAGAGTAACTGCCAACTGCCTGTAACATCTGAAGCAGAAAACTAGGAATTTGCATACGCTGGGAAATAAACATGATTGGAAGCTGACTATGCCATTAGTCGTTCCACCGAAAGAATTTCTTCCAGACAGAAGAGATTAAGATGTGCTCTTCCTCTTCTGAGCAAGAAAATACGTGGGTTTTAACTGCTGCACGACAGATTTAGGGTCATGAAGAATGACTGGGGAAAATGTAGAGCTAATAAAGAAGTGGTGGATACAAAACCGATTATAAAGTCCCTTTACTGGAGACTTTCAGAATTAAGGCTGTCACTCATCATGACAGGATAGTGTTAGAGAGATGTCAGTTGGCCAATACGCTCCATAGCTCAGAAGTCTTTCAAGCACTACATGTACAGCCATCTCCACCAGCTTGTTGTTTCATGGGTGCTCAAACACATTTATTTCCTCTCACCCTTGAACAATCTATTGTAGCTATGATATTCAATACCATCAAAATTCATCCTGCGTCCCCAGGCTGAAAACCAGACAGACATCCTTGACTCTTCCCTCTCCTTTGCTATAATTATACAATGGGTTATGAAGTTCTGTTCCTTCTGTGCCTTCTAAAAATTAAAAAAAAATTTTTTTTAATACTTCTGTGCCTTTTAAATGTCTTTTGGACCAATTACCTCATTTCCTTATCCAGTACTCCTGTTTCAGACCCTCATCAAAGGACACTTAGATTACTGAAATAACATCCTAATAAGCTCCTTGCCTGCAGTCTTGCCCTTCTTCAATCTTTTTTCAAAATTGCTGCCAAAATCGATACTTTTTAAAAGTCAAGCTCTTTAGCCTGAACCACCTGCCCATCTCTTCATCTTCATTTTCCATCACTCATACAGCTCAGCCACCCTACACTATAGGCATTTTGGAAAGGACTGAAGTCCTCCCCTTCGCATATGTTGCTGCCTTCATATGTGTTAGTCCTCCTACCTAGAACGTACCTCCCCTTTTATGCCTGTTGGATTCAACTTTCCAAACCTCAGTCAAATGTCACTTCTCAAATGTCTCCTAAAGTTTTACCTGAAAGACAAAAGGCAGAAATAATTGTTTCTTTCCCTGTTTCTGAGGCACTGCGCATACACCAGTAGCAGTGGTTGATCATATCACTTACCATTGTAATGATGTGATTATACGTATGATGAAGATGCAATATTCTTGTGTCAATGCTCCTCACTCCCCATCTCCTCCCTGCCACGTGCCAAAGAACAGTCTGGGCTGGCCTAATTCTGGGTCTTTTCTGGTGCTTTAAAAACAGGCATGGAAAGGGCTTGGGAGGATTAGCATATGAGAGCCTCTGGGTAATCAAAATCTCTAAATATGGGGAATTGAATCGGGACTCCTTTAATATTCTTTGAGAAACATAAATAAATATCAGAATATTGTGCCTCTCACACAGAGATAAGCCACATTGAGCCCTGGGATTATTTAGGTCATGCATGTATCTGTTGCTTCCTTTTCTAGGTCATGTCTATTTCTCCAGTACCTAAGACAGTGCCTGAATTACTTAATAAGTGAATGTATGAATGTGCATGAGTATGTCATATTTGGCTCCTTCCAACAAAATGTCCCAGTTTTCCAAATTAGCATTAATGAACATTTCCAGATGGTGTCACTTTGCTTATGCTCAAACACTAGAGGTCCTCAAGGCCAGGCCAACAGCTGAGAGGAGTGCCCACAGGCTGGAACATAAGCAGAGGGTCCTGTGCTCTGGATGGAAGGCCAAATCGAAGTGAGACAAGTGTGGCAATGAGAGAATAGTTATTAATGCGATGCCAAGAGAAAGGCAAGCCAAAGGCTTAAGATGAACACAAGCTGTGAGATCAGTGGCCAGGAGACATCCAAGGATGATGCCCCAGTTCAAGGTGCCAAATGAAGGAAATATGTTCAGAGATCTGAGAAAGGGATATTCTTCAGACTGTGTCTTTGAATGGGGCAGGTGCAGCTATTTAAAGACACTGCAACACCCTGTGTATCCCCTCTTTCATACTCCTCTCCCACTGAACAGGCCAGTCCAGAGTATCCAAGGCAAGCTTTATAGTCGCAAAAACTGCTGGTGCCCTACCATAAATCATGTTTATATCCTGGTGCTGTACTGGTAGTCACAGTACTCTACACTGTCACATACTTGCAGGGAAAAATAATGATGCAGTAAAAGTTATCTCTGAAGTAAGACACAACCTCCCTGGTTTCCCACTTTTCCAGCCTGTAGGGAGCAAAATGGAATCTCTCATGTCAAGCAGGAGCCTGTGTCAAGCAATGACACAAGTAGTTAAAGGTGAGAGATATGACCAGGACCAGCATCAGCTGGCACCCAGAACTGATAACAAGCAGAAGCAGTGGAGGTCTGCAGGGGCCCAAGACCAATGAAATCCCTTTAAAAAGGGGAGGATTTTTGCAGCAAACTGTCAGACTCTTCAGACACGACCAAAGGCTCTGCCCACTGGATTCCCAAATAGAATTGAGATCCTCCACTGCTTGCACTTAATAAGCAGTAGGTGCCAAGAGCTGACCTGGACCAGACTGAGGCCTTATCTCAACTGCACGCCCACAGACTGATTTTGGTTTTGGTTCATTACTTCCCCCACCCTTGTGTTATCTTGTTTGTTATGTGGTTAGTCTTATGGTCTGCTCTGTGTGCTGTGTAAGAAGCCAAGTTTAATCACATGGTGAAATGTCATGGAGTTTGGAATCCTGAACCTGCTTTATAATGGTGGTCAACTTTGCTTTATGACTGGATAAAGCTGATGTTGTGAAAAGACACAATTCATTTGTGCGTCTTTATGGCATGTTTATGACACAGCCAATGGCCTTCTGTGGAGCCAATTCCTGGGACAATTTCAGTAGGAACCTTGAAGAAAATTCAGTGTTCTCAGTCAATGAGCTCCATTTCCACATTTGGTCTTTTCTATCCTTTCATAGTTACTTTTCCTCTTGGGATAAGTCTTTTAAGTTGCCATTGACTTAATCTAGGAAACAACATAAGACTGTGAGAATTATTTTCCAGATTCTTAATCTCAGCACTTTTTATCTATTAATTTTTTTTAATATAGATAATTCTGTTTGTAGGATCAGCTTTTATTGCCATTGTATAAAATTGAGTCCTATGTTGTTTATTGCATATAATTATTTGCGTAGTTTTTCAAAGATCTAATTTTTGATGATTTAAAGCAGGCACTAGTATCTTGTTTCAGCAAATATCTTTTATTCTTGAACACTCTCCAGTCCCCACTTTGAAAAAATTAACAGAATTGCACATTTTCTTTCTCTTTTCTTTCTCTTTTTTTATACAGCAACCCAGGCTGTTAACCCTTCAAGATCCATGGGTCAGCTGCATAACAGAAGCCCTGAAGGAGCAGTTAGGAATCGGAAGGTGCTTTACACCAGCCACCCAATGCAAAGGGGTTTACTCCGCTGGAAGCTGCAAGGCCTGTGGTGGGGGATGGGAGAGGTTTTCTTCGCCCTCCCGCCTTGGGAATTACACTCTATCTTCTTACTGGGAGCAAGGTATTGGAAACTCCCCTTCCACCTAAAAACAGAAAACAAGGGTGTTTTCTGTGGGAATTAGAACTAGGTAGTATTTCCAGAGCTCTTTGGAATTCGTTCAGGAAAAATGTTGTAAGAACACAAATTATTTCTTTTAAGTTCCTATCATCAATAACTCTCCAAGGGGAGCTTTTTTTTTTTTTAATTGAAAGTAACAATGCTGTGAATCACTTAGTAACAAGAAAACTTTGCTGTGCAAAGAAGGAAGAGTCAGAAGCATGCAAAATCAGCCTCTGAATAAATTACCTCTGTCCCCCATTTCCCATCACATGTTATGGTCTGCCTGCTGGACAAAAGTGAGAGGGCAGAGGGTGGATGTAAAAGTAGGAGAAATAATTCAAAATGTAAGCTCCAAAGTTCTCATTGAAAGGGAAGGGAGAAACCATGTGTGGTGTGGAGACAAAGAGACATTCCTGATGGAAGGGAAGTCTACTAATGTGGGAAGGAAAAATAAATCCTGTTCTGAGTTATAAGACAAAGAGGAAGTAAAGAAGTGGAAACTTGGGAATGAATGTGAAAAGAATTTGGTCATATTTTGAAATGAGCTCTGGGCTGTACAAAATTAAAGTACCCTGCTTTGCAGACCAACACTAAAGAAATAGTGTTCTAACTTGTTTCATTATCCAGTTTATGTCATCTGTGAAGAATTAGCTCTAGGAACCCTATGTTGACTATTTTATACTATTTAGTTATTCTTAAATGAATAGCTAATGACAATCCATTTGTGGGGATATAATGATTGGTACCTCCTTTTATTTGCTACAACTACCTGCTTCCAAAGATGGATTATATTTGGACGTCTCCATGTCCCTCTAACCTAAGCGTGCATAATAAACAGTTTGGACACTCACCAATTTTCCCATTGATGTGGAGAACAAAGACAAAAGGAAAAATTAAATTAAACTTCCTTACAACGTACATCCCACTGACAAGTCCTTGAGACAGGCAGAGCAACTCTAGGAACTCAACTGCCTCCATGTTAATACTTTGCTAAGGGCAAAAGGCAATCTTAGCTTAACATGATCCTGACCTCCTGAATCTTTAAGTCTCTTTTAACATATAAAAATTCCTTTAGAAACTTCCTTTATTTCTAACCCCGAAGATATATGTTAACAATCAGCCTCCAAGCATAGGGCCCCCTGATATACATCTGAAGGTTCTCATGATTAAAGTTTACTAAACAGTAATAAATGACCTTTTCCTAACAACAGCTAGCCCCTCAAGGTCCTGGAAACCTTGCTTCCAAATTCCTAGAGACTTACACTAGGCCTAGCCCCCTCCCAACTTAAAGTACATTATCAGTACCCATCACAACCTCAGTGCAACTCTTTCTGCCCACGGGTCCTGTCCCCATCATTTAATAAAACCACTTTTTTTGCATCTAAGGTATCTCAAGAATCCTTTCTTGACTGTTTGCTCTGAACTGCAACATTTCCCTATCATCATCAATCTCAACGAAGATTCCTGGATTATATCCTCTCCTGCCCATCCTTCCCCACCTTATTCTTTTCCTATACCAGCTTTTCTCAAAACATGGTTTGCAGACCCTTGACATCCCAGTGACCCTTTGAAGGACTTCATGAGTTAAAAAGTTTTTCATAATAATTCTAAGATTACCTGCCTATTTCACTAATGGTGCAAAACAAGTTTTATAGCAGGTAAAACTGCCATTGTCTTAGCACCAATGTCAGTGTGCTGGAACTATACTGGCTGTCACTATACATATACTGGCACTAAAAAAAAAAAGATGAAGTAAAAGTTATCAATTTTATTGAACTTCAGTCCTTAAAGGTATGAAAATAGGCTGAGAGCACTTGTGCTGCATGTTCAAGTATGGTCAGAGCACTGTTGCATTGAGCTGCTAGCTGAATCAGCGACTTTTTCATGGAAAACCATTTTTACTCAAATATACAGCTGATAAGATGACTGTGATTACTCAGACTTGGGTATTTGGCAGTGATTTTCTTGAAGATGAATGTCACTTCAAGGAAAACAACTGATGCTATTTTTCAGTGAATTAGTGCTTATATATTTTTTAAATCTTTCAGTGTTAATTTCCATGAACAAAAGCTCCTTGGGGTCCTCATTGATTTTTAAGAGTGTTAAAAGACATCCTGGAGCACCTGGTTGGCTCAGTCAGTGGGGACTGTGATTCTTGATCTCAGGGTTGTGAATTCGAGCCCCGCATTGAGTGTAGAGATTACTTAAAATTAAATCTTAAAAAAAAAAAAAGAGTGTCAAGAGATCCTGAGACCAAAAGAAGTTTGAAAATGGTTGCTCTTTATATATGCTTCCCAGAGTGCATTATTTGGAAGGTTGACTTTGGGATGCTCTAACTCTGTGCTAGCCAATATGGTAGCTAGTAGACACTTGTGCTTACTTAAATTTACACTAAATAAAATTAAAAATTCAGTTCCTCAGCTGTACTAGCTACCTTTTAAGTACTCAACAGTCAAATGTGGCTAGCAGATTACAGAACATTTTCATCATCGCAGAAAGCATGCTCTAATCAGGGAGCCTTGCATATACCTTACTCCTTTTGTTCATTCACCATGTTCGTTAGCATAAAAGGCTCTGCAAAGTTCTGAAAAGAGGAACTATTGTTTCATTTTGTTAAAACATGTCTCAAGCTTATTTGAACATGAACTTTATTTTTCACGTGATACCTATTCCCATTCTATAAAACACACTTTGAAAAATGCTGTTCTGCCTTTCTCTGATATTTTTATTTTAACTGTTCCACTGATATGAGGTTTCGTTACAAGCAATTTTTATACATCTTTTGGAAGTAAGTGGATATAAATAATAAATTATAAAACCTATCATCTAAATCTAAATTCCACTCCTTTGCTAGTTCACAACTGGAATTTCTGTCTTTGGGGGTGTATTTCAGGATAGATTACTTTTCTGATTATTTCTGAATTTTTAGTCTATATAATATTTGCATTGAGGTTATACATCTGGATTTCCTAGAGAATTTCAGAGACTATCCCTGATTGGTAATCTCTGTGACTTCTGAGTCTCTCCACCAGTCAATAAGATTTTGTAAGCTTTAGTTTTTTGTTTTAAAAAACTTTTAGTTTTAGAATAGTTTTAAATTCACAGAATTTAATTTAAATTTAAATTGACAGGAAATTCCAAGAGTTACAGAGTGTTCCTATATACCATATACCCAATTTTCCCTGTTGTTGACTATTGTTGACTATTGTTCCTTATTGTTGACATTACTATAGTACTCTCAACTGCAAGCTTTAAAGTTTCTAGTGTAAAAACAATAGGTTTCCATATTATTTTCCAAATTAAAATCATGATGGTGGCTTTTCCAAACCACCAAACTCCAACACCCCACCATGAGAGTCATTATTCCACATTTTCTTGAGCATAGCTCGCTGAGATTCATGATCTTAGCAATTAAGTCCCACATCCCCCCACATACTTCTCCCAGTAGGGGAGCAGCTGGGCTGGTGATGCTGGAGCCTGGGCTGTGAGCAGGCAGTGCTGGTTAGCAGCAGTAGGATCACAAGAAAATAGGCACAATGAGAACTGTGCCCTTAGTCAAGGTTAGGAAGTAAGGAAGTAAAATGTGGAAAGCACAGAAGTTCCAAAGTGAAGTCAGCAGTGGAAGACAGAGGCAACTGAAAAAACCACCAGAAGGTAAGAAATACAGAGAAGTGCAGAGCATGGATTGCCTATAGATGAATTCATGAGTTGGGATGGAGCTATTAAGGACCCTGAACTGGTATGGTTGAATTATGCATTTTCTTTAAGAAAGTGGTTTATCACAATAGTATGCATATTGCTCAGTTTACATGCTGTTTTAATTTTTTTCTCTCATAAAATCAAATCATGTGTATTTATATTCATGTTTGTGAATGCATATACAAAGACAGTCTGGAGCATGTACACCAAACCATAAACAGTGATTACTTCTGGGAATAATTACATCTGGAAGGGCTGGGGATTAGAGTGAGGTGATATGATGGCGGAGTTTCACTGACTCTATACTTCCATAGTGTTTCAATTATTTACAAAATATGGTAATGTATACCTAGGTAAATAAAGAAAACAAAAAGTAGAAGTAATATGTGTTCGTTTACAAAATTAGGAAATACTGAAAAGCATATGGAGACGATTTTAAATTATATTCTCATCACACTGTGATAACCATTTGTTTAAGTGAATTTCTTTCCCATCCCTACCCCATCCTCTTAATGCTTAGATATATGGATGTGGTATGCTATAATATTATTCAAAAATACTTGGTGCCCTTCCCTGTCTAGTTGAAGTCCAATGAGGCCATATTCCTTCAGCCAATGAAATAGGAATAGAAATGATGTGAGTCACTTCTGGGCAGAAGTTTTAAGAGTCCACTCATGCTTTTGCAATCATAGAAGCTTGTCTCAAGATGGAGCCTCTGTCATCTTTATGGGTTTCTTGGTGACCTGGGATGGACAGGCAGCATCAGAAGAAATAAACTTTGTTATTGTAAGCTCTGGAGATTTTCATGTTGTTAATGAAACATAAATTAGCTTACCCTGACTGATAGAAAAGATAAACACATATCTGTGTGTATTATGTAAATGCAACTGTATGTATGTCTGTGTGGGCACAAAGAGAAAAACATACACAATCTATAAAATTCATTGTCACTATGAAGGTGGGTTTACTCTGTATTTTGTATGTTACTCTATTTTGTATGTTCCTTTTTTGACTTAATACATTATTATAAATATTTTCCCACCTTACCAGATAGTTTTTGAAACTAAGATTTTAATGCAAGATGATACATTATGATTTAATACAGTAATGGCCCTGTCTCATTCCATTTCATGGACTTACCATCATGTATCTCCTGTGTGTGGACATTTAGGTTGTTTCCAAGTTTTGTTCTTGTAAATTATCAATAAGTGTATTTGTCCACACCTCTGACCTATGATAAAGGTCATACCTAATTAGGATAAATACCATAAAATGGGATTACTGTTCATTCTAGAGCTGACTGACTCTCACCCTCCTGGCTTCCTATACCTCCCCCCATCTCCACAGGGTTCATGTAGGTCAACAAGGTGAAACAGTGCAGCTGCCAACCCACAGGGATAGAGGCACTGAGTCGCTTGCACGTTTTGATAGATGAGATCATAATCTCCTTATCTTTTCCAGCTTCCCTCTGTTCAGCAATGACAAGGTGGAAATTTTTTTTTCATTCAAGAATATTCATTAAAAAAACTAAGAGTAGAGCAAAACCATATTTACAAAATGTAACTTTCTGCTGTTAATGAAACTGCTAGTCAAAGATTACCCATCAGGGTGCCCAGTCCCCAGCCTCTCCCTCACTTCCTCCCTGACCGGGTTAGATGTGATAGTTGCCTGGGCCCTCCCAGAACCATATTCCTGGTCTTCTCCGCAGCCCTCACCTTCAGTTGTGTACTCACCCCATTCTTCGCTCCTGCTGTGCCCTGCACTAACATGAAAGCAGTACTTCCCCTCTCAATTACAACTGATAGTTTCCTTTCGTCTTGTCATTAAGCTAGATTGTGGTCTTCTCCAAGGCACAGACTGTATTTCATTCCCATAGCTACAACAGTCATTAGCACAGTACCCAGAGCAGAGCAGACTTAGAGTAAATATTGGGTGAATGCATGCATACAAATAGGAACTAATGCATAGATTCTTGCATGCCTGCATAAATGAGAAGTTCCTAAGGAGACATGCAGAATGTGTTTTTCCATCTCTAGAATCTGAAAGGGAGCATCTTCCTGCCTCAGGGTGGTTGCCTTTTGTATCCAGATGAGTGGTTTATCTGTAAGATGTAAATGCTTATAAGCTAGGTGTTCACAACTTGGAGAATTCATGTATCTTTGAGGAACATCCTGAAAACCAAATAGGCATATTCTTTTTTTCCTATCTTAGGACTAAACCTCAGTTATGAAAAGTAAAGAGAAAAGAAAATAAGAGCACAAGGAAAGGCCTTTATCACCATGTATCTTGGAAGCAAGAGACACATTCTCTAGTTTCACCAGGCAATGCCTGAATACACAGTTTGGAGAGCAGGCAGGGAAACAGGCACTCTTAGTCATCATTGGTGGGAGTGTAAATTGATGTAAACATTTTAGAGGTAATTTGGGAGATATTTATCAAAAATGTAAATGCATTACCATCTGACCAAGCAATTCCATTTCTAGGAATTTATCTCCTAAAAAGCTTGTATAGGGGTGCCTGGGTGGCTCAGTTGGTTAAGCGGCCAACTTCGGCTCAGGTCATGATCTCGCGGTCCGTGAGTTCGAGCCCCGCGTCGGGCTCTGTGCTGACAGCTCAGAGCCTGGAGCCTGTTTCAGATTCTGTGTCTCCCTCTCTCTGACCCTCCCCCGGTCATGCTTTGTCTCTCTCTCTGTCTCAAACATAAATAAACGTCAAAAAAAATTAAAAAAAAAAGCTTGTATAAGTACATAGAATGTATAAGGATGTTAACTGTAGCACTATTTGTAATAATCAAAGATTGGAAATAATCCAAATGTCCATCAATGGGGATTGGATAAATAATGTTACATCAAAATAGTGGAATATGATATATTTTTATCCTTTAAAAATGGATACAGCCCTTTATTTACTGACATGCAGAGATATCCAATTTAAATTATTTAGTGATGAAAGACAAACTGTGGAACAGTTTAGTATGATTCCATAGTCTAGAAAGAAGATGTACATGCATAGGGGAAAGACAAGAAGGATACAGGGCAAATTTATCAATGCCTACCTCTGGTAAGTGGAAATTACCTACCTCTGGTAAGTGGAAGTTTTTTTTAAACATTGATTCATTTTTGAGAGACAGCAGAGAGCCCAATGTAGGGCTCAAACCCACGAACCATGAGATTATGACCTGACCAAAGCTGGATGCTCAACTGACTGAGCCACCCAGGTGCCCCAAAGTAAAAACAATAATTGATTGCTGCTTTCTCAAGTCCTAGGCTGAAAATTTACCTGTTCTTGAGTTGTAGAAAACTTTAATAATTTTAAATATTTCCCTCTGTGGTAATTAAATGGTGGAAGGAACAACACTGAAAAATACTAGAGATTCCAAATCTGAGCTACCTGATCCACACTCGAGTAATAAATAATATCTGGTGTCAGGTGTTATACATGCTACATCATAGCCCTGTGTTGGATTCTTTTTCAGTTTAGAAACTTGTGAATAAGACCATTCATAAAACATGCAAGGTGACAGTGGATACTGGCCCACGAAACAGGTCAGACTTGGTGTGGATTGAATTTTATTTGATTTATTCTTAGGTTCCCAGAGCAAATCCCTCAGTAACAGTTCTGACTGGTGTCTGTTTTTTGGTTGGTTGGTTTTATTTATTTTGCTTTTGTTGTCCTTATAGGTTGCCATGCATGCATTCTCCCTGACAACATGATTTCTCGATATTTCAGGACTGAATTCTTTTTCTGACCACATTTCCCACTTTGCTTGGGATCTTCTAGCGGTAACAGTACCAAACTTTTATCAATTCCCACAAGAATTGGTTGCCACTCTCAACCTAGTGACACATCTAGCTCTAGACACCCAGCTTTAGACTAGTAGGTCCCTACTATTCATATCTACCTCCAAATAATTAAAGCAATCCATACCAGCATCTGGCCATATCCTCCTGCACTTTGGGCATGCTGAAGAATCCTCCTGCACTTTGGGCATGCTGAATGCTTAGTGACTAAGCTCACTAAACTGCCATGTTCTTTTTTTGCTGTAGCTCTGGGCAAAATCTTTAAGTGGTTGCTAGATTGCTGGCCAAGCATTTGAATTATGCTACATAATGTAACAAGCCATTTCAGCTGGGATCCAGGCACTTCTAATATAAACACAACCACCAACACCTAGGAAGTATTTGCTGTCATTTGACATGCGTGGGTGCGCGTCAGTTCAATAACTAGGTTTGGGGTGGGCAAGAGGGATGATGAAGACCATGAAGATGAAAACATGACCTCCAGCCTCTAGGACTGGTTTTGAGCCCCAAGAGTTATGGAAATTTTTTTTCAAGAAGCAGCTCTGATTTAGAGCCCAGGTGTCAAAGAGTATCACAGAATTGAGAAGGGCCATTTTCTCCATCTCCTCGTGGAATCCAGCATTGTTCTGGCATATAAGATTGGAGGCTTTGGGAACACTGAGACACAGCATTCTTGGTATATTCTGATTCAAGTGTTACACAGTGGACTTCCTCAGCAGAGACAGCGATAAAAATTTCATCCAGCTGCTTGCCAGCAATGAATGTTGACAAATGATAACTGGAGCTTTCCAGGAAAAATACTTTGGATGCCCAAGAGGGCCAGGATGGAGATGTCTGTAAGACTCTGCACTATCCCCTCACTCAGTAAGCACTCAGTACAGATTAACCAAATGAATGAGTGAATGAATGAATGGAGAGTGCCATATAGTGATGAAAGCTGAAATATTGGTTCATAAATAAGGGGAAGAAACTTGTTTGGGGACTCCTAGAAATAACCAGGATCATTTTTGGAAAAAATAGCTCCTGTTTAAAAAGGATACAATTTGGATCTATTGTAATTTATGAATAGCTGTAGTATGATCAACAGGCTGGTAAAGATAGGTGAAAATTGAATTAGGAATATTTTCTGAACCCAAATGCTGAAATAACTCTTTTTTTTCTTAATGTTTATTTGTGTTTGAGAGAGAGAGAGAGAGAGAGTGAGAGTGAGCCTGAGTGGGGGAGGAGCGGGAGAGAGTGAGACACAGAATCTGAAGCAGGCTCCAGGCTCTGAGCTGTCAGCACAGAGCCTGACGCGCGGCTCAAACCCACGTACCGTGTGACCATGACCTGAGCCGGTGGGACGCTTAACCGACTGACCCATCCAAGTGCCCCAGAAATAACTCTTATTAAATAGATGATTATAGGCTTTTTTCCCCCCAGGAATAACATCATTTCTAAAATTGGTCAGTATCTATGGCAGTGGTCCTGATTAGATTTTATACAGGCAATAGGGTCTGTAACTCCAGACTGAAATAATCCTGCTTTCAGAAATGTAAATAAGCATAACGGACAAAAGTTCTGTGGACACAGTATAGCATACTACGTGGTTTTGCCCTCTCTCTGGATTAGTTCACACCAAAGCCAAATGCGGGACTACCTGTGATTATGAGTGCTTAGATACAAAGTCTCGGATGAGCCACAGCCTCTGTTAAACTATAACAAGCTCCCTTCTAGTTCTCAAACCTGATCTATCACAGAACTTTGTGTTTGCATTTTGAGTTTTATTTCCAGACCAAGTTTCAAATAAGGAGAAGGAAGGAAACAAAGGTAAGTCTGTCTGGCTGTTAAGGTTAGGCAGTCAATTTGGCAGCTGGGCTTATATAACCTTTAACTTCTCCTAATTGGAAACATTCAAAGTACCTGGCTCTCCCCAGGATGCCAATTTGCTAGAGAATCTGTTTGCAGCCTCCTTGTGAGAAGTCAATTTAAAGTCTTAGCCAACAAAAACAACAAAACCTTCATCTCCATGAAACAAGTTATACTCCATTGTTTGCCAGACTCATTGTGAGTTGAAATTTTAAACTGACTTAATTTTAAACTCATTCATCTTAATTAATGTACACCTTATTCAATCACAACCATTCTTCTACAAATAGGTCAAACCTTCATAAGCCTTCAGAGGGAAGCCATTCATAGAGATGTTTTTTTCTCTCACTGATGTCAGAAGGTGACTCTTTTAATATTAATTTCCAGGTAAAGGTTAGAAATAGTTAAACTTTGTCATTCTCTTAGTATCTGGTAATGACTATTATACTGAGTTCAAATTAACATTCCATCAAATATGGCTTGTGATAAACCATGTATCTTTTTAACAATAAAATGGAAAGCAAAGGGGAATTTCAGCTAGTTTTAAACAACTTGGAAACTCAATTTATTTTCATATAGAATTTCAGGATTATATGCAAGAGAGTGAATATGTCCTTGATTCTACAATTTTATGGGCTCGTCTCCATCTCTATCCCTTTCTATAGCTTCATTTACAGTTTACAGCCTGTCTGAAGCTGAATTCAGTAGCTTTCCTTCCAAGCCTACTCGTCTTTCTCTACTCCTAGTATTAGTATCTGGCACCACTAACCACTCAGTCCCCTAAGTCAGATATCTAGGAATCATGCTATAGTAATCTTTTTTCTTAAAAACAAACAAACAAACAAACAAAAAATCTTTATTGAGATATAATTCACATAACATAAAACTCATCTATTTAAAGTGTGCAACGTGGTGTTTTTTTAGTATATTCACAGAATAAGTCAGATTGTTCTATAATTTTTTGTGTGTGATCTTTGTCAGGTTTGGTATTAATATTATACTCCTTTCTTAGAAGATTTAGCATCCCCATATCCTATGATGGTTGCAAAATGCAAAATCCATGGGTGAGTATCACTGGCAGTAGGTATAGGAGAGGAGGGCTTGAAATTTTTTTGGGGGGTCCCACATGCTGTGGAACTAGGGTAGAGCTGAAGAATCTGATTAAAAAAAAAAAAAGATGGTTTGAATTCTATCAAACCATAGAAGATGAGATCATCCCAATGCTATTTAATCCAATCCAGAGCACAGGAAAAGAAAGAAAACCAATCCCACTTGTGAAAGATAAAAAAAATCTTAAATGTTCACAAAGAGAACCAACAACATATTTAAAATATAATAATGTATTTAATTATATTTAAAATATAAAAAATAATGTATGTTTACAAAGTCTATTTCCAAGGATATAGGAGTTTTTCCATAGTAGGTCATCAGTTAATATGACTCGTCGTGTTAATACAGCTAGGGAGAAAAATCAGCTCATTGCCTTCATAAATGCCAAAAAAGGCATTTCATAAAATTTAACATTCATTCATGTTAAAGATATTTAATTAAATAGGAATTGAGGGATACTTCAGCCCATAAGCCAGCTTCTTACTTAATGGGAAAACATTACTGAAAGTAGAACGAAGACATAGATGACCATCACATCCATTACTACTTATCATTGGAAACAGGTATTAGCCGATACAGTTAGACAAGAGAAAGGATTTAATCATACAAGAGTTAGAAAGAAGACAAAAAATCTACCTCTCTTTATAGATAACTTGATTATATATCTGGCAGACCAAAAAAATGAATGGAAAAATTAATAGAAATTGTAAGAGAACTTAGTAAAGAAGTAGCATATAAAATGAATATAAGTAAGTCAATAGCTTCATGTAAACAAATAATAAGCAGATAGAAGAAATAATGGAAGAGCAACACTATTTCAAAGAGCAAATGTCTATGGGGCGCCTGGGTGGTGCAGTCGGTTAAGCGTCCGACTTCAGCCAGGTCACGATCTCGCGGTCCGGGAGTTCGAGCCCCGCGTCGGGCTCTGGGCTGATGATGGCTCAGAGCCTGGAGCCTGTTTCCGATTCTGTGTCTCCCTCTCTCTCTGCCCCTCCCCCGTTCATGCTCTGTCTCTCTCTGTCCCAAAAATAAATAAACGTTGAAAAAAAAATTAAAAAAAAAAAAAGAGCAAATGTCTAAAAGAAATGTTCATACTTCTTTGAAGTAAAGTAAAAAAAGTGGCTATGAAAAATACTTGCTTTTTGAGTTGTGTCCATTAAAATTAAGAGGTAGGAAATAAACCATTTGTATATGATTAACTGGTTGTCAATATCTTCTATGGTCTCTACAAGTTAAAGATACTTATATGTGTATCAGTCATTGCCACTTCTGACTATATACTCCAGAGCAAAATTACAGCTTGTGGGATTCATGAGTGCTGTGTCTTCCAGTGCTTGGGGTGCTCTCAGTGACACTGTGGTCCAATTACTCAATCCCCAACTGGCAGGGGGTTCCCATAGTAAATGTTGTTACTCTCCCAGAAGTTCCATTACTACCCTGTCTACCACCATAGACTCATGTTTTACTTCCCTCTTCCCTGAGAATTAGCTTGAAAGTTCCAGTATAGATATTGGAGGAGAAGAGGGATGGTTTCTGCTGGGATTTTGAAGTAAAATGGCAGATAATTAGATATATTTCTGATAGTCTCAGCTAGAACTTGGAATACAATTTAGTATAGAAACTATGTGATTGAATGCATTAGGTGTTAGACTATTTCATGTGTATTTTTGAGGTGTAATTATAAGCTGGTGAGCCTCCTTAAAGAAACTAGAAACAGAAATTTACTATGTAGTCTGAATTCCAAAAGCCTTAAAAGCAAATTATGCTCAAAAATTTGTTGCTAATTGTGCTACAAAAATAAATTGTGTTCATCAAATCAAGAGGAAGAGCAATTGAAACAAAACACATTTCTGATGATATATAATTAGAAAAACAACTCTTAAAAAATAATTGCCAAGGCAGAGGAAAGACTTCACCTTACATACTTTATTCCCTCTGAATTTTATACCACACATATTGTGATAATTATTCCCCTAGTAAGATTTTTTTTTAACTTAAAAATTGTTAAAAGTAACTGCCAAATTATATATTTAGAACATTTCTCTAAAGTGCAAGTGAATATACACTGTTTCTTTAAAGTCTGGTGCCTTTGTTCTATTGAACTTGGTGGTGGTTGGTTATGGTGCTGATAAACCTCAAGTAAGACCTCAAGTAAGCTACCATTGCTGTAAAATGACTCTACATGCTGGCTACCCATCCCTGTAAAAATAACTATACCATTGTGGGAGTAACTTGTTTTGCCTTAACTACAAAATAACTATCTTTAGTAGGAACATTGATTCCCTCTCCTGGAGTTTCCTTCTAGTTGAAGGGAGGTCAATTAACATAATCCTCCTAACTCCTCTCTATCCCCATACTCTACCCTAGGAAGGACCTGAGCATGACTTTAGGAGCAGAAACTGGGCAATCAGAGCCCCACCTTCCTCCTTTCTTCCTCTTAAGGGCTAGCTGGCCACAGGAAGCACCCATATCTCTAAGCCACAGGGCATAACTAATTGTCACGTAGGCCACCAGTGGTGGTCCATGCCCGAGTGGGTGTGTCAGCCTAATTCTGGAGTTCAATATTGCTCGCAGACATAAGTAAGCCATGTGTTTGTCAATGTGGTAGAGGTTTAATGGTATTTCATTGTGATTTTATTTTACATTTCCTAGATTACTAAAAAGTTGAGTATTTTTAGATATATTTGCATTCTATTTGTGTGCTCACTTTTCATATTGAGGTTTTTTTTATTTTTTAATCCATGAGCATCATATATATCATTCCATTTTATTTAGATGTTATTTAAGGTCTTTCGATAAAATTTCTTAATTTTCCCATAAAGGACTTGCACATCTGTTGTCAAGACTTACTCCTAGGTATTTAGGCATTTTGTCTTGTTGCTATTATAAATAGTACTTTAAAAGTAATTTTTTTCTAATTTGTTTCTGTTATTTAGAATTGCAATTCACTCTCATTTGTTGATTTTTTAATCCAGAAAACTTATTAAATTAATTAAGTTCAATTGTTTATCTAGAAATCTTTTAAGTTTTTCCATACAGGAAATTTTATTATCTACAAATGAGAGTTTTGTTTTTTTTCCTTTTTGACTCTTGTGCCATTTCTTTCTTTTTTCCATTTGCTTCTTTTTCAGGTGTGTGTGTGTGTGTGTGTGTGTGTGTGTTTTCCTCCAAGTCTTTATTTATTTCTTAAATGTTTATTTATTTATTTTGAGAGAGCATGCGTGCACAAGCAGGGGAGGAGCAGATAGCAAGAAAGGGAGACAGAGAATCCCAAGCAGTCTCTGCACTGTCAGGGCAGAGCCCAATGCAGGCTCCATCCCATGAACCTCGAGATTGTGACCTGAGCAGAAACTTAAGTTGGACACTTAACTAACTGAACCACCCAGGTGCCCCCAAGTTTTTATTTAAATTCCAGTTATTTACATACGGTGTAATGCTAGTTTCAGGTGTAGAATTGAGTGAATCAACACTTATATACACACTTATATACACACAACACTTATATACACACAACACTTATATACACACTTATATTCCTTAATTCCCATCACCTATTTAGCCAATCCATCCCACCCACCTCCTCTCTAGTAATCACCTGTTTGTTCTCTATAGTTAAGAGTCTCTTGGTTTTCCTCTCTTTAACCCCCCACTATGTTCATTTGTTTTATTTCTTAAATTCCACATATGAGTGAAATCCTATGGTATCTGTCTTTCTCTAACTGACTTATTTTGCTTTGCATGATACTCGCTAGCTCCAACCATGTTGTTGCAAATATCTTTTTTATTTTTTTAAATCTTACCACACTGGCTAAGATCTCTGGTTCAATATTGAATAGTCATGATAGTAAATATATTTTTCATAAAATGGAAAAATATAATAAAAGTCGTGATAGTGGATATCCTTGTTCCTGATCTTACAGGGAATGTGTTCAACATTTTGGCATTAATTATAGCATATGTACGTATCTCTAAACAATATATTATTATACATATAACATGATGTTAAATCAATATTTTATTTCTGAAAAAAAACCTAATAACTTATCTTTTTATACATTGATAGGTTTGTGATTCTTGTTCAAGATTAAGATTGTGCTGGATTTCATATCAAGGTATTTTAACATCATAAAATAAGCTAAGAAGTTTTATTTCTATTCTCTGGAAATAGTTATCTAAGGATTGAAATTAGTCTAAGTCAGCATTATCCTTCTTGATTTTTTTCTGCTTTATCTATCACTTGTTGAGGTAATTATGATACTCTTTCACTAAGATTGGATTTTTTTCTCAATTGTTGAGTTGAATGTGCTTTATATATATAGTGAGTATTGAACATGTGTCTCTACTCTTAGCTTGGTATATTGTGTTTTTTTATTTATTCCACTTTACTATTTGCTAAAATATGCCTATAAAAATTTGGGCGGCACAGTGCTTTTTTTTTTTTGAGGTAGTTCTTAAATTGTTTTAATTTCTTTAAAGGATATAGATAATTCAGTTTTCCTCCTTTTTTCTTGAGTCAATTTTGTAATTTACATTTCTCTAGGAATTCATCTACCTCATGTAAGTTTCAACTCTATTGGATAAAGTTATTTATATGAGAAAACTAATAAGTATCTATTGAGGATGTCTTATGCACTATTATACGTACTGTACTTTTGTGTTCTAGAGTCTATTTTTTAAAGTTTTTTAACAGCCTTTTTGAGATATAGTTATAGACAATAAACTGTACATATAAAAGTATATGATTTGATAAGCTTTTTTTTGTTTTCAATTTGATAAGTTTTAACATTTGCAAACATCCCAGAGACCATCAGCACAATCAAAATAGTGAACATTATCCCTCATCCCCAAAAAGTTTTCTCCTGCCCTTTGTAATCCTTTCAGAGTACTCCCCCCAATGCCTGTGATTTATGAGATTATTTCCCAACTGGCTAGTGGTAGTAGACACCACTCCTTTGTGAATTCCAGGCATTCTTTCCTTAAATGCCTTCAGGTGTTCCTTTCTCTGGCCTCAGGTGGTTTCCTCCCACGCATGTGCAGATGTCCTAGGTTCTCTTCGTGTGAAGCTCTATCTCAACGCAGACACTCTGTCCTGCAAACCCTAGCTTCTTTGAGCTCCCTGGACTCTCAGCTCCGTATTCTTGAACAATCCACTCCTCAGCACCTTGGGGAATCTGCTGGACTCCACCTTGACTCCCCTTCCCTGAACCCCAGCCTAGAAACTCTAAGGATGGTAAGTTGGGGCTATCACAGGACTCTCATTTCTGTTGTTTGTCATCTGTTTTGCCTCTCCTGTTTTCTGTCTCTTGGGAACCATTGCTCTTTGTTCTCTGATGACCAGTCTCTTGAAAACTATCTTTTCTTATGTTTTGTGTGTTTTTTTCGCTTGTTTTAGGAAGGATGATAAATCTGGTCTCTGTTACTCCGTCTTGGCCAAAAGTGGATCATAATATCCTTTATGTTTTTAGTATCTACAGTATCTTGTTTCCTTTTTCAGTTCTTTTATTTCTCTTCTTTTTCTCCTGGATTAAATTTGCCAGAGGTTTGTCTAATTAGTCATTTTAAGGAAACAACTCTTGCTTCCTGATTGTTCCTTTCGTATATTTATTTTCAATTTCATTCAATTCTTATTTACATTTTCTTCCACTTCTTCTTTCTGTTTTGTCTAACTTAGATTATAATATCAAGTCCTTGGGGTTTTTTGTAAGCACTGAAGACAAATCTACAACTTGGTAACACTTTAGCTGCATCTCAAAGTTTGTTCTACGCTGTTTTCATTGTTCAATTCTAAAGAATTTTATAAATCTATCATTTTGTTCTTTGATGAATTTTTAAAAGTGTTTTAATGGATTTTTCCTTTTTTATTAATTTCTAACTTAATTGCATTGTAGTCAGAGAAATTTATCTGTGAGATATAGTTGTTAGGCAATATGCTGTATGTATGTAAAGTGCATAATTTAAGGGGCGCTTGTGTGATGCAGATCTGTTTGTGGGTTCAAGCCCCACATCAGGCTCTGCACTGGTGTTCTCTTCTCTCTCTCTCCCTCTCTCTCTGCCCTTCCCCTCCTCATGTGTGTGTGCTTTCTCTTTCTCAAAATAAATAAATAAACGTTATTAAAAAATAAAGTGTATAATTTGGCAAGTTGTAGCATATGTAAGTACCCATGACACCATTACCACAATCAAGATAATTAATTTATCTATCACTAAAAGATTCCTGATGTTCATTCATAGTCTCTTTGAGCAGGCTTCAAATAGATCAGGCTGAATAACAGATTTTTTTTCTTATTAAACTTTGTTTTAATGAATTGCAAAATTCTGTAAAAGATTTTTAGTCAAGTTGTTTCCATTAAAGGGGTGCCTGGCTGGCTCAGTCAGAAGAGTATGCCATTCTTGATCTCGGGGTTGTGCATTTGAGCCTCACATTGGGTGTAGAGATAGCTAAAAATAATAATAAAAAAAATGTTTCCATTAAAAAGTACTGATATTTTTTAAATTGCCACACATACACAAAAACAAATGGTCCACAAAATGTTCTCCTTTCCTTCTGAAGGTTTTACAGTGCATTGTATCATCAAACCAGTCTTTTACCAGTAAGCTTAAATGCCCAATGGAGACAAACAGTTCTGAGACCATTCTTCCACCACTGATTAAGACTGGAGTGGCAAATACTATTCATTTAGCCTTCTGGGTAGACTTGACGACCTTGCCAGCTTCAGCAGACTTCTTGTCCACCTTCTGGATGACACCCACAACAACCCTTTGTCTCATGTCACAAGCAGCAAAATGACCCAGAAGAGAATTATCAGAAAAGCTTCTAACACACATGGCTTGCCAGGAGTCATATCAATGATGGCAGAATCACCAGATTTCAAGAATTTGGGGGCTATCTTCCAGCTGGTTCCCAGAATGACAATTAATTTTCTCCTTCAGCTCAGCAAACATGCATGCAATATGAGCTGTGTGACAGTCCACAACAGGTGCATATCTCACACTGATTTGGCCTGGCCGGGATAACCACCTGAGCCGTGAAGCCAGCCGCTTCCTTTGGTGGGTCATTTTTGCTGTCAGCCACATTGCAGCCACAAACATCTTTGACAGACACATTCTTGACATTGAAGTCCACTGTTGTCCCCTGGAAGAGCTTCACTCAAAGCTTTACGGTGCATTTCAACAGACTTTACTTCAGTTGTAGCACTGACTGGAGCAAAGATGCCCAACCGCTGGGTCTGAGAACACCAGTCTCTTTGAGTACCAGGTCAAGGACTGGTTTCATATAAATGACTGCTAGGATAATGTTGTTAGCAAGTAACAGAAAATCTAACTTAAAATATGTAAAACAATAGGGAAAATTTACTATCTTATTTAAAAAATTTTACTATCTTATTTACTCTCCTAGAGGAAGGATGCCTCTAGGGTTACTGAATTCAGCAGCTCAGTGATACCACCAAGCTCTCAGGATTTTTACCCTCCCACCTTGTATTCTGCCATCTTTTAGGATAGCTCCCTTCCTAGTTACAAGATGGCTGCCCCTTATCCAAGATCAGATGCAGACATAAACAAGATGCAGACATAAATGAGCTCACGTCATTCTTGTGTGCCTTTTTTTTTAAGTTTATTTACTTTGAGAGAGACAGAGATGGGGGAAGGGAGAGGGAGAGAGAGAATCCCAAGCAGGCCCGGCACTGTGGGAGCAGAGCCCCATGCAAGGCCCAACCCACATAGCCATAAGATTGTGACCTGAGCCAAAACCAAGAGTTGGAGGCTTAACCAACTGAGCCACCTAGGCACCCCTCTTGTATGTGAGGAAGGGTTTCCTGTATGTCCCCAGTAGACTTCCCCCTCACTTCATCATAGCCAGAATTTTGTCATAAGCTCTTGTCATATGCCAGTATAGGATAAATACTGCCCCCGCCCCTTGCTTCACAGAGCTAGAACTGGACTGGCCTCCCTGACACATATGGCTATGTGCAAAAGAGAGGACAGTTCACAAGAAAAAAGGAAAGGATTACAGATAGCAGTTAAAGGTGCTTGCTTGGGTCGCCTGGGTGGTGCAGTCGGTTGGGTGTCCGACTTCAGCCAGGTCACGATCTCGAGGTCCGGGATTTCCAGCCCCGCGTCGGGCTCTGGGCTGATGGCTCAGAGCCTGGAGCCTGTTTCCGATTCTGTGTCTCCCTCTCTCTCTGCCCCTCCCCCGTTCAGCTCTGTCTCTCTCTGTCCCAAAAGTGAATAAACGTTGAAAAAAAAAAATTAAAAAAAAAAAAAAGTGCTTGCTCTATGAAACTATCCAAAAGACACAATAAAAAAAAGCCATTTAAAAAACAACAAATTCCATACTTACCTGGCAGGGAAGATACCATGATCATGAAGGTGGTTTTCTCAGAGAGAGGCTTATCCATTGCACTCCGGATATGCTGACCCCTGTGATTTCCCCAAATGTGGGAAACTCGACTGATAATTTGCAGTAGTGGGAGTCTGCATTCTCACTCTCCCCTATAAACATATAAGAGCTTATCTTCTTAGATTGAGGGGTGCCATATAAGAGCTTATCTTCTTGGATTAAGGGGCAGATGCAGGGGGCAAAGGGTTGTATCCCCCTAAGAGGTTATAGCATAGAAACTAGTCTTGAAGCTATGGCCCAGAATGTTCCTTTGTGATAGATTTAAGAGAAATGATTAATCCAATCATTCCTCAACTACTGTAAGTACATCTTCTAACGGAAGAGAAGTGAAATTGGTCCTTTATTTGTTTTATTGAAATTAAAATTCTCTTCCCAAATAATAAATTTTATTGAGTTTACAGATAACAAAAAATTGCATTTCATCCTAGCAGCTACCTCCAGATTTTCATCACAAATTTAAGGACACAAACCCTTTGTTTCCCTTGCAACATTTTTTTGCACAGGCCTATGAATACAAGATGCTGAATAACATTACAGTTGCAAACTAATTAATTTACCTGGGAAACCTCTGGAACTATCTCCCTCTCTAGCAACCACGGAAGGGAATATTCCAGGATTAAACATTTCTGTAAAGGCAATATATATTTTTATTCTTTTGCCTGTAAATTACCTGCCACAAGATGAAGTGGTTTCCATGGTAAATTGAGAGGATCAGTTCAGCAGATTATTATCTTGGCTTTGTTCCTAAGATTCAGGTTTCAAAGGGCTATTAACATCGGTGGGAAGATAATTGGGACTGGTACAAAAGTAGCAGAGATGAATGTTGCTGCTACATTTAGTGTGTGTCGTGGTATTGTGCTAAGTTGTTGTACATGCATCAATCATTTAATCTTCTCACAACCCCATTAGGTTGGTGCTATATTATCCTAGTTTTACAGATGAAGAAAATAGGGTATGGAAAGGTCAAGTAACTTACCCAAAGGCATACTACTAGAAAGTGTAGTCATGTCTGTCGGAGTCAAGAGTTCATGCTGTTAAACACTGCATTGAGGGACCAAATGGTAGACAGGTCTACCTGGATTTAAATATTTTCAATACAGTCCCTTACCACAGTACTTGATTTAGACCTTCCTTTTTAAGCAATTAAAAAAAAAATGCAACCAATCACTAATATCCTATACCTCTTTAATTCTAGAGCTCTGATTCTCATAGTGTGGTCCCCAAACCAATAGCATCTGGCATCACCTGTGAACTTGTTAGAAATGCAAATGTTCAGGGACGCCTGGGTGGCTCAGTCGGTTAAGCGAATGACTTCGGCTCAGGTCATGATCTCTCAGTCCATGAGTTCGAGCCCCGTGTCGGGCTCTGTGCTGACAGCTCAGAGCCTGGAGCTTGCTCCAGATTCTGTGTCTCCCTCTATCTCTGACCCTTCCCGGCTCACACTCTGTCTCTGTCTCACTCTCTCTCTCAAAAATAAACATTAAAAGCATTAAAGAAAAAAAGAAAAGAAATGCAAATGTTCAGTCCCCAGTGGAGATCTGCTGAGGACGAATCTCTGGTGTGTGGGCACATACTAACAACCTTTCCAGATTCTGATGCATACCCAAGCTGAAGGAGTACTGTTCTAGGAAGAATGGATACATGTTGGTTAGTCTTCCTTTCTCCTACAGAGGGTTGCCTAAGCTCATAGGTCAAGGGTGACTGAGATCCATGCTCAGTTTTTCTCTCTTGTCCTGCATTGTTCCACTATGTCTTCACTGAGCTCTTTAAATGACGATTATTGTGTCTTAAAAGTCTCATAGTCCTCACTGCTATGCTTACTGCTGGGGGATCGCAGATCTTTGCAGAGAACTGTTGCTACATTTTCTTCTTTTTCCTCTGGTTTTATGTTGCTTTCTACTTTTCCCTCTTGTTATCTCCATGTCCTCCTTTTGTCTATTTTTCTCTCCAGGTTTTTCCTGAGTATACTGTGCTCTGCGTGACACACTGTCCTAACCTACCTCCTTTTTCTCTCATAGCAGGATGGACTATTAATTACGCTTCAGGAAACTGTGACTTGGGCACAAGAGTACTGGCTTCTTGGTGGTGCCAAAAGGAAAACACTTCTATTTGTGGTCAATTCCCTAAAAATATCTTTGTATACTTTCTCTTTCCTGAGAAGAATCATTTGATTTCTCACTAAACTGAAAATGTTTTGAGGACAGGACTTGTGCCATGAAAAAGAACAGTCCTCCAAGGTAATCACCTCCTTTTTTTTTTTAATGTTTATTTGAGAGAGAAAGAGAGACAAACTGTGAGTGGGGGAGGGGCAGAGAGAGGGGGAAACACAGAATCCAAAGCAGGCTCCAGGTTCTGAGCTGTCAGCACAGAGCCCAAGGCAGGGCTTGAACCCACGAACCGTGAGATCATGACCTGAGCTGACACTCAACTGACTGAGCCACCCAGGTGCCCCTACAATTTTAGTAAAAATACGTAATAGAAAAAAATTGTGGTAAAATATGTAACATAAAATTTACTATTTTAACCATTTATTTTGGTGTAGAGTTCAGTGGTACTCAGTACATTCATAGTATTGTGCAATCATCATGACCGTCCATCTCCAGAATTCTTTACCTTGCAAAACTGAAACTCAGTACTCAGCCCCAGGCAACCACCATTCTACTTTCTGTCTCTGTGAATTTGACTACTCTAGGTACCTCATATACATGGAATCATACAGCATTTATCTTTTTGTGGCTGGGTTATTTCACTCAATGTCCCTAAGTTTTACCTGTGCTATAGCATGTGTCGGAATTTCCTTCCTTTTGAAGTCTAAATGATATTCAACACATGGGTTGTTTCTGCCTTTTGGCTGTAGTGAATAATGCCGCTGTGAACATGGGTGTACACATATCTGAGGACCATCACCCACTTTTACACGTAGCAGCACTATTAACCCATAAGTGCTTCCTATGTTTAGGATAGAGAGGTATATGTGGAGGAGGAAGAGTAACAGGTGGGCCTGTAGGAGCGTATCTAGGGCCTCTGAGACATGCTGGCATCTAACAAAGTGGAATGCTCTATAGCAGATTTAACTACAAGCATATTTCAGTTTCCTTGTTCTTATCTCTCTGCCAGCACCCGCCAACAATCATTTTCATTTTGTTCCTTGGACTTTTGTTCTCTTTTTCTTCTGTCTAGACTTAGAGTCTCTGGTTGTTGTCTTAGTTCCTACTTTTATTCTCCTCACTCTGCTTTTGTTGACTAACCTTTGGCAACTTGTCATCTCCTCAGTTTCTGACCTCAATCTAGCAACTACATTTTGGATTCTTTTCACTGATTGTTTGAGGAGACCCATCTCAGCACCAGTTATCAGAAAGAAGGAAGATCCATCATCCTCCATCCCGCTAGGCATCAGAGTAAGTCAGGTGCACTGGAGTGGGAGCTATTGGGTTAGACTAAATGGACCTAGGCACCAGCATATACCCATGACATGTGACCCACCCACAAGACACTGGAAAAAAAATGACAGCTTGAAAATCAGGCTAACACCTCCCAACAGACTCTGCTGGCTCTGTTTCTCTCAAAGAACTTCTTCTCAAAGAACAAATGAGTATTGTCATGGGGATACTCTCACTGGAGAGTCTCTAGAGCCTTTATAATGTGACTCATCGGATTGAGGGTTTTGAGACAGAGCCGGGGACTTTTCAGTATACCCCTCTCAGCATTGGCCTCTGCAGTCCAGTAAAGGAGACTGAAACATCCAGTAAAGGAGCCTGAAACCTTCCCATGTGTTTCATTTCTTAGGGGCTTTGGAGCAGGGCTTTGGCAGCAAGTGATTGTCCAGAAGAGAGGCCTGAAGACACCTGACAGCAAGTGTAGGTTTGCAGTAGCCCCTGTAGCAGCAGAGGGAAAAAAGGGTCACACAGCTTTAGGAAGAGCCACTGAACATGCTGAACCAGCTGCATCAGACCATAGGTGTGACAGGGGTTCATAATGAGCTGTCCACAGAAACTCTCTGCCTTCACTGAAATGGGCTTTCCTTGGAGGAATTCCTAGCCCCTAAAAAACAAAAACAAACAAAAAAAATCCACCATCGTTCTGCTGGCTATGAGTGCACTAATTTCTCCTTTAAGAACTTCCCACCTTCTTTCATTAAGTCTGTTTTTCTGAATGTCAACTTTGTGTCATAAATCATGTTACCCTCTGACAGAAAGATGATGGTCTTTTCGTTCAATAAACTGTTAGTCTTTCATTTTCTTTTCCTTCTGGTACCAGAAAATCCCCTTTAACTTAACTGGGGGCAAGTACTAGTTTTTCTAAATAGCCAAGCTCATAGTAATAATAGCTTTTTTTTTTCTTGAGTGCCTATTACATACTAGGCACTTTACACAGATATCTGTAATCTTCCCAGCAATCGCCAGGGTAGAATTATTCTTCCTATTTTGAAGTTAAGGAAACAGAGACTCAAAGAAATTAAATAATTCCCCAAATCATAAAAATAAAGGTAAAACTGAAACAGGTCTTCTTATATTATACTATTAGTTGAGAAAAGTTCAGTTTGGAGTTGGAACTCCTTGGAAACTCACTCTGCTTTTCACCAAGTCATAAATAATTCAACATTAAAAAGTTAATCAATGGAAATAAGATGTCTACAATTCTTTCTAGATATGTCAGTTTGCTTCTACCATCATCCCTCTTTTACTGAGACTGTGTCTCAAATAGACATTTGTCCCTCAATTATGACAGAAACTTTCTGCTAACCCTATTTTTAGCATTAAAAATGTTTAAACCTAATGTGTTTTTCTTTAGTGGCCTAGCACCAGGATTAGGGAAGATATACATTGATAATTTTGTAGATGAGACACTCATATGATAATAAAGGCAACTGTGGAATGTTGTGCAGACTTGGCTTTCTGGTACCACTCTATAAATGTCCTAACATATGAGTAACTATTACTTTGGTCCTGTAGCCCTTTAAGAGGAAACTAAAGATTCTTAAAAATTAACAAAATTCCCCCAAACAAACAAACATCAAACAAAAATTAATGAAATTTATTTTGCCTTAAAGTTCTTAGAGATATTTCCTATATCTCTATATGTTTCAATATGCTTAATAAAATATATTAGTTATTTAAAATGGATCTGTTAATAAAATTAGCCATAATACTACATCAGGCGATGTCACAATATTCCATATGTATGTACGGTGACAGAATTCTAGTTAAAGTGACACACATTTAGCTAAAGTTTGCATTACACTAAAAGCCCAAGTTTTCTGCTATCTCACCATTAATCACACTTCTTGACCAATGTCTAATGAGTTTGGAAAATCAGAGAATCCATGTTGGCTAATGTTAACATTCATAGGTACAGAATTTGAATGTGGAATATTGAATAAGGGATCTCCTATTCCAGGGGTAAGCAAACAATAGATAACAGGTCGAATCTGGCCTGTTGTCTATTTTCATAAATAATGTTTTATTGTTTACCTTGTTTACCTATTGTCTATAGTGCCTTTCACATTACAATAGCAGAGTTGAGTAGTTGTAACAGAGACCGTATGCCCCACAAAGCTGAAATATTTATTATCTGGTCCTTTACAGAAAGTTTGCTAACTCCTCATTTAGTTCAATCTTCCTAATACGTAGATAAGGACATATATCTAGATCCTTTGGTAATATTTTCATAGATCTCAATAAACATCATGCTCTGCCTAAATATATGAACATGTTCTTTAGCCAAAACTCACTATCTTTTCCCACATGTCTTACCATTCTCAAGACAAGTACATATTTGTCTCACATATTGTTGTATTCTTTTTTAACGGTTCCAGACCACCACAATAAAGCAAATATTGCAGTTAAGCAAGTCACATGAATTTTTTGGCTTCCTGGTGCATATAAAAGTTATGTTTACACCATACTGTGGTATATTAAGTGTGCAATAGCATTACATCTAAATATATGCATACGCTAATTTTAAAATATTGCTAAAAAATGCTAGGCATCATCTGAGCTTTCAGCGAGTCATAATGTTTTTGCTAGTGGAAGGCCTTGCCCTGATGTTGATGGCTGCTGACTGATCAGGGTGGTAGTTGCTGCAGGTTGGGTGGCTGTGGCAGTTTCTTAAAATAAGACAAAAATGAACTTTATCACATCAATTGACTCTTCCATTCATGAACGACTTCTCTACAGCATGTGATACTATTTGATAGCATTTTACCCACTTCTCAAGTTTTATCATGAGATTGCAGCAACTCAGTCACATCTTCAGACTCCACTTCTAATTCTAGTTCTCTTGTTCTATCTACCACATTGGCAGTAACTTCCTCTACTGAAGTCTTAAACTCCTCAATGTCATCCATGAGGGATGGAATCAACTTCTTCCAACTTCCTGTGAATGATGATATTTTGACCTGTTCCCATGAATCACAAATATTCTTAATGGCATCTTGAATGGGGTGCATCCTTTCCAGAAGGTTTTCAATTTACTTTGCCCAGCTGCATCAGAGAAAACACTATCTATGGCAGCTATAGCCTTATGAAATGTATTTCCTTGACCTGTGGGCTGCAGAATGGATGTGTTAGCAGGCATGAAAACAACATTAATCTTATTGTACGTCTCTACCAGAGCTCTTGGGTGACGAGGTGCATTGTCAATGAGCAGTAATATTTTGAAAGGAGTATTTTTTTCTGAGCAGTAGATTTCAACAGTGGGCTTAAAATATTCAGTAAGCCATGTTGTGAACAGATGTACTGTCATCCAGGCCTTTTTGTTCCATTTATAGAGCACAAGCAGAGTATATCTGATTAATTCTTAAAGATCCTCAGATTTTCAAAATATTCAATGAGCTTTGACTTCAACTTAAAGTCACCAGTTGCATTAGCCTCTAACAAGAGAGTTAGCCTGTCCTCCAAAGATTTAAAGTCAGGCATTGACTTCTACTATATAGCTATGAAAGTCCCAGATGGTATCTTCTTTCTATAGCATGCTGTTTGGTCTACATGGAAAATCTGTTGTTTAGTGTAGCCACCTTGATCAATTATCTTAGCTAGATCTGGAAAATTTGCACAGTTTCTACATTAGCTCTTGCTGCTTCACCTTGCATTTTTATGTACTATAGATGGCTTTTCCCCTAAAACCTCGTGAAGTAAACTCTGCTAGCTTCAAACTTCTTGTTCAGCTTCCTTACCTCTCTCAGACTTCATAGCATTGAAGAGAGTTAGGGCTTTGTTCTAGATTAGGCTTTGGCTTAAACCTTGTTCTAGATTAGTTTGTAGCTGGTTTGATCTTCTGCCCAGACCACTAAAACTTTGTCTATATCAGCAGTAGGTCTATTTTTCTTTCTTATCATTTGTGTGTTCACTGGAGTAGTACTTTTAATTTCCTTCAAGAACTTTTCCTTTGGGTTCACAATTTGGTTAACCAGTGCAAGAGGTTTAACTTTTAGCCTACCTCACTTTTGACATGCCTTCTTTAGGAAGCTTAATCATTTCTAACTTTTGACCTAAAGTGAAAGACAAAAGACATGTGACTCTTCCTTTCAGTTGAACACTTAGAGGCCATTTTAGGGTTATTAACAAGCCTAATTTAAATATTGTTGTGTCTCAGGGAATAGGAAGGCCTGAGGGGGAAATGGACAGGAATGGCTGATTTGTAAAGCAGTCAGAACATGCACATTTATCAGTTAGGTTTGCCATCTCATATGGGTGTGGTTTGTGGTGCCCCAAAACAATTACAATAGTAACATCAAAGATCACTTATTACAGATCACTATAACAAATATAATAATGGAAAAGTTTGAAATATTGCGAGAATTACCAAAATGTGACACAGAGACATGAAGTTAGCAAATATTTGGAAAAATGGTAGTAATAGTCATGCGTGATGTAGGGTTGCCACAAACCTTGAATTTGCAAAGAACAGAGTGTATGTGAATTGAGATAAAGTGAAGCATAATAAAACATGTATGCCAGTATTAAATAAATAAAAAACATTATTCAAAAACACTTTTCAAATACCTCTAATTACAAGGTCCTGTACTGAGCCCAGGTATTAAAAATGACCAAGACCCTCTAACAGCTCATGCCTTTGAAAAGCTAAAGTTCTTCGGAGGAAAATAGACATACAAGCAGAAAAACTGATATAAGGAAGATCCCAAATAATGATTACCTTGATCATTCTTCCCATTAGTGTTATCTGAGTTTCGGTATTCATTAACTGAACATATTAATATGCCATCTAAATCTTCTTAAACTGTACTTCCATTAAAGCAAATTTCTATTGCACACTTCACCCTGAAGAGGATCCTCTGGCTTTAACTACATTTTTAAAATACAGGAATACTGGGTTTTTTTTCCAGCTTTATTGAAATATTATTGACCCATAACATTTTGTAAGTTTATGGTATACAGTGTGTTGATTTGAGAGAAATACTGCTTTTATGAAACACATAGTATCACTAAGTAATATAATAATGCTAAAGCAAGCTTTTGTTATCTGTAGTTATTATCAGGATCATGATTTTATTTATTTTAGACAACAATCTGTAGGAAAAAACAACTATATTAAAAATGGCATTTTTCTCTATTGAATAGAAAGAAATCCAGTTATTTTTTCCTTGACTTCTATTTTTTCATCCTGTCCCCTCTCTCCTTATTTCTTTAAATAAAACATTTCCTTCTAAAATTTTTAAAAATTAAAAAAAATGCTTATTTATTTTTGAGAGAGACAGAGCATGAGTGGGGGAGGAGCAGAGAGAGAGGGAAACACAGGATCTGAAGCAGGATCCAGACTCTGAGCTGTCAGCACAGAGCCTGACACAGGGCTCAAACTCATCAACTGTGAGATCATGAGTGGAGCCAAAGTTGGATGCTTAACCGACTGAGACACCCAGGTGCCCCTAAAACATTTCATTCTAGAAGTCTTTTTATTATAATATCCCATTATTATATTATTCCCAAGAAATGTTAAATCTGAGATTCAGTAATTTAAACACTTGACCTAGTAGGTCAATAACATACTAGAGTATTCAGCAAATGTACATAGTGCTTTATATTCAAAACATTTTCTTTATTCTTCTGAATGAACTTTTTAAATTTTCTCTATAAGAAAACCAATATAACCCAAAATGTTAAAATTTTTTGCCTGACTTTAATGGTGAGAGACAGCACAAATGTAATTAAAAATATGGATTGCAAGGCTGAGGTTCTGTTGTCTTTCATTTTGCAGTAACGGAGAATGAAGTGGTGAAAAAAAGGATAATCAGGCTGAAAATCCATATTTTGTTTTTGATGATCTACTCTCAGTTTCCTTGGAAACAGAACTGACAGCCACAGAATTGCTGGCATTATGTTTTCTTTTCTTTTTAAGCTTTAAAGCACCCAAGCGAAGGCAAGGTTTTATGGCTATAATCTGTAGACTCTGACTTATTTTCAAACAAATTAAAAACAAGTATTTATTGAATGCCTATTACATATAAGGTACTATGAGGTAAAATTAACAAGTATGAGAGAGGGCTTTAAACCAACTAAGTGGAGGGGCGCCTGGGTGGCGCAGTTGGTTAAGTGTCCGACTTCAGCCAGGTCACGATCTCACGGTCCGTGAGTTCGAGCCCCGCGTCGGGCTCTGGGCTGATGGCTCAGAGCCTGGAGCCTGTTTCCGATTCTGTGTCTCCCTCTCTCTCTGCCCCTCGCCCGTTCATGCTCTGTATCTCTCTGTCCCAAAAATAAATAAACGTTGAAAAAAAAATTAAAAAAAAAAATAAAAATAAACCAACTAAGTGGAATAAATTTTAGTTTCTAAGAGCCAATCTATTATATTTTTGGGTTTTGTTTTGTTTTGTTAAGAAAAGGAGAGAGGAAATAGGCTTTATCTAAAAAAAAAAAAAAACCTATAGTGTGAGCATAGTACATTGAAACTAGTGTAGTTTAGTGAAATTAATTTATTTATTTTTAAATATGAAATTTATGGTCAAATTGGTTTGCATACAACACCCAGTGCTCATCCCAACAGGTGCCCTCCTCAATACCCATCACCCCCCCTCCCTCCCACCCCCCATCAACCCTCTGTTCTGAGTTTTTAAGAGTCTCTTATGCTTTGGCTCTCTCCCTCTCTAACCTCTTTTTTTTTTCCTTCCCCTCCCCATGGTCTTCTGTTAAGTTTCTCAGGATCCACATAAGAGTGAAAACATATGGTATCTGTCTTTCTCTGTATGACTTAGTGAAATTAATTTTAGAAAACAACTAGATTCCTACACAAGACAGCATGATTCCATCTTCCTGTATGCAAAAACTGGGGAATATGTGGGTCGTTACTATGTGTTGAGGAAACGGTTTTTGCTTCCAAGAAATAAAACAAAAACTAAAGCGAGCTTAAATAGTTTAAACCTAAAATGTTTTCTGAGAAACTGATATATTAATGAATTTGCTAAATATTTCAGTTGAGGGGTTACTGTCAAATGATTATAGTATAATCTTTTCCTTTATGAAAACTTGCATTCATTTAAGTTTTAAGAGACTTAATTCAATTAAAATATCATAAACTTTCAGAAATCATTTGTCAAATATCTTCATTTTACCTACGAAAAAACTGAGGCCTAAGGAAATGGAGACACTCGGCCTAAATCATACCTGGGTGGCAGAACTAGAAGTGCTAAAACTGAGATTTCTTGATTACCAGTGTTCTTTAGTGCTCTATTAGTACTAAAGTTCATTGAGGTTTCATTTTGCAAATATTTTAATTTTACACAATTCTTAGCAACTCTTCTATTGTTTAAAAACAAGATACAATAAGAAATAAAAATACTTCATGAACATGTATCCAAATGAAAGAACCAACAAATGTAGCTTTAATAGGCACATTTAAGTTCTGAGTGAACTATGAAGCTGTATGCTTTTCAGAAAGTGTCAGAAGTAAACATCAGAATGATCAAAAGCCTCTCATTACTGTGAATTGTGGGAAGCTCACCTTCTTAATTCTTCCAATAGTAGCATCTATCTATCAACTCAATCACTCAGTAATTCAAGGAGCACTCTTTGAACCCCTGTTACATTATGTATATAAATCATTTTTCTCTGGGATCCCTTTCCCCCTAACCAGTTAAATACTTCCTCTCTTGTGCTCCAATACCCCTCGTTCATATCTCTATTCTAACACTTACCATACTATAGTGCAGTTATGTTATGTACTTACCTTAGATTCCTTGACATCAATGACTCATTTATCTCTTATAAATCAGACTCAGTGGTCTCATTTCTCTTTTTCCTAATCTCTGTTATGGAGCTTGGCACATAATAATTAAATGTTTCATCACTACATAATATCTATTTTTGGTTTTCCATTGATGAGAGAGCTACAGGAAAGCAAGAGATCTATGTTAGCTGAGAAGACCAGGAAAATTGCAGAGCAAGAGAATGGAACACTGTTGACTAGGTCCTCACTATTGATCACCTCTGGCTGACTGCCAAGTTCATTTCTTAAAATGGTAATTCCCAAGTATTTCCACTCTCTTTGAGCATTAACCCTTCCTTCAATCCCTTATTTCCACCCAATGGGTTTTATTCCTACATAAACATTAAGTTTATCCAGTGAAATTTTCCTCATCTTAATCTTCTCCATCTCAATATTTTCTTTCTTCTCAGGTTTCTGAAAAAGATATATTTCTCCTCCTTCTCCTTTTCATTTAAGATCGTTCTTTACTAGCTCCTATTTATCTGCTTAAAAATGTACTTTGGTGAACTTTTAACTAGAAAAAGTTTAGTGAACCTACTACTTAAACTGCTTTCATATATTCATGAAAAGGAGGGTACAACTGCCTATATTTACAGCTTCCATTTTCTTATACTTATTCGTTTCTTAAAACACTTTAATCTGCATTTTCTCCTCACTGCTCAAATGAAATAACATTCTTTATTATTATTATTATTTTAGAGAGAGTGTGGCCAAAGGGGGAGAGGTACCTATTAGGGAGACAGAAAGAGAATCTTAAGCAGGCTCCCTGCTCAGAGCAGAACCCAACACAGGGCTCAGTCCTATGATGCTGGGATCATTACCTGAGCCAAAATCAAAAGTCAGAGGCTCAACCAATGGAGCCACACAGGTGCCCCTGAAATAACATCCTTGAAGCGACTTTTCTTTTATGATTTAAAATTTGTGCAAGAAGTGCTAGATACTACCAAAAAAACTAATTTATTTTTTAAATGTTATTTATTAATTTTTGAGAGGGGGGATGGGCAGAGAGGGGCAGAACCTCAAGCCCCTCCGATGTGGGGCTTGAAGGCACAAACTGTGAGATCACAACCTGAGCTGAAATCAAGAGTCAGATGCTCAACTGACTGAGCCACCCAGCCCCTCCCCTCAAAAAACTAACTTAAAAGAAACTTGTCACATACATCCTTTATCTGTTCTCATTCTAAACACACAGAACTTCTAGCCTTTTTTTTTACTTCATTACTGAATGCTATAGAAAGAAATAAAAATCTTTAAGTTCCATAGAGAGAATTCCATAACAGTATGGGATCTCTGTTGCTCATAGTGATCATTGACTAGGATTGAAAATAAAAAAACAGCATCCCAGACCACATAATTTGTGGAGGTGATCCCAATTATTCATACTGCTTTCATTATGCAGAAACTAAAAAAAAAAAAAAAGCCAAGAAATTAATATAAGTGGGCCCAGCCAAAGAAAATCTCTACAACCTAGGAGAGGTGCAGGACCCTGACGTATGTAATTCATCTTGAAGATGAGTTTACAAACCAAAATTACAAAGCAGTTGAGGAAATCTGATATCATGAGAGATAGCATGGATAGCATCATGAGAGATACATATGGGAGAAATAACAATAAGGAATTCTAGATAACACATAAATGATCTTTAGAATGAAGGTGTTTAAAATATTTTTAAAGAGATTTAAAAAGAAATTTTTAATGGTTGTTTTTTATTTATTTTGAGAGAAAGAGATAGAGAGCAAGCAGGGGAGAGGCAGAGAGAGAAGGAGACAGAATCCCAAGCAGGCTCCACACCATCAGTACAGAGCCCGATGCAGGTCTTGAACCCACAAACTGAGATCATGACCTGAGCTGAAATCAAGAGTGGGGCACTTAACCAACTGAGCCACACAAGGGCCCCAAAGAGATTTTTAAAATACCAATGAACTCCATAAGGTAAGAGTAGAATCTTATGAGAGACCAACGACAGATGAATTTGAATAAAAAAAGAGAAATTTTAGACATAAAAAAATAGTCATTGAAATAGGACAACTTCTCAGCATATAGGATAAATAATAAACATTTAAGACCATGAATTGGGTGAACTAGATCACATGGGATAAAGACTGAGAAGCCAAAGGAGTAGGAGAAAACCCAGTGGAAAATGGTATTAAGACAACAGAGGACAATGTTTTAAGGAAGTGGCAGAAAGATCAAGTTTGACTGAAAAGTGTCATTTGGATTTGGTAATTTGGTCAGTGGGTACCTTTGCCAGAACAGGTTCCTTGGAGTGATAGTGGGGGAGACAAAAATTATGGTGTGTTGAGGCACGGATGGGAGGTGAGGAATTGGAGATAAGTATTGGCACACCTTTAGGAACCTTGACTGAAATAAGAAGGCAAGAGCTACAGGTGATAATTGCAGGGAGGATTATTCTCTTTTGAAATGAATAAGATTTAAGCATATTAATATGCTTTGGGGGAGGGAAGATAGATGGCAAGTGATTGACAGAGACTTTAACTTGATAGAACTAATTTCCCAAAGAGAAAGGAGGAGGGGATGGAACTAAAACACAACTAAAGGGATTTGCTTTTGATGTCCTCTGAGGAACAGCAAAGTACCATAATAATGCTTACTTCATGCCAGGTATTGTTCCAAGCATTTTAGATATATTAACTGAACTGGATGGAGATGATGAACTTGAGAGTGAAAAATGAATGTTTATCTGAAAATCAAAATGATCTTTTTTTTAAATTTTTTTAAACTTTTATTTATTTTTGAGACAGAGAGAGACAGAGCATGAACGGGGGAGGGTCAGAGAGAGGGAGACACAGAATCTGAAACAGGCTCCAGGCTCCGAGCCATCAGCACAGAGCCTGACGCAGGGCTAGAACTCACGAACCGCGAGATCATGACCTGAGCCGAAGTCGGACGCTGAACCGACTGAGCCACCCAGGCGCCCCGAAAATCAAAATGATCTTTAGAAATACGAAGATAAAACTGTGTAGTAATAATTTCTAAAAGAGAAGGAAGAAGAGATGGTGAAGGGAGCTTAAAAAGTGGTGGTTTGATGAACAGGAGAGGAAGTTGACCAGAAACATAAAAGTATTTCAGAATAGTAATGCAAATGATTGTGTCACTTTCTCCTATAGTGCTCAGATATACTAGTGTCAGAGCTCAGACACAGACTGTAATGACCCATGGCTGGAAGTCTGTAAGCAGCCTAGGATGGCGAGACAGAGTTCAGGAAGTTGACAGCACTGGCAGAGGGTGGTTAATTGAGGCTCACTGGGGTTAGGTTAGATATGAAAGGAGGTGAGGCCAGGAGGGGGATAATAATGGATAGGAAAAAAGAAAGTAAAAGAGTTGAAACAGAAAGATTACAAACGTAAAAAGCCCATTAACTCTCTATCCGACGACTCCTTTCTGAGGCATCAGGTTGCCACAAGCCGTGAAGGCCACCAGAAGAGTATGCTATGTCATCTTCAAGTTCAGGGTTTTCTCCATGTAGCATTATAGTCCACTGACCAGCGTTACTGGCATCACCAAGGAGCTTGTTAGAATGCAGAATCTTGGGGCACCTAGGGGGGCTTGGTTAAGTGTCTGACTTCAGCTCAGGTCGTCATCTCACAGTCAGTGAGTTTGAGCCCCGCATCGGGTTCTGCGCTGCCAGCACAGGGTCCTCTGTCTCCCTGTCTCTGCCCCTTCCCCCACTCACTCTCACTTTCAAAAATAAACATTAAAAAAAAAGGAAAAGGGGGCGCCTGGGTGGCGCAGTCGGTTCAGCGCCCGACTTCAGCCAGGTCACGATCTCGCGGTCCGGGAGTTCGAGCCCCACGTCAGGCTCTGGGCTGATGGCTCGGAGCCTGGAGCCTGTTTCCGATTCTGTGTCTTCCTCTCTCTCTGCCCCTCCCCCGTTCATGCTCTGTCTCTCTCTGTCCCAAAAATAAATAAATGTTGAAAAAAAATTAAAAAAAAATTAAAAAAAAAAAAGGAAAGAAATGCAGAATCTTAAGTCCCACTCCAGAAATACTGAAGCAGAATCTGCTTAACAGAATCTCCAAGTGATTCATACCACATTAAATTTAAGAGGCACTGGGGTAGAAAGAGAGTGTAGATTCACCCTCGGTTTGTATGTGCTGCTCATGATATGCTAGAAGAAACAAGGGGCAGACATTCTGTGATGCTCTTGAGCTCCCAGACTTTACTACCTATTTTGTATTCATTATTTATATTGTATTTTGTACTTATTACCTATTTTATGTATAAGTTAAATCGTTTTCCAAATGATTTGTCATCCTGTACACTAACTCCTCCCTAATTCCATCCCACAAAACTGAAATGAAGTGAAATGAAATTTAGTGTCAAAATTAATTCTAGGGAAAAATTTGCAATTAGCCACACACACACACGCATCTGTTCTTCGTTCAACTTTAAAGAGTGATACTGTGTCTTCGCATAACATTCCACTGTAATCAAGTCACTATTCATGATTACGAATGGTTTTTGAACTGCTTTTCACCCCCTTCTTTGTGCAAAACCAAACTGAAATTCTTCTAAATTTGCAGTAAGTCACTTGAGAGTCTGAGTGGAAGCTCGAGCGAAATTGTCTCTTCGCATTAATTTGGAACCAAATTCCGAAGAGGTGAAGATCCTGGGGAGCAAGGCAAGCCAGCGTCCAACTGGTCACGCTGACAACTGTTGGAAGCGTCAGTGTTCATGGAAATTTTAATACCGTTTCCTAAAGACTCGCAATGCTTTTTGTGATTCAGGCTTTCATCTTACACCAAGAACTGAATCTGGTCGACCTGCTGGCTGTTATTTATGTGCTGGTGCTTTTAAGTGCTGTTCCCCACTGGGCCAAGGTCTCTGGTCAAAGAGCGGGGAAAAAAACCATTTGTTCCCTTCTCAAGCTAACTGGTCCTGAGAGCTGTGAACGTGCCCCACCACCACTGGGAGAACCGAAATTGCGGAGGCCTGAGGCATTTCAAAAGCGAATGTGGCTTTTAAACTGCGCAGGGCTAGAGAGGTTTGCGACGTGACAGCTGACGGTCCCCTTCCCCCCGCGGGGTCAGCTCCCTACCAGTAAGCGTCTCTCCCTCTCCAGGTTAACTCCCCACACACCCACGCCCCCCCACCCCCCTCCCCCCGCCAGCCCTTCCCCCTCCTCGCCTCCTAGGTTCCCGCGCCCTCCTCTTCATTCCCTCAGCCAGCCTCTCATAGCCTTTCGCGCCCCCTTCCTCCCTTTCCCTCTCATTGTTCCCTCCCTTTTTTCCCTACGGTCTCTCGCCCTGCCCACCCCGCTTTCATCCCTTCTTTTTTCCCCTTGGATTCGCGCTCGCGCCGCAAACGCCGCCTCCTCTCTCCACCAGAAGCAGCCCGGCGGGAGACGCAGCAGGCCGACTTCGCGCAGGCGCACTGTGGGGCGGGCGCGCGGGCAGGCTGGGCGTCCGCGCAGGCGCTCGCTGTCCGGGCTTCGCTCAGGCGCTGGCTGCTAGGCGTTCTTCGCGTCTCTTGGTCCGGGTTTGGGGCCGCGCGCCGGCGGCGGCACCATGTTTCTTCATTCAGTCAATCTCTGGAACCTGGCGTTTTATGCCCTTATGGTCTTCATGGCGACCCTGGGGCTGTGGGACGTCTTCTTCGGCTTCGAGGAGAACAAGTGCAGTATGAGCTATATGTTTGAGTACCCGGAGTATCAGGTGAGGTTCGGCTCTCTCCTCACCTGGGCGCTCTGAGACTCGGGCCCCTCCTGTGGGTTTCTCCTGCTTTGGCTCCCCGCGCCTCTGTGGCACCCGTATGCCAACCTCGTCTGTTTTTTTTTTTTTTTTTCCTCCCAGAAGACTCTGCCGACCACCCGCCCTCCCTGCTCACCTCACCTACCCTTTGTGTCCTCTTTTTTTCTTTTTCTTTTTCTATTTCTTTTTCTCTTCTTTTTTTTTTTTTTTTTTTTTAAGATTTTTACTTTTGGGGGATGTCTACACACGATATGGGTCTGGAACTTATAACCCCAACATCAAGAATCTATGCTCCTCCCACGAACCAGCCGGGCACCCCGCCTTTGTGTCCTCCCTTAAAGTGGGGTGTTAGGTAGACGGTTCCTTGAGCATCCTCCCCGCCCCCCATAGTTGCTCCCCTGTCTCCCGCCCCCTTCCCGGTCCCAAATCCCAGGCGCTGGTTGTTTTGACTGCCCGGGCCCACCCCGCCTCACTCCCAGCGACGCAAACTCAGCGCCTCTCCCTAAACCTAAACCCCATTTTCCCTGCGTTCCTGCCTTAACAGGTGCCCCTGGACCCTCCTTGGCTTTCCACGCACCTAATTCTTCACCATCCCGCGCAGTGATTTGCACGTCAGCTTTCGCTTTTCTGGAAAGGGACTGAGCCTCCGCAGAGTTTGTGTTGGCTAGATCCCAAGACTGCCTTTGAGACTGCAGGGTCTTACCTCTGTGTGAAAGGCTAACCTGGGGAGGACTTAAATGGAAAACTGTTGAGGTTCCGTGCTGTAAAGTTTTGCGGAACCTCCGGTTTTGTAGGTTACCGGCCCGTGCGTGTGCATGCAAGCCTGTGTTTACGCTTGTCGCCTCTTAGCAGTTGTCTACAAAATCTATTTCATAGTGTTGTTTTTGTTTTCTCGCTGTGTTTGCAATTTAGGAGAGACCCGGCCCTTCAGTCTCGAGAGCGCGCGCGCCGTCCCCCACCTCTTCCGTTCCATTTTGAGATTTTTCTATCACAACTGCTTCATCAGTTCAGCTTAGGAGAATTGGGAATTTCATTCATGACCAGCTGTGGTGACAAATTACACAACTGTCCAAAAAATTTTCTCTCGAATGATTGTTTTATTTCTAAACGCATCTCCTAATTATGGAATACATGTTATAATGGTAACCCATCATAGAAAGTATGTGTACTATAATACATTACTGATAAAACGCATTCTTCGTATATTTTTAAAACCATAGCAGATTTTTTTTTTTTTTAAGGTGTAGAATGCAGATCGTGATTGCCTCTGCCCAGGACATTGTGGATTAGCATATTATTTGATTAATGCTGCTATTATTTAGATCGTAAAAATACCTAAAGTTTAAATTGTTGAAGAACATCTTTTCCCGTGGGCAAAATTCTAATTTAGATTTCATTTGCTTTGAGATCCTTATCTTGGTTTTGCATCAGTGCTTGTAAAGGAGTGGAAGAACTTGATACCAGATGCTATTGAAGGAGAAGATATTAATGTGTTACTGTTGTCTCAGTTTCTAAGCACATATGCCGGTTTATGTTGATCAGAGTCTATACATAGTTAAATACGTGGGCTTTTAAGGTTTTTTTTAAACCGGAAATAGAGCCCTTATAATCTTTCATTTTTCTATGGTGTAATAATTGAGAAACTCAATAGTCACTTTAGTTTTCTACTTCATTGAAGAGTTTGATCAAAACAAAATTATCTGTAACAATATAGAACTAATTCCCATTTATTTTGAGATTGCCCACAATTATTGAAGCTACTTTAATATCTGCAGTAGTGGAAATTGCTTAGTGTTGGGAACAAAGCATATGGACCTCACAGATGCGTTTCTTGCCTCATAAAATTAACTGGAAAGACAGCAAATTAGCTAACGCAAAAGAGCTGTTTGGGTTTTTTTGTTGTTGAGTAGTCTATTTAGCTATTTTGATTCAAATTACTTTTTTGTGGTTTTACTATTCCGTTACTGTTAATATTATTTGTCAGTACAGTAATAATTACAGTGGCAGGAGTTTCTGATTCACATTTTCAGTAGATATTTATTTTTATGATGTAAAAAGAGGCTGTGTTAATTCACTACAGTATTATATTCGATTCTTGTATCTTACATTGTGTACACCAGGTCATGTTATTTTAGAAATATAGTTAAAGCCTGTCTATAGAATTGAGTCATCTTGAATATAGTGAGATTTCTGGATAACTGAGATCGTTCTATTAAGAACCAGTGGTTTTTAATGAATAAAAGTATTCTAAATACGTCCATCATATGTATTGTTTACTTCTAGTTATATCTCGTAGTAAGCTTTCTAATTGTTCACAGGTTGATACCTGCATATAAGTTGACATATTCATTGGCTTTTCAGCTTCTTGACACTTTTCTTCTTTTTTACTGTTAGTTTGCATATTTGTTAGCTGAATTTTAGAAAAAATGAAAGATAGTTGAAACACACTATTTTATTCTTCATTTGAAAAATAAAAGGTGGGACAGGAATTTGAACCTATTTTTGAACCTAAGAATGAAGTTTTGAATTTAAAATTGAGTATTCATTTTCTACCTTTGGTTTTCGTAGTTTCACTTACTCAGAGTTAACTGGACATCTCACAGACCTACCAGGCAAAATACACATTATCCCTTAAAGCTTCTTGCTTTATTATGATAGCAAGGCACAGCTTTTATTTGGTAGCAAACAGTTGTAGGCAAATTGTAGAATTCAAGAAGAAACATCTGTACTATATCTCCCATATAGTAATTTATTTGACCGTCTTCAGATAAGTGACCTAGCAGTTGCTATCTGAAGAAAATGTTGATATTGGAAAATACAAATGGTAGCATTTTGTTATTAAGTGTGATGTTCGTTTGGCAAATAATTTATTGAATAACTACTCTGTGTCCAGTGTATTCTAGATACAAGGTATGGGTAAGAAGGAATTAGAGATGAATCAGACTTTGCCTTTATGTCTTTATAGTACAGTGGGGGAGACAGGAATGTAATGGATAGTTAAAATGTACTAAATGTTATAGTTTCACTGTAAGAGTGCATATGAGGTTCTTCACAGAAGACAGTGTCCAAGTTCATCTTCAGTAGTCAAAGGCTGTAGCCAAGTTGTAGTGAATTAGAGGATATATATGTATGTGTGTGTGTGTGTGTGTGTGTGTGTGTGTGTGTATACAGTTCACATTGCAGGAATAGGGGTGCCTGGGTAGCTCAGTTGGTTAAGCATCCAACTTTGGCTCAGGTCATGATCTCACTGTTCGTGAGTTTGAGCCCCATGTTGGGCACTTGTATTCTGTGTCTCCCTCTCTCTCTGTCCTTCCTCTGCTTGTACTCTGTCTCTCAAAAAATGAATAAATGTTAAAAAAAAATTTTTTTAAAGAAAATTGCAGGAATAAAGAATAGCATTTGTCAAGGTGGGAAGGCACCAGGACACATTGTATAAGCAGTATGTATATATATAAACTGCTAACACTGATTGCCTTCTGGGTGCAAACTACTAGGTGGCTAAAGGACTAGTGGTGGAAGAGAGCCTTTTCAATGTACATTCTATTGAATCTTGAATTTTGAAGCATATTAAAAATAAATTTTAAAACATGGCATATGTAAGTTGTAAGAAGGGTAAGAATAATTAGAGCCAAATATTAGAGGACCACTGTCTTAAGCCTTTATAAATGCAGTCAGGAAACACAGCAGTTGTATGTTTTAACAACGTATTTCTTGACACCACTATGGACTCTGGATTGTAGCAGGGAGGCTATGACAGGGAGAAAGAGGTGTTTTTCTTAAGCTGGAGTTTTTAGGGGTGGGATGAACAAAGAGCCAAGAGCTCTTTGTAAGATCTTTTAAACTGCATTTTGATCAACATCTCTTTTTTCTCCTTTTTTTCTTAATTATGGAGCTCAAATTTGAATTTTCCAGTTTTGATTTACAAGTAAAAGATATGTGTCATAAAAAAAGAGATTTGTTTCTTGAATTGGTATTTTTCTAGTACTTGGGAACTTATTAGAATTTTTGTCTTTTGATCTGCTAGAATTGATACATGAATTCAGCAAAGTTGCAGGATACAAAATCAATGTACAGAAATCAGTTGCATTCTTATACACTAACAATGAAGCAACAGAAAGGCAAATAAAGAAACTGATCCCATTCACAATTGCACCAAGAAGCATAAAATACCTAGGAATAAATCTAACCAAAGATGTAAAGGATCTGTATGCTGAAAACTATAGAAAGCTTATGAAGGTAATTGAAGAAGATTTAAAGAAATGGAAAGACATTCCCTGCTCATGGATTGGAAAAATAAATATTGTCAAAATGTCAATACTACCCAAAGCTATCTACACATTCAATGCAATCCCAATCAAAATTGCACCAGCATTCTTCTCGAAACTAGAACAAGCAATCCTAAAATTCATATGGAACCACAAAAGGCCCGAATAGCCAAAGGAATTTTGAAGAAGAAGACCAAAGCAGGAGGCATCACAATCCCAGACTTTAGCCTATACTACAAAGCTGTCATCATCAAGACAGCATGGTATTGGCACAAAAACAGACACAATGGAATAGAATAGAAACCCCAGAACTAGACCCACAAACGTATGGCCAACTCATCTTTGACAAAGCAGGAAAGAACATCCAATGGAAAAAAGACAGCCTCTTCAACAAATGGTGCTGGGAGAACTGGACAGCAACATGCAGAAGGTTGAAACTAGACCACTTTCTCACACCATTCACAAAAATAAACTCAAAATGGATAAAGGACCTGAATGTGAGACAGGAAACCATCAAAACCTTAGAGGAGAAAGCAGGAAAAGACCTCTCTGACCTCAGCCATAGCAAACTCTTACTCGACACATCCCCAAAGGCAAGGGAATTAAAAGCAAAAGTGAATTACTGGGACCTTATGAAGATAAAAAGCTTCTGCACAGCCAAGGAAACAACCAACAAAACTAAAAGGCAACCAACGGAATGGGAAAAGATATTTGCAAATGACATATCGGACAAAGGGCTAGTATCCAAAATCTACAAAGAGCTCACCAAACTCCACACCCGAAAAACAAATAACCCAGTGAAGAAATGGACAGAAAACATGAATAGACACTTCTCTAAAGAAGACATCCGGATGGCCAACAGGCACATGAAAAGATGTTCAGTGTCGCTCCTTATCAGGGAAATACAAATCAAAACCACACTCAGGTATCACCTCACGCCAGTCAGAGTGGCCAAAATGAACAAATCAGGAGACTATAGATGCTGGAGAGGATGTGGAGAAACGGGAACCCTCTTGCACTGTTGGTGGGAATGCAAACTGGTGCAGCCACGGTGGAAAGCAGTGTGGAGGTTCCTCAGAAAATTAAAAATAGACCTACCCTATGACCCAGCAATAGCACTGCTAGGAATTTATCCAAGGGATACAGGAGTACTGATGCATAGGGCCACTTGTACCCCAATGTTCATAGCGGCACTCTCAACAATAGCCAAATTGTGGAAAGAGCCTAAATGTCCATCAACTGATGAATGGATAAAGAAATTGTGGTTTATATACACAATGGAATACTACGTGGCAATGAGAAAAAATGACATATGGCCTTTTGTAGCAACGTGGATGGAACTGGAGAGTGTGATGCTAAGTGAAATAAGCCATACAGAGAAAGACAGATACCATATGGTTTCACTCTTATGTGGATCCTGAGAAACTTAACAGGAACCCATGGGGGAGGGGGAGGAAAAAAGAAAAAAAGAAAGAAAAAAAGAGGTTAGAGTGGGAGAGAGCCAAAACATAAGAGACTGTTAAAAACTGAGAACAAACTGAGGGTTGATGGGGGGTGGGAGGGAGGAGAGGGTGGGTGATGGGTATTGAGGAGGGCACCTTTTGGGATGAGCACTGGGTGTTGTATGGAAACCAATTTGACAATAAATTTCATATATTAAAAAAAAAAAAAAAACTGAGAATAAACTGAGGGTTGATGGGGGGTGGGAAGGAGGGGAAAGTCGGTGATGAGCATTGAAGAGGGCACCTGTTGGGATGAGCACTAGGTGTTGTATGGAAACCAATTTGACAATAAATTTCATATTACAAATAAATAAATAAATAAATAAATAAATAAATAAATAAATAAGAATTTTTGTCTTTTGAAAGAGTTTGGGGTTTAGAGATTAGAAGGACCTGTACTAAGGCAGAGTCAAGAAGGGATGGACAGCAGGGGCAGGATTGTGGACATGTTATTTAAGTGTAATTTATTTTGATTGAAGGTCTGTTTTTGGGAAGGTGTGCTCATTTAAAATAATATATGCAAAATAATTTAAAATATATGGGACTCTTGTTACTATAAAAGTTTTCTTTTAAATCCCTTGACCCTCATCTTTTTCTTCATCAGCATCCTTTTCATAGGCCTATAATTTTCTGTCTTTAATCTGGTCAGAACCCTTTCTTTCTCTTCCTGCCACTCCCAACTTGAACTTGTTTTTCTATCTCTAGAGAATTAAATATTTCTTTTTCAATATATTGATAGTTTCCTATTCTTCTGAGTTAAGTTTCAGCTAGTTCAAAACTTAATGTACTAAAAAGAATGATCTAGGGGTGCCTGGGTGGCTCGGTCGGTTAAGCATCCGACTTCGGCTCAGGTCATGATCTCGCGGTCCGTGAGTTCGAGCCCCGCGTCAGGCTCTGTGCTGACAGCTCAGAGTCTGGAGCCTGTTTCAGATTCTGTGTGTGTCTCTCTCTGACCCTTCCCCATTCATGCTCTGTCTTTCTCTGTCTCAAAAATAAATAAACGTTAAAAAAAAATTAAAAAAAAAAGAAAAAATAAAATAAAAATAAAAAGAATGATTTAATATTCATGTACTGTCATATCAAAAGATGTGCTAAATTGGGAGAAGTTTAGATTAACATTTTCTTGTTCTCTCATGTTTCCTTTTTGCTTAATGTATACTTAATCAAAATATTGCATCATTTTAGTTTATTATACATTGTGCATAGTCAGTATTGGGGCTAATTTGAGTTGAAGCCCATATATATATATAAAGTGAATTGCGGGATTAGTATTTCTGCATTTTGGGTATTGGAGGAGATAAAATTGCTAATATTTTAAGCAATAAGTGCACAGTCTCTAAAGATGTTTTCAGGTGTTATTAACACAGATTGTTTATGGTAATATTTTTAAAAGAATCTTGAATGTGCATGAATAATCAGAATTCTGCTTCTTAGGACAGTGAGGTTTTTCAGTGTCATTACCATTTATAGGCTTTAAAATTCATTCAGTAGTTAAAATTTTTATCAAGCACGTGTACAGCACTGCTAGATCATTAAATCTATTGATGTCTACTTAAAATCTATTCAGTGTAACTGATTTCATTTTTAATGGTTCTATACTCAAAAAAGGGGCAGAAGAAGAGAAGGAGAGCTTATAGTTTACCATCACATTCATAGATGCTTATGTTTTGGGGATGACATTAAGACCTAACTTCTGTTTTGTTGGAAAAAAAAATTGCATGAATTACTGGCTCATTTGTTATACAAAGTATGAATTGCAGAGTAGTTTAAGGCTTGCTGACAAACCATACACCTGGTCCATGAAAACTGAAACAGATGCTAATTCATTGGCATGTTTATGGTGAGAAAAGTGTACATGTCTTGACCAAGACATGGCTTTAAGGTTCAGATTAATGTGTTAAGCACATTGCAGATCAAAGCATATTAAGTTGAGAGGTCAGAAAGCTGTATTACAAAACAAGCTTACTTTGTTTTGAATGGTATAACAGCTGGAATATATAGTTGGGCCTGAAAAAAAGGAGAGACATTACAAAATAGTTTAAAATAGCAAAAAAGAATTGAAATAATGGAAAGCCTTTATCATTTCTAAGTATAATTGATACTGATACTATATTAAGAGCATTTCCAATTATATTAACATGTAACTTGCTGACATACCTCAGTGTTTTTCTTTAGTCAGTGGCTACTTTGAGTAATTTGCATTCATTAGAATTTCAGGTGGTTCCATTTTATGCGTTCTTGAAAACTGCATGGTTCAAAACTCACATAATTCAAGACTAATTCTGCATTCTACGTATGAATAAGCTAAAAGTAAAATTTGTTTGGAACATTAAGTGCAGTTTTATCATTAGTAGTATTTTTATACTATGCTGTTTCAAATGTGTGTAATACAGAAATGGACACAGTAGGCTGAATTGTATTAATACAACTAATTAAAGTGAAATTGCTTTTTTTTTTCTTTTTGCTGTAGAAAATAGAACTTCCAAAGAAACTGGCAAAACGCTATCCTGCATATGAATTATATCTTTATGGAGAAGGATCCTATGCTGAAGAGCACAAAATTCTCCCTTTGACGGGTATTCCAGTTCTCTTTCTTCCTGGTAATGCTGGAAGTTATAAGCAAGGTAAGTCTTGGGGTTTGGGAGTGAGTCAAATGAGTGAAGGGAGCCAGCTGTATGTTGATGGATAGTAAATAAGTTTGTGGTGATGATCACTTTGTAGTATATACAGATGTTGAATTATAAAACTGTACACCTAAAGCTTATATAATAAAAAAGGAATGAATTAACTGATAACATGAATTACATGGTGCAATGTGGATAAATCTTAAAAACATAAGTGAAAGAAGCCAGTCATAAAAAAACACGTATGTGATCCTATTTATAGAAATGTCCAGAATAAGCAAGTCCATGGGAGAGAAAGTAAATTAGTAGTTTCCAGAAATTGGAAGGAGAAGAGGAATGAGAAGTGACTACTAATGAGTACAGGGTTTTCTTTTTGGGGTAATTAAAAATGTCTAACGTTAGATTAGAGAAATGATTTTAGAACTCGATGAATATACTAAAAGTCATTGAATTGTACACTTTACATAATGAGTTGAATAGTATGTGAATTACGTATGTTAAAAAAATGGAATGGCACATAGGTATTTTGTTTGCTAAACCATACACTGCAATTTTTAATGCCAGTTAAGGCAATCAGTTCACAAATTCTGTGGAGTTAACAGAACAAAACCTGAAACAGTGATGGAAGCAGGTAGACCAATGAGGAAACTATTAGAGTAGTTAAGGCAAGAGATGATGGTGCTTACATTAGGAAGACAGTAGTGGAAATGATGAGAATTGTTGATTGGGGGATATGTTTGGAAAGTAGAGTATTATAAGATTTACTGATGGATTGGATGTCGTGTGTAAGAAAAAGACAAATCAAGCATAGGTATCTGAACCAAGTGAGGAGCATATTATTTCTTGTAGGGATTTTCTCATTCTTAAAATCCTCAAGCATGACTCATACAGATGACTAACATTTCTTACTCTTCAAAGAATTCTTCCCCTCCCTTTTAGCTGTTGTCCCTACTGAAGTGGAAGCAGGTAAAGAATGAATGACCTGTTTACTTTCTATTTAACTTAAATTTAAAAAACATTTAGGGCACAAGACATACAGGGCACAAACAATGGTTTGTTCTTCTGAATTGATACTGTTGAAAGATGTCACCCTGAAGTAGGTTGTTTATACTTGGGAGTGTGGGATAAAGTTATTTGTTAAGAGACTTTGAAGCAACTTTTGAAAATTTTGTTTGGGGCACCTGGGTGGCTCAGTCAGCTAAGTGTGCGACTTTGGCTCAGGTCATGATCTCATGGTTCATTGGTTCAAGCTTCACGTTGGGCTCTGTGCTGACAACTCAGAGCCTGGAGCCTGCTTCAGATTCTGTGTCTCCCTCTCTCTCTGTCCTTCCCCCACTCGTGCTGTCTCTCTCAGAAATAAATAAAACGCTAAAAATTTTGTTTAATGTGCGCATTGTATTTTCCTTTGCAGTCCGTTCTGTTGGCTCTATTGCACTTAGAAAAGCAGAAGACATTGACTTCAAATACCACTTTGACTTCTTTAGTGTGAATTTCAATGAAGAACTGGTGGCACTGTATGGTGGAAGTCTTCAGAAACAGACCAAGTTTGTACATGAATGCATTAAAACAATTCTCAAACTCTATAAGGTAGGAGATAAGCATGCAAATCAATAGTGATCACCTATTAACATCTTTTTTTTAAGACATTCAGCATATTTTAAATCATGTATTTGTTTATATGGAAGTTACAGATGGTACAAAGGTTTGTTTTTTGTTTTGGTGGGAGTCTTATTTTGAACTCCGTGGTTTTGAAATTTGAATTGGATTTATAAGGGGCGCCTGGGTGGCTCAGTCAGTTGAGCGTCCGACTTTGGCTCAGGTCATGATCTCATGGTCTTTGAGTTCGAGCCCCACATCAGGTTCTCTGCTGTTAGCACAGAGCCAGCTTCAGATCCTCTGTCCCCCTCTCTCTCTCTGTCCCTTCCCCGCTTGGGCTCTCTGTCTCTCTCAAAATAAATAAATAAACTTAAAAAAAAAATAAGAGAAAAAAACCAAATTGAATTTATAAGAAATGTCTCTTGTGAATTTAAGGGAAAAAATTTTTTTTAACTTTATAAATCAGAAGTGCATTGAGTTTCCTAAAGATCATTAGTATGGATTTCTGCTTCTAGTTATGAATAACTTGTACTAGGGTAGACCACTTCCGTATGTAAGCAACTATAAAGCTAGCCAAAATATTGAAATACATGTTTTTAAGTGTTGGCCAAGGACCTTGATCCCTGAAAGAAGGAAAACATGCGAGGTGAGCTTCATGATTGCCCTGATTTTCTGCCTGAAAGCATTTCCCAGACCATGGGACAAGTGGGTAAAGATCAAGCAGAGCACATTTATATAGTTGAACTGAAGAAGGCAGAGATTGGAATTTGGGGCTACTGGAGTGGTTAAATCTGTGGGCATGGTATTAGAAAGAAGAGAGTCAGGCAGAAATAGAAGCTCTAGAAATTTGCATTTTTCAACTTTGAATGCAGTGGTGAATATGCACAGGGCAAGAAGCTACAGGGCAATGGCATACCAAGGAGGAAGTGATGGGATGTATCTACCTCAAGTTCAAGGAATAAGGAGCAATATATATCTTTAGAGAAATTTGAAAGAGTGGTAAAACAGTCTAAGAATCATTCTGTGCCAACACTTCTAAACAATGTCAGGGATAAAATACCACTGCCTACTGAGGTGGAGCCACTGCCTCCCATAGTATGCCACAATGAAACTCCTGGCAAAAAAAAAAAAAAAAAAAGCTACTGGAGAAATTATGACCTGAATTGAGATTCCAGAGGTCACATGGTGCTAGGAAATAGGAGTTCTGATCAGCTGGAGCAGGAAGACCTATTTGAACACTGGGAATTGTTGAGATCCCAGAAAGGATGCTATTTAGGCATAAGACTATTCTATATTCTAGGTCTAAAGTAAGAGCTATTCTAGGATCCACCTTAATGCTTAAATAGAAGCCTCAAAAATACTCAAGGGTAAGGGGTTAAGTAAGGTAAGGTAAGTATGTATAACAAGAGAACAGATGAGGAGTCTCAGCAAAGACATGGAAACTATTAAAAAAGAAGAACAAAAAGGAAAATATAGCACTGAAGCAATACATACCAGAAATGAAAAATTCAGTACATAGGCTTTAAGCCGATTGAATACTACAGAATAAGAGATCATTGAATTTGAAGGTACGACAATAGAAACTATCCCAAAATGAAACACCGGACAAAAGAATGAAAAAGAAAGAGCCTCAGGAACCTGTGGGGCAATACTCAGTAATCTAAGATTGATATAATTGGAACTCTAGAAGAAAAAGAAATTGGAAAGGAAAAAATATTTAAAGAACTAATGGTCCCCAGTTGGTCAATTTTGATTAAAAATTTTCAACCCACAGGTCCAAGAAGATCAGTGAGTGTTAAGCAGGAGAAATACAAAATCACACTTATATGTATCATAGTCAAATTGTTGAAAACTAAAGTAAAGAGAAAAATCTTAAAAGCAGCCAAAAGAAAAAGATCCTTTACCTAACATAGAGAGTAAACATACAGAGTAAAAATTACCAGTGCTTTTACATAAGAAATAGTGAAAGCCAAAAAACAACAGGATAACATCTTAAAGATCTTGAAGATGAGGTTAGGAAGGGTACTCTTCAACCTAAAATTGCATACCCAGCAAAAATATCATTCAAAAGTGAGGGCAAAATAAAGATATGTTCAGAGTTATAAAAACTGGCAGTTTGTCATTAGTAGACAAAGGGAAATAAAAGATTAGCATTAGGTGAACAGTACAGTAATACTTGCTGTAGACAAGATGAATGCTAATTAATGGGTGAAAGTTTGAGGAGAAAAAGGATATTTACATGATCTCAAAGAATCTTTTCTGAAATATTCATTAACTACAAAGGGGAAGAATAACTTTACAGTGGAGAAACCTGGCAGATACCATCTTAACCAAGATTAACATCACCAGTAATAACACATATTGATAGAAACCTCCTTGACATGTGTAATAAGACATATTGATATAAATCTCCTTGACGTGATGCATTGAGAAAGTTGCAGCATAATTTCTGTGGCATTGTCAACCTCACGTTAATCATGAGAAAACGTCAGGAAAACCCAAATTGAGAGTCATACTACAAAATAATCAGTTCTGTTTAAAAGTATCACGATCATAAAAAAGTGAACACTGAAGAACTGTCACAGGTTAGAGGAAACTAAGGAGAAATAACAATGCGAGGTAGGATGTTGGATGAAATCCTGAAATAGAAAAAGTACATTTGTGAGAAAATGGATGAAATTTATATTAGGTCTACAGTTTAGTTAATAACAGTTGAGCTGAAGTTAAAATGTTAATTTTTTTAAAGTTTTATTTATTGTGAGAGAGAGAGAGAGAGAGAGAGAGAAAGCATGCATGGCAGGGGAGGGTCAGAGACAAGAGAGACAATTTCAAGCAGGCTCCACACCATCAGTGCAGAGCCTGATGTGAGGATAGAACTCATTAACTGTGACATCAGAACCTGAGCTGAAACCAAGAGTAGTAGGACGCTTACCTGACTGAGCCATCCAGGCACCCCACCAACGTTAATTTCTTTGTTTTGATAATTGTCCTATGGCTATGTAAATGTTAATAATAAATGAAGTTGGATGAGAGGCATAGGAGAACTCTCTTGTACTATTTTTGCAACATTTCTTTAATTTGTTCAAAATAAAAAGGTTAACAATTTGTTTACAGCAAAAAAAACACCCCATAGTATGAGGTTTATAACTTATTTAGAAGAAAAATATATAATAATGGTGAAAAGGATGGGGAGAGGAATGTATAGAATTATTCCTTTTCATTAAGTAAGTGGTATAATATTAATTCAGAGTAGACCAATATGGTTGCATATTGTAATTTCTAGAATACCAGTGACAAAAGGGAGATATAGCAAAAGAGTAAAGAGTAAATGGAGAAGAAAAAGAGTAAATGGAGAAGAAATAGAAGGAAAGAAGAAAGAAATAAGCTGGGACAAATAGGAGACAAGAAACGAATGACAAAATGATAGAGTTAAACCCAACTATATCAATAATTACATTAATTACAGATGGATTAATCACTCCAGTTAAAAGGAAGACGTTGTCAGACTGTATAAGAAAGGCAAGACCAACCCAATTATATGCTAATCTATCTACTAGAAAGTAAAAGCCACTTTAAATGGAAAGATCCTGATAGATTACTTTTAAAAGAATGGGAAAAAATATACGTACACAGATCATTGGAAAGCAGGCATGGCTGTCTTAATATCAATTAAATAGATTCTAGGACAAAAGATATTAGAGTTAAAGGACATTTTACAATGATAGAGTTCATCAAGAAGGCAAAACAATCTCAAGTGAGTATGTACCTAATAACAAAGTTTCTAAATTCATGAAGCAGAAACTAACAACGTAGAGAAAGAAATAGGTAAATCCATGATTAGATTTGGTAATTTCAGCAATCTTATCTCCATAATTCATAAAATAGACAAAATCAGTAAGGTATGGAAGATTTGAACAGTATTAACCAGCTTAACCTGTTGAAATTTATAGTATACTACATCCAACAACTGTAGAAACTTGTTACCTTTATTTTTTTTAATTTGTTTTTTTGCTTTTAAAATTTTCTTCCTCGCATTTGTATTTAAATTCAAGTTAGTTAACATACAGTGTAATAGTAATTTCAGGTGTAGAAGTTGACAATTCATCACTTACATACAACACGAGTTCTCATCCACAGCAAGTGCCCTCCTTAGTACCCATCACCTATTCGACCTATTCACCTCCCTTATGTTTATTTGTTCTTTCTTTTTTTTTTTAATGTTTATTTATTTTGAGAAAGAAAGCTCATGTTCATGTGAGCAGTGGGAGGGAGAGAGAGAATCCCAAGCTGACGGTGCGGAGCCCGACTTGAGGTTCAGTCTCACAGAACTGCGAGATCATGACTACAGCCAAAAATCGAGCCAATGTTTAACCGACTGAGTCACACAGGCACCCCCATTTGTTTTGTTTCTTAAATTCCATGTATGAGTGAAATCATATGGCATTAGTCTTTCTCTGACTTATTTCACTTAGCATAATGACTCTCTAGCTCCATCCATGTTGTTTCAAATGGAAAGATTAAAAAAAAAATTTTTTTTAACATTTATTTATTTTTGAGAGAAAGAGACAGTGCAGGCAGGGGAGAGGCAGAGAGAGAGGGAGACACAGAATCCAAAGCAGGCTCCAGGCTCCGAGCTGTCAGCACAGAGCCCGACATGGAGCTTGAACCCATGGACCATGAGATCATGACCTGAGCTGAAGTTGGATGCCTGACTGACTGAGCCACCAGGTGCCCCAAAATGGAAAGATTTTGTTCTTTTTTAATGGCTAAATAATACTCCACTGTGGTGTGTGTGTGTGTGTGTGTGTGTGCACACGTGTGTGTACATACACACACATATATATACCACATGTTCTCTATTCTTTTATCAGTCAGTGGACATTTGGGCTCTTTCTATAATTTTGTTATTTATAATGCTGCTATAAACATTGGGGTGCATGTGCCCCTTAGAGTCAGTATTTTTTATCCCTTGGGTAAATACCTAGTAGTGCAATTGTTATATTGTAGGGTAGTTCTATTTTTAACTTTTTTTTTTTCCATTTAAACAGTTCACTGTAGTTGTAAATTTATTTTATATCATTTGAGGGAGGTGGAATTTGGAGTTGATTACTACACAGTCTTCAACTACCTGGATATCCACCATAATATGTCTATTTAAAAAATTTTTTTTTAATTTTATTTTTTTAATTTACATCCAAGTTAGTTAGCATATAGTGCAACAGTGATTTCAGGGATAGATTCCTTGACACCTTTTTTACTTATTTAGCCCATCCCCCTCCCACAACCCCTCCAGTAACCCTCTGTTTGTTCTCCTTATTTAAGGGTCTCTTATGTTTTGTCCCCCTCCCTGTTTTTATATTATTTTTGCTTCCCTTCCCTTGTGTTCATCTGTTCTGTGTCTTAAAATCTGCACATGAGTGAAGGAAGTCATATGATATTTGTCTTTCTCTGACTAATTTTGCTTAGCATAATACCCTCTAGTTCCATCCACATAGTTGCAAATAGCAAGATCTCATTCTTTTTGATTGTCGAGTAATACTCCATTGTGTGTGTGTGTGTATATATATACACACCACATCTTCTTTATCCATTCATCCATCAATGGACATTTGGGCTCTTTCCATACTTTGGTTATTGTTGATAGTGCTGCTATAAACGTTGGGGTGCACGTGTCCCTTTGAAACAGCACACCTGTATCCCTTGGATAAATACCTAGTAGTGCAATTGCTGGGTCATAGGGTAGTTCTATTTTTAATTTTTTAAGGAACCTCCATACTGTTTCCCAGAGTGGCTGAACCAGCTTGCATTCGCACCAGCTTGCATTCCCACCAACAATGCAAAAGAGATCCTCTTTCTCCACATCCTTGCCAACATCTGTTGTTGCCTGAGTTGTTAATGTTAGCCATTCTGACAGGTGTAAGGTGGTATCTCATTGTGGTTTTGATTTGTATTTCCCTGATGATGAGTGATGTTGACCATGTTTTCATGTGTCGGTTGGCCATCTGGATGTCTTCTTTGGACAAGTGTCTATTCATGTCTTTTGCCCATTTCTTCAGTGGATTATTTGTTTTTCGGGTGTTGAGTTTGATAAGTTCTTTATAGATTTTGGATACTAACCCTTAATCTGATATGTCGTTTGCAAATATCTTCTCCCATTCCGTCAGTTGCCTTTTAGTTTTGCTGATTGTTTCCTTCGCCGTGCAAAAGCTTTTTATTTTGATGAGGTCCCAATAGTTCATTTTTGCTTTTGTTTCCCTTGCCTCTGGAGATGTGTTGAGTAAGAAGTTGCTGCGGCCATATTTTTAACTTTTTGAGGAGTCTCCATACTGTTCTCCAGAGTGGCTTGCACCAGTTTGCATTCCCAGCAACAGTGGAAATGGATTCCCCTTTCTCCACATCCTCGCTAACACTGTTTCCTGTGTTGTTAATTTTAGCCATTCTGATTGCTGTGAAGTGATACCTAGTTTATTTTTGCTTTTGTTCCCTTGCCTCAGGAGATGTATCTAGTATGAAGTTGTTATGGCTGATGTCCAAGAGGTTACTATCTATGTTTTCCTCTAGGATTTTGATGGCTTCCTGTCTTATGTTAGGTCTTTTATCCATTTTGAATTTATTTTTGTGTATGGTATAAAACAGTGGTCCAGGGGCACCTGGGTGGCTCAGTTATTTAAGTGTCTGACTTTGGCTCAGGTCATGACTCGCAGTCTGTGAGTTCAAGCCCTGCATCAGGCTCTGTGCTGACAGCTCAGGGCCTGGAACCTGCTTCAGATTCTGTCTCCCTCTCTCTCTGTACCTCCCCTGCTCACATTCTGTCTGTCTCTCTCTCTCAGAAGTAAATAAACATTGAAAAAATTTGAAAAGAAAGAAAGAAAGAGGTCCAGTATCACTCTTTTGCATGTTGCTATCCAGGTTTCCGAACACTATTTGTTGAAGAGACTATCTTTTTTACATTAGATACTTTTTCTGCCTTAAAAAATTTTTTTTTTTAATGTTTATTTATTTTTGAGAGAGAGAGAGAGCACAAGCTGTCAGAACCCGACACGGGGCTCGAACTCACGAACTGTGACATCATGACCTGAGCTGAAGTCAGACGCTTAACCAACTGAGCCACCCAGGCGCCCCTTTTTCTGCCTTCTTGAAGATTAGTTGGCCATATAGTTGTAGGTCCATTTCTGGGTTATCTATTCTGTTGCTTTGATCTATGTGTCTGTTTTTGTGCCAGTACTGTCTTAATGACTACAGTTTGTGATATAGCTTGAAGTCTGGAATTATGATGCCCCCAGCTTTTCTTTTCTTTTTCAAGTTTGCTTTGGCTGTTCGAGTGTTTTGTGGTTCCATACAAATTTTAGGATTGTTCTAGCTGTCAAAAATGCTGGGGGTATGTTGATAGGGATTGTATTAAATGTGTAGATTGCTTTGGGTAGTATAGACATTTTAACAATATTTGTTCTTCCAATCCATGAGCATGGAATATTTTATGTTTTTTGTTCATCTTCAATTCTTTTCATCAGTGTTTTATAGTTTTCAGAGTACATTATCCTTTAGTTAGGTTTATTCCTGGTTATCTTACGGTTTTTGGTGCAGTTGTAAATGGGACTGATTCCTTGATTTTTCTTTCTGCTGCTTCATTATTGATGTATAGAAATGCAACAGATTTCTGTATGTTGTTTTTGTATCCTGCAACTTTACTGAATTTGTGTATCAGCTCTAGCAGTTTTTTGCTGGAATCTTTGGGTTTTCTACATACAGTATCATGTTATCTGCAAATAGTGAAAATTTGACTTCTTTCTTGCTGATTTGGATGCCTTTTATTTCTTTTTGTTGTCTGAATGCTGAGGCTAGGACTTCCAGTACTATGTTAAATAAGAATGGTGAGTGTGGTCATCCCTGTCTTGTTTCTGACTAAAGAGAAAAAGCTCTCAGTTTTCCCCCATTGAGGATGATACTAGTTGTGGGTTTTTTGTATATGGCTTTTATTATGTTGAGGGGTTTTACATGAATGGATGTTGTACTTTGTCAAGTCCTTTTTCTGAATCTAGTCAAAGGATCATATGGTTTGTCTCATTTTATTATGTGGTGTTTCATATTTACTGATTTGTGAATATTGAACCACCCTTGCAGCCCAGGAATATATCCTACTTGATCATGGTGAATGATTCTTTTAATGTACTGTTGGATTCAATTTCCTAGTATTTTGTTGAGAATTTTTACATCCATGTTCATCAGGGATATTGGCCTGTAGTTTTCTCTTTTTTAGTGGAGTCTTTCTGGTTTTGGAATGAGTTTGGAAGATTTCCTTCCATTTCTTTTTTTTTTTTTTTGGAACTGTTTGAGAAAAATGGGTATTACCTCTTCTTTCAATGTTTGATAGAATTTGCCTGTGAAGCCATCTATTCCTGAACTTTTGTTTGTTGGCAGTTTTTTGATTACTGATTCACTTTCTTTACTGGTTATCGGTCTGTTCAAGTTTTTTATTCCTTTTTCAGTTTTGGTAATTTATATTTTCTAGGAGTTTATCCATTTCTTCTAGGTTGTCCAATTTGTTAGGATATACTTTTCCATAATATTCTCTTATAATTGTTGTATTTTTGTAGTGTTGTTTGTGATCTCTCTCAGTCGTGAATTTATTTATTGGGGTCCTTTTTCTTTTCTTTTGATAAGTCTGCTAGAGATTTATCAATTTTATTAATTTTTTCACAGAACCAGCTCCAAGTTTCGTTAATCTGTTCTACCATTTTTTAGTTCCTGTGTCATTTATTTCTGCTCTCATCTTTACTATTTCCCTTCTGTCTTTAGCCTTCGTTTGTTTATCTCTTTCAACCTCATTTAGGTATAAAGTTAGGTTGTTTATTTGAGATTTTTCTTGCTACTTGAGGTAGGCCTGTGTTGATATATACTTTCCTCTTTGTGATGCTTTTGCTTCATCACAAAGGTTTCAGACCGTTATGTTCTCATTTTCATTTGTTTCTATTTTTAAATTTTCTTCTCTGATTTCCTGTTTGACCCATTCATTCTTTAGTAGCATGTTGTTTAACCTCCATGTATTTGTGGTCTTTCCAAATTTTTTGTTGTGGTTTACTTCCAGTTTCATAGCATTGTGGTCAGAAAATATGCATGGTATGATTTGTCTTTTTGTGCTTGTTGAGGCCTGATTAGTGACCTAATATATGATCTATTCTGGAGAGTGTCCCATGTGCACTTGAAAAGAGTGTTTATTCTGCTGTGTTAGGATGAAATATTCTGAATATGTCTGTTAAGTTCATCTGGTTCAGTGTGTCATTCATTTTTTTTTTTTATGTTTACTAAACCTAATTTTATTTTATTTATTTTTTTGACTCAGTAAATATTTTATTTTTTGCCTTTATTTATATTAAATATAATTTATTGTCAAATTGGTTTCCATACAACACCCAGGGCTCATCCCAACAGATGCCCTCCTCAATGCCCATCACCCACTTTCCCCTCTCCCCCACCCCCCATCAACCCTGTTTGTTCTCAGTATTTAAGAGTCTCTTATGGCTTGCCCCCTTCCCTCTCTTTAACATTTTCCCCCTCTTCGTCTCCCCCCATGGACTTCTGTTAAGTTTCTCAGGATCCACATATGAGTGAAAACATATGATATCTGTCTTTTTCTGCCTGACTTATTTCACTTAGCATCATACTCTCCATTTCCATCCACATTGCTACAAATGGCTGGATTTCATTCTTTCTCATTGCCAAGTAGTATTCCATTGTATATATAAACCACATCTTCTTTCTTCATTCGTCAGTTGATGGACATTTAGGCTCTTTCCACAATTTGGCTATTGTTGAAAGTGCTGCTATAAACATTGGGGGGGTATAAGTGCCCCTATGCATCAGCACTCCTGTATCCCTTGGGTAAATTCTTAGCAGTGCTATTGCTGGGTCATAGGGCAGATCTATTATTAATTTTTTGAGGAACCTCCACACTGTTTTCCAGAGTGGCTGCACCAGTTTGCATTCCCACCAACAGTGCAAGAGGGTTCCCATCTCTCCACATCCTCTCCAGCATCTATAGTCTCCTGATTTGTTCATTTTAGCCACTCTGACCAGTGTGAGGTGGTATCTCAGTGTGGCTTTGATTTGTATTTCCTGGTTGATGAGTGATGTTGAGCATCTTTTCTTGTGTCTGTTGGCCATCTGGATGTCTTCTTTAGAAAAGTGTCTATTCATGTCTTCTGCCCATTTCTTCATTGGATTATTTGTTTTTCGGATGTGGAGTTTGGTGAGTTCTTTATATCAGCGTGTCATTCAAAATCATTGTTTCCTTGTTGCTTTTCTGCCTAGATGATCTGTCCATTGATGTAAGTGGGGTGTTAAAGTCCCCTAGTATTATTGTATTATTATCTTGAGTTCTTTTATGTTTGTTATTGATTGTTTTATATATTTGGGTACTCCAGTATTGAAGGCATAAATATTTATAGTTATTAGATCTTTTTGTTGGATAATCTCCTTTATCATGATATAGTATCCTTCTTCATCTCTTATTACAGTCTTTGGTTTAAAATCTAGCTTGTGTGAAACTGTGCAGCCACTCTGGGGAACAGTATGGAAGTTCCTCAAAACAAGTAAAAATAGAACTACCATATGATCCAGCAATTGCCCTGTTAGGTATTTACCCAAAGGATACAAAAATACAGATTTGAGGGGGTACGTTCACCCCAATGTTTATAGAAGCATTATCAGCAATGGCCAAACTATGGAGAGAGCCTAAATGTCCATCAACTGATAAATGGATAAAGAAGATATGGTGTATACACACAGACACACAGACACACACCCCTGGAATATTACTAAGCCATCAACAAGAATGAAATCTTGCCATTTGCAGTGACGTGGGTGGAGTTAGAATGTATTATGCTGAGTGAAATAAGTCAGTCATAGAAAGACAAATTCCATATGATTTCATTCATATGTGGAATTTAAGAAACAAAACAGATGAACATATGGGTAGGGGGGTGGAAAAGGAGAAGAAAGGGTAACAAACTATGAGAGACTCTTAATGATAGAGAACAAACTGGGTTGGTGGAGGGAGGTCGGTGGGAGATGGGCTAGATGAGTGATGGGTACTAAGGAGATCACTTGTTTTGATGAGGACTAAGTGTTGTATATAAGTGATGAATCACTGAATTCTACTCCTGAATCCAATATTGTACTGTATGTTAACTAAAATTTAAATTAAAAATATAATAAAATAAAATCTAGCTTGTCTGATGTAAGTATAGCTACAGTGTCTTTCTTTTGACTTCCTTTGCATGATAAATATTTCTACATCCCCTCACTTTCAATCTGTGGGTGTCTTTTGGTCTAAAATGAGTCTCTTGTAGGCAGCATATAGCTGGGTCTTAGGTTTTTATCCATTCTGACACCCTCTATCTTTTGATTGAAGTGTTCAATCCACTTACATTCAGAGTAACTATTGATAGATATGTATTTAGTGCCATTTTATTACTTGTTTTGTTGTGACTTCTGGAGATTTTCCTTCTTTGTCACTTTTGGTCTTTCCTTCCCACTCAAAGAATCCCTTTTAATATTTCTTGCAGCGCTGAGTTAGTGGTCATGGACTCCTTTAGTTTTTATTTGGGCAATCCTTTGTCTCCTGTTGTGAATGATAGCCTCGCTGGGTAGAGTATTCTTGGCTACAGATTTTTCCCATTCAGCACATTGAATAAATTATACCACTCCCATCTGGCCTGCCAAGTTTCTGTGGAGAGGTCTGCAGCTAGCTTTATGGGTTTTCCCTTGTAAAGTTAGGGACTTCTTCTGTCTTGCTGCTTTTAGGACTTTTTCTTTATCACTATTTTTGCAAATTTAACTACAGTATGTCTTGATGTTTGCCTGATTTTAATGGGAGTTCCCTGTGCCTCCTGGATTTGGATGTGTGTTTCCTTCCCCAGATTAGGGAAGTCTTCAGCTATATTTCCTCAAATAAATCTTCTCCTTTCTCTCTCTCTCTCTCCCTCTCTCTCCCTCTCTCTCCCTCTCTCTCCCTCTCTCTCCCTCCCTCTCTCTCTCTCTCTCTCTCTCTCTCTCTCTCTCCTTCTGGAACTCCTATGATACAAATGTTACTACATTTAATGGAGTAATGGAGTTCCCTAAGTCTATTCTTTTTTTTTTTTTTTTTAATTTTTTTTCAACGTTTATTTATTTTTAAGACAGAGAGAGACAGCATGAACGGGGGAGGGGCAGAGAGAGAGGGAGACACAGAATCGGAAGCAGGCTCCAGGCTCCGAGCCATCAGCCCAGAGCCTGACGCGGGGCTCGAACTCACGGACCGCGAGATCGTGACCTGGCTGAAGTCGGACGCTTAACCGACTGCGCCACCCAGGTGCCATCCCTAAGTCTATTCTTGTGATCCATAATTCTTTCTCTCTTCTGTTCAGCTTCATTATTTTCCGTTATTCTGTCTTCTATATCACTTATTCATTCCCCTGCTTCTATTCTTGTGGATTAGTATTATCCAGTCTGTTTCAAATTTCAGTTATTGCCGTTTTCACTTCTGATTTTTTTTTAATTCTTTTATCTTAGCAGCCAGGAGCAGTCTGATGTCTTCTATGCTTTTCTCAAGCCAGTGAATGTCCTTATGATCATTACTTTGAGGTCTCCACCAGGCATACTACTTATGTCTGTTTTGATTAGAACTCTGACCATGCGATCTTTTCTTGTTCTTTCCTTTGGTATGATTTCCTCCATCTTGGCATTTTGTCTAAGTCTCGGTCTTCTCTGTGTTGGAAAAGCCTGTTGTTTTTCCTGCTCGTGAGAGTAATGGCTTTATGGGGGAGAGGTCATTTAGTGTCCAGGGCCTGGCGCTTCAGGGAATGTTTCTGGTGTGTGCTGCCTGCATACTGCTGCTGTGTTTTGGCTGCTCTATCCTTCAGGCCAGTGGTCTACAGAGGCTCTCCTTGCTTGCAGTGGGCAGTTTTTGGACCTTGGCCAGAGTGTGGTAAGTTTTAACTAGGTGTGTTCTGATCTGTTTATTGAATCAGACCTGATACTACTTCCACAAGTACACTGAAGCCTTGCAGAACTCTCTGGTTGGTAGACCTCATATGTGTCGGGTTTGTGCTGATCTTTGGGGAATGGGCCCACTCTGCTGGTACCGGGCGGGTGTTGGTGTAAGCAGGTTAGGCAGCCAGTGTTGGTGCTGTGCTGTTTACTATAGGTGGCTCTGTGCTTATGCTAAGTGAGGGGAGGGAAAGGGAAATGGTACCAGCCAGCTCCTTTGTCCCTGTAGACCCCTCTCCTGCGCTTGCTGTGCTCTCAGGGAAGCACTCTCAAGGACAAACAATTTCCCCTTGTTTTTCCCAGGTGTTTTTCATGCTGTCTGCCTCGGGTTGCTTGCCTGCCTAGACAAGCGCCGTGCACTTTGGGCTCTATCCCAGCCAAGCCTGCTGACTTTTGAAACATCAGACTTCAGGGATGTGCTGTGGCAGGGGCCTGTGCTGGTCTTTTGAGGTAGAGTTTCACTGTGCTGGGATAGGTACAGGTTTGACTTAGAAGGGCAGTTGTGCACAGAGCACAGGGATATGGGATTAGGAGCAAAGCAGGCTAAACAGCCAGTGTCCGATTTAGCTGCCCTTAGCAGGTATCTCTGTGCCTATATGAGGGGCAGGGGAAGGAAATGGCACCTGCCAGCTGTTTTGTCCCCAGAGAGGCATCTCTCTGAATGCCCCCTCCCACAGATGCAATCCTAGAAGAACGAATAGTTTCTCCCCCTGTGCCTTAAGTGATCTGTAGATCGTGTCTTCTACCCTGGGGTTGTTTGCCTTCTTTCCAGGTTTATGGCAGTGCTTTCAGAGGTCTCTCCCAGCCAAACCTGCAGACCTTTAAAACTCTGGTCTTTGAGCCCTGCTAACTTGCAAAACTCATGAAAATCAGCCCCTCTCGTTTTCTCAGCCAGTGGCTCCAGTGTTCTCCTTGTGTGTATCCCTGTATGCTCCACCCTCTCTTGCCTTGCTCCAGGACCAGGGCTCCCTTCTCTCTGTAGCACCAGCGATTGCTTTCTCCCCCAAACCATGTTTCTGTACTTCCTATCTTTCTTCCTTCCTCGATGTGGCCTCATTTCTCCCTCTATTGTGCAGTTTGTTCTGTCAGTCCTCAGGTCGATTTCTTGGGTATTCGGAATGATTTGATAGTTATCTAGTTGTATTTGAGGGACGAGACAAGCTTAAGGTCCTCCTACTATGCTGTCATCTTAGCTCCCCCACTAGCTATGTTCTCTTTAAATGCAAAAGGAACATTTACAAAAAATTTCATATGCTAGACCATGAAATAAGTCAACGTAAATTTCAAAGGATTCAAATCATACAGGGTATATTTTCTGAACATAGCAGAATTAAATGTAAAATTAACAAAAACATATCTGGAAAATCAGCAAATATTTAGAGATTACTTCTAGACAAGTCAGGTCAAAAAGAAACTAACAGGTGAAATTTGAAGATGTTTTGAACCTAATTAAAATGAAAACACATCAGAATTTATAAAATTAAAGTAGTGGTTAGAAGAAATACTGTAGTCTTAAATGCTTATGTTAGAAAAGAACAAGGTTTAAAAACAGTGATCCAACCTTTCAACTTAAACTATAGAAAGAACAAAGTAAAACTCAAAGTAAAAGGAAGGAAACAATAGGGAGTAGAAATCAAGGAAACAGAAAATAGACAAAGGGGGAAAAATTATACCAATGGCTCATTCTTCTAAGAGATCTAAGAATTGGTAAGCCCTTATCTAGACTGATGAAAAAAAAGAATACAAATTAACAATACTGGGAATGAAAGAAGGGACATCTCTACAGAGCCTACAGATAGTAAGAAGCTATTAACGGATTATTATGAACAACATTACACCAATAAATTTGACAACTTGGTTGAAATTCTCAAATCTCTTGAAACAAATTACAAAACAGACACAAGAGAAAGAATCTCTGACTAGCCCTATATGTTTAACATTTTTTATATTTGTAACTAAAAATCTTACTGCCAAGAAAACCCTAGAGTTAAATGACTTCAGTGGTAAAATCCATGACACATTTAAGAAAGAAATAATCCCATCTCATACAAGCTGAGAAAATAGAGGAAGAGATAATACTTATAGTTCATTTTAAGAAACATGCAAACCTTATCAATATCAGACATTAATATTGTTTGGAAAAAAAACAGTATTCCTCATGAACATAGATGTAAGATTCTCAACAAAAAATTAGGCTATCAAATCCAGCAATATTTTAAAGTATAATATGACTAGATAGGATTTATCCCAAGAATGCAAAGTTGGTTTAATATTTAAGTATCAGTGTAATTCATCGTAGGATCATCTTAATAGATGAAGAAAATCATTTGGTTACATTCAGTACCCATTCATGATTTAAGGAAAACCCACAAAATTCAGTGCATTAGGAACAGATGCAAACTTTCTCAACCCAAGGAAATTAAGTATTATGCATTACAGGAGGAAACAAGCTATTAGGTTAAGAACTATTTCTGTATCTGATAAAGGTGTTTATTGGATGAGATAAGTAAGATGTGATCACAAGATGATACAAATATACAGAAACATTTAAAGATGATACAAATATACAGAAACATTTAAAGAAATTTACAGAGAATTATAATTCATGAGTGAATTTAACAATTTCTCAGGGCAAATGGTCAGTATTCAAAAATCACTGAACAAATGGAAGGGGAGATTTTAAAGTGCATTTTCAATAATATCAAAATACAATTCTTATGGATAAATTTAATGAGAGCTATACAATATCTGTACACTGCAAACTGTAAAACTTGCTGAGGGAAAGGAATCCAAATAAATGAACCAACTTTAAGGATTAGAAGACTTAAAATTAAGAGATAAATTCTCTCCAAATTAAGCAGTAGAGTTAATGCAATACAAATGACAATACCAGGAGGTGTTTTTGTAAAAATTTACAAACTTATGTGGAAATGCAAAATACCCAAAAAAGCCAAACTGTCTTGAAAAAGAACAATGTTGGAGAACTTGCACTGCCTAATTTGAAGACTTAACTATATAGCTATAGTAAAATTCAAGCAGTTTGATATTCTTATGCATCTTGAGAATGAAATTTAGACTTCATGATTCTTTGCGTTAGCCAGCATTTTAAAGTTACTTCAATAGCAAGTGTTTTTTAAACTTAAATCTGTACTGGATAATATAGGAGGAGACAAGCGAAATTAGGTGCAGGACCTTTTAAGTATTTGATATATATTGGGTAAGATAAATATGTTTTTACAGAATGAGATTTATCTCCATAAATCTCATTCACAATAAATAAGTGTATCTTTAATGTGTTATGCTAGGTAGTTTTTCCCTTCTGTATTTTTGTTTTCATATTTTCCCTAATGACTACATATTAAATTTATAATAGAGCTAATAAACTCGCTTTTAAATTGAGGCTTTTAGAACATAAGATTCGTTTTACAACCAGGTACTGTAGGAGTTCGAGACAACTGAATTTTGTTGAATGGACAGGATTTGAGTGTGAGAAAGTGAGAGGACGTTACACATGGAGGAAACCTCATTTATTCAGCACCTGAATCTACATGCAGTTATAGCAGTGAATAAAACAGAAATCCAAGCCCTCATGGACCTTATGTTCTAGTCAGGAGAGGCAGATAATAAACATAAATAATAAAAATATATACTATCTTACAGAGTGATAAATGCCAAGAAGTAAAATAAAACAGGAAAGGGACATAGGGAGCAAAGGGTAGAGGACTACAATTACAAATAAGGGTCCCCAGCAAAGATCTCTATTGAGAAGCAGACAGTTTATTATAAATTAGAGGGCATGAGGGTATTTAGGAGGAAAGTATTTCAGATAGAGGAAACAAGTAAAATATATGAGGCCAGCACATGTGAGCTGTATTAGAAGAAAAACAGGGAGACTGGTATGGCTGGAGTAGATAGAATAAGTTAATAAAGGAAAATTTGGCAGGGGGAGACAAATGATAGAGCCTTGTAGGCAATTTTAAGAATATTACCTTTTATTTGAAATGATAGGGAAAGACACTGCTGAGATTTTTGAGCAAAGGAGTGACATGTCCTGATTTAGGTTTTAATGATACTATTCTGTGGATGGTTTCAAGGATAAATGAAGGGATGTGAGAGAAGTAAAGAGACCAGCTAGGGGCTCATTGCAGTAATTCAGGCATGAATAATGGTGGCTTAAATCAAGTTGGTAACATTGGAGGTGATAAGAAATAGATTGGTATAAATCTTAAAGGAAACAAGATTTGCTGGCAGATCAGATATGGAGAGGCAGTGTGAAACAAAAAGAGTTGAGAATGACCCAGAGTTTTTGGCTGAACAACTAGAAGGATTGAAATGCCGTTATCTAAGATTGGGGAAAATGTAAGAAGAATATATTTGGAGGAGATTAATAATTTAGTTTTAGACAGGTTTGATTTAAGATGCATGTTAGATATCCCAAGTATAGTTAGGATGCTATTGGATTTTAAGTTTAGAGTTCAAGAGAAAGAGGTCCAGTCTGGAGATAATAACTTGAGGCTTGCCAGTATATGGATGCATTTAAAGCCATGAGATTGGATGAGATCACTATGGAATCAAGATATGAAAGAAGAGACCTAAGGACTGAGGCCTGAGTCACTACCTTATTGAGATGGGGGGTAGGGTGCCTGGGTTGGTTAAGCATCTGACTTTAGCTCAGGTAATGATCTGTTCATGAGTTCAAGTCCTGTGCTGGGCTCTGTGCTGACAGCTAGGAGCCTGGAGCCTGCTTTGGATTCTGTGTCTCCCTCTCTCTGCCCCTTTCCTGCTCACACTCTGTCTCTCTCTCTCAAAAATAAAGTAAACATTAAAAAAAAAAAAAAGACATGGGGGAGATGAGAAGGAAACAGCAGGAGACTAAAAAGAAGTAGCCAGTGAGGTAAGAGGAGAACCAGGATAATATGTTGTCAAGGAATCCGAACAAATCATTTCAAAGAGGAAGAAGTGATCTATGTCAAATTCTGTTGATAGTTCATATAAGATGAGGATTGAGAATTGGCCATTACATTCCTTGGTGACTTGATAATTTTGGAGGAGTGTTGAAGTGAAAGTGTGATTGGAGTGGGTGTAAGAGTGTATGGAAGTTGAGAAATTGGAGACAGCAAGTACTGTATAGGCAGTTGATTTTAGTGAGTTACACTATAGAGATGTAGAGAAAGATGTGCTCACTAAGGGTAAAGTTGGTGTCAAAAGAGTAGTTTTTATTTTTTAAGGGAGAATAATATATTTTTATACTAGCAAGAATGATCTGGTAGAGAGCGAGAAACAACAGTGCAAGAAAAAAGTGAGTAGAATTGCTGGAGTGATGTACTTGAGAAGGCAGAAGGGGATGGGTTTCAGAGCACAAATGGAGAGTTTGGCTTTTTTTTAAGATCAGCTCTGTGTTGGGAATCACCAAGACCATCCCCAGGCTTGATAATTGTCCAGAAAGATTCATAGGATTCAGCATGTACTTGTACTCATGGTTATGATTTATTACAATGAAAGGATACAAAGCAAAATCAATAAAGAAAAGGTGCATGGGGTGAAGTCCAGAGGAAGCCAGGTACAAGCCTCCAAATGTCCTTAAAGGGGAGTTACACTGGATCCATTTAATTCATACAGCAATGAATTGTGATGTGTGAAGTGTTGTCTGTGAGAGAAGCTCATGAGAAGTTCAGTGCCCATAGTATTTACTGGGGGCTGGTCATGTAGAGACCCTGTGCCTAGCATGTACTAAAATCCCAACCAGAAGGACAGCAGGTATGCAGTATAAACTGTATTATTTGCAAAACAGTTTCAGCATAGTGAGCCATTCTTCCATTTAGGAAATATGGGAAAATCCAGGAATCTAAGGTTCCAGACTGTATCCCAGAGCCAACTTATATGCAGTCCATTATAAGGATAACAGTCTCAGGCTTACTATGTTAATTCTTTTCTGTAAAAAGCCCAATTTATTCATAGTTATGAGAGAAGGCATAGATGAAGGATTAGTGTGGAGAGTGATAAGCAAAAGTTTGGCAGTGAAACTAAGGATACTATATGGAGACAAAAGATTTTTGAAAAAGCAATGCTTATTTTAAAAATAAAATATGTAATTGTCAGTGAGTAAATATTTTGGACTGCTGGTTTCTTTTTCAACCCAGGTGCACAATAGAGAAGTAACTTGATAAGATATATCAATATGATGAGGTATCATATTGTTATGGCAACCATAATTGTTCAGAATTTTTGTGATGTTTTCAGTTTCAAATAAATGATCTGACTTCTATGCTATAAAATCTAATATTTTGGAATAAACCAAATATAATTACACCTTTTACATCCAATGTAACAAATGGTAAGACATGATATGGTAGACGAAGAGTTCTGATTTTGGTTCAGAAAACCAAAGCATAGCCATTAAAAATATTAGGCAGGATACAAAATGGTAGCATATACCAATTATAAGTAAATGAAAATATATTTCTGTATCTTATGCAAGTTTATGTAAGTAGTTTAATTTTCTTTTTTTCTATAAAATTGCTCATATAGAGAGGTAAGTATTTGGAATTTTTGTTATGATAAGCCTTCATTATGCCTTGGTGATTTTTTTTTTTTTATAGGGTCAAGAATTTGCTCCAAAAAGTGTGGCAATAATTGGTCACTCTATGGGTGGCCTTGTTGCAAGAGCATTGCTTACATTGAAAAATTTTAAACAAGATCTGATAAATCTTCTTATTACACAAGCTACACCTCATGTTGCTCCTGTGTTGCCATTGGATCGTTTCATAACAGGTAAGTACTATTAGATAAACACTAACTGACCTCCTCATTATTGTTTAGGATTAAACAAATCCTTGCTCCTACTTTCTTTAGAGTGTGCTGTAGATTTAACCATGTGTGAAGCAGCTCAGTTTCAAATTAACACCTCCATTTCTGAGCATCTTTCTTTGTGACTTTCAGCTTAGGCTAATAATTGGAATTTTTGTTTTCTCTGTCAGTAGCATCTTACTGTGGAGAACATGTATCTTATAATCCCTAGACACTTGGGCTTCAGTTTAGTTACTCTTGGAGATGACTCTTTGTCTCTTAAAGTATGTTTGTTAAACTTCCTGTGTTTTGTTTACTCTTACAGTATTCTATTCAAAATAAGCTTATATTTTAAGTAAAACAGTAGAAATGCCTTGTTTTAAAATAAATAGGTCACCATGTAAATTTTAAATAAATTTTTAAACAAATTTAGAATTTGTGATAGAATTCCTAATACTTATTACTATACTTTGCTATATTTTGGGTGTTGTATTAAGGACTTTACATGATGCATTATTATTTCACTTGAGACTTAGGGCAGTCCTGTGAGATAGGTACCATTATTATCTGCATGTTCAAAGAAAAGTCTAGTATTGGGGTGCCTGGGTGGCTCAGTTGGTTGAGAATCTGACTCTTGATTTCGGCTAAGGTCATGATCTCACAGTCAGGAGATCGAGCCCTGTGTCCAGCTCTGTGCTGGGCATGGGGCCTGCTTGGGATTCTCTCTCTCCCTTTCTCTACCTCTCCCCCACTCATGCTTTCTCTCTCAAGGTAAATAAATAAATATTTTTTAAAAAAGTGTTATCTTCACTGTTTATTGAAATGTTATATGACAGAAGAAAGTCTTTGAAAAAGAATTCTTTTTCCTGAGCAGTAAATTTACACCACTTCTTACCTTATCGAAATTTGCATTATCTTAATTGTGATAAAAATGAGAAATATACCTTAGTGACTCCAAACCAAAGTACCCATTTTAACATAACATTGCCAAGGGGTAATTTATTTGCTGGAATATCTGGTGCAACAGTACCTACAGTGAAGTTTAATTTTTTCCCTTATTACATTTAAAACTTTGCTTGTAGAAATCTTTCAGTATAAATTTTTAGTTTTAATGAAGTTGCTTAAATTTGCTTTATTAATTCTTATAATTACAAATGACCTATAGGTTTAGAAAAAAATTCAAAGGCATAGACTAGTCATAATACTTGTCATCACAATTGAGACCTTTTTTATTACATTTTATGTCGATGAGCCATGTATGTTAAATTAGAGTTACTCAGAATACATCTTAAAAAACTCTTTGAGGAAAGAGCTTTCAAAAGAGTCCAGTTTTACTGTTTTTGAAGGCTACTGATGGTCTGTCTCTGAAAGGTTCAGGCTGAAAGTAATTCTTAATGTTAGGTGCCTTTCCAGTAATTAGTAACCCTCTTTCTTATTTATTCTGTATTTATTTCATACTTCATTAAGCCAAAATTAGAATGAACAAACAAAAGTTCTAGGGGTGGCGGATTTTTGAGGAGGTTTTTAGGAGACCCATATGACCTCCAGAAGTGCATTCCCTGTTTATACTTGATGGAAATACTGCCCTTCAATAGGGGAATGGAAGCTGTGCACTGGGCTCTGCACTTTAGGGGTCCCTGCCCTGGCACTGCCATTCACCATAAGGCGAGGAGTATATAGGCCAAGCAGCTTGGCCTATATTTGCAGCTGTGCCTTTACTTTTGGACCATGATCCAGGTAACCCCGCCTCCAGACTTTTCCATGGCCTGTGTGGGTCTCTTACCTGGATCTGTTCTGAGGGCAGGTATATAAACTTGAGTTGTGGCTAAGGGATGGCTCTGCATGAGGTACAAATAGAGCTTGGGTATCCTTCATCCTTGTAATGCAGGATGAAATTGAGATGGGAAGAGAGGATAGTACAGTGATGGATTAGAGATCTGCTCTCCCTGTGCTGTCATCATCTAGTCTCCATCTCTGAGATGTCCTAGAACTTGTTATTTGAACTTGGTCTTCCAGGTTATTTGGAAGATGTATATTTGTCAAGATAGGCAGAGATAATTGATTTAACAGTTTGTTAGCTAAAATTTTTACTGTTAAATATTTAGACATATATTTAGACATATAGCATGTGTTCCTTGGTCCTCTTGTCCTAGGACCTGCAGATGTTAGGAATGGGTCTGCTTAGTCATATTCTAATTAAATATTGCTGAGATCTTTAATGGGAGAAGTTTGCTGTTCCAAAATGTTTGAAGCCCTCAATAGGATCAAATGCCAGGGTAAAAACACATTAAGTTCTGATAATCAGAAAGGAAAGGAGAACTCCCCTGCCCTGGCCTCAAATCTTTGACACTGTATTGTTTTCATCTTCCATAGATAAAGTGGAAAAATTGCAGATTCTTCCCTTTGAGCTACTTGTTACTTACACTAAATGAGTTACTTTTTTTTTTGTTTGTTTTAAGTTTATTTATTTATTTTGAGAGAGAGGAGAGGGAAAGAGGACACACAAGTAGGGAGTAGGGGAGGGGCAGAGAGAGAGAGAGACAGAGAGAGAATCCCAAGCAGGCTCTACCTTGTCAGCACGGACCCCAATGTGAGCCTCAATCTCACAAACCGTGAGATCATGACCTGAGCCAAAATTAAGAGTCACACACTCAACCAACTAAGCCACCCAGGAGCACCCTGAGTAGAACCTTCTTAACCCTTAGAGTTTTCCATAGCAGCATCAAGTCTCAAGACTAAAATGATTGTTGTTGTCCTGATTGTATTTTAATCACTTAAATAGTACTTTGTATAGTGGTAACTGGCCACAGTAGAGAGCTGCTAAGCTCTCATACTGCCATGATTAGGAAGATCTACCATTTTTTTAGCATAGTGAACTTTATCTTTGGTAGAATTTTAGGGGTTTCTCCTTATTACACTGTGTGGCTTATGGTCTAGCAGCATCTTTGTGGGATGTAGAGACCTGTTTTGTGTGTGGACTTGACAAAACTAATGAAGTTTGAATATCTTTTTTCTTTACTGAGACCTTTAGTAACTCTTAGTATTTGTACTCTGATTTAATGGGAAAATAGACCATGTATAAAGATACTGACTACTCAAAAATGAGAAATGTGAATAACATTGTTTGTAGGCAATTCAGTATGGCTTAAACAGAAATTCAGTTTAGTATTAGTATCATAGATACTTTATTGTTGCAGGGAATGACTACTAATTTTTAATATGTGTCTTTATTTCCTACCAGATTTTTATATGACTGTAAACAACTATTGGATTCTAAATGCTAGACACATAAATTTAACCACACTTTCTGTAGCTGGAGGATTCCGGGATTACCAAGTTCGTTCAGGACTGACTTTTCTTCCAAAATTAAGCCATCATACCAGTGCCTTATCTGTTGTGGTAATCTTTTTTTAAGATTCTACTGAAATAGTAACAGGATGGATACTATGGGGTATGAAAGGAAAAATATATACTTGCTTGAAAATGACTACTGAGTTGGTGTAGTGCTATGTGTGTGTGGGTGTGTGTGTGCACGTTTGTGTGTGAGAGACAGAATATGAAAGAATGAATATGCTGGGAAGGCAGAGGCATAGTGCTTATGTCCACAGAAAGTGAAAAGGATCTTAGAAAGCTTGTGAAAATTACTTATTTATGAAGGTGACTCGTAAGAATAATTGTTTCTTGTTCAAAATAAGTATCTACTCATTGATGAGTTTTAGCCATAAGAATTTGTGGACTGAAGTCCAAAGGCCCCTTGTTACATCTGAGTGGTGTGCTATTTATAATGGAAGTCGAATATCAAGCATATCACATACTTATGAGTGTTGAACTTGAATAAAGGTTTACCAATTTTATTATTTTTATTATTTTTTTTAACATTTATTTTTGAGAGAGAGAGACAGTGTGAGTAGGGGAGGGGCAGAGAGAGAGGGAAACAGAATCTGAAACAGAATCCAGGCTCTCAGCTGTCAGCACAGAGCCTTATGCGGGGCCTGAACCCATGAACTGTGAGATCATGACCTGAGCTGAAGTCAGATGCATAACTGACTGAGCCACTCAGGCGCTCTAAGGTTTACCAATTTTAAAATTAAAAAAGTAGCTTTGATAGTATAACAGAACCCTGATTGATTAATTTGCTAATTATTCTCCCCTGCTAGGACATCAAGTATTTGGTCTTTAACTGGGATACATAGCCTCTGTAAAGTGAGTTCAAGTTTTCTTTTAGGATTTATATTATTTCTTATATTTTTTACCTTGAAATCTTCAGTTATCATCTTAACTTTTTAACTCTACACAGTGTGTAGATATTGTATGTAGTATGTATACATGTATATACTACACATCATTTCCAAATATAACTTAATTTCTTTTTTTAAATAATTTTTTTAAGTTTATTTATTTTGAGAGAGTGAGAGAGTACACTCGGGGCTGGGGCAGAGAGAGGGAGAGAGAATCCCAAGTAGCCTCAGTGCTGTTAGTGTAGAGCCCAATGCAGGGCTCAAACTCATGAACCTTGAATTCATGATCTGAGGTAAAATCAAGAGTCAGACACCTAATCGACTGAGCCACCTAGGTGCCCCATATAACTTAATTTCTAAAAAAATCCATAGAGTTCTTTTTGCTTTTTAAGAGATTGTGCTTTGTTTCATGGTTGTTCTCTTCGTACATAACTCCCTTGCTCAGTTCATCTATTGCCCCACCTTAGGTTACTGTTCGTTTATTGAACAAGTATTACTGAATACTTGCCACACATAAAACAAAAATTATTAAGCCATTCTGCAGTTACCCACCATTTTCTTATTACTGGAGGAGTTGTGATATAACCATATAATAGCTTTGCAACTAAATTGGAAAATCTGTCAGACCTCATTATTAGTATGAATCTTGTTATTTGGTGTTGAATATTTTGGGCAGATATTTGCTTGAAGTCCTCAAAACATGAAATATCAACTCTTTGGTAAAACACAAATATATATATAATTGGATGTCTTATTTCCTAGACTTGGTTGGGGCATGATGCTCTATTGGTGTCCTTTCCTCCAGCTTATCTTTTAAAGAACTTTGGTTTCTTTAAGGGGTGTGTGTGTGTGTGTGTGTGTGTGTGTGTGTGTGTGTCCATGTCCCTCTTTTCTGATGCGTTTGATAACTTGTTGTTTGAGGAGCTTGTAATTCTGTATCTCTGATGAAAATATTTTATCTCTTAATGGAATTTTCTCAAAGCTGGTTATTGTCAGAATTTTATTTAGTATTTTAGCCCCTAAATAGTTTATAGTCTTTTATATATCTGCATGTATGTTTACTTTAAAAAACAATTATTAAGAAGTAACAATTTTTTAATGATTATCTCAAGAATAGTTAATTGACATTTACATCCATTGGAACTAGAAAAATTAAGTTAGAGACCTCGATTGTATTAGTAAAGTAGGCTGAAATGCTGTGATATACACTCACACAGAACTGGCACTTAAACACTATACAAGTTTACATTTTACTCCTATAACTGCCCTAAATATGTATTTAAGTTGGTGGATGGTTTTTGAAGGAGTCCCATTAAGGGACCCAGGCTGACAGTAAACAATCCTTTCTTGAATGCAAAGAGAGACACGGTGAAAAATAATAATCAGATTTACTTAATGTTTCCCCATTGTATGTAAGATGCTATTCACAGGGAAGGAAGTCATTACCTGGTATGAAAAGGAGTCTAGTTCTTGAAGGGGGTACTGTGCCATTGTCAGGAAGTTTTCTTCAAATAGTTATATTTTTTAGGAGCCTTTTCCTATTCTGTCTCTAACTAGTAATACATATCCTAATCTAGGGATTTTTTTCAAAATAAGTAACCTTGGGCCCTACTTGTAAGAGTCTGATTTAATAGTTTTGGAATTGTGGTCAGGCATGTTAATTTTGAAAAATCTCCCCAGGTCTGGGTATTTCTTAAGCACACCTGATTAAAAAGTAACATCTTAGACTTTATCAAAGAATAGTCAGAACTAAAACTACTAAAATAATTGTGATTTATTAAAGAATCATAAACAGCCTCTTAATAGAGTAATAGAGTTAGACATTAAACTTCAGTAAGGAATCTGTGGATACTTAAATAATTTTTTAAAGGGTAATTTAAGCTTGACTAAGGAGTAATGACAATGATTTTATGCAGGGACTACCTTAGTATTTTTGGATCACCTTTTATAATCATCATTTAAATATGTCTATGCATCATAAAGTAGTGAAACTAATGTTACATGTTTCTAAATATTAGCTTCTGGGAATTTCAAACCTTTTGGAGAATAACAAATGTGCTTTTCTTAAGTTGGATTTTTTTTTCCTGTCCTTTTAGAGTTCAGCAGTGCCTAAGACCTGGGTCTCAACAGACCACCTCTCCATTGTGTGGTAAGTTAATATAACTTATTTTGGTGATTTGTGGTGCTCCTTTTTTCTCATCAGTGCATTGATTTATCCACAAATAATGATATGGGAGAAAGATTGACTAAAGTACCTAGAACTCTAACCTTGGTTTTTGTCTCAGTATGACCAAGGTTCCTTTGGCAGCCTGTAAAATCATTTCTTGAAGAACCAATAGCATCAGTCTCAAGCTAGACTCAAATATCAAAATTTTCGAGTTTGTCATAGTTTAGCAAAATTAAAGGTATTTGCGATAAGACCACTGAGCTCTTGGCCAGTCACCAAACTCAGGAACTTGATTAATGTAGCATTGACTATTCTAGAATAGTACATGGAAAGCCAAGTAGGAGTTAGATTTATCCTTTATATAAATAGATTACGAGTAAGAAATATGTAGACCCTAGTTATCTTCTCTCTATATGATTTGGCTTAAAGTTTCTTTTTTCACTTTCCTCTGGCTGTGTAGTCTATGGTGTCTGAAAGAAGCACAACAGTTTAGGCATAGAAAGATGGGGCAGATATTGTCTATAGCTGGGGTAGACAAGGAGACTTAGGGAAAACAGAAGTACCCTGATAGTTCCACTGTCAAACATCCAGGAAGATTTAATTTGCTTTATTTTTATGTTTCAACTTTAAGATATATACTTGATAATAATGATTTTTTAAATACTTTTAGAGTTTAGAGCAGTAAAGGAAACCCAGATATTCCATTAAATAATAGAATTGTGCATGTTTGTATCAAAAGTATACTTTTAAAGAACGTTTCATTTGTAACTTTATTCTTTAGGTGTAAGCAATTGCAATTGACTACAATTCGAGCATTCTTTGATCTTATTGATGCTGATACTAAACAAGTATGTATTTTTAAAATTAAATATTACTTCAGTAAAGTAAAAGCTTTTGTTACAGCAGGGAAGGATTTAATACATTTTTTTTACTTTCATAAAAGTAGATGCCTTATGTTATATAACTAGTTTCAAAATAGAAATCTCTTTATTTGTATCTGATAATACTTTGATCACTATGAATAATTAATTGAATGCAGTGAAAATGAAAAAGTGAAAGGATACTTTAAATCTTCCCCCTAATTCTTCACCTTTACTCATTTAAAATTTGATATATATCCTTCTAACTTTAAGGAAAATACTTACTACAAGGTTATCTTTTTTTTTCTTAGTAATATGTTGTAGACTTCATGACCTATCTTACTAGACATTTTTGTTTTAATTTTTTTTTAAAAATTTTTTTAAAAAGCATCTTTACCTTTCTGATAAGAAAAGTTATTCCTATCATTGAATTCATTGAATAACCCACTCTGGCCAAAACTTAAATTATGTACTTCTAGAAGTTGAATCTTTTCTGTAATGAGATTTCACTTATAAACTCTCTAGGCCAGTGATTTACCAAGTTGTTCAATTAGCAGGACACCTGGAAGTCCTAGTGCCCTTTATAGTATTGCTCTTTCATCTCTTTCTTGTCTGCCAGCAGATATATAGTAGTGGGCACCAAGGATTCCAGCAAAATTCAGGGAATGAACTTACATATTTTTCTGTGAATTGGGAACATACTGCTGTTTTTCATCTTAAGCAGCTCTTTTTTTAACCTCAGGTCATCTTGGAGTCTTTCACTGTTTTATAGAAACATGTTTTGAGAACTATGGTTGTGGCTTCTCCTTTTGGAGAAGAAGTTCCTTGTGTATTAGGTAGTTTTCTTCATTATGACAAAGTATTCAGCTCAGATATTTTTGGATTCTTTCTCTTGAAGGCTCCAATTCTTTGAGAGACTAGTATGTGTGGCTGTTTATCAATAGATCTCTAGGTAATGCTTTCCTTATTGTGTTTAGAACTTTGCTCTTTTGCTTTCTCTGTTGGGGGAAGTGGGGGGTAGCATTTGTGTTTTTTCCTTAACCCTTCAGAAAGCTGCAGAACTACTAGTAGATGAGATGCTTACCTCTCTCCTGAAGAATGCAATAAAAGAGGGACTCCCCCAAAAAGGGAGACCCAGATTGTTGTGTTTTACTACATTTTAAGCCACAAAATACCACATTCAAGTTAGTATATTTATTAAAGTAAATCAGCTTTATAGTATTAACACTGAATTGGTCATGGAACGTAAACATTTTTTAGTTTTCAACCTTGTTTTAATTGTGAGTCTTAACTATGGTCAAACTATGAGTTTGTTTGAGAGAGTGCAACTAGATATAATAATAGAATCCCTTGAAATTGCAAGACCAGGTTGTATTTGGAATAACATTTGGTAGTCTTAGGGAAAAAACCATTTCAGCCCATGAAGAACAATAATAGACAGGTTTAATCCTTAAAAATTGTGCATAGATCTGTTTTTTAATTGAAGTATAGTTGACACACTGCATAAAACTAAGTTTAATAAATCTTGTTTTCCATTAAGTCCCGAGATGAGAACATTTTAATACTAGTATGTAATATGTTATAATTCTGGATAGATAAGTATTTTACAGACACATTTTTAAGAGACAAATGAGGGGCGCCTGGGTGGCGCAGTCGGTTAGGCGTCCGACTTCAGCCAGGTCACGATCTCGCGGTCCGGGAGTTCGAGCCCCGCGTCAGGCTCTGGGCTGATGGCTCAGAGCCTGGAGCCTGTTTCCGATTCTGTGTCTCCCTCTCTCTCTGCCCCTCCCCCGTTCATGCTCTGTCTCTCTCTGTCCCAAAAATAAATAAACGTTGAAAAAAAAAAAATTAAAAAAAAAAAAAAAAAAGAGACAAATGAGAAATTTTTGATAACTAATATTGCTAAGAATCAAAATTTGAAACTGAGTTCTATTTCACAAACTCACTATATATAATAGACTGGACTAAATATTAGACAATTAAAAAGTTAGGATATGATTGCTACCTTTCTTTAGTCCCAAACATGTGGTACGAAGAAATCAGAATTAGAGAATAATTTCTGATGGTTATCATAAAAGACCTAGCTCAGGTGCGCTTGGGTGGGCCAGTCGGTTAAGCATCGTAATTCAGCTCAAGCCATGATCTCACAGTCTGGGAATTCGAGCCCCATGTTGGGCTCTGTGCTGACAGCTCAGAGCCTGGAGCCTGCTTTGTATTCTGTGTCTCCCTCTGTCTCTGCCCCTCCCCGACTCACGCCCTCTCTCTCTCTCTCTCTCTCTCTCTCTCTCTCTCTCTCAAAAATAAATAAACATTAAAAAAATTTAAAAAAATAAAAGACATAGCTAAAAACTTATGAATGGATGGATTCCCCAGAGTAAGTAAGGATGGGAGAGTCCTGTCTTAACTAAAATTTTTGTCAAAAAGACCTATTACTTTTATTTTTTTTTTTTTAATTTTTTTTTCAAAGTTTATTTATTTTTGGGACAGAGAGAGACAGAGCATGAACGGGCGAGGGGCAGAGAGAGTGGGAGACACAGAATCGGAAACAGGCTCCAGGCTCTGAGCCATCAGCCCAGAGCCTGACGCGGGGCTCGAACTCACAGACCGCGAGATCGTGACCTGGCTGAAGTCAGACGCTTAACCGACTGCGCCACCCAGGCGCCCCTAAAAAGACCTATTACTTTTAATGTTTGCAAACAGATGTGGCTGCTTAAAAAAAAAAAAAAAAGTCAGAATTAGTTTTATATTAGATTGAGTTGATTAAAGTCTTGAGTTTGCATCAATGAAGATAAAATTTCAGTGTCCTCTACTGTAGTTACATGATATCTGAAGAACTATATTCTATTTTATATATTGTATCATAAGGAGGACATTAACAAACTTGAGTTTATCCAGGGAAGGCAGTCAGGGTGGTGAGGGTTTGAAATAATTCTGTGAAAAACAGTTGATGTGTTTGGTTTTTTTTTTTTTTTTTTTTGAAATTGTTTAATCTGTAAAGAAATGTTTCATTGGTCTTCAGTTTCTTGAAGGGCTGGCCTCTAATTTCATATAGCAAAGTAACAAGGAGTCAGATTTGGCAGACCATTCTCCATAAGAATTGTTGAAATCGGGTTGTACTAGCTTCCACAAGAGCAAGTTAGAAATAAATGTTCAAGCAAAAGGTGACTTCCTAAGGGATTGAAAAGATTTACTAGACATGGGTCCTCACTGTCGTTTCTTTTTCATCCTCTCACTATGTTACTGAGAAAATCGCTTACCTGTCAGAGCCTCAGTGCTTAAATTAGAGAATTAAATAGTGGTAGATTCTAAATGGATTTTATACCCAGTACTTTTTTTTTCTTTAAGGGAGAAACTGGTATAAAGTTGTAGATATTTATTGTGCTATGGTATTTTAAAACAGGCAATAAAAAAATCCTATTTTCTGCTCTCATTTTCATTTCATGAAAGAAAGGACATTTAGACACAATGAAAGTAAGTAGGACAAAGTAGAGGAAAGTAGTTTCTAAGGAAGTACAGTTGGCAACTCATATTTTCTCTAATGACCAGTGAATTATTTGTTGTGGGATTGGCACTGGCCTGAGTTTGGAATCAGTGTGTTGGAATCACTAGTCGGGTGGATCTCTTAAGTTCTCATCTGACTCTATACACCTTTGTATATTTTATTCTTAACTGTTACTTAAGAGGTACTGTTGCGTAATGATTAATGTCATGGGTTCTGGAGCCAGACTGCCTGGGTTTGAATCCTGACCCAGACTCTGAATAGGAATGTGACCTTGGGCAAGTTCCTTAATTTCTGTCTGCTTTTGGTTTCTTTGTAAAAATGCAAATGTAAAGGTTATTATCTCCTAGAGCTCTTGCGATGCTTAAATGAGTTATTAACATATTAAGTACTTAGAACAGTGCCTGGCCCAGAGTAAATAACTCTTGGTTCTTATTGTTATTATTTGAAGCAAAGTTTTATTGAACTATCACAATGGATACAAAAAGATGCAGAATGTATCCTTCTTTCTAGATAACTCAAAATCCCAAGAAGAAATTGTCAGTTTTGAATCACCACTTTATAAGACATCCAGCAAAACACTTTGAGGAAAATCCAGCAATAATTTCTGACTTAACAGGTTGGTGGTAATAATATGTTTTTATTTTAAATTAAGTTTTGATTATTATTTTTAGGTAAATTTGTTATTAGCAAAGTCTTTGAAACTTTGGTATTTCAGGTACTGTAATTCTGTTATATCTTATTAATTTTTCTGTGATAGTTTCTGATGAGGTTCTTGGTTAAGGAAGGGAAAGAGTAGAAAAAACAATTTATAAGATGTGGCTGATAAAAATTTTGTCCTGAAAATAACGTGACAAGTAGAAAAAACTTAAAGATAGAATTAAATGTCTCTATTCTCCTGACAGTCCCATAAAATAATTAATCTTTAGTTAGGTTTTCAGTATCAGTCATTTTTCAGTCTTCTTTTAGTGTAACAGCGTATCTTTTGCTGTTAACATATTACCTGTCATACTCAGTTTGGAAAATGAAATAATTTATTTCCTTTTTATTGATACTTTCTTAGAGTTAAAGACACCAGATAGATTTAAGATGCTTTCCTTGATGTGAATGCTAGTTGCTAATGAGCATATAGATAACATCTTACTGGATTTTTTATTTTAAAATAGCCATTGTTCAGGAAACCCTGTTTTTCAAATCCTGCTGTAATTGAGAAGTAGTTCAAAAAAAGAAGTATATTTCATGAGCATTCAGTAAAAGAAATTGTTTAATGTTTCAAAATTAATTTCCCTTACCTTAGGGACATCTATGTGGGTTCCAGTAAAAGTGTCCAAATGGACCTATGTGGCTTATAATGTAAGTATACCATCAATGGATTTTTTTTTTACTTTTTTTTCAAAAACATTTTACTATTTATCTTTAAAAGTTAAAGACTCTTTTTTTTTTAATTTTTTTTTTCAACGTTTATTTATTTTTGGGACAGAGAGAGACAGAGCATGAACGGGGGAGGGGCAGAGAGAGAGGGAGACACAGAATCGGAAACAGGCTCCAGGCTCTGAGCCATCAGCCCAGAGCCCGACGCGGGGCTCGAACTCATGGACTGCGAGATCGTGACCTGGCTGAAGTCAGGCGCTTAACCGACTGTGCCACCCAGGCGCCCCTAAAGACTCTTTTAAAAAGATAACTATATATCATTTTCCCACGTTAAAACAATTTAATGAAAATTCCTTAATAATATCTAGTTAGTGTTCAGTTATCCACTTTTATCATAATTGTCAAATTTTTTGTTTCTCAGTTTGTTTAAATGAGAGTACAAGTGTCCACATATTGTCATTTGTTGATATGTCTCTTATTCCTCTTTTAACCTCTCATACTTCCTCTACCCCATTCTTTCCTTGCAGCTTATTTGTTGAAAAAAGAAGTCATTTGTCCTCTGGAGTTTCACAGTCTTGATTTTGCTGATTGCATTCTCTTATATACATTCCCTTATATTCCCCATTGCATGCCATTTATATATTCCTTTGTCTACTCTTCTGGTGACTTAGTTTGTGGATCAGATTCAATTGCTTGATCAGAGTCAGCTTTTGTTTTGGCTACTCTTTTTTTTGTGATGTTAGCAGCTATTGATGAAGAATGCCTAGAGTCATTAATTCATTTAGGGGGATGCAAAAATGGTGGCACTCTAATTTGATTACTTTTTCTTTATTAAGTAGAGCACTGTATTGGGAAATTTCTCATCTAAATTTATCAGAAGTGGAACATAATCACAAAAGGAAAAAATTAAAATTGCCTGTATCTTTGGGTCTTATATTTCTGGTTTTCAGAATAGCTAGTTGGCTCACAAGCCTCCTCCATCAGTAATCATAAATGGTTTGGGGGACTTTTTCTTCTAGTATTATTATGAACTCATACTTCAAACATGTTTGCACTTCCATCTAAACTATTAAAGTCGTTCTGTCTTTGACCAGTGGAAAGCATTTCAAGTTAGCCTTCTGAATCTTTCTGATAAAGCTTTTCTTTAGTTGTCTTTGATAGTTTATTCCCTATCTAGTATGAGAAGATATTTGAGCTCATTTTGCACATTTCCTGGTGCATACTTTGAATCAGCTTTTTCTCTGAGGAGCTCTTAATATTATTTGGTGTCTAAAAACCATAATTTGGGCACTAGAGATGTTTATGGCTAGTGGGTTAGCATTTCTAGGCCTTTTCAGTAGACAGAGTTAAGAAATGTATTTTATCTTGATCATAAGGCCAAAACCTCAACCCAAACAATATTTCCAGGACAAATTCGGGACTACAGGGTACTTGATACCCCTGTCTTATATCTGTCTTACATCTTCCCACTCCTAGAATGTTGGTTCTTAACAATACCAAGAATGATAAAACTAGAATAATTACTCATTGCTTTATCTGGATATTTCAATGATGAATTTATCTACTCTCTTAATAGTTTTATTATGTTTTCCCTTTTTTGTTTTTTAGGAATCTGATAAGATATATTTTACGTTTCCTCTTGCAAATCATAGAAAAATCTACACTCATGTATATTGTCAGAGCACCATGCTGGTAAGATGATTGGCACATTTTATGTAAATTTAAAAGGTTAGGTTTTTAAAGATTTGACTAATATCTAATAGATATCCTCTAGCTATGAGCTATTAATCAAATCTAATAAGTTGAAAAATATTTGTCTGGAACGGAGTTTTGATTAAAAAATATTAATCATTGTTCCTTTGACTGATAATTTACTACGAAATTATACTCTTGGTTCTAGTTTAGGTCTTTCACATTGTTTTTCTGCCTTACTTTCACTGTATTTAGGATGAAGGAATTCAGTTCAATCTCCTTTAATTTTAAAATTTACAGATATATTTAAGCAAAACTGTTCTGTATGAAGTAAATACTGTTTTCCATTGGCTACCACACTAAAATTGCAGGTTTTTTTATACCAAACATTTTCTAAAATAATAACTTTGTTACAGTGTTACCTAGACAAAGAGTTAACAAAATGATTATTTTTCTTATTTCTTTTTAATGAGTACCTACTATGTTAGACATTGTAAAAAATATGTTAAATGCTATAGCATGCCTTTGTTATATTAGGAATATTTAAGTAATAATTTATCAGCATACTTTCGGGAACTTGTTTCCCAATTTGGGTTCTTTTCCCTCTTTTTTTGAAAAAAGGTTTTTTTTTTTTCATTTCCCAGGATTCTTCACTTTGTCTATGCATTTTTCATAATTTATTTCCTCTTCTCCCTTTTGTTGGATTGTTTGTATTCTTTAGAACTAGAATCTCATGTGTCACTTTCTTGGTAAATACTGCCATTTGATATTTTGTAAAATCTTTAGAAAAGATTATAGGCAAGCATTGTGGGCTAGATGCTAATGAAAACTAATTTTAGTGGGATGACCAGAGTTTTGTGTCTCTCACAGAGACTAGCATCTCTTAGCCTAAAATCTGTATGGGCAGTTTATCTTAGGAGAATCTAGCCCTTAGACTGCTGTCTTAAAATATCCAAACTCACTTAATACTAAATTCCAAATTACAGTTTTAGTATTATATTGAGAAAAATCCTTGCCAAAGTTCAAATTATCCATTTGACTTATTGGAGGATTTCTTTTCTGTAATTAAGGTCCATGGGTATTAATTAGGATAAAGTCATGTAGTGAATTTTTAAAATATTTTCAATTTGTATTATAGAAGTTTTCAATCATATAAAAGTGGAATAGGATAATGAAATCTCACATAATCATCACATAGCTATAACAACACTGCCATTCTTGTTTATACTTTCCTCAGTTTTTTTTTTGACTGAACCATGTTTAAAGCAAATTCTAGGCATTTTATCATTTCATCGTTAAATACTTCAATATGTTTTTCTAACAGATAAGAATTGTGCATGTTACTATAATACCATTATTTCATCCAATAAAATTAATTATTAATGCCTTAATATCATGTGATACCCAGTCCATGTTGAATTTTCCTCTCATTCAATTAATTCTACATTGGTTTATTTGAATCAGAATCTAAAAAGTACACATGTTGTATTTGATTCATGGATCCTAAGTCTCTTTTATAACAGCCCCTCTTTACTCCCCCTACCCCCGCCATTTATTTAAGAAAGTGGGTTATATGTTCTACAGAATTCCCGTAATCTGGGTTTAGCTGATTGTATTCTTTTTTTTTAAGTTTATTTATTTATTTTGAGAGAGCCAAGTGGGGGTGGGACAGAGAGAGAGGGAAAGAGAGAAACTCTACCCACCCCCCCAACTCAAGGGCTCAGTCTCCAGAACCATGAGATCATGAGCTGAAATCAAGAGTCTGACACTCAACCGACTAAGCCACCCAGGTACCCCTAGCTGACTGTATTCTTATGGTATCATTTTTTTTTCAATGTGTATTTATTTTTGAGAGAGAGAGCGTGAGCATGGTAGAGAGAGGGAGACAGAGGATCCAAAGCAGGCTCTGGGTGAGAACTTTGATTTTTGATTAATTATCATTTTTTGTGGCAAGAATGTTTTATAAGTAGAACTGTGTACTTATTAGAAGATCTATAATATCTGGTTGTCCCACTTTAGTGACCTAAAGACTTATCAGTGGACTAGGGTGGTATCAGCATGATATATCTTTTATAAAGTTCCTAATCAATTTTTTACCTAACAGTTTTAGCAGCCATTGAGAGCATTGTTTTTTACTGTAGATGTATTTCTTTTTAGATCTATAAATTTTATGATCAAGTAGCATTTTCTGTATACCTTAGGAATTAGTTGGCATTTTTTGAGTGACTTTTTCTAAGATTTTTAATATAATTTTTATAGTTAGTTGAGTTAGGGATGCTTAGTAGATGACCTGAAATTGTTCTTTTGACACCTTATAGATTATATCAACATGGTGTTTAAGGATGGGCTTGAATAATACTTTTTCAATTTGTTAATAAATAAGTCAGAACTCACTATACACTGAAGTGTAAATAGTGTGGAATATTAGCAACTTTCATATTAAGGGTTATCTTAGGATAGGCTCCCTGCAAAAACCCATTACAAAAGTGGGTTGGATCTTTAGAGCTTGCTGGACTTTTCTTGTCTAAGCTATGCAGATTTTTTTTTTTTTTTTTTTTTGCCTTTTTAATATTACGTTATTCTGGGAAACACAGGCACCTGATACAGAAGTTCGGTAAGTATTTTGGCTGCAGTGGAGAGCAGACAAATACCACATTGTTTTTTGTTTCCTTTCAGCTTTCTTTTCTGTATTCTTGGAAAATGTCTTGAAATTGTTTTTAAGCCCCATGAGGGCAGAGATGGTGTCTGTCTCATTTATCATTTTCCTTGGAGGCTTAGCATGATTCCATGGTTCTAGAATGGACTTTGTAAATACTGGTTGAATGAAGGGATTAATTTCTTTTTCATTGTCCTCTCTGTTTACTAAAGCAAATTTTATGTAGCTATCTGAGCAGTGTTTTTTATCCTCTTACACCTTGGTGTAGGATTTCAGTAGTTGGATCATCACATCTTGGAACATTGCTCTTACTACTTCCTTTGGTCTTTTAGTCCTACTGCTTTTAAACTACTGAAGATAAATAACGTAATATTGTTAAACTATCACTACCATCTCTGCAGCATTCCCCTGCTACCCGGATACAGTAATAACTAGCTTTTGTTTTGAGCCCTTGCAGTTTTGCTTCAACCCAAACACATTCTCAATTACATAGAAGTTTTGCATGATAATCAAATAAGTACCCAACAATAAACTAACAAGCTATACTTAGAATAATTGCTATTTTTAATTACTTGGCTCTGGATTTTTTTTTTTTTTTCTATTTTTATAAAAGTCCACCTCGGGGCGCCTGGGTGGCTCAGTCGGTTGAGCATCCGACTTCGGCTCAGATCATGATCTCACAGCTCGTGAGTTCAAGCCCCGTGTTGGGTGCTGTGCTGACAGCTCAGAGCCTGGAGCCTGCTTCGGATTCTGTCTCCCTCTCTCTCTGCCCCTATCCCACTTGCATTCTGTCACTGTCTCTCTCAAAAATAAATAAACATTAAAAAAAAAAAAAAAGTCGACCTCTAGGTGATCATTCTTCTGTTTTTACTTAAAATGTAGGTTACTTACTATGTAACTAATTAAAGTATGGACGTTTCTGAACTCTGGAAGTGTTGGTTCAAAAATTAGAATTACTTAGGCAATATGCTGTTCAGAGGTCACTCTTTCTCTTACTGCTGTTCTAGGTTATTTGCTTACCTATCTATGTTGACATCAGACGTCTTTGCCTACCCTTGACCTATATTATATGACTTTTGACAACTGCTTGGAAATGTTTCTCAATAACAAGTTGCTATTTTATGTTTCCATTGTGCCTACTAACCCTGTAACATAACAGTAAAATGTTAAAGCTGACTATTTTATATAATTATTTTCTATAATATTTTATGTGCTTTGTGTTATTACTCAACAGGATACAAATAGTTGGATATTTGGCTGCATAAACAGCACTTCTATGTGGTAAGTCTTTTGAACCTTGATTGTTCATTTTTCTCAATGTAAATAATACAAATCACACCGCACTTTTTAGAATAGCTTCATACATTATTAAACTCATTTTGCTGCTATACTAAATTGTAGTATTGATTTTAAAATGAAAAAGAAGGGAAATTAACACCAATAATATTTGCAAACATTGAAATAGTCAGTTGCTAGGAAAAACATTTTTTTTTGTACCCTAAAGTCTTTATAGATAAGAGTATATTGGATTAGATTTACTGGACTTAACTTCATTAGAACTTTCACTGATAGGTCTGTAGCTGGTTTCTTTTTCCTCTGAAGCTTATTTATAAATTATAGTATTTTAATATATTTGTTCTTTAATTATATTTTCATATTCATTTCAAAGCCGGCAAGGGATTGATTTATCATGGAAAGCTGAACTGCTGCCAACAATTAAGGTAAATTATGGCTTTAGAATTTTAATATCCAGTGGAAAAAAATACTAAAAAGACTTGCGTCTATAGGCATTTTAGAGTATGGTCCTCTATGAATTCATCTAAGTATTAAGTAAACTTGAGATTTGCTAACATAAATTTTAGAAATATTTTCTCTGGTAATATATTTAATGGAGAATAACATGAATTTTTTTTTTTTTTTTTTTTACTTTCAGAGGTAAAAACTGTAAGTTAACACTTTTCTAAATAAAATTTAGGGATGCCTGGGTTGCTCAGTCGGTTAAGCGTCTGGGTTAAGCATCTGACTTCGGCTTAGGTCATGATCTCACGGTTTGTGGGTTTTAGCCCCTTGCCTGGCTCTGTGCTGACAGCTCAGAGCCTGGAGCCTGCTTCAGATTCTGTGTCTGCCCCTCCCCCACTTGCACTCTGTCTCTCTCTGTCTCTCCCCCTCAAAAATAAATAATAAAAAAAATTTAATAAAATTAAATCTGTATATTATAGCATCATACCAAGAGCTAGATAAATTTTTAAAATTGAATTTGAGAGTATGTTTGGAACGGTCTATCTTAAAATAGAAGCTGAGTTTTGGAGAGGACTTACAGTAGGGAAGTGAGCATCTTAAAGAGGTGCAAAGTAATTTTCCAGATCAACTTCAACATCACTTTGTGGTCAAGCACTTGGATAACTCTACTTTATCTAGTACTCCATGGGATTTATTTAATTATTAGTGATTTCCTTAACTCTGACAGGTCAGCAAGTCTTTTTACAAAAGGTTAATATTGTTGGGAAAATAAAACAGTTCTAAAATTTGATGAAAATATCCATTGTAATTTCCAAATTGTATTTATTATAACCCATAATATTATATCAGGATCGGTAATTTTTAGTCTTCAAGTAAATTTATACTTTAAAAATGTATTTTCAGGGGCACCTGTTAAGCTTCTGACTTTGGCTCAGGTCATGATCTCACAGTTCTTGGGTCCCAACCCCACGTCAGGCCCTGTGCTGACAGCTCAGAACCTAGAGCCTGCTTTGGATTCGTGTTTCCCTCTCTCTCTGTCCCTCCCCTCCTTGAGCTCTCTGTCAAAAATAAACATCAAAAAAAAAATTTTTTTTTAATGTATTTTCATAATGAATCCTAGCCTCATAAACTTGAAAGTGAAGCCATTCGGGGCACCTGGGTGGCTCATTTGGTTAGGCTTCTGATTCTTGATTTCAGCTCACATCATGGTCTCATGGTTCTTGAGTTCAAGCCTGACAACAGGCTCTGGGCTGATGGTGTGGAGGCTGCTTGGAATTTCTCTCCTTCCCTCTCTGCCCCTCCTCTGCTCTCTCTCTCTCTCTCTCTCTCAAAATAAATAAATAAATTTTTAAAAATAATTGGGGCGCCTGGGTGGCGCAGTCGGTTAAGCGTCCGACTTCAGCCAGGTCACGATCTCGCGGTCCGTGAGTTCGAGCCCCGCGTCAGGCTCTGGGCTGATGGCTCGGAGCCTGGAGCCTGTTTCCGATTCTGTGTCTCCCTCTCTCTCTGCCCCTCCCCCGTTCATGCTCTGTCTCTCTCTGTCCCAAAAATAAATAAACGTTGAAAAAAAAATTAAAAAAAAAAATAATAAATAAATTTTAAAAAAGAAAGTGAAGCCATCTGGTTGGTCCCAGTCATCTCCCACTCCAGTTTAGTTAGTTAATTTGTGTTCGTGAATGTTTATATTTTTATGTATAGTCAACTTTACTAACAGAGAGGAATGACAGAATGAATAATTGCTAGTTACTTCACACTTGACTTTGAAATGGTTGCAATTTTTTCTGTCACCTTGGTCATCCTTACTTTGTGCATATTCAGTCATGTGGCTTTGTATTTAAGAGACAAGTATTTAAGACACAAGTATAGGAAAGTGATTACATTCACATGAACATTTTTAATGTCTCTCACGGATTCTACTTTAATGTAGGCAGGAGCAAAACAAACAAAAGTATTAGGGCATAACTCATAATCATTCATACATCTTTCCTTGAATTTCCAATTTGGATATCCTAACCAATCTGTTATTTTAGAGTTCGGAGGAAATAAATGATTAAAATCTGATAGAGGAGCACCTGGGTAACTCAGTTAAGCGTCTGACTCTTGATTTTTGGCTCAGGTCATGATTTCATAGTTCATGACTTCAAGCCCACTGTCACTGCAGAGTCTGCTTGGGATTCTCTCTCTCCACGCCTGCCCCACTCATGGCTCTCTCTCTAAGTAAACTTAAAAAAAAAAGAAAACCCTGATAGGATATTACTTCGCTCCTATTTTTAAAAAGTTAGTTCTTAAATAATAATATCCTTATAATACATGTTTGATCTCAAAGATTAAACAATGTATTCATCTAGTTCTGGACCCCTATGTGTTTATTCTAAATGTAAGAAATAGCTGGCTGAACAGCAGGAGAACAAGCTATTCCAGCTGTTTTTTATAGTGAATGCTGAAAGAGGTTGTCAGACAATGTTAAAAGCCTACTGAAATTTAGAAGGGGGAAAATGGAAGAAGGAAGTTTAGAAAACAAGGATTATAATATTCTTCAATCTTTGGTGTTCTCATCTGAAGAGGATTATAATTATTAAACATAAATTTTTCCATTTTCATGAAAATCAAAATTATATATGTGTTAGCCATTTGTAAAAAGGACACAAAATTATTTTGTCATCAAGTTGAAGGGAAAAGATTAATAAGATTTTGTGGATCTTATTTATATCATCTCAATGAAAGCAATGTTAGGTTCATAGAATCATACCACTTTTAGCATTGCTGCTGACTGAACTGTAATAAATAGAAGAGTCCAGCATAGCACTTGTAAATTCAGTTTTTAAATGCCAATCCCATGGAATTTTTCTTCCATGGGTACAATGAAGAAGTTTCTTCAAAACACAACACAGCAGGCCAAGAATTTGGTAAGCCAAAATGGATTTATGGTTGAAAACAAACACAAAAATTAACTTTCTAAAGATACCTACCTTATATGAGAAAACTATCTTGTCACCATTTTGCCTTAATCATACTTTAGCATCATAGCCTTGCTCTGCAAACAGCATTAAGGGCATTTTAAAATCCCTTAAAACACTGAAAAATTTCCGAACTTCATATTAATCTTATTTGTCAATATAACAATTGCATGAATTATTATATTATTCATACCTACTAACATTATAACTATATGAGAATTTTATAAGGAAATTTTTTGGCACTGTTACCTTTTCAGAGTATTCTGATCCTAAAAATAATTCTTGAGAAAAAATTATTCTTGCAAATAAATAACAAAAGCTATTTGGATAACTACACAAAGTAACCATGGTTCTTTCTAATTAATCTTTCATAATTAATCTACCATTTGTCTGGGTAGTCTCAATTGCCTGTCACTGTGATTTTTGAGACCTCTTTAAGGCCTTTTCATTTACAGTAGAATGTTTTAAGTCTTGTTGAGACTGCCAAGTAGAGGTGAAGCCTAGGAGTTTAAAAACACTCACAGGTGAATCTGCTCAGGTTGTTAGAGGGCCACTTGTTAACAGTTCTGTAGCTTCAGCACCTTTGTTCAACTTGCCCACATATGTGCTTCTGAAAAACACTGGAGAAAGTTAACTGTCTGCAGAAATTTCTTAATGCATACAAATTGTTACCACATATAACTACTTCCATCCCCACTCCTACTTCCAGGAAAAAAAAACTGGATTTAAAAACTATATTTGGGGGCACCTGGGTGGCTCAGTCGATCAAGCGTCCAACTCTTGATTTTTGCTCATGATCTCATGGTTCATAGGATTGAGCTCCCCAGTGATCTCTGCACTGACAGCGTGGAGCCTGCTTGGGATTCTCTCTTCTTTTCTCTCTGCTCCTCTCCTGCTTGTGGTCTCTCTCAAAATAAATAAACTTAAAAAAAAAAATCCCTGTATATGGTGGCTTCGTTTTTCATTAAATCGACCAGTCTCCTATCTAATCATTCCTCAAAATATGGACTAAAGGATCTGGTCTTAATTTTGAAAATAGAGATGTTCATTTGATAAGGTACATTATTAGTCGTATTGTGTCTTCATGTCATTTGCTGAATAATTTCCAGGAGGTGATGTTTATATACATCGTTAGATGGCAAGTCTTTACTGCTTGGGCTAGATCAAAATCATTTGAGGTTAAGTTGCAACTCTTCCATTATTTTTAGTATTCATTTATTCACTCATTGAATGCTCTTTGTCATATACCACCAAAATAAATGTAGAAATCATAGTATGTTATAAAAAAACAAATGGACAAGTTATAAAAGATACCATATCTGGAAATGATTATGTAAAACCACTAAATTTAGTATTAAGTGTCATTTGTTTTACAAGAAGGGATATAGTTCAAGGAATATTTTTGGTAGTCTGTACTTACAAAATTATCAGGAATTTGACTTCAGCAGGATTATTTAACCTGAAAATGTAAATATGGGAATTTTACGAAGTCCTAAATGTGAAGTTTGAAATCAGTTTCTTTAATAACAAAATAATAAGAAATTAGTGTTTGTAATTTATCTTTTAACATGCTTAAAGCTCTGTGTGCCATCAGAAATCAGCTGTTTATATTGTGGGGTTTTTTTTTTGTTTTTTTTTTTTTAGTCTCTGACATTAAGACTTCAAGACTATCCTTCTTTGTCTCATCTTGTGGTTTATGTACCATCTATTCATGGAAGTAAGGTAACAAATGGATTAAGGTTATTATCAGAATGTTTTATGGATACTCATGCTAAATATTTAAGTTATTTTTTGATGACTTCATTAGTATAATGCTTATCTAAAACAGTGGCTAGTTCAGTGATCCAACCAAGACTGTTAAATCATAGGATCATCTATTCTAACATGAACTAAGTAGAATAAACCTAAGTGTCTGTGTTCAGAGTGGGAACTTAATTTATATATTATTCTTTCAAAATCTATTCATTATTGAGTATCCTTTTATGTTAAGACTCTACCAGGAATTATAGGAGGCCTACAAATCAATCTTATTCTCAAAAAGCTACGTACTGTTGTGTAGGGGAGAGAAACATTTGGAAGCCGAGGGAAGAGTGAGATACCCAAAAATATAATACAAATCAGAATATAGTAAATAAATAAGTATAAGAAGGGGAGCTATCTCTGAATGATGGAATGAAGAAACGCTTTATTATGAAGTGATATTTAAAATTGCCTTGGGGTGCCTGGGTGTCTCAGTCAGTTGACCATCCGACTCTTGATTTTGTCTCAGATCGTGGGATCGAGCACTGCCTTAGGCTCTGGGCTGAATATGGAGCCTGCTTGGGATTTTCTTTCTCTCTCTTCCTCTGCACCTCTCCCCTGCTTGCGTGCGCTCGCTCTCTCTCTCTCTCTCCCCCCCTCAAATAAATAAAAATGAAAAAAAGATTTTTAAATAATAAAGTAAAATGCCTTAAAGGATAGTTAAGATTTTTATGGGTAGAATGAACATTGTAGACCTGTGCTATCCAATATGGGTGTTATGAGTGCATGTGGCTATTTAATTCAAAAACAAAACTAAATAAAATAAAAAATTAATTTCCTTGGTTGTACTAGCCACATTCCAGGTGCTCAATAGTAACATCATTGCAGAAAGTTATAATGAACAGCACTGCTGGGTCAAAGAAATAGATCCAAGTATGCAAGTGTGAAAGTGTAGGATATGTTTGGAAAACAATGAATAAGTAAACAGTAATTTTAAAAAGATGGCCACCATGGGTAGAATAGTGGTGGAAGAAAAGTCTGGGAAAGTAGTCCATGGCCATATTATGGAGGACTTTGATTGGAAGATTCGGGACTTTATAGAATTCACGAGTTAGTAGACAGCTGAAAGATTTTCAGAAATGGAATCAGCCGTTTTGGAAGATGAATCTATAGTGTGCATGGATTAGAAACAGACAAGATACTTCAATAAGGGGTTATGAGGACTTGAAATATGGAAGTGGGAATATAAATACTCCCACTTGGTAGAGATGGTGATTTTTAAGAGAAGTTGGGGGAGGGAGAAGCAAGAAAATGGAGGTAAAAGACCCTCTATTCCCCTTTCCATATTTCACCCAACAAATTTATCCTTCAAAATCTAGCTTAAGTGTCCCCTGTTTTCCATTTCATGACTCCTTTAGGCAACCTCTTGCTTCCATGACACTTTAACTTTGAGGGATTTATTACACTGAATTATAATTTATGTCTCTATTCCCACCACCATATTGTGAATTCTTTGAGACTAAGACCAGATAGATTTTATTCTACTCAACATCCTCAACCTTTACCAACTCACTACCATATAAATGCTCAAAAAATGTTTTTTGAATGAGAAAATTGTAGAAATTTGAGGCAAAAATCATTAGGAAAATTTTAAAGATAAAGGAAAAAGGGGATGTAGTCAGAGATTAACTCAAAGACTGAATCTAGAAGTACCTTATAATAGATTGATTGTTTTGTTTTGCTTAGCTCAAGTGAGAGATAATTCAACATCTTCAATTCTAAAAGCTCTCTTTAGGGGGTTTTCTGTCAGGTAAGTTGGTTTTGAATGAATTAAACATCTTTCCCAAACTTGGAAAGGCCGTCTCTGGTTATTCCAAGAAATGAATGAGCCTTTCACAAATAGGCAGCCTTAGCAGCCTAATGAATATTTAATATGTCTTAATGCTCTTTGGAAAGTACCACTTGCTGACTGTACTGTTACACACCCAGTCTTATAAAATGTTAATTTAGGCCTTTCATAATTTCTCTATATCTGTTATAACCCATCATCAGAAGGATACATATATTTAAATAGTTTGAATTTATTTTTCAGTCAACTGATAATACAATTTTCAATATACAAATATGGAATTACATTTTTTTGATGATAGAAAACAAATAATTAAGTTCATTAGAAAGAGAACCTTGAATTCTTTTCTTGGGTATGGGTTTATTCCATTTTAAAGGGCATAGCCAAATTTTTAAAGCAACAATAAAAATTATATTATTTTAAATACCCGTACAAAGTGATTTAAAATTCTCTGTTGGAGTCCCTGGGTGGCTCAGTTGGTTGAATGTCAGATTCTTGATTTTGACTCAGGTCATAATCTCACAGTTAGTGAGATCAAGCCCCACATCAGGCTCTGGACTGTCAGCTCAGAGCCTGTTTGGGATTCTCTCCCTCTCCATTTGTCTCTGCCCCTCCCTCTCTCGCATGCACCCTCGCTCAAAATAAATAAACTTAAAAAAATAATAAAGTTAAAATGGTTCTCTGAGGCAATGTCTCACTAAAAATGCTTTGTTAAAAATAAGATGAATAATCCTATTCAGTAAATGATTGCCCTAACCTTGTAACCGTGGTTTTCTATAAGGAAAGTGTCTGATGGTATTCTTGGCCATGTAAGTATAGAAGCAGGGAATAAAGCAAAGCCCCTTGACAAGTATTTCCTTTTATTCCCTTGTGTGCACTGTAGTCAAATAGCATTTTCCCACATCTGCTTTTCACTTTCAGAAACAAAAAATCCACCTAAGAGGCAAACAAAATAACAATCTATTGAACTTCAAGCACAATCCAAGGTGCACTTATTGGAAAACCCTAGGATAAACCTCACTGGCTTTCTACTTCCTATCATCAGCAAACTACTTGCTCACTACAATTAAGCATCAGATTAATTTTTTTCTTTGGCTCCTATAGACCAAAGAAATTTGGTTTCCTTTTGGAAATTATTTAATGATAACATTCTAATTGCAGACAGCTTAGGGCAAAGTTCCTTTATGCTGTTGTAGAAATGTTTTTACAAAAGAAATGCCATTACAAAAATTTGTAATCATGCCAATGTAACATTTTAATTTTACTTTTTTTGAGATGGCATCTTTTTTGGTATATTTAGGGGCACCTCTGGCTCAGTTGGTTGAGTGTCTGACTCTTGATTTTGACCTAGATCATGATCTCATGCATGGTTCATGGGCTCAAACCCCACATTGGGCTTTTTGCTAATAGCACACAGAGCCTACTTGGGATTCTCTCAAGTTTTTAAACTTAAAAAAAAAAGAAGTTTATTTATTTTGAGACAGAGAGGGTGTACAAGCAGGGGAGGGGCAGAGAGAGGGAGAGAGAGAATCCTAAGCAGGCACCATGCTGTCAGTGCACAGCCCTACACGGGGCTCCATCCCATGAACTGAACCATGGGATCATACCAGAGCTGAAATCAAGAGCCAGACACTTTTAACCAACTGAACCACCCAGGTGCCCCAAGATAGTATTTCTTTTTCTTGCTTTATATATACTAAACCTTTTTTTCCATTTATTCCAATCACTGTTTAACCTGAAATAATCATACAAGTAGCGTTAACGATTGGTAGATGAATGGTAGTATGTCTGCCTCCAAGTCTTTTGTAAGACTTTTCTCTAATTAAAGTGTTGTAGATACATAATAAATATGGGATTTTTACAAAAGTAAATGTAACAAAATCATTTCTTTTTGACTTTGAAAGCATTCAGAGATTTTTATTTAAATCTCTAATTAATCTTGAGTTAACCCTGGTTCTTAATGCTTTGATCCATCCTTTAAACTCTTTCTTCTACGAACACCTAAAAGTAACCTGAAGAAAACTGCTATACATCAGCTGTTACACAAATGATCCTCCAATAATTTGTCTATGAAATTAAGATAGTGCATCAGATTTTGTTAGTTTAGTATCCCTCCTTGAGTAATTGTTGGCCATCTAAGTATAGCCAGAGTTAGAATGTGATAGGTAATAACTTCCACAAAGCTAGTTTATAGACTTTTATTTTCTACTCAAACATCAAGTGAAGATATTTTACTATAAATTTAATTCTATTTTTTTCTAATAAATCAATATTTTATATTTTAGTTTGTTGTGGATTGTGAATTCTTTAAAAAAGAGACGAGAACCATTCAGCTTCCTGTAACTCATCTTTTTTCCTTTGGTAAGTACTTTGATTTTGGAAATCTTAAGAATTGCTTTTATTTTTAACAGAGTGATTTATTTTATGCTAGTCAGTTGCAGTAATGGAGAGACTGTAACATTAAATGTTGTGCGTTTGAAGTATAGTTCTTAGAATAAATATATGATGTGGTTCAGTGTTCTGATTCTTATTTAATACTGGGCCAGCAGGCATCTTTTGAAAATGGAAAGTTTAATTTTCTCCCTAACCATGTACATTTGTTGGTAATCGTGTGTGTGTGTGTGTGTTCTTCCATGAATTTATACTACATATTGGCCTTTTTAATAAAATACTACATATTGGCCTTTTTAATAAAATGTTTATTTATAAGTTAGGGGCATCTGGGTGGCTCAGTCGGTTAAGCCCCCAACTCTTGGTTTTAGCTCAGGTCATTATTTCATGGTTCATGGGTTCAAGCGCCATGATGGGCTCTGCACCTGACAGCATGGACCTGCTTGGGATTCTCTCTCTCTGCCTCTCCCTTGTGCGCATGCTCTTTCTCTCTCAAAATAAATTTAAAAAAATTTTTAATGTTTATTGTAAGGTATAAATAGCTGCCTGCCGTATGGAAGTTTTAAGGTTTCTCGAATTCTTCTATGGTTTCTTTCTCTTTTCTTTTCTTTTCTTTTCTTTTCTTTTCTTTTCTTTTCTTTTTTTTTTTTTTTACTGTGGTAAAATACACATAACTAAATATTTTTTTTAATTTTATTTTGAAATAATTTTGAACACTCAGGACAGTTATAGAAAGAGCACAAAATTTTTATATATCCTTCATTCACCTTAACATACATAATACGATTTTCAAAACTAAGAAATTAGTACAATAGTATTGACCAATTACAGGCTTTATTTGGTTTTCATCAGTTTTTCCACCACTGTTCTCTAGGTTCCCACACTGCATTCAGTTGTCATGTCCTATTCATCTTCTCTAGTCTTTTTTTTTGTTTAATGTTTATCCATTTTTGAGAGAGAGAAAGAGAGTGTGAAAGGGAGACGGGCAGAGAGAGAGAGGGAGACACAGGATCTGAAGCAGGCTCCAGGCTCTGAGCTGTCAGCACAGAGCCTGACACAGGGCTCTAAATGATGAACCATGAGATCATGACCTGAACTGAAACCAAGAGTCAGACGCTTAACTGACTGAGCCACCCAGGCACCCCTAGTCTTTGCTGGTTTTTTTTAATGTTTATTTATTTTTAAGGGGGAGAGCGTGAACAGGAGAGGTACAGAGACAGAGAGGGAGACAGAGGGTCCAAAGCGGAGAGCCCAATGTGGGGCTTAAACTCACAAATCATGACATAATGACCTGAGCCAAAGTCAGATGCTCAACTGACTGAGCCACCCAGGCACCCCATCATCTCTTCTAGTCTTGATAGTGCCTCAGGTTTTCCTTGTCTTTCATAACTTTGACACCTTTTGAAGAGTACTTGTCAGTTGTTTTATAGAATATCGAATATCAAATATTTGGATTTGTCTGATGCTTTCTTATGATTAGAGTAAGATTTTGCTTTTTTTAACAAGCATATCACCAAAGCGATGCATACATCTCAGTGTATCATATCATTGCACACATAACTAGCAACGTTAACCTTGATTACTTGGTTAAGGTAGTGTCTGCCAGGTTTCTCCACTGTAAATTTACTCATTTCCTTTTTGTACTTAATAAATATCTTGGGGGGACTACTTTGAGAATATTTAAGTACCCTGTTTATCTTCAAAATAACCCACTAATTTTAGCATCCTTTTTTTTTTTTAAGTTTATTTATTTTGAGAGAGAGAAGGGCAGAAAGAGAGGGAGAGGGAGAATCCCAAGCATGCTCCGCATTGTCAGCAGAGAGTCCCATGTGGGGCTCAAACTCAGGAACCACGAGATCATGACCTGAGCCGAAGTCAGATGCTTAACCGATTGAGCCATCAGGCACCCCTGGTTCTTCTAGTCTGAGGCAATTATTACTGGTATTCTGTATTATAATTTTTGTGAAAGTAAAGTTGTCCCTTCTCTATTTATTTACTTACTCAGTTTTTATTTATGTCAGTATGACTCATGGATATTTACTTTATTCATTCTATTATATTTAAATGTTTTTATTTATTTTTGAGAGAGAGAAAGAGCACAAGTGGGGGAGGGGCAGAGAGAGAGAGGGAGACACAGAATCCAAAGCAGGCCTCAGACATGGCACTAGAAATCGTGAACCACAAGGTCATGACCTGAAGTCGGCTGCTTAACCGACTGAGCCACCCAGGCTCATTGGATTATAATTTAATACTATCATTACATTTTTTTTTTTTAGTTGTTCCAGTATTGGATATTAAGAGCTCATTTTAGATTGGCTCCTTACCCTTTTGGCATGACCCATTCTTAAAATATATTTTTTTAGTATTCCATTTGTTTAAAGAATCTGTTACTTGAGAGAGGAAACTTCCTTTTCCTTTAGATTTTTATCCCTCACCCACCTTATTTATTTGTTTGTTTATTTATTTTTGGTAAAAAGGAAACTCATCTCATTAAAGATAACAAACTTCTAAGAGATCTACCAAGAAAGCATACCTTTTTGAAATTGGAAATTTATACTTGACTTTTTAAAATACATACATTATAAATGTTATCTAGAGTTTATTGAAGGAGGATAAGATTTTTAGTTCACTCCTCCATACCAGAAATGAAAATCTTTAAACTCTTTTTTAAGATTAAAAATGTACTAGCATTATTAAGCAATCAGTACTTTTTAAAAAAATTCTTTGGTGTTCTAAGTAATACAATGCTTTCAATTCAACAGGACTCTCTTCAAGGAAAGTGTTATTAAATACAAGTGGCCTGTTTTATAATATAGAACTTCTAAACTTTGGACAGGTAATTATCCTGATTATAACAAGGATTTGATTTTACTTTATGTAATTAAGCAAACAAACTTTTATTTTTTTGTTTTTGTTTTGCTTATTAGATATACCAAGCTTTTAAAATCAATGTAGTGAGCAAGTGCTCAGGAGTAAAAGGTAAGTGTATTTTCTGAGAAGAATAGTATTGTCATTTGAAGAATCAGTAGGTCTTTACTTGAATTTTCTGTAGTGCTTATTATTTTGTGTATTTATGTGAATTAAAATTAAATAAATGATAGTAGAAAAACTGTTTATGTTTCCAACAGATTTAACGCAGACCCTTTCTTAACACTAAGCATCTTCAACTGTATCAGTTTAAATATCCACATTTTTTAAAAATACTATATATCTTTCTGTCTCACTATAGTAATTCAGGTTTAGCTTTTTTTCAGTTTCTTAGTATTTCCCATATGCTTTAATATCTCTTGTAAGTCTAATTAAACATTATTAGTTAATAATTCTCCATAATTTCTTATGTGATATAATTCTTACTGGTTATTTTTTATGAAATGGGTAACTGTAGTTAGTTAGGTATTATAGTAGTTTATGTAACATTTAATGTAACATAAGGTTAGTAACATGTATTTCCTTTATGTTTTCACAGAAGAAATAACTAGTATCTATAAACTTCATATTCCTTGGTCTTATGAGGATTCACTAACTATTGCACAGTAAGTATATTAAAGAATTTATCTTAAACTTTGGTGTTTTTGAATAATACATATTCTGTTTATTTAAATCATAATGAAATTTTAATGAAACTAAGTGCCTCTTAATAAAATGTAACTATCCTTTAAGTAGCATTGTGTTCATAAGATAATGTAGTATTCTTACCTAAATGATCTAGAATTTAAACCTTACTAGGGGCGCCTGGGTGGCTCAGTCGGTTGAGCGGCCGACTTTGGCTCAGGTCACGATCTCGCGGTCTGTGAGTTCGAGCCCCGCGTCGGGCTCTATGCTGACAGCTAGGAGCCTGGAGCCTGTTTCCGATTCTGTGTCTCCCTCTCTCTGACCCTCCCCTGTTCATGCTCTGTCTCTCTCTGTCTCAAAAATAAAAATAAACGTTAAAAAAAAAAAATTTAAAGCTTACTTGCTTGGAACATCAACCCCTTCCTAAACCATCCTCCAGCTTCTCTCCTAGTTGAATGAGCAAATGACTGTGATAGGATTGGAAAAGTGTCCCATTTTTAATAACATGTCTGACATGTGTCTTCCTCTCCATTCTGTCATTGTGTTGTGCAAGGATTGAGTTAGCCATGGTTATTTAACAGTATTTTGTATTTGAGAAATGATACTTGAATTATCTTTTCAGGGTACCATCTTCCACAGAAATTTCTCTGAAACTCCATATTGCTCAACCAGAAAACGAGAGCCAGGTAGCATTATTAAAAATGTACACATCTTCAGACTGTCAGTATGAAGTAAGTTGTATGTTTGCTTAATTTTTAAGATTTAGTTATAGAATAAATAGGAAATATATTTTTATATTAGTCTCAGATATATGGCAGTGTGGAAGCCAATAAATACACAAAATAGACATTTATGATGCTTTAAATATTCTGCATTTTGCCTGTTAGCACCACCCTAGTATTTTCCTAGGTGGACTATTAAAAATATACATCTTAATAAATAGTAGAAAATAAGCAAAAAATTGAGACTGTAGACTAACCTTCTAAGTTTAGAAACCCAAAGTCCAAAATCGTCTGTAAATTGAAGAATATCATGAAATCAGCTGACACGGCTTTTCTGACATGATGTGTATTGGTTTCCAGCTCTATTGGATAAGCTTAAGAATCTTCTTTCCTTTTCATTAGCTTTTTAAAACTGTTAGTCATTAATGTGCAATGTAGTGCCTATTGTGTTTGTTTTAACAACCAACAGATCTCTGCTATAAGAGAAGGGAAATAGACTTGAGCAGCATTTACCCTTATGGATTCATGGACTACAAGAGTCCCTATGTATCCAAATATGCCAGGTTCTAAGGATTCCAGGTTTAAGGAATTGAAGTATATATACATTTAATGGTGGTTTCTGGTTTATGTGAAATAACTTCTTTCCATGCAATTCCTTTCAATCAACCTTATTTGGATTCTTCATTAGAATTGACTTTCTTGGGGTAAACTAGAATTGGTAGGTTACATGAATAGAATCTGTTCGTAGCAACAAGTTTCAGTTGAACCTAAATTATGAGTTATTTTAGATTTCATGGAATTTATTATTGGTTTGATATCTTCATTGTTTCTAACATTGAAGGATTTTGTAGGGCTGTAATGGTTTTTAACATGTCTTCATAGTTCTAATAGTGATAGTGAGAATTGCATAATAATTTGGCTCCATGTACTGCACACTCTGAAAATGTCAATATTTTTTAACTACTTTACATTTTTAAAAAAGTCAGTATTATAAATAGCCATTTTGTAATTTCCTTATGGAATACATATTTCCTTTTCCCAGACTTGCTAATATCAAAAAGGGTATATTTATATATATTAGAGATAATTAATGATGAATTTTTTTAATACATTGTTTTGGCTTAAATTTTACCAAATACACTCCATTTGTTCCTGGTCTTATATCATGTGAAACTTGTTTTTATGAAATTTACTCAGAATTGGCTTAGCTTAACTATACTTAGTGCTGTACAGTTGTAGGTTTGAGGTTTTTAAAATATCAGTTATGTAGTAGGTTAATTTGTGCTTAATTGTTCAGACATATGTATAGCTTCTGGACTCAATCAGTAAATTCCTTTAGATTATATGACCCAATACTAAGATTCTGGTTAATCAAAAATTCTAGTTAGTAAAGGGTTACCTATCACATGTACCATAGCATTCATCCAATTATCAAAGAATTAGAAGGAAAATATATTGAATAATAAAACTATACTTATTGCAAGTTAAAATTTCTGGTTCAGAGGATCCTTTTAAGACTGTAAGTGCCTTTAGGTTGGTTATTATAAAAAAATTAACGATTGTGTTTAGGGATGTGCAGAAGTGTTCAATTTAATAAAATGTGAACTAGAAGAGTTTAGGAGAAATAACCTCTTTTTTATGATTATTTTAAACTAGGTGACAGTTAAGACTTCCTTTTCACAAATTCTTGGACAGGTAAGAGATTCCTGGTTGATTATTGATTGCCTTGTAGATAGATACTATAAGGCATAGGTTACAAACTTTTTCTATAAAAGGGCCAGATAATGAAATATTTTAACATACCAAATATGGTCTCTTGCTGCTGCTACTGCTACAGTTGCTTCTCCCCCCCCCCCCCCCCCATCTTTTTCCATTTCCTTCTTTCTCCTGCTTTAATAAAATCCAAAAACCATTCTTCACAGATAGGTCATAGTTGGCCACCCCTGGCTTTAAGGTGATGGTTTCATTCCTAAGAATTGAGAGCTGATTCTTGATTTGCAAACAAACTAATATTTTTGGCTAAATGAATGTCTTATAAAGATTTTATGTTGCTCATACTGTGCTATAAGTCATAATCCAATAAAATTTTAGACTCTCATATAAATAAACATTTTCAAATGACTTTTTATGTTGTGTGTGCTTAGTTTGTAAAAAATAAAAAGTAAATTATATTAAAAATAAATATGTTGGAGTGCCTAGGTGGCTCAGTCGGGTTGTGCACAGCTATTGATTTCAGCTCAAGTTTTGATCTGGTTTGTGAGAGCGAACTTCATGTCAGGCTCTGCACTGACAGTGCACAGCCTGCTTGGGATTCTCTCCCTCATTCTGTGATCCTCCCTGACTCACACATGTGCTCACTCTCTCAAAATAAATAAACTTTAATAAATAAATAAATAAATAAAAACATGTTGAAATATTTTAAATTCTTTTGGTGAGTATAATTCATAAGCAAATAGTGTTACAAAAATAACTTATCAAGTAACAGAGCTACTAAATTATTCAGCATCATTATAATTTGCAGAATTGTATAACCTGTTATATTTATGTATAACATAAATAATAGTATTGACTAGTCAGAAAAATTATATAGTGGTTTTAAAATTGACTAAAATTTTTTTGTGCCTTCTATTAATTTTACTTTATTTTTTGGTCTGTTGTGTATTGTAATTCGGGCAGAGCAGAATTTTTAAGACTTAACTCATTCTATATTTATAAAATTTACAAACCAAAATTAAATTCAAAATTTTTTTACATGCATTATCTCATCTGATTCTCACAGCAACTTGGTGAGAGCTAGATTGTAATTATTTTTAAATTTGTGATCATTAGAAAATTGTAAGTTAATGTGTCAAATGTGCTACATTAGGAAGAGAAGATTAAATGTTGGTATAAATTGGAAAATAGCATCATGGATGATAGTTCTAAGAAATATTCTAGATTGTTAAGGGACCTTTATTAAGAAAAATTATGCCTTGGAATATAGGGGAAGAATTGATGCTGTTGTATATTTAGTATGTCCAGAAGGCATGTTAGTGTATGCAGTGATATAGGCTGAGGATATAACATACTGTCTTACTCATGTCATCCCCGTGGCTCATAATTCAGATTAGTGACCAAAAAAGTCAAGTTAGCTTGATACTTGATAGCAAAGCATAATTATCTGTCCACCAAAGAAGGATATGCTACTATTCTTGCTTAGGCATGGAAATTTATCTAAAAAAACAAGATATGTAGGTGTTACAGAATCAATGGTGGATACTTTTTTTAAATGTCAAAGAATTTGTGGTAATTAAGTTCTCAGATTACTGGAAAGATACCAGATGCTCTTTCTTCCTGTTTGTTTAAAAATTTAGTTTGAGAACAGGAGAATGAATTGAAGTTGTATATATCATTCATACATATTTTCAGTGTTGCTGATTCAAAGAAGACTGAGAAGAAGAATAAAGAGAAAGCTTGCTTGAGAGAATCTTTAGCTTCTGATTAGACAGTTTTCCATAAAATTAATTTTTTTTCCAGAAAAAGGAAAGAGAAAATTATTTACATACTCTTTAGTCTACTCTAATGAAAGAGAGGACAAAAAATAAACCAGAAGTTACTTTCTCAACAGAATTATATAAATTAGTAAATCATTTTGGTGTAGGAATAAAGTCTAATGTTGCCAAATCTTTAGGTCTAAGAGAAGCTGAAGTCTGGATTTTTAGATTAAAAAATTTTTTAATTTTTTTAATCTTTATTTATTTATTTTTTAACATTTATTCATTTTTGAGACTGAAAGAGCGCATGAGCAGGGGAGGGGCAGAGAAAGTGGGAGACACAGAATCTGAAGCAGGCTCCAGGCTCTGAGCTGTCAGCACAGAGCCCGATGCGGGGCTCGAACCAACGACCCATGAGATCATGACCTGAGCTGAAGTTGGACACTCAATCGACTGAACCACCCAGGTGCCCCATAATCTTTATTTATTTTTGAGAGAGAGAGAGAGAGAGACAGAGTGCAAGTGGGGGAGGAACAGAGACAGAGGGAGACACAGAATCCAAAGGAGACTTCAAACTCTGAGCTGTCAGCACAGAGCCCAACATGGGGCTTGAACTCACAAACAGAGAGATCATGACCTAGTGGAAGTCAGATGCTTAACCGACTGAGCCACCCAGGGTGCCCCTTTTTAAAAAATTTTTTAATGTGGGCCTCTAATTTGAAATGTAAAGAAATACTATGCCAAATACTAAACCAAATGAACCATGTCTACAATTTAAATATGATCGATGAAAGCCAATTTAAGATTGTTGGATTATATTTTATATGAGCTATATCTGTGGACCAGTATAATACTTAATACTCAACAATGACAGTCACTACAAAGAACTGTTATATTCAGAATACTATATAAGAAGTCTTAGAAGATTTCCAAAGATAGTGAAGAGCATTAAAGGTTAATAATAACAGCTAATATTTTCTGATCCACCTATGTCTGCCAGTTACTATTCCAAATACTTTATACAGAGGAACACATTTAAGCCTCAAACTCCCTGTGAGATAAGTGCTGTTTATCTCCATTTTACTAATAAAGACAGAGAAAAAGAGGGGTAAAGTAACTTGCCCAAGGACACAGCGCTAGTGAGAGGCAGAGCTGTAGTCTAAACCCAGGAGTCTGACTCTAAGGCTGAATGCTGCTTAACTTTCCTTCTATACTATTGATAATTAAAGACTGCTATATATTTCCTGGCATGTCATTAGCAGGCATTGAGTATCACTTAGTAATAGAAAAATGACCTTTTCCCCTTTGCTCAACTCTTCTCCTTCCACTCAAAGCTATAATTGTAAATTATGAGTATAGGCAGTAAGTGGGGTTTTCTTTTTGAGTCTTTCTAATCTTAACCTGGAAATCCATGAAGGAGATTCAGGGAGACCTTGAGCTTCTTGAAATTTTACATGCCATTTTGTGTAAACATGCATTTCCATGGCTTTCATCAGATTGCCAGGAGAGTCTCTACATTTTTTTTTTAATACAGTGGTTGGAGAACATACTTTAAGGTAAATTTCTTTTAAAACTTCAACATTAAAAGGTGCTTACAGAGAAGAATAAATCTTTTTTATGCTGAAAAAATAAAACTTTAACATTAAAAGAATTTAACACTTTCTTTTTGTTGTATTTATATATTTTAATAGAAATTAGATTAGCTGATAGAATGTCTTGAGGCACTAACATAATGGTTATGAATTTAGTCTCTGAGTTAAATCCCATTCCACACAATTTCCAAAGACACTAAAGGACCTAAAAGCCTTATACAGGCATACCTCAGAAAAAGGGTCCATGGAGCATTAGTGTTATTTTGGTAGATGCAAGCAAAAGATTAGGAGTGAGTAGATAAAGAGGAGAGATAGTACATCAAGCTCTTGAGAAGTTTAGCAACGAGAGGGAAGAAAAAGGCAGTAACTAGAGAGAGAAGGGGAGTAGAGTGAAGGGAAGGCGTTGTCACTGTTCTGAGGGTGAGACTTGAATTTGTTTAAATGTCAGTGGCTAAGTGAGTAAATGAATACCCTGGAATTCCATTGCCTCATCTGTCCTTAAAACTCCAGGACTTTGAAGTTAAAGCACCTAATGATACTGAAGTGTTAAATTGTTAATGAGATTACAGCAAAGTCACTACATTGTAAACTCCTTAGTGCTCACCCTTATATTCCCAGTGCCAAGCACATTGAGCGCAGTACATAGATGGAACACTTTCTAAATTGGGAAAGACCAAATAAATTAGATTTTCATAGTCATTTATCTATGAATAATTTTTGACTTTAGTTCCATTTACATAAAAACAGCTCATGGGGCGCCTGGGTGGCGTAGTCGGTTAAGCGTCCGACTTCAGCCAGGTCACGATCTCGCGGTCCGTGAGTTCGAGCCCCGCGTCAGGCTCTGGGCTGATGGCTCAGAGCCTGGAGCCTGTTTCCGATTCTGTGTCTCCCTCTCTCTCTGCCCCTCCCCCGTTCATGCTCTGTCTCTCTCTGTCCCAAAAAATAAATAAATGTTGAAAAAAAAATTAAAAAAAAAAAAAACAAAAAACAGCTCATCCCTCCCTTTCCCCCCTAAGCAGCTCCCTATTTAAGAAATATTAACAGGCTTATACTTGGAGTTGTGAGTTCAGTTCCACCACAATAATGCAAATATTATAATAAAGCAAGTCCAATGACATAAAAGTACATATAAAAGTTATGTTTATACTGCAGTCCATTAAGTGTGTAATGGTGTTATGTCTAAAAAAACTATGCATACCTTAATTTTTAAATCTTTATTGCTGCTAAAAAATGTTAACCATTATTTGAGCTTTCCATGAGTCGTCATTAATCATCATAGATCATTATAACAAACATAATAATGAAAAAGTTTGAGATATTGTGAGAATTATCGAAAGTGACAGACACCAAGTGAGCAAATTCTGTTGCAAAAATGGTACCAGTAAACTTCCTCAGTGTCAGTTGCCACAAACCTCCAATTTGTAAGAAAAAAAACAAAACACAAACACAATTATCTGCAAAGTACAATGAAGCAAAACAATAAAATGAGGTATGCCTATAATAGCTAATATTTTTTGGTAGCTTTTCATGTTTAAGTTAATATTCTAAATGCTTTACACAAATGAACATCTTTAAACCTGAAAACACCTATAAGGTAAGTACTGCTGTTGCCTCCATTTTACTGATGAGAACATTGAGTTAACAAGTAATTTGCTTGTCTTTTATGTTTTTAGTTGTGCAAGTTACTTGGGCTCCCTGTGCCTGAATTTCTTCATTTGTAAAACAGGGATAAGAATTACCTCAAAGGATTTTTAGGAGGAGAACATGAGATAATGCATATAAAATGTTTAGTATCAAACCTGAAACATATTAAATACATGCTCACCAAATGTACCTTGTAAGAAAACTTTGTAACATACATATGCTGCTTAATTATATATATTTTTTGTTACACCTTTATGAAAAAATCTGATAACATGTTTCTAGCATGCTGTATATTCTTCACATTTATTTTACTTAGAGTTTTGGTATCCATTACTGGAAGTATACCGCTGTGGCAATGTCAGGAAAGATAAAATGAAGAAAGACATTTTTATTTCATGTGAAAGTACATTTATTTCATTAACACAAATATTCATAAGTTGCGTTTTGATTTGCCTGTTTTCTAGGTAGTTAGATTTCATGGTGGAGCTCTTCCTGCTTATGTTACATCTAGTATCCTTCTTGCTTATGGAGGACAGTTGTACTCTCTTTTCTCAACAGGTAAGAATGTTTCTATTCCTCCTCTCTTTCTCCCTTTCTTCTTTAGTGCTTCATTTCTACTTATTTATCTGTCATGTGGTTAAGGAATACCTCAATTTCTTGAAAATTTATAACCTATCTCTTAAGTTTACAAGGGTTTGAGATCCTCTAGTTTTAGGAAATACCCAAGAAGATTCCTTACTGGGCTTTTCCAGTAAGGAAAAGATACTTTTGTGTCTGAAGTTTTTCCCTCTCTTCTGAGGATGTCTTAACAGGTGGAGTCTCACTGATGGGGATTTTGTTCTTCATTCCATTCCTGGTGCCTAACATAGTGTCAAGCACATAGTAGGCATTCAGCATATTATTTGGGCTGTTATCAGCTGTATCAGGTTCTGGCACACTGAATGGAATAATTGAGAGTTAATCTTAATAAAGGGACTATTTGAAAGGTATGTGATGGGTTAGGGGAAACCAACAAGAAATGATAAAATGCCAGATTAGCAACAGATCCATCTGATACTCCTCAGGACTAGGGCAAGAGAGGGAGCAAGCCTAGAGAGAGCTATACAAGAGGGCAGCATTACTGCAGCTCCAGCCACTGTCAGCAGGGAGAAAGATGGGGAAGTAAATACACTAACCTTATTTCCTCTTATCTTCCAGTGCCTATCATTCACTGAACCGAAGTCAGCCTCCCAGAATTCAGAGCAAAGTAAAGGGTGGCGATGGAATGGATCTGGAGAGGCAAATACAGAATAGACACTACATTGCACAAAACCTTCCCTAGTCTATTGCAATTAGAATAGTTTCCCAGGAGCCTACTTTGTAAGGCCCTCACACACTTGTTGGGCTTGGATAGTAAGAGATAGGAAGAGAGTAGGACCAAAATACGTAAAAGCTGTCCAGAAATAACCTTTACCATTTCCATCTTGCCAAATCCTTCTCCAGCTCCTCATTCCCTTTCAATAACTTACAATTTCAAGTCTACTTTTAGTATTCATTTTAACCTTCATGCACTGTTGTTGGGAATATAAAATGGTATAGGTGTTTTGGAGAGTAGTCTGGCAGTTACAGTATGACTCAGGAACTGTACTCCTAGTTACACGAAAAATGTAAACATACACCCATACTAAACTTTTGTACATACATGTTCACAGGAGCACTGTTAATAATATTCAAAAAGTGGAAACCACCCAAATATCTATCAGCTGATAAACGGATAAATAAAATGTGCTGATAGGTGCTACAACATGGATGAATCTTGGAAACATGCCAAGTGAAATCCCATCATAAAGGAACACATATTACATGGTTTCATTTATATGAAATGTTCAGAATAGGCCAGTCTATAAAGACAGAAAAGATATTAGTTGTTGCCTGGGAATAAGGAGACATTGGAGGTGACAGTTAAGGGAACAAAGTTTGTTTTGGGAGTAATGAAAATATTCTAAGACTGATTGTGGTGAGGAAGGCATATCTGTGAATGCTTAAAACCACTGAATTGCATATATTTTGAATGAATTGTGTAGTATAAGAATCACATCTCTATAGAGTTGTTGTTTTTTTTAAATCACCTTTGGAGCTTTGTGAAAATACAAATGGTGAAACCCCAGCTTTGGCTTCCTGAAGCTGTTTCACAAGTGATTGTGCCTCTTGTATGAGATCTGTTGAATTACAGTGATTTTTAATCTTTTGAAGATAGTGTCTTTGATAGTAATGACCCTTGCTTTGTAACAAGAAATATATTGCTCTTACAGGTAATGCAGTCAGTGTATGATAAGTCTATACTTAATCACTATGAATTCTTTACTACATATAATTTTTTTTTTAATCACCAGGTCATTGCTTAGAATATGCTACTATGTTGGATAAACAAGCCAAGCCATATAAAGTTGATCCTTTTGTACTTATGATTAAGTTTCTGTTGGGGTAAGTTTTATTATCTGTGAAAATGATTTTAATTGTTTTATATATATAAAACATGTTTGGCCCCATAACATAATATAAATTTTCATAAAAATATGTTTTATTAAATGAGGTTTTTCTCTTAGGCAGAGGCCTAATTGGTATATCAACATTTACTTTAATACTATAACCAATTCAAAGGTTTTAAAATTATATATATATATATCAATTGTAGAAACTTAGTCTGTAAATATACCAGACTTTTAACATTTGCAAATGGATGTACATGGTCCATGATATCTGAGTATCCCAGATTCATGAACACAAACCATTATAGAGTATTGATGAAATGATGTCTCGGATCACTTTTTCTTCCCATACAAGTATATTTTGGATCTCTCTACCACATGTAACATTCCTTTTTTAATTTATTCACATTTGGTGGGTTTTTTGGTTAAGAACCAATATACTTAGATCTCTTTTCTTCTGTCATAACAATTGTTGGTTTTCTAACCTAAAAAAAAGATCACTTGTTACTTCATTACAATGATCAATAGAGAGCAGTGGAGTTATATTGAGACTCAGGATTCAGATCCTTGAAGATCAGTAGACTTACTTGGAAGATAAATGACTTTTTCTCTGCAAGGAATTGAAATGTGTTTTTCAGTATAATTATGAGTTGAGTATCATTGAACTTTGGGGACTGTAGTAAATGGTCAAACACCTCAGACATTAAATATTTGAAAGTTGTTGATTTTTTTTTTTTTGCTTTTATTGTATGTTTTCTTTTATCCACAGATATAAATGGTTTAAGGAATTATGGGATGTGTTATTGTTGCCAGAATTAGATGCCATCGTTTTAACTAGTCAGAGTATGTGTTTCCCCCTTGTATCCTTGATTCTCTTTCTGTTTGGAACATGTACTGCCTACTGGGGTGGTCTACTTTCTTCTACATCTGTGAGACTCCTTTCTTCATTGTGGCTAGCTTTGAAAAGGTAAAGAATGACCAAAAGCTTTCTCATTGCTCTTAAGGAAAAAATTATATTTTGATAAGGATCCTCAATATTAATTTGCTTTCACTAAACTGTAATTTCTAAGGAAAGATGTATGACTAGAAAAACATGGATTAATGTTCAAAGCTATATCTAAATAAAACTTTTGTTAAAAATATATTATCGCAAGATAAATGCTATATTTGAGTTAGACCTTAATGCCAGGAGTTAATCAAAAAAGTTTGACAGAGGGATGTTGTGCTGGCTCAATTGGTAGAGTGTGTAACTCTTCAGCTTGGGGTCACGAGTTAGAGCCACATATTGTGGGTTGACATTACTTAAAAAAAATACTGACAGATTACAGAAGTAGTTTTAATGTTTATGGCTGTAAATCTTTCCAAGGAAGAAGTGTTTCTCTGGCAATGCTTTTATATGCTAACTTTCAGTCAAACCTGGGGGCAATAGATTCCAGTCAAGATACTTAAGATCAGATTAGGTGAAATGCATAAAAATTCCAAAAACATTGCCTAGAGTTTTATTACAGGCCCATAGACAAAGTTTGAAGTTACTGGTAGGCTTTTCTGATAAACCACTGACCTAGTTTCCATTGCCACTGCTCCTCACCAAGACATATTATATGATTTACTGTCACAGAGGGGATTATGGTCTGCCTTCTTCCTTCACCCTTCTGAGATGCTTCAGACACTACTAGCATCACATTGTCTGAGTGATCTCAAGACTTTAAGAAATAGAAAACTGTTTTTCCTCTTAATCAAGATCAGAAATACATGGCACAGAGCCTATTATTTTTTTTTTAATTTTTTTTTTTATACATTTATTTATTTTTGAGAGACAGAGAGAGATAGAGCACAAGTGGGGAGGGGCAAAGAGAGAAGGAGACACAGAATCCGAAGCAGGCTCCAGGCTCTGAGTTGTCAGCACTGAGCCCGATGCGGGGCTCGAACCCACAAACTGTGAGATCATGACCTGAGCTGAAGTCGGACGCTCAACCGACTGAGCCACCCAGGCGCCCCGGCACAGAGCCTATTATTAATGATTATTTGTAGCAACGTTTTTTTCTTAGTATCAGCCATAGTGTATCTAAGTGAAAGAGGAGCTATCACAGTGTATTACAGAATTTACAATCAAATATGTGTCATCCCTTGCCTTTATGAAAAAACATTTTACTGCTTACCTTATGGTACTTGCATATTAATAAGCAGAAGAGCCTGGCAGAGTACTGAATTGTTTTCTTCTTATATGTGACCATGTAAGTAACTGTTAATATACTTGTAAAAGCTTTATTCTTATTTTTTCCAGGCCCCCTGAACTTCCTAAAGATATCAAGATGATATCACTAGACTTGCCCTTTTTGACCATTGTTTTGATCATAGTTAGTTGGACAACTTGTGGAGCATTTGCCATACTTCTTACTTATCTTTATTATGTGTTTAAGGTATGTCACATCACTGAAGTCAGAATGGCTGGGCTTTGGGTCAGGCAGGCATAGAATTTCCTTTGCTGTTGTTAACAAAAATTTTAATTACAGCTGTAGTAACTTTCTATTCTCTAACAGGCTTAAGTGTAAAAGGCTTTTTTAAACATCTTAATTATTTAAAGTACGTAGTTCACTGTAAAGCTGAAATTATTAATCTGAGTTTGGTTAGTGTATTTAAAAAAAGGGGGAAGAAGATATAACCTGTTTCACATTGCTTCTTGCTCTTACAAGTAATGTTAGCTTTTTAAAAAATATTTTACTAGAGCAGTTTTTATTCACACATCTTTAAACATGGGTAGTAAACAAAAAATTATGTCAGTGGGATCAAGCTATCAAATGTACTGAGATAATGTAGAATGTTAACAGATGTTGCTGGAGAATCAGAAGGCAAGGATAAAATAGTCTGATAATTTTACTGGGAAACCAAAAAAACACTTCCAAGAAGGCTGACAGCTTTGCAGGAAAATCTAGGTTATACAACTGCATACTCTCCACATGAGGCTTATGTAGAGACAGTTGATAACAGAATGGATCATCTTTTTTTTCTTTTTTTAAACAAAGTTGACTTATGTCTGTTTTTAACACTAATACATACACATTATTTTCAGTTTTCCAAAGGAATTTTGTCTATCAGAAAAATCTGTTTACTACTTTGATTTATAAATATGATATTTTTAGCTTTTCAAATTGGATGTTTCAAATAATTGATCCAGTAAGCAAAATTTTCTCAAATACTTAGATTAAGCAAACATAGCAAATTAAAAGATTTTCTCAGGTTCTTATAAACATTTCACCAAGTTCAGATTTTCAGTGATGTGGAATGTGTGAAACATGTTAAATTCCTTATGCTATAATGAGGATAATCAAATATTTTACTCACAGGACATGAAGCTTCTAGAGCAAAGCATTATTCAGATATAGTCTCACAGAATATAGGAGGTATAACAATATATCCTGGCCCTATCATACTCTGAAAGTTTGTTCTTATTTTTTTTTTCTCTTTTATAATCCATGATAGCAAGTATGTGTAGTTATTATTTACCTTTTCTGAAAGACTGTTTGTAAATGTTTAAGTGTGTTTTTAGTTTTCTAGATTTCTTTAAATTTCAGATTATAATACTTCTCAATTGTAATAAAAATGGTTGTTTTTTGTTTCAAAATAAAAGTGAAATTAAACAGTTTTTTCTTTTTCTTAGATTGTTCATCTGCAAGCCAGTCTAGCAACTTTTAAAAATAGCCAGACTGTGGTAAGTTTTATTTTCAAAGCTCTACATCACTTTAATATAAAAGAACATGAGGGAATAAAAAAAATTGTTTTGTGTTTTTTTTTTTAAGTTAGGATTTTACAGTGTTTAAAAAAGATGTCATGAATGTAAATAATTTTAAGATAAGTGAACCTAGAAATTAGATTGTCTAATTTTAAATTGATCTTTGTCAGTAAATGTCATTTTTATTGTTACAAATTATCTTTTAAATTTTAAGTAATTACTTAGAAGATACATTCTCAGCAGTGGAAATAGCAAGTCAAAGGAACAAAAGTTTTATAATGATAACCACTTTAAATTACTTTTGAGCAAGGTAATTTATACTTTGAGCAAAGTATTTTATATCAGTTTGGTAATAGATGTGTTTATTTAGCTGTTAAATAATGGAGTGATTCTAAGTAAAATAATAAACTTAAATTTTATGCAATACCTTAGTATTTTTACTTTATTGTTTTGTAGAATCTCAAACACTCTAGAAGAAATGAAAAAAAATCAAATCACCATAAAGACTCTACAGTACACTATCTTCATTTATCTGCCAATGATGCTGAAGATAGTCTTCGTATGCACAATACTGTGATTAACTTATTAACATGGATTGTATTACTCAGCATGCCATCTTTAATTTACTGGTTAAAGAATCTCAGGTGCGTTTTATTTATATAATTATAATTTATGTGGCTAAAACAATAAATGTCTGTAAGTAGAGACTTGCCAGATTCCTAACGATCCATCAAACGTCCTCAAGAACAGGAAGCTATATATCACCTGAAATTTATTTTCAAAACAATCACATTTTTTCCCTTACTGTGAGAATATAAACTTCCTCAAAATCTGCCCAAAAGAGGGAATTGTGTTTTATTTATTTTACCTTTAACCTTCTGTGAGTCTAGACATATGTGAAAATGTGCTTTGTTTTGCTGACCCAAGGTATTCATAATGCTAGTGCTTTAAGTATTTTTCAATTCATGATCAGTTTTATGTTTCCTTAAATTGGGGAAGAAGAAAATGTTTACATTTAAAAATATTGGAAATAATGAAAAAAAAAGTATACTTTTCTAATGAGCACCAAACATTAAACTAAAATAAATGACCATTGTTTGCCTTGCCACATGGTAACTATTCTAGGTTAAATCAGAATCTGAGATGCCCTCTAAGATTGTTTCTAGAATATTTAGTTATAATTTGTTTTTGAAAAATAGGCCACATCATCCAATAATTGAACTCCTACTCAATATAGTTTTTAGAAACAATATAAAAATTTCAAATTATCTAAATACTGAAAGTATATTTTTTGAAAAGTCAAAGTTTGATAAATCAACAGGTTACCAGATGTTAATATTCTTCCTTTGTCCCTAATTTTAGTCACGATCCAGAGTTTTTTGTTCAAAGGTTTGGGGAGAAAATTATTTGAGGAGCATAAATTTATGATTCTAAAAGGCTATAGATGTCTCACTGTCAGTAAATGCCAGAGATGAGAATTTAGATTTAAAAGAAAATAAGAGACAATTTATATAAATCTTCATTTTTTTCATCTTTTTTATAAACTAGAGCAGCCTTAATACATTTTGAATAACTTGTTTTATAAAAACATTATTTCTGTATGACCTTTCAGACATACATGTACCTATTATTAAATTTTTTTAAGTTCATTTATTTTGAGAGAGATGGAGTGAGTGAGCAGGGGAGGGGCAGAGAGAGAGGGAGAGAGAGATCCCAAGCAGGCTTCACACTGTCAGTGCAGAGCCCAGAGTGGGGCTCAAACTTAGAAACTGCGAGATCATGATCTGACTGAAACCGATTCAACGCCCAACCTACTGAATCACCCAGGTGCCCCTATACCTATTATTAAAAAAGTGCTGAGGTGCGTGGGTGGCTCAGTCGGTTGATTTCAGCTCAGGTCATGATCTCATTGCTCATGGGATCAAGCCCTGTATTGGGCTCCATGCTGCCAGTGTAGAGCCTGCTTGGGACGGACTCTGTCTCTGTCTCTGTCTCTCTCTCTCTCTCTCTCTCTGCCCCTCCCCCTCACGTGTACACACTCTCAAAATAAATAAACTCTATAAAAATAAAATAAAAGGAAGTGCTCCCATATTGGATATTTTCATTTCCCTTAGTAGTTTCTGAACATAATTCTCAATATAAAGCCTTAGGTATAAAGATGATCCATAGCAAAAATTATTTATCAAAAATTTCATGAGCTGTTTAGAGCTCTCATATCAATGCAGTATTCTGAAATTTAATTAATTTGTTTGATTCTGATAATTTAAAATGATTGAGTTGGGGCGCCTGAGTGGCGCAGTCGGTTAAGCGTCCGACTTCAGCCAGGTCACGATCTCGCGGTCCGTGAGTTCGAGCCCCGCGTCAGGCTCTGGGCTGATGGCTCAGAGCCTGGAGCCTGTTTCCGATTCTGTGTCTCCCTCTCTCTCTGCCCCTCCCCCGTTCATGCTCTGTCTCTCTCTGTCCCAAAAATAAATAAACGTTGAAAAAAAAAAATTAAAAAAATAAATAAATAAAAATAAAATGATCGAGTATACTTTGTTGATTTGTTTTTGTTTTTTCTCTTTGATGTAGGTATTACTTTAAACTTAGTCCTGATCCGTGTAAACCTTTGGCATTTATCCTTATTCCAACTATGGCAATTCTTGGAAATACTCACACCGTTTCAATAAAATCCAGGTATAGTAGTTCAATCTTTCTTTTTCTTACATCTCTTCCTAGTCTTTATCACTCTTTCTTTGATGCCTGAAACATGTTCTTTATTTCTAATTATTTTGACTGTTCCTAAAGTTAAAGCTATAACTGTAGAGTAATTATGGTTTGTATGCAGATGTAGTTTATATGCAAGTACTATATTTGTTTTCTTAATTATCAGGTTTACTTGTTAGGATATAATGATTTTTTTTAAATTTAGCCCTTAAAATATATGATGTCTAATAAGATTTGTTTTCAAAAAGTACGGAAGGAGGGCCACCTGGGTGGCTCAGTCAGTTGAGTGATTTAGTCTTGATTTTGGCACAATCATGATCTCACCGGTTCAAGCCCCACGTCAGGCTCCGCACTGACAGCATGGAGACTGCTTGGGATTCTCCCTTGTTCCTTCTCTCTTTACTCCTCCTATGCTCACTCTCTCTCTTAAAATAAATAAATAAAAAAACAAACAAACAAACTTTTAAAAAGTACAGATGGAGTGAAGTGGATAGGATTATAGGTGAAGTAAGATTGGCCATCACTTGATACTTTTTGAAGTTGGATGATGGGTACATGAGGTTCATTATACTATTAGTAGTTCACTAATACATATGTTTAAAGTTCTCCATAATAAAATTTGAGTTTTCATTGCCTGGTTGTTTGCTCTACAAGCCTGTTTTCAGTTGATTCTGGCAGATGTTTGTAGACATTGTAGAATAAGGCAGACCTGGGGTTTAAATCTTGGCCTGCCATTTAATAGCCCTACATCCTTAGACAAATTTCTTTAACCCCTCCTATCCCAGTTTTTTGTTTTCAGAATAAAAAAGTAATAGTCTTTTCTGTATTTTTCTTTTAATAAGATTTGGTGTCATTTTAATACTGTTCCTGTTAGTAATTAAGGATCATTCCCTTTTTATTTGGTTGAGGCTTTTTGTTTTGTTTGCTATACAAGTAGGGTTAAAATAAATATTTCTATAGGTATGTCTTAGTAAATATTATTTTTGCAAGGGTAAATTTTTAGAGGTAGAATTGGTGAATAAAAGTTTGGCTAGTATTTTTCTCTGGCTAAAATACAGCTTGTATTGATCTTTTTTTTTTTTTCAACGTTTTTATTTATTTTTTTGGGACAGAGAGAGACAGAGCATGAATGGGGGAGGGGCAGAGAGAGAGGGAGACACAGAATCGGAAACAGGCTCCAGGCTCTGAGCCATCAGCCCAGAGCCTGACGCGGGGCTCGAACTCACGGACCGCGAGATCGTGACCTGGCTGAAGTCGGATGCTTAACCGACTGCGCCACCCAGGCGCCCCTGTATTGATCTTTTTAAAAATTACGTATGGTTAAATTCATTACTTGAAAAATTACTCCATCTAACACCATTTAGAATACTTTCTCAGAACTGTATAAAATATCAGCATATTCTGGTTTTGCCTACAATGTTGTTTGCATAATATATATTTCTCTGTCTCTTTACAGTAAATTGTTGAAGACTACTTCACAATTTCCACTTCCTCTGGCTGTTGGTGTAATTGCTTTTGGGTCAGCACACTTATACAGGGTTCCATGCTTTGTTTTCATTCCTCTTTTACTCCATGCGTTATGTAACTTTATGTAAGACTGGATTTAAGGAATGATAAAAATAATTTATATCATTAGAGTCAGTGTTAAGAGGGAATGCACACATCCATGAATGTGGATGACAAGATCCTTTGGAGAAGACAGGTCTATTTTTACAATATTGAAAATAGGAAACTAGTTTTATAATGCTTGAGGAAAATAGTTGAAGCATGGTTTAGTTTTGTGGTATGGCATCTAAGTACTAGTCATTTTTGAAAAATTAGTAAAAGGATATGGTGGCCACTGTTTTTGAGGACTTCTCTGCATAACAGCTATTCTGCTTGATTGGCCATACTGGGGATCTTCTAAACACTGAGTAAATGTAGCATTGCTTGTAATCTCAACTCAAGCATTCTGCTCATTTCATCAAACTTTCTTCTGAAAAGTAGATTGCTTTGTATTTGCTACAGTATGCATATTGAGAAATCAGTCTTAAAAGATTGATGAAATTCACAACTGTTTGGTTTCCCAAAAATGAAATAACCACAAAAAGTCTTTGGTCAGTTTTTGGCAGCCACAGTGATCAAGGCATATCTTTTGTTTTCTTACATCTATGAAAATACAACTTTTAATTTTAAGGAGACATGTTTTCTTGGTAACCAATGCAAGATTAATTAACATAATTTAAACTCAAAATTCAATGAAATTTTCTTGCTGCTTTTCAAATGCAGATCTTATTTTGTACTCTTGGTAAACATCAGGAGACTATTAAAGAAATCTGTTGTTAAATTTAAAGAGAATTCTCCCAAATATTTACTTACTAGCATTGGAGCAGTACAGTTGTCCAGCATATGCCATTTTATTTAATTCATTGACCCCATGGTTGCCAAAAGTGCCTCAGATCATGGTGGATTGTTAACATAACTAAATTCCAGTGGTCAGAAAAAACTCCAGGTTTGCACAAGTTTTGTCTACTGTAGAGAAAAAGCACGATTAAGTGCTGTACCACATTTGATAAATAAAATTATACTATTAACGGAATAACCACTACTCCATTAATAGCGTAATGTATAAACAATATACTTAAATAGATTGGAGATTTTAGCCACTAGTTTTAACAATGGAATCTTAATTTGCCAAGATGATTACTGTTTCACAGAAAAGAAAGTAATATTTCTTTCATTTCAGACTTCAGCTCACTTTTAACTACAAAAGAGTAGGTAATAGAGCTAAGTATTTTGCCTTAAGATAGAATAAACTCAGGCTGAGGTGTACTTGGCTCATGGAGCCTTTCCTTTAGATGTATATGCTCTACATACCCAAAACCTTTTTAAGTAAAGCCCTTAACTCCCAGTAGTACCTGCGAACTTGTGTCTTTGTTAGTACCCAGGAATGTCCTAGAGTACCAAATTCTTTTTCTCGGCTGTTGCATCTGGATTCCATTACAGTCTCTCAGCTGTTACTGCCTGTGGAGGGTTACCTCACTTCTCTTCTCAGTTATTCCTCAGGTCCTTGCTGTTTTGGCATCATTTGAGGGTTTCAGTGTCATCTGTGAGGGTTTGTAAATTTGTTTGATTCCGTTGTTTCTCCCAGCCTCATGCCTGTTGTTTAGTATTTATATTTTCACTTACGAAGATCATTAAAGGGAAGTGATAATCTCATAGTAAGACATGGCAAATATTTCAGGTTTTTAATTTGAGAGAGGTAGCAAAGGGATAAAATGCAGAATGCTTGTTTGTTCAGTACCTGAAAGGAAAGATGTCCCATGGCATACCACATGTATATTTAAATAAGGACACATGTGCCTATGTTTATCTATTCATATACCCATAAGTTTATGTACATTGTATCTTTGTTTTTTTCACTGATGTATGTCAAGTTATAGGTTAATTGTGTCATTTAACTATTTCTGAATTTAAACATATTTATATACAGAAAGAACTTTAGAAAATTCATTAATTTGGATCTTCTATTGACAGCCATAATCATGGTGTTTATATGATATAAAGTCTTCTTGTTCAGTCAGGACCGTTCATGACTAAAATATAACAAGCTTAAATTTCTCATTTGTGAGTAGGAGATTAGCTTTTTAAAGCAGCAGACTAGGCATATTATATCTCACTAGACACTTTCCATGTAAGTGTAGTTATCAAGTCCTAAAGTCTTATTTATTCTAACAGAATATTTCATTTTAGGGCTATAAAAAGGATTCTAATTAAACATTTTATAAACAACAGGTTGGGTCTTTAGCCATTATGGGTACATATATATACAGATACATACACGCATGCGCGCACACACACACGCGCGCGCACACACACACACACACACACACACACACACACATTTTGACAGAGTCTTTATCAAATCCGGATGCACTTTAAACCCAAATAACTACCAGAGATGAGAAGGTAGGCTCTGTCTGAAGATTAGGGAAATTGATGTTTCTGTCACTTGAGAAAATGAAGGTCCTTTTGCCTCTTGATTATACATTGCTCCTATCATGCTTGCAGCTTATTTTATTAGCTAGTAAAACAGCACAGCTTTATTAGCACTGTTACTAAAAATGAAGTTGTTTATTGGCAGTTACAGTGTGTCCAATTTGGCAAACTTCTGAGCTCTAGTACTATAACATTTTTATTTAGAATTTGAGTTTTGAGTAAGTTTTGTGCTTATAAAAATTACTCTTGGACCCTATCATTGATAACTGCATCAAACATATAGACCAAATGGTAAAAATACTGAGTAATTTCAGTGTTTCTAAAGCCTCAGTTGGAGTTACTATTATAACTTGGAACTGATAATACGATAGAAAACTTTAACCTCTTTTTTCTGGATCTTTTGCCAGAAATTAAACAGGTTCTGCTAACTCTTCTTGGTTGTCACCAGAATGAAAATATTTAGAACAGTGGTCCTAAAAAACCATGTGTGCCTCGTTCACATTGATTTTGAGTCTCTTCAGTATATATAGATCATGTATTGATTAGTTGTTAATTTTTTTTTCATATTTCAGTCAGATAAAATCACATGTATATAATGGAATACCTTTTCTTGATTGAACTACACTACAATCTACATGATTATACAGTAAAGAAAAATAAAGAGCTATATACTAGGCCTAGTAAATTTGTTTGTTGTTGATTTTCCTATCACTTGTACAGATGGTACACATTTCCACCACACACACACACACACACACACATACTTAATAAAGGCAAATTATCTAATTTGTTCATTCTCTAGTTTTACACTTTTCTTAATGCTTCAGACTTGTCATTCATAACACAGTATATTTATATCACCTCACTGCTCATTAGCACCTCTTACACTAGTGGCCAGAAGGGAAATAAAAGGAGATAAAACTGATTTTCAGTTTAGTTCTAGAAAGCTGTAGGGAAATGGGAGGAATTGATTCCTGAATCCCAGGATAATTAATCTGACCTGTATTTTCATCTTGGGCATTAGGTCTGAGTGTAACAGCTTGCTTATTAGGAGGTTTAGTGCAAAACTTTACATTGCTGCATTTGCAATTTTAGTAACCTATTATTAAAATCAGTTGGGAAAAAAATTTTTAGTGTGTTGCAACTTTTTATGATGAGGCATCTGTTGATTATTTTTCATCATTTTTTTTTTCAGTGTTACTATCATAGGAAACTAGATACCTTGTGCAGTTTTTCAGGGGGAAGTCAATTCGGAGAGCATGACACACTTCCAGGAAGTAATAAAAGTATCTTTGTGTTATGCAGGGCGCCTTGCGGTCTCAGATAGTGGAGCGTGCAACTCTTGATCTCAGGGTTGTGAGTTTGAGCCAGTTCTCAACCTGGCACCAAACTTTCTTCTTTGAAGTTGGTTAAGTAAAATTGTTAAAGTTGACTAGCATTTCCTGTTTTGCTCTAGAAACCTTTAATTTCCAGAGTTCTCATTTTGAATTAAAATTGACTTACATTTCATAGGTGTAGCAAGTAAGTTTGGCTAAGTTTGGTGTGGAGATTACTTAAAAATAAAATCTTTAAAAAAAAAAAAAAGGATATCTTTATATTACTAAATTAGACCCTGACAGAAAGCTTCCTTGCCTCCCAATGTAAATGTAGAAGGTACTTTTATAAAACAGATGATTTGGAGCTGAAATTTCATCTCACTCTTGTTGAACAGAGGGGACAACATTACCAAGTCTTTAATGGACTTCTTTTTTTGCATATTACTCATGCATTTTTTCACAGTAAGTTTCAACAGCCTGAAGAAATAGGAAGTCTGGGAGGCTATTTGTGTCCTTTACGTTTAATAATGATGATAGGAAAGAAAAGTCAGGCCAGTAATCCAAATCTGAATATGTGTACTGTAAATGCTCAAGAATTCACAATTTTGTGATAAGTTATATTATGAATATAGAAGACTGGATTTTGTATATTAATAACAGTTTTAGAACAGAATGAAGTTTGGAAATAGTGAGAATAGACTAACTTGTTATATTAATAGTATAAACGTAACAGTACACCTGAATCAGTAATGTCTTTCAAAAGTTAGATGATATTCTAATGTACATCTTGATTACATTGTCTGTAGTTGAGGATTCTGAGTCAAGTACAGGACTTTCTAAAAGTGCTTGTTTTAGCATGTTATGCTGTCAAAAATGACTATGGTTTGAAATGCCAAGTAACCAATTTCTGACGATTTTGTATAGAACTTGATATGTATGAGTCAGAATTATTCTGTAATGATTCTGTACCTTGTAACTTTGAACACTCGTAAAAAACAGTTAGTGTAAATTTGTTTGCATATTTGAATTTAATCTTAATTTAGGAAGTCTAAAAATTAGCCATTTTTGTAAAGTCCGTGTGCTATTTTTTAATGTTATTTTTGCTTTTAGTATTTGTATAGTGGTAATATTACTAGCACCAGTAAAAGATTTATAGACAAAGCATAGAACTATTAACTATTCAGAAGCCTAGATTATAGGCATATTTTGTATTTCATGTTGTACTTGTTTCATATTGGACTTTTTGCATCCCTTTTACAGGAAAAAAACACATTTGAATTTTTTTGAGCGTAAAACACTACATTGAAAAATATAACTATATTCGTATGGTTAGCAAAACATGCTTTGCCACCAAAGGCTAAATGAAACTGTAAAATACCTCCAGATATTTGTGCCAATGAATTTTTCTTAACATATTGGGATTAAAGCAGAAATATTATTTTCAGTATTTTACATCTAGGACTTATATTAAATATGTAAATCTTCAAAACTTATATTCCATACTCTAATGTTTCTTTGAAAACATGTAATGTACCATAGTATATTCTATTTTGTCTGATTTCTGGGATAATGTTCTCTGGTTTTAGTGGGTTTAAAAGTTAGTTTACCCAATAATGATCTTTTATTAATTAATTGAAGTAAGCATTTGAAGTAATCTTGCTTTATTTATCACACATTCATTCTGTGTTGTAAAACTTCAAGTTTTGTTGTACAGATCATTTTTTGGTACAGGTGTCTCTTATTTATGTAACAGTGCTTACTGTGAAATTTGTTTTGTCTTCTGTGTATTTCCATTACCTTTTTAAATCACATGTTTCAAAGGGGAAAATTATCTACTAGATCTTAACTTAGTCCAATGAGATAAACATTTCAAAACACATATTTTAACAGAAAATATAAACAATCAATGGTGTTAATGCTGAAGTGTTAACATTGATGGGTGTTATATTCACGAGAGAAAAGTAGAAAAATGATAGACTCAACATTTTTATCTGATTCGAATTCTTTAATTTCTTCCCTCTGGAAATTCTCAAAAGGAATTTCATTCCTTTATATTATAGTTTTTCCCATTGAATCATGTAATTGATTTAATCATTTATTGTTTCTCTGCCCAGTAATGCTGATGCAGTTTGCAAAAATAGCCTTAGAAGTAAAGAGGCAAGAAAAAACCAAATATTAAAATGTTTGACTGTGGTGACGGTTTATCCAATTATCTGGTAGTAACTGGATATTAGTAAAAAGATGATGTACAAGACCTAAAATTTCAGTTAACATTGTTTTTTGGAATGAATTTTTCCTCTGTGTTAAATAATTTTATCCTAAGTAGGAAATACCTGTATTTTAATATAACTATGCTGTCTACAGAATTAAATATGTGTTTGTTGGAATATTGGTAGAAATAAACTCTTCCTCCACTACAGAGGGGGAAACAAAACTTTCAATTTTTAGTGTATATAATTTGTGAAATTGTATTGTGTATTTATATTTTTAAAAATATATAAATGACTTTAAATGTATTATTTTGAAGTAGTTGTATTACAGTTTCTTAAACTTACGTGACTAACTTGCTTACATAAATGCTTACATAAATGTAGCAACGTACCCACGAGAAAATAGACCAAAACTGGATGCGTATTATCACTGTGACCTTGAACTTTTAGTTGTTTGGGATAAAACAGACTGTGCCTTAAAATGATGAAAGAATGCCCTGCAGTTTTATAACTATATTTTATTATGGGTCATCTTCTCAACCTGGCACCAAACTTTTTTCTTTGAAGTTGGTTAAGTAAAATTGTTAAAGTTGACTAGCATTTCCTGTTTTGCTCTAGAAACCTTTAATTTCCAGAGTTCTCATTTTGAGTTAAAATTGACTTACATTTCATAGGTGTAGCAAGTAAGTTTGGCTAAAGTTTCTGAAAATAAATTTATTTTAGGAAAATGTGGTGGCACTTCTGTTTTGTATTTATTTACACATGGAAAATTAATATTCAAGTATATTTCTTTGTCTTTTTAATGAATAATCTATCAAAGACATGAAGTAAGACCTGTACTTATTTTTCCTCAGATTATTGAGGCTCATACTTGAATATTAGAGTTAGTTTACCCAACAACAATTTTTTAGTACTTAAACTCAGATTCATGCAGTATATTTTTAAATATTATTTTCCCCCTTTTCTCTTTTTCTTTTTCCTTCCTAATACTTATTTTTAAGATCTCAAGAAAGAACTGGCTCTAGTTGTTTTTGTTTTTATTTTTTAATGTAAAAACTTGGATTTTTACTGTGCTTATTTAAAATAATTTCTATTAAGACAAATTATTCCATTCAGAGGATATCATGGTCTCTGCTAAAAGATACCCCCATCTCTGTGTACTCAGAATTTGTTGTGTATTTTTCAGTTTCAATTTTGAATGTAAACTCAACACATTTCTTCTTCCCATTTCGCCTTCACTACCTGCACCCAGAGACAAAAATCTAGGATTCTCTAAAAATAGGTAGAAAGAAAACATGTCTTTCCTTAGAACATGGTAAAATTGAGGTGAAAGTAGTTTGCCAAGGAAATGTAATAAAATACATGGCTGCCAACCTGCATCTGTGTTTATAGTATAGTTAAAAATTTATAAAGGACAAACTATGTATATACTGAGATAGACTCAGTAATATTTTATTTGCAAATTGATACTTTTGTCCAGAAAATGCAGTGTATAGTAACAATACTTAGTGCAAAGGAATTTGTCCTATGGCATATACTGGAAAATGATTGTCACCTTGCAGATTTTTCCTTTTAAGCATGCCTGATCTTCTCCAGTGCTTTGTATAATATATGGTGTATGAAATACACTAATGTGATTTTGTGTGTATTTTTTAAATGGTATAAGTAACATTATTACATTCAACTGGTTGTAATTCACAAAAAGTGCTATTTATTATACTCTGTAGAGTGTTGTGTATGTTTTCATGTGTGTTTCGACATTATGGTGTGGAGTTTAATGAATATTTTTCTTCAGTCTTTCCTCAGGTATGAATGTGTAGCAATTTTTGGTGCTTTCTTTTTAAATCTGTCATAATCTGGTGTTCTGAATGTTCAACAATAAATTTGGTGAACAAGGGCATGTGGTGCAGAGATTGTTTGCCAGTTCACATACTCCACAATACCATCTCAGGAGAAAATCCTTCAAGATTACTTCTTTACAGCACATCTGGATTTCAGAAATTTGAAGGCCTATGCATGGCACATAATGACACATTACAGGTAAATATTAGAAGCCAGATAAATTCTAAGATTTCCCAAGTTGGTATTTTGTAGCATTTGTATGGACATCTCATGGTTCATGTTCCATTTTTAAGGAATTGAACAGTTACAATCTCTCCCAAATACAGGTTTCTCCCAAAGATCATGCTTTCAACTTTTCTTATGCTAACTTGATATATGTTCTTAAGTGACCATTTTCTCAAATTACATGAAAATGAGAATGATCTAAACAGTTTGAAACAGATTCCCAGGTCACCCTAACACTACTAAATTTGATCTGTAGGGAAGAAACCTGGGATTCTGTTTTGTGTCCCAAATAGTAATTCTTAAACTTTGCTCTAGTCAATAAAATTAACTTGCTAGGGCTCCTAGAAGCATCTAGAAAGACTTAGGATTATAAGATGCCAAAAGAGACACTACATAATTTGAGAGTTTAGTATAGATTTAAACTTCACTAAGAATGGATGAGAGGAGTTAAAAATGAGGCAGGACATCTTTTGAGGGACAAGTGGTACACTCTCCCTTTGATGAGAAGAGTGTTTTCTAAACTCTTATAATCAGCATCTCTGCATATATCAACATTTACAAATCATCTGCATGTATTAACGTTGTATATATTATTACTAAATAAACCCTGAAAAGTAAATTTTTAAAAATGAGAAATATACAGCTAGAAGTTTTAATAGTCTCCCTTGGGCCTTTAAAGGATTATATTTAAACCACCAAATGTAGAGGCCACTGGAGTATACAAAATGAAAGCTTTATAAATCATTCCCACTAGTTTTTCTCCCTTTTTTGAATAACCACTTCATCTTCACTCCCTTTCACTGCTGCATAGCAGTGAAAAATTTAATGGCTTTCAACAACACCTGTTTGCACACAATTATCTAGGTCAGATATCCTATCTGGTATATTCAGGTTGTTAGAGATAAGGTTCCTCTTTTTGCTGGCTGTTGACAGAGTGCTGTTTTCTGAGCTCCCCAGTCTGCCTGCTATGTGGCCCTCCACAAAATGGCAATTTGCGCCTTCAAGATGAGTAGAATTACTTTAACATTTTGAGTGTCTTCAACTTTCTCTCTGACCTTTAGACCCAGATGGAGAGGGCTCATGTGAGTAGCTCAGATCCATTGCGGTAATTTCCCTTTTGATTCACTAGAGGCCAACCTTACATCTGCAGAATCCCATTTGCCACATAAGATAACATACTCCTATTCCCATCATACTCAACAAGTTCCATCCACACTCAAGGGGCATGGATGATAGAAGACGGGTGCACTAATAGATGAGAATCTTGGGGCCATTTTAGAAGTCTGCCTAGCATGCATATCCAGGAACAAAAGTCTTTTTCATAATTGCTATACTTAAGTAATATTTGATTCCATAGTTCTTTTTTTTATTTAAAAAGAAAAGTTCAGGGGCACCTGGGTGGCTCAGTCGGTTAAGTGTCTGAGTTTGGCTCAGGTCATGATCTCATGATTCATGGATTCGAGCCCTGCATCTGGCTCTGCTGACAGCTCAGAGCCTGAAGCCTGCTTCAGATTCTGTCTCCTTCTCTCTCTGCTCCTCCCCTGCTCATGCTCTGTCTCTCAACAATAAATAAATGTGAATAAATAAGTTCAATGTTCATTTTTGAGAGAGAGATAGTGTATGAGCAGGGGAGGGGCAGAGAAGAGGGAGACACAGAATCCAAAAAATGCTCCAGGCTCCAAGCTGACTGGACAGAGCCTGAGGCAGGGCTGGAACTCATGAGCCAGGAGACCATGACCTGAGCCGAAGTCAGACATTCAACAGACTGAGCCACCCAGATTCCCCATAGTTCTTTTTGTTTGTTTATTCATTCATGAGAGAGTGAGTGGGGGAGGGGCAGAGAGAGGGAGACAGAATCCAAAGCAGGCTCCAGTCTCTCTCCTCTTTCTGCCCCTCCTGTGCTCACATGCTCACTCTCTTTCTCTCTCTCTTTCAAAATAAATAAACATACGTTTGAAAAGAAAGAAACTTGGTTTACGCCTTTTAGGAAAAAAACTATACTATCTAATTGAATTTTAAAATAGGAATGTGTAGCATTCACTGCATTTAAAAATCTTTGTTGTAACTGGGGCACCTGAGTGGCTCAGCTGGTTGGGCATTGGACTCTTGATTTTGGCTCGGGTTGTGATCTCACAGTTGGTGAGATTGAGACCCACATTGGGCTGTGCAGAGCCTGCTCAGAATTCTCTCTCCCCCTCTCTTTGCCCCTCCCTCCCGCACACATGCTCACTCTCAAAATAAACAAACACTTAAAAAAAAATCTTTGTCCTAACAAATTTTTAAGTGGAATTAATAAAAAAATTAGTCATAAATTACAGATCCACAGAGTACTGTAAAAGGAAATGTGGTTGTTTTAGACAATGATCTCCAAACTTTGATTAAACACTGATATTGTTAAAAATTTTTGACCTTCCCCTGCCAAAATACTACTATACTAATATGTAAATAGAAAATTTAGAATGACGTTTTTTAATGTATTGCTACTTAAAGCTTTATAATATCAATAGCTAATATCTCAAGGCAGAAAATATATTCATGGCAACAGTCAATATAAGTTGATTTTTTCAAACCTTGATTATTTTAAAGTAATTTTTTAATTTTTTTAAATTTATTTTTGAGAGAGAGAGACAGACAGAGGGCGAGCAGGAGGAGGGGCAGAGAGAGAAGGAGACAGAATCCGAAGCAGGCTCTAAGCCCCACACTTCAACAAAGAGCCCGATGCAGGGCTCGAACCCATGAACTACAAGACCATGACCTGAGTCTAAGCTGGACGTTTAACCAGCTGAGCCACCCAAGTGCTCCTAAACCTTGATAATTTTAAATGAAAAGAGTAATTTTTTGTTGTACATGATATTAGTATCAGGTGTACAAGGTCATGATTCAATACTTCTATGCATTATGAAATGGTCACCCCAGTAAGTCTAATTACCATCTGTCACCATACAAATTTTTTACAATATTATTGACTATATCCACTGTGTTGTATATTACATCCTTATGTCTTATCTTATAACAGAAAGATTATATCTCTTGATCTTCACCTATTTCGGCCATCCTCCCACCCCTCTCCCCACTGGCAACCATCAGTTTGTTCTCTGTATATGAATCTCTTTCTGTTTTGTTCATTTGGGTTTTGGGGTTTTTTGTGTGTGTGTTTGTTTGTTTGTTTGTTTGTTTGTTTTTAGATTCCATATATAAATGAAATCATAGGGTATTCGGCTTTCTCTGACTTACTTTATTCAACATAATGCCCTCTAGGTCCTTCCATGTTGTCACAAATGGCAAGATTTCATTCTTTTTATGGCTGAGTAATATTCCCTTGTGTGTATGTGCATTTGTCTTTTTCTGACTTATTTAACATGATATCCTTCAGTTCCATCCATATTGTCACAAATAGCAAGATACCATTCTTTTTTATGGCTAAGTAATATTCTCATATATGCATATGTGTATATATCACATCTCCTTTATGCATTCATCTATCAATGTACATTTAGGCTGCTTCCATATCCTGGCTATTGTAAGTAATGAACATAGGGGTGCATACTTTTTTTCAAATTAGTGGTTTTTTTTTTTAATATCTAGAAGTGGAGTTGCTGGATCATATGGCAGTTCTATTTTTAATTTTTTTTTAGGAACCTCCATACTATCTTATATAATGAACCAATTTGCATTCCCACCAAAATGCAGAAAGGTTCCATTTACTCCATATCCTTACCAATACTTACTTCTTGTCTTCTGATAATAACCAGTCTGACAGGTATGAGGTGATATCTCATTGTGGTTTTAATTTACATTTTCCTGATGGTTAGTGGTATTGACCATCTTTATGTACCTGTTGGCAATCTGTATGTCTTCTTTGGAAAAAATGTCTATTCAGATCCACTTCCCATTTTTTAGTTGGATTGTTTTTTTGATACTGAGTTGTATGAGGTCTTTAAATATTTTGGATGTTAACTCCTTATTGAATATGTCATTTGCAAGCATCTCCTCCCATTCACTAGGTTGCCTTTTCATTTTGTTGATAGTTTACTTCACTGTGCAAAAGGTAGTTCCATTTGTTTATTTTTGTCTTTGTGGTCCTTGCCTGAGGAGACAAGTCTAAGAAAATGTTTTTAAGACTGATGTCAGAGAGTTTACTACTCTATTTTCTTCAAGGAATTTTATGGTTTCAGATCTCACATTTAAGTCTTCAATTCATTCGAGCTTATTATTGTATGTGGTATAAGAAAGTGGTCAGATTTCATTCTTTTGCGTGGAGCTGTCTGGTTTTCCCCATCGTATGTTCTTGCCCTCTTTGTCATAGATTAACCATGTAAGCATGGGTTTATTTTGGGGCTTTATATTCTGTTCATTAATCTATCATGTCTGTTTTTGTGCCAGTACCATACTGTTTTGATTACTATAGCTTTATAGTATAGTTTGAAATCCAGGCATGTGATAACTCCAGCTTTGTTCTTTCTCAAGATTGTCTTGACTGTATGGTGTCTTTTGTAGAAAGGAGTAACTTTTTGTCAAATCTTATTATTTTTAATTCCTAATAAGCCTGATAAGAGGGTAGAAATGTTAGCACTGATATTTTCTTTTGTTGGTTTGTGTTCACATTCTAGTATCATCTTCAACTTTTTGTTGTAAGTAGTAATCTCTTATAAGGAGTGTTTTTAAGCTCCTTATTTGTGATAGTTAAAAGCAGATAACATGATAAGTATTTAATAACATAATCCATGAATCCTTTAACCGGCTCACATATACTGCAATGTTATAAAATGTTTGAAGTGAATGAAGAAATGAAACAACTAGTAATGTGCCCTGTCACCTTCATCTGTGCTGTAGAATTCCTCGTCTTCTCCCAGCACATATCCCCACACACTTTCTATAATTTGCTCTGATAAAGTTTGTGAAGCCATTGTTAGCAATCCTTGTATAAAATGTCCCTATATTAATCTGTTAGATTAAAAACCTGAAAATGAATTTGGTTTTCCTCTCACATTCCACTGGGTTGTCTTGCACACCACTTAATGCGCACAACCCCCTTTGGAGAAACTTAGTTTAGAATATATTTCGTAACCCTTTGAGGTTGTCTTTGGTAAGTTGTAATATCTATATTTATGTTTTCATGAAAGCAAAAATGATTTCTGGATCAGGAACAGACTATTCTTACTTAAAGCAGTATACACATTGGTTCCCCTTGCCCCATTCTTTCTCCTTCAGGGCAATGTGAGGAGAGCCAGGTTAATGCTGTATGTGCAAAAGGGTTTTTTTTGTTTTGTTTTGTTTTGTTTTGTTTTGTTTTGTTTTGTTTTGAACCAGGGAGATGAACCCTGAAATTAGGAATCTGGAAGTTTATATAAGCTACACACTGCCTCCTTTCCCCTCCTGAAAGAAGAAAAGTCTTTGCTTCCAAATGTTTTACGATTCTGGAATGTAAACAAATGGCTTCAGGTTTTATCTCCCCATAAAATGTAAACATGTGGCTATACCAAACAGGAGGCAAGGAGAAATGGAGCACTGAAGAGTAGATATTTCTGGGGAAAGGAGACATTATCTTTATAGCGTGTCTGTTTCTTTTGCTCAGGAAGCCAAATTATGTTGAAACATGGAAATATTCATGAAGCATTGTTGCCTTAATAGTCTTAGTGGGGTATGGAAATAATGCCTCACTCACTCCTGGCATTACTTTTAGGCACACTTAATGTCCAGATGAATTGAGTAGGACAACTTAAGTGTCATGACATATAATCCTCCAGCGGTGCTCTGTTGGGTACAGTAGGCAGGAAGGAAACTGGTGGAGCCAGCATTGAGGAGGTCTTCTAATACTGAAGCTTATAAGAATCTTTATTTAAAAAAAAAAGATTCATGGTAATATAGTATGCAGGATAGAAGGGAAATGGATGAGGCAAGGAGAGGGAGATCGTTTATGAGGCCACTATAAAATTTGGAATGCTAGTGGGGCACCTGGCTGGCTCAGTGGGTAGAGCATTCGTCTCTTGATATTGGGGTCGTGAGCTGAAGCCCCACGTTGGACGTAGAAATTACATAATAAAAAATATTAAAGTTAAAAACTTTTGGAATGCTACTAATAGTGGTCTAAACTGGGGTAGTAGCCAGAAAGGAGAGTGCACCAGTGTAGGATGATCATAAAGTGATCATAAAGTGACTTTTTAGGGCTTAGCAACGAATTAGATGTGGTAGGCAAGCTTCTCTTTGTGTTACGTTTAACCTAGGACCTTGCCAGACTCACATGACGCGAAGAACCACTAACAATTAAAATGGAACATGCTGCCAGCCAGCGGCCTATCTTAATTTTCATTATCTACAAGATCTTAGGTACCATAACTACAAGGGAGGGAGTGGAGAGTGGATTTTTTGAATTACCATTTTGTTCTTTCTTCATCTTGTTCCAGTACCATATAGTTTTAAATTAACTTTTTAAAGAAAGAAGCCCATTGTCCCAGTGAGACTATAAGGCAGCAAGTTCTTCAGGTGCCAGAATACAACTAACTGGAATCCTTAATCAGAAATATATGATGTAATTGAACTTTAAAAGAGAAGAAATTATAGGAAAATTAAAGGAAATAAGTGATTTTTTTTTTTTACTAAAAACATTCCACACTGTATTGTGGGGTTTGTTACAGACTGCTTTGTCACCTATAATTTATCCTTTTAGCAGATACTCATTGAGTACCTGTTGTACCAGAATCCATGCCAGACACATTCACATTTAGCTTCTCATTTCATTCCCTTAGAGGGAAGATGATTATCCCCACATTACAGGAAAGGATCTAGTATCAGAGGAAACCATTTACCCATCATAGAATTCAAAGCAGATTGTCTAAGAAATAGAGTTCTTTCCACTGAAGACGTGCAATGTGTATTAATCCTCACTTCCTACTCTCAGAATCTTTCCTGACCTTACTAGTGATTCCTCTTGCCTTGGAGACAAAAGTTTCCAGTGATCTTACCCAGCCTTTTTTTCTTTTTTTAAGTTTACTGATTTATTTTGAGAGAAAGAGAGCACAGGTGAAGGGGAGGGGTCAGAGAGAGAGGGAGAGAGAGAATCCCAAGCAGGCTTCGTGCCCACTGTGGAACCTGATTCTGGGCTCAATCTCACACCTGTTAAGATCATGACCTAAGCCAAAAACCAAGAATCGGACACTGAACTGTTTGAGCCACCCAAGTGCCTTCCCCAGCCTTCTTTGTTACTCTTCCTATACTTTTCCTTAGAGATTTGGAAATGTCTAACTCTGTGAGTCTGACATTATTTTTTTGATGGATGATTCACCAAGTCAGACACTTTCCCCCTCAACTCCATATCTAAGTAACTCTGAGTCAATGGCAGTATATTTAGCCTCCCTGAGACTAAATATTCATCCCTAAATTATGGCTAGTAATATTTTACAAACCTGGCATGAGGACTAAGTGAGATAATAGGCAAATGTACCTGACACCTAGTGGGTGCTAGAGAAATGATCAGTGATTTCTTCCTAGTTCTCCAATCTCTAGCTTCTCTAAGCTAAACAAATCCGTTTCAACTCACTATTGAAATTTAGCCTTACAACTTCTTTCCCTCCCTAATTAGCAACTCTTTTTAGTTTCAAAATTTCTGTTAAATCTTCCCAATTTACACAAATTGAAAACCCACTTATTTTGATTTCTTGTTTACTATGTGCAATAATTTCTCCGTTGCTTACCACGTGCAATCAGTTACTAAGCCCTAATCAATCCACCACTTTAGGGTCACCCTTATATTGGTACACTCCTTTGTGGCTCCCACTGTCATTCCGACTGTCATTACCAGCATTCCACATTTTACAGCAGGTTCATAAATGATCTCTCTCCTTGTCTCACACACTTTACTTCTAACCTGCATGTGATTTTACCGTTCATCTTTTATTAAACAGCAAATTAGTATCATCACTCTTGTGTAAAACCTTTTATTCTTCCTGCTATGTTCTTTAAGATACAGTACAAACTCCTTCTTTTGACCACTTGGCCAATCTACATTTCCAGTCCTTCTACCATTTTCCAGACACCCATCTCCTCCCCACACAAACTGTTTGAGTTAGGATTAGTTTGCAAGAAACAGAAAATCTGACAAACAGTTGCTTCAAGTAGAAAGTTGAGGATAAGTCTCCCTGAAGTCATCAAGAGCTAAAGCTCCTTGTAGCCCATTAGTTCTCCATCCTTAATGTGTGGCTTTCTTGACAAAATGGTGGCTACATGATATTTCCATTTGAAGAGGAAGGAGGGGAAAAGAACAAAAGGAGCTCTGCTTTTATTTATAAAAGATTCTCTCTCTCTCATCCCTTTTCCACCTCAGAGACTTCTGTCTCGAGCTCACTGGCCAGAATGATATCACATGGCCACTAAGGAATACAAGGGAGACTGGAAACAAGTTTTAAGTTGGCTGTGTTGCCTCCCCAAACAAATACGTCTAAGAAGAAAGATGTGTTAGTCTGTTTGGCTACGATGACTGAATACCACAGACTGGGTGCCTAAAACAACAGTTATGGAGGCTGGAAAGTCCAAAATCAATGTGCTGGCATATTGGAGATTAGGGATTCAACATGAATTTCAGGAGAACACAATTCAGTCTGTAGCAAAAGGGATAAAAGGAAGCAACAAGTAGGATCTGCCATACAAGCAAAGTGGGCTACTGTATCTTCTTGAAGTATCTGCTGCCTTTTGCTACTTTTCTGCCTTTGCTTAAGAACTTCCTTCCCACAGGGCCCCTGGGTGGCTCAGTCAGTTAAGTGCCAGACTTTGGCTCAGGTCATGATTTTGCAATTCATGAGTTCAAGCCCCATGTCAGGCTCTGTGCTACAGAGCCTGGAGCCTGCTTCGGATTCTGTGTCTCCCTCTCTCTCTGCCCCTCCCCTGCTCGTGCTCTCTCTCTCTCAAAAATAAACACTAAAAAAATTTTATACCTTCCCATAACTCTGTTGTCAAATTTTTCTTCACAAAAATCATCAACTGCTACAGTCAGAACTAATCTACTTGTCCCTACTTCCAGCTCTTACTGTCATAGTTCCATACCCTGTGAGAGTCATCACATTAGGTGTTGTGTGCTTTTTCTGTGCAGCTCTTGATAGTGACATTTATTTGACATGTCTACATGTCAGGTGCTGTGCTCCCAATTTTATATGTATCATTTCTAATTTTTATGACAGCTGCAAAGTAAGATTACTAAACGAATGAGGAAATTGAGGTGCAGAGTGATGAGATAATTTGCCAGGGAATGGCAGAGCTCAGTTTTGAGCATGTTAAATTTGGTTCTGAAACCCTTTCTACCACACCATAGTATTTCTCCAAGTAGATTGTCTGATCCTAGAAGGCAGGAATTTTATCTTGCTCCATATGCCACCTCTTTGTATTCCCACACTTAGCAATGCATATTTCACATCGTGGAGATTTGCTCAATATTTTTTTAAGTTTTTTTTAATGTTTATTTCTGAGACAGAGAGAGACAGAGCATGAGTGGGGAAGGGGCAGAGAGAGAGGGAGACACTGAATCTGAAGCAGGCTCCAGGCTCTGCGCTGTCAGCACAGAGCCTGATGTGGGGCTCGAATTTACAGACTGTGAGATCATGACCTGAGCCAAAGTTGGTCGCTTAACCGGCTGAGCCACCCAGGCACCCCTGCTCAATGTTTTTTAATAAACAATAGTAACAATGACCCAAGATACCTCAAAAATCGTTTTAATAAAAAACGATTATGTTCATAACAAATTGCCTATGTGTTGATAAGTGTTGAAGCTGAGTGATAAGTAACATGGGTTTGCATTATTCTATTCTCTTTAACTTTGTATATGTTGGCGTTTAATATAATAAAAAATAATTATGGTCTGAATATTATATTCACTAGTAGATTAATATATTTAGAAAAACTCAGAAGTTATTTTTTAAATTTATTTCTGAGTAATTTATTTAGGTATATATACACAATGGAATATTACTCAGCCATGAAAAAATGAAATCTTGCCATTTGCAACATGTTTGGAGCTAGAGTGCATTATGCTATGTGAAGTAAGTCAGCCAGAGAAAGGCAAATACTGTCTTTTCGCTCATGTGGAATTTAAGAAACAAACGAGCAAAAGGGAAAAAGAGAGCGCGAGAGGCAAACCACAAAACAGACTCTTAACTGGAAAAAAACTGACAGTTACCAGAGGAGAATTGGGTGGGGAGATGGGTGAAATAGGTGATGAGGATTAAGGAGTGGCCTTGTGATGATCACTGAGTGTTGTATGGAAGTGATGAATCACTATATTGTACACCTGAAACATACAACACTGTTTATTAAGTGGGATTTAAATAAAAACTTAAAAAAATAAATTTAGTTTTAAAAAAATAGAAATAATTGAAAACAGTTTTTCTTTTGTCGATTACCCTAGCTAATTCTAATGGATTATTATCTGTGGCTATCCATATGTGTAAGATTATACATTATAATCCCAAAAGCAACCACTAAAATAATAATCCAAATAGGTACAGCTAAGATGCTAGTGGAGAAGTTAAAATAGAAATTTAAAAATGTTTTAAAAGCCCAAAGCATAAAGAAAAACTTGATAAATTGGACTTCACCAAAAATAACAACTTCTGTTCTTCAAAATATCATGTTAAGAAAATGAGAAGATAATTCACAAGTGCAAAGAAAACAAACACATACCTGATAAACAACTCGCATCCAAAATATATAAGGAACTCTCAATGTATAGCAATAAGAAAATAAACCAATTTATAATTAACAAAATACAAGACTGCATTGCTCAGGGGTCAGAGCATTGGTCTTGTAAAATTAGCAAAATACGTAAGTAGGCCTCACAGAGAAGATATATGGATGGCAAAGTAAGAACATGAAAAGATGGGGCACCTGGGTGGCTCATTCGGTTAATTGTCCAACTCTTGATTTTGGCTCAGGTCATAATCTCAAGATTTGTGGGATCTAGCTCCATGTCAGGCTTTGCACTGGGTGTGGAGCTTGCCTAAGAGTCTCTCTCTCTCCCTCTGCCTGTCCCCCCTCTCTAAAAAAAATAAATAAAATAAAAAATAAAAATTAAAGAAAGAAAAGATGCTCAACATAGTCATGGAGTAAATGCAAATGATAACTACAATACCTAAAATAAAAAGTTTCAAAAACTGGCAATACCAAATGCTAGTGAGGATTTGAAATCGCTAGAATTCTTATGCATTGCTGGTGGGAATGCAAAATGTTATGTCATTTTGTACAAAGTTTGGCAATTTCTTATAAAGTTAAACATGCATTTACCATATGAACCAGAAATACCATTCCTATATTTGCTCAAAAGAAATGAAAACCTATGTCCATATGAAGACCTGTATGTAGATATTTATACCAGCTTTGTTAATAATTTCCCCAGACGGGAAGCAAGCAAGGTTATCTGTCACCTGGGACATGGGTAGAAAAATTGTGGCACACCCATTAAAATGGACCATTACTTCACCCCCCCCAAAAACGGGAAAGTGAACAGCTGATACATGAAATAATATTGACGAATGTCAAACACATTATGGTAAGTGAAAGATCCCATACTGGATGATTCTACTTTTTTGACAGTCAGTAAAAAGGAAAACTACAAACAAAGCAGATGAGTGGTTACAGGGACTCCAAAAGGGCTTGAGGGAATTTGAGGAAGTGAGGGAGATGTTCTAAATCTTGATTGTGATGATGGTTACAAAACTATAAGCATTTGTTAAAATTCAGGGAACTGTTCATTAAGAATAATATGTAAGTTGCATATTAATAAGCCTGACTAAAGAAATTAAAACTTACAGGGACTCCAAAAGGGCTCGAGGGAATTTGAGGAAGTGAGGGAGATGTTCTAAATCTTGATTGTGTTGATGGTTACATAACTATAAGCATTTGTTAAATTCAGGGAACTGTTATTAAGAATAATATATAAGTTGCATATTAATAAGCCTGACTAAAGAAATTAAAACTTCCCACAAAGAATACTCCAGGACTAGATTATTTCAGTGGTAAATTATATTGAACTTTCAATTCTATTGAACTTTGAGTAATACCAATGTTGTACAGCTCTTGCAGAAAGTGAAAGAGAAGATGCCACTTTCCAAATCATTTTATGAGGCAACTAATAATAGCCTAAAAGCAAAGCATGACACAGAAATTACTGACCGGCATTCCTTTTTAACACGGATGTGAGCATCCTCAACAAAATGCTAGCAAATCAAATCCAGCAATATATAAAAAGTTCTCAGGAATATAGCAAGACCAGAGAACACAAGGTCAATCAACATACAAAAAAAAATTTGTATACATTAAAAGCGTTGGGGATACCTGGCTGGCTCAGTCAATAGAGCATGTGACTCTTGATCTCAGAGTTGTGAGTTCAAGCCCCATGTTGGGTGTAGAGATTACTTAAAAAAAATAAAATCTTAAAAAAAAAAGGGTCAAGCAATTATAAAATAATTTTAATAAAATGCCATTTATATATCATAAAAATAAGATATAGAGGAATAAATTAAAATATGTATGAGACCTCTATACCAACAGCTACAAAATATTGCTTAGAGAAAAATTTAAAACACTAATATAAAGAGAAATATAGTATTCAATGATTGGAAGACTCGCTATTTTTAAGATGTCATTTTCCTCCAAAATGATATGTAGATTAAATGCATTCTCAATCAAAATACCAGCAGGCTTTTTTTTTTTAATCTACAAGCTGATTCTAAAATTTATATGGAAAAACAATTTTGAATAGTCACCACAATTTTAAAAAAGAATCACACTACTTGATTTCAAGACTTACTGTAAATCTACACAAATCAAGGCAGTTTGGTGTCGGGGAGAGGATAAATACAACAGTGGAACAGAACATTTTTATTGTCAATTGATTTTGGCGAAGGTGCCAAAACACTAATGGGGGGAAGAGTCTTTTCAACATATAGTGCTAGAATAAATGGACAGTTACCTGGGAGGAAAAAATAAACGTGGATCCTTCCTCACATCACACACAAAAGTAATCTGAGGTGAATCATAAATATAAATGTAAAAACTAAACTTAAAAGCTTCTAGAAGAAAATATAAGAATAATTTGTGACATGATAGAAAGCAAAAGTGCTTAGACAGTAAAGAAAGCAACATGATTTAAAATTTGGCAAATTATACTTCATCACAATTAAAGTCTTCTCATCAAAAGATATCATTAACAAAATATACTGAACCACCTGGATGATTCAGTCAGTTAAGTGTCTGACTCTTGATTTTGGCTTGGGTCATGGTCTCACGGTTGGTGAGTTCGAACCCCGTATCAGGCTCTGTGCTGACAGTGTGGAGCCTGCTTAGGATTGTGTCTCCCTCTCTCTCTGTCCCTCCCCTCCCTGCTCACTCTCTATCTCTCTCTCAAAATAAAAATAAACTTTAAAAAAAAGCAGAAAAAGAAAGAAAATATACAGGCAAACCACAGGCAGAGAAACATACTTCTGATAATGGGATTGTTCTCAGAATATGTAAAATACTTATGTAACTCTATCATAGAACCTCAAATAACCCAATTTTTACAAGTGGAATTTTTTTTAAAGTCATCAGGAAATATTTTAGCAGAAACTTAGAATGTCCTCACTGCCACTTGGGAGCACATTATTGTGGGAGGATTAAGGTGAAATCATCTCTGATGCCAAGATTTCGGGTAGATTATCTCAGGGCCAGACTTCCCCAATGAATGCACGTTTGAAGGGAGGAGGAAAAGTTTTGCTATTCAATTTTGCTTAAAATAACTGGATGATATCTTATGCATCTAGAGTACTAATAAAAAGCTCCCAGAATACTAGGAACTAAACATTTGGAGGGTGGGGAGCTGTTTGGGTTTTTTTTTTTTTTTTTGGAGGGAAGAGAGTTTGTTGATTTTTAAAAAACAGAACAACAGTTCACTGGTTCTATTTCAGAGCTCACAATTGATGAATAGCACCAAGAAGAGAATCATTTGCCCATTATGCCCCAAAACATCCAAAGATATGCTCATCTAAATTGTCCTCTATTTTTCCCTTCTCTGAAACTACTCTCTTTATCATGTGAAATATATGCCTGGAAATTTAGGTCATATTTTAAGAATGACTTTTCTTCCAAATACTTACCTAATTTTATTAATGGGTTAAAATATGTGGTCCATTACAAAATCATGTGACTCATGGATAGGGTCTTATCTAATTTAATGGTCTAAGATGGATCCTTATTTTCATTCCTTCTGTATCAAAAAAAAAAAAAACCCACAACATCTAGTTTTATTCACATAAAACTCAGGTTCCTAATAAACCTTTCAATCCAAATCTATTTTGTATTGTGAATTGGATGACAAGAAGCTCCACCTTTCTCAAAAGGGAATAAAGAATTTAGATCCAGCTTCTATGTCTGTCCATGTTCAATGTATTCAGGAGAAGCTAACACAGTTATAGTGAGTTATTGGGTCTTCCTCCTTCATGATTGGCCCGACATCCTAACACCTCTTGTATTAGTTTTCCTGTGGCTACTGCCACAGACTGCTAGACGTAGGTAGCCTAAAACAACAAAAAATTATGCTGTCACAGTTCTGGAGGCAAGAAGTCTGAAATCACTATCAGTGAACCAAAATCAAGGTGTGGACAGGGCCACACCTCTGGAGGCCCTGGAGGAGGCCCTCCACCTCCGGAGGAGTCTTCCTCTGGAGACTGTAGGGAAGAATCAGTTACTTTCTTCTTTGAGCTTCTGGTGGTTGCATGCATCCTTGGATTGTGGTCTCAACTCCAGAACAATATTTCCTTTTTCTTTTTTTTTTTTTTTTTGCAACAGGTAGATTGAATATTAAGTTATACTTTACTGGTCCTTTGAATATTCAAGTCAAATCAATAAATATCTATTGGTCAGCTATAGTTATCTCTTCCCTTTTCATTAAAATATGACAAGTTATAAATCTTTAGATTAACAATACAAATAGAAATGTAACAAAGCTTAAATTTCAAAAGAACATTATAATAAGCTAAGCTTCAGTTTTACCTAAAGAATTATTAATTCCATAAATATCTGTGATATGTTTGCCTACTGTATATCAAGCATTATGCCAGTGATAAAGACTGAAGAAGCTATGATAAAAAAGACTTGGTGCCTCCTTCAAGGAGCTTAGCCTTGGGAACAGTAAAACATGTGGAAGCAAATCTAGTCATTCTAATTCAACAAAGTAAGAGCTGTTGAAGTGACTAAGTGGTTTCTTTTTCTAAGAAGAAGTAACATTTGAGGTGAATCTTGAAGGTCAGGGATAAGTTCTGAGGGTATGCAAGGGTTAGAGAAGGCATTCCAAGCAGAACCAAAAGCCAAGTTCAAAGGCACTGAAATAGAAGTATGGATGATGTTCCCTGGAAAGATCACATGGCTGGAATGGTAGGATTGGGATATATTGAGGGCCTTTGCATAATGGTCAAGAGCTTAGAGTTTATCTTATGAGCATCAAGAAGCCACTAAAGGCGGCTGTGATCTTGTAAGCTTTTACTTATCAGTGTGACCTTGTTTTTCTGTTGCCTCTGCTCCAGGGTCAGTTGCAAAGCCAAAGATACTGCCAGCAACTTCAGACTCTCTGCTGCAAAAGCAGACTGACTACAGAAAAGCTATTTGCAAAGTCCTAAGGAATTGTTTAGCTTTCTATATTTTAGGAAAATTCCTTTACTCCTTTATTATGACCTTGGAGATACTGGCCTGGAATGACAGGGAAATCCAGATTGAGAGAATTTGGTTTATATCGCAGGCACTGTGTGAATCTAGATATCTGCTTTCCTGCTGTTTCTCCAAGTTGGCTTCAGATCAAGCATCATTATCATGATTTTTACCTTTTGTTGCCTCCATTCCTTCATCTTAAAGGAGAAGTAGCTTGAACTTAGGGTAGGATTGAAAAGTATGCTCTGGTTGGCCCTTTGTGACTAGCATTTGTTTCTCAGGAAGGCTGGTGCCAGGGAGGAAGATGGCCAGAGGAGGGACCATGGCAGAAGGGAAGGCTGCTGCTGAAGCCCCAGTAGGTGACAAGAAACACCTGATGAAAGCAGAGTTCCTGAGGCCAGGCAGCAAAAGCAATGCTCTTAAGGAAGGATTGCCACCCCACTTGGCCTTTGTCCCCTTCCTTTATTGATCCAGGCTCCTAGAATTGGCTCATACTCTGGTCTTTCAGAGATAAAAGCAGGGGTGCCTAGGTGGCTGTTCGTTAAGCGTCTGGCTCTTGATTTCAGCTCAGGTCATAGCTCATTGTTTGCAAGTTTGAGCCCCGAGCTGGGCTGTGTGCTGACATACTTGTGCTCTTGCCCTCTCTCAAAATAAATAAACTTTAAAAAAAAAAGGAAGTAAAAACAACTGTAACTTATTTCAAACAGAGGAAGATTTTTTGTCTTCTTAAGCATATGCATTTAACATTTTTTTAAATCTTTGAGAAAGAGAGAGACAAGCAGAGTGCAAGCAGGGGAGGGGCAGAGAGAGAGGGAGACACAGAATCTGAAGCAGGCTCCAGGCTCTGAGCTGTCAGCAGAGAGCCTGACACAGGGCTCGAACTCACCAACTGCGAGATCGTGACCTGAGCTGAAGTCAGATGCTTAACTGACTGAGACACCCAGACACCCCACCCCTTTGACATTCTAAAAGCATTTAAAAACAAAGTAAAGGATAGCAAAGAATTAAAGAGATTTCTGCATGGTGAATGACTAGAGAATTCTGAAGGTCAACTTGATAGAATCAGAGATATTTTATACAATGTCACTAATGCCAGAACGAGACAAAGGGTTAATCGTATTGTGGAGGTGTTGGAGTGTGGAGAATGTCACGGATTTTTTAAAACTAATTTTGTCACCCCTATCTGAATGGAGGAGGGAAGGAGTCCAATTTCATTGGTTTCTGGGCCTTCCCACACCTCTCCAAGGTCTCACAGGATCTGGAAATGATCTCACAGGCCTCCAGGATGAGAGGTGAGGCTTTCTTGTCCCATACAGCATGGGCACTGTGGCTCCCCTGAGCACACTTCTTCGCTTCTGTTCTGTGTCTGGCAAGAGGCCTGTGCTTCTTCTCCCCTCTTCTCTTTGGTCTTCCTTCAAACTGAAATCTGCCCACTGCCAGAAAAAATAGTCATGATTGCTATGAGCAGAAGCTGCCTGGTTTACTCTATTAATCACATGAGCAACCTTTTCACTATCTTTGAAGTTCTCATCATTAGTGAGGAAGCAGTCAATAGACAATAATTTTCCCTTTCCCTGATTCAGAGTGGGGAAAAGAAAAGGAGATTAAATTCTTGTCCCTGTTCATGATACAGCTAAACAGCTATGTCAGCTCTGTCTTTTTCTACCTATTAGAGACCAGAAGGACTTGAAAGGGTTGTATAGTCCAACAGAGATCATCTTAAAACCTCCCGTGCCTCCTGCAATATCCTCTTTGTTTAGCATCCTTTCCTTATCCGTCCTGTCACGTTGAATTTATAATCTAAGTTTATAATTTAATCAGCGCATGTTTATTGGATTTCTTTTATGTGTGTAGCCCTGTGCTGAGTATGCTGTTTTCTCCTCAATTTATAATAGAGAAATGCCAGTAAAGGTCTGCATTCAGATGCCTCTGGGTGTGGAAGAGTCTTTTGCCTAGAATATTCCAACTGCCAACTTTTATAAATGCCCTGTTTATTGACGAGTCCAAATGGGATCATTTAGACCTGAAACTAATAGTTTGGGAACCTAACCTCCCTCTCTCTAACTCTCTCTTTCTCTCTCTGTCTCTCAAAATAAATAAATAGCTTATTGGGAAAAAAAAAAGGAAGAAGAAGAAGTAAAAACAGCAGTAACATGTTACAAACAGAGGAAGGTCTTTTTTCTTCTTAAAACTACCCAGGGTTTTTTCTCCTCTCCCAACTGAATTCATTGAACAAATACTTGCAAAATATCTACTTAGTGTTATGCTAATACATTCTGGAGAAAATGTCATCATTAGCTTAATCAATAATACATTCTGCTCTTAAAGCAAATATTTAGGGGCATCTGGGTGGCTCAGTCGGTTAAGCATCCAACTCTTGATTTCAGCTCAGGTCATGATGACATGCTTCATGAGATTGAGCCCCCCATCAGGCTCGGCGCCAACAGCCCCAAGTCTCCTTGGGATTCTCTCTCTCCCTCTGTCTCTGCCCCTTCCCTGCCCATGCTCTCTCTCAAAGTAAATAAACTTTAAATAGCTATAAAAATAAAACAAATTTAAAATTAATAAACAATTAAAAACACTAGTTTTTTTTGATGGGCTCTTTTAATTTTTTTTTAATGTTTATTTATTTTTGAGACAGAGAGAGACAGAGCATGAACAGGGGAGGGGCAGAGAGAGAGGGAGACACAGAATCTGAAACAGGCTCCAGGCTCCAAGCTGTCAGCACAGAGCCCGACGCGGGGCTCGAACTCACAGACCGCGAGATCATGACCTGAGCCGAAGTCAGACGCTTAACCGACCAAGCCACCCAGGCGCCCCTTACTTTTTTTTTTTTAATTTACATCCAAATTAGTTAGCATATAGTGCAATGATGATTTCAGGAGTAGATTCCTTAGTGCCCCTTACCCATTTAGCCTATCTCTCCTTCCACAACCCCTCCAGCAACCCTCAATTTGTTCTCCATATTTAAGAGTCTCTATGTTTTGTCCCCCTCCCTGTTGTTATATTATTTTTGTTTCCCTTCCCTTATGTTCATCTGTTTTGTCTCCTAAAGTCCTCATATGAGTGAAGTCATATGACATTTGTCTTTCTCTGCCTGACTAATTTCACTTAGCATAATACCCTCCAGTTCCATCCACGTAGTTGCAAATGACAAGATTTCATTCTTTTTGATTGCCGAGTAATACCCCATTGTATATATATACCACATCTTCTTTATCCATTCATCCATCGCTGGACGTTTGGGCTCTTTCCATACTATGGCTATTGTTGATAGTGCTGCTATAAACATGGGGGTGCATGTGTCCCTTCGAAACAGCACACCTGTATCCCTTGGATAAATACCTAGTAGTGCAATTGCTGGGCCATAGGGTAGTTCTATTTTTCATTCTTTGAGGAAACTCCATACTGTTTTCCAGAGTGGCTGCACCAGCTTGCATTCCCACCAACAATGCAAAAGAGATCCTCTTTCTCCGCATCCTTGCCAACGTCTGTTGTTGCCTGAGTTGTTAATGTTAGCCATTCTGACAGGCATAAGGTGGTATCTCATTGTGGTTTTGATTTGTATTTCCCTGATGATGAGTGAAGTTGAGCATGTTTTCATGTGTCAGTTGGCCATCTGGATGTCTTCCTTGGAGAAGTGTCTATTCATGTCTTTTACCCATTTCTTCACTGGATTATTTGCTTTTTGGGTGTTGAGTTTGATAAGTTCTGTATAGATTTTGGATACCTACCCTTTATCTGATGTGTCGTTTGCAAATATCTTCTCCCATTCTGTCAGTTGCCTTTTAGTTTTGCTGATTGTTTCCTTCGCTGTGCAGAAGCTTTTTATTTTGATGAGGTCCCAGTAGTTCATTTTTGCTTTTGTTTCCCTTGCCTCCAGAGACGTGTTGAGTAAGAAGTTGCTGCGGCCAAGATCAAAGAGGTTTTTGCCTGCTTTCTCCTCAAGGATTTTGATGGTTTCCTGTCTTACACTGAGGTCTTTCATCCATTTTGAGTTTATTTTTGTGTATGGTGTAAGAAAGCGGTCCAGGCTCATTCTTCTGCATGTCGCTGTCCAGTTTTCCCAGCACCACTTGCTGAAGAGACTGTCTTTATTCCATTGGATATTCTTTCCTGCTTTGTCCAAGATTAGTTGGCCATACGTTTGTGGGTCCATTTCTGGGTTCTCTATTCTGTTCCATTGATCGGAGTGTCTGTCCTTGTGCCAGTGCCATACTGTCTTGATGATTACAGCTTTGTGGCATAGCTTGAAGTCTGGGATTGTGATGCCTCCTGCTTTGGTTTTCTTTTTCAAGATTGCTTTGGCTAGTCGGGGTCTTTTCTGGTTCCATACAAATTTTAGGATTATTTGTTCTAGCTCTGTGAAGAATGCTGGTGTTACTTTGATAGGGATTGCATTGAATATGTAGATTGTTTTGGGTAGTATCAACATTTTAACAATAATTATCTTCCTACCCAGGAGCATGGAATCTTTTTCCATTTTTTTTGTGTGTCTTCTTCAATTTCTTTCATAAGCTTTCTACAGTTTTCAGGGTATAGATTTTTCACCTCTTTGGTTAGATTTATTCCTAGGTATTTTATGGTTTTTGGTGCAATTGTAAATGGGATCGATTTCTTGATTTCTCTTCCTGTAGCTTCATTGTTGGTAAAAAACAGTAGTTTTATTTAAATGTATAATTTTTTTTAATGTTTATTTTTGAGAGAGAGAGAGAGAGAGAGAGAGACAGTATGTGAGCTGGAGAAGGGCAGAAGGAGAGCGAGACACAGATGCTGAAGCAGGCTCCAGGCTCTGAGCTATCAGCACAGAGCCCAATGCAGGGGTCAAACTCCAGAGCCATGAGATCAGGACCTGAGCCGAAGTCGGTCGCTTAACCGAATGAACCACCCAAGCACTCTTATAATTTATTTAAACAATCAGGAAGACTCCAGTCTTCCTTTTTTTAAGTTTATTTATTTATTAAAAAAATTTTTAAGTTATTTATTTATTTTGAGAGACAGAGCAAGTAGTGTAGGAGTAGAGAGAGAGGGAAAAGAGAGAGAATCCCAAGCAGACTCTGCACTGTCAGTGCAGAGCCTGATGCAGGGCTCAAACTCATGAAGTGTGAGATCATGACCTGAGCTGAAATCAAGAGTCAGACACTCAACCAACTGAGCCACCTAGGCTCCCCTGGAAAACTTCAGCCTTTGTGAATAAGATGATAATATGTGTATGTTACCTTTAGCCCATTTCTCTATTGAGAAACTCTACAGGCATAGTTCATTGTGCTTTCTTCACTTTATGACACTTCACAGATACTTTGTTTTTTTACAGATTGTAGGTTTGTGGCAACCCTGCACCTACCAAGTCTATCAGTGCCATTTTCCCAACACATTTGTTCACTTTGTGTCTCTGAGTCACATTTTGGTAATTCTTACAATATTTCAAACTTTTTAATTATTATTATATTTGTTACGGTGATCTGTGATCAGTGACCTTTGATGTTCCTATTGTAATTGTTTTGGTGTACCGCGAACTGCACCCACGTGAGAGAGTGAACTCAATAAATGTGTGTGTTCTGACTGTTCCACCAACTGGCTGTTCTCCTATCTCCTTCTTCTCAGTCTTCCTTATTCCCTGAGACACAACTATATTGAAATTAGGCCAATTAACAATCTACAATGGCCGTTTGTGTTCAAATGGAAGGGTCACATATCTCTCACTTTAAATCTAAAGCTAGAAATGATTAAGCTAAGTGAAGATGGCATATTGAAAGCCATAAGCTAGGTTAAGATATGTTCCAGTTGGCCAAGTTATAAAGAAAAGGAGAAGTTCTTGAAGGAAATTAAAAGTACTACTCCGGTGAACACACAAATGATAAGAAAGCAAAACAGCCTTATTGCTAATATGGAGAAAGTTTGAGTGGTCTGGATAGAAGACCAAACCAACCACATTCCCTTAAGCCAAAGCCTGACCCAGAGCAGGGTACTTACTCTCTACAATTTTATGAAGGCTGAGAGAGTTGAAGAAGCTGAATAGTATGTTTGAACGTGGTAGAAGTTGGTTTGTGTGGTTTAAGGAAAGAAGCCATCTCCAGAATATAGAAGTGCAGGGTGAAGCAGCAAGGGCTGATGTAGAAGCTGCAGTAAGTTATCCAGAAGATCCAGCTAAGATAATTAATCAAGGTGGTTGCACTAAACATTTTTTAAAATGTAAATGAAATAGCTTTCTATTAGAAGACGATGCTTTCTAGGACTTTCATAGCTAGAGAGAAGTCAATGCCTGGTTTCAAAGCTCCAAAGGACAGGTTGGCTCTCTTATTAGGGGCTAATGCAACTGGTGACTTTAATTTGAAGCCAATGCTCATTGAACATTTTGAAAATCCCAGGACCTTTAAAAATTACGCTACATCTACTCTTCCTGCATTCTGTAAATGGACCAAAAAAGCCTGGATGACAGCACATCTGTTTACAAGATGGCTTTCTGAATATTTTAAGCCCACTGTTGATACATACTACACAGAAAAAAATCTCCCTTTCAAAATATTACTGCTCATTGACAATGCACCTGGTCTCCCAAAAGCTCTTATAGAGATGTACCATGAGATTAATGTTGTTTTCATGACTGCTAATACATCTACTCTGCAACCAATGGGTCAAGGAAATACCTGTCATAAGGCCATAGCTGCCATAGATAGTGATTTCTCTGATGGATATGGACAAAGTAAATTGAAAACCTTCCTGGAAGAATTCACCATTCTAAATACCATTAAGAACATTAGTGATTCATGGGAAGGGGTCAAAATATCAGCATTCACAGGAATTTGGAAGAAGTTGATTCCATCCCTCATGGTTGACCTTGAGGAGTTCAAGACTTCAGTGGAGGAAGTTATTGCTGATGTTGTGGAAATAGCAAGAGGACTAGAATTAGAAGTGGAGCCTGAAGATGTGACTGGGTTGCTACAATCTCATGATAAAATTTGAGAAGTGGGGGGTGGGGGGGGGCACCTGGGTGGCTCAGTTGGTTATGCATCCGACTTTGGCTCAGGTCATGATCTCATGGTGAGTTTGAGCACCACGTCAGACTCTGTACTGACAGCTCAGAACCTGGAGTCTGCTTTGGATTCTGTGTCTCCCTCTCTCTCTGCCCCTCTCCCACTCGCAGTCTGTCTCTCTCTCTCAAAAATAAATAAATATTTGGGCGCCTGGGTGGCTCAGTCGGTTAAGTGTCTGACTTCAGCTCAGGTCATGATCTCACTGTCTGTGGGTTTGAGCCCCGCATCAGGCTCTGTGCTGACAGCTCAGAGCCTGGAGACTGCTTTGGTTTCTGCGTCTCCCTCTCTCTTTGCCCCTCCCCTGCTTGCACTCTGTCTCTGTCTCTTAATTATAAATAAACATTTAAATAAATAAATAAATAAATAAACTTTAAAAAAAAACTTGAGAAGTGTGTAAAATTCTATCAAGTAGCATCACATGCTGTGGATAAATCATGAGTTGAAAGAAAGAGTCAATTGATATGATGAAGTTCATTTTAGTCTTATTTTAAGAAACTGCCACAGCCACCCCAAAGTTCAGCAACTACCACCCTGATCAGTCAGTAGCCATCAACATCAAGGCAAGACCTTCCACCAGCAAAAACATGACTCGCTCAAAGTTCAGATTATGGTACCCTTTTTTTCTTCTTTAGCAATAAAGCATTTTTAAATTAAGGCATGTACATTGTTATTTAGACATAATGATCTTGCACACTTAATATACTATTGCATAGTGTAATAATAACTTTTATATGCACTGAGAAATGAATAAATTCATTTGACTCACTTTCTGGTGGTATTCACTTTATTGTCATGGTCTGGAACCTAACCCACAATATCTCTGAGGTATGCCTGTAAATACTTAATTTAAGAAATGAAAAGGGGGGGAAATTAGTTGTGTTTTTATACAAATGGAGATAAAGTTAAAAAAATATTCACAGATAAATGGCTATGAAAATCTATTCTAATTTATTCACTCTTTCCAAATTTAAAAAGTGTATCATCTAAGTATTGGGCTCAATGTGCACGGCATTGGGAATATAAGGGTGAGCACTGTCTAAGGAGTTTACAATGTAGTGACTTTGCTGTAATCTCATTAACAATTTAACACTTAAGTATCATTAGGTGCTTTAACTTCAAAGTCCTAGAGTTTTTTTTTTTAATTTTTTTTTTTCAATGTTTATTTATTTTTTGGGACAGAGAGAGACAGAGCATGAACGGGGGAGGGGCAGAGAGAGAGGGAGACACAGAATCGGAAGCAGGCTCCAGGCTCTGAGCCATCAGCCCAGAGCCTGACGCGGGGCTCGAACTCGTGGACCGCGAGATCGTGACCTGGCTGAAGTCGGTCGCTTAACCGACTGCGCCACCCAGGCGCCCCAAAAGTCCTAGAGTTTTAAGGACAGATGAGGCAATGGAATTCCAGGATATTCATTTACTCACTTAGCCACTGACATTTAAACAAATTCAAGTCTCTCCCTGGACACCTTCCCTTCCCATCACTCTCCTCTCCAGTTACTTCCTTTTTCTTTCCTTGTACCATCCCTCCTCTTCATCTGCTCACTCCTAATCTTTTGCCTGCGTCTACCAGCACTAATGCCCCATGGACCCTTCTCAACCCTCATTTTACCCAGTTCGTCCTTTCTTAAGACATTTTCCTCTCTTGTTTCAATACCATCCTGGTTTCCCCTACACAAGGGTCTCCTTGTGTAGATTCCTGCATATGGCTGTTCTGTGTAAAAACTTCTCAAAGCTCAAGTCCTAGACCTCCTTTTCTCATTTTCTAATTTTTAATTTTATGTTTACTTATTTTTGAGAGAGAGCTAGACAAAGAGCAAGTGAGGAGGGAGCAGAGAGAGAGAGGGGACACAGAATCCGAAGCAGGCTCCAGTCTCTGAGCTGTCAGCACAGAGCCAACCCATGAACCATGAGATCATGATCTGAGCCAAAATTGGATGCCTAACTGACTGAGCCACCCAGGCACCCCTCTAATTTTTTAATTTTTACTGAGGTAATCTCATCCACTTATATGCTAGCAACTCCCACATTTACATTTTTTCCCCAGACCTCCCCTCTGAGCTGCAGACCTATGTATCCCACAGTATACTTTCCACTCCTCCACCCCTTGGAGATCTTGTTTTTTCGTTGTTGTTGTTTGGTGTTTTGTTTTGTTTTGTTTTGTTTTAAGTAGGGGCTTCATGCCCAGCACAGAGCCCAACACAACCTCAGATTAAGACCAGAGCTGAAAGGCTGTCATTCAAAATAGAAGGAGAGATAAAAAAATTTCCCAGACAAACAAACAGTAAAGGAGTTTGGGATCACTAAACCAGCCCTGCAAGAAATGTTAAGGGGGACTTTCTGAGGGGAGAAAAGATGAAAATACATATATAAAAATAAATAAATACCAAAACCAACAAAAGATCAGAAAGGACCAGAGTACACCACCAGAAACTCCAACTCTACAAGCATCAAAATGGCAATAGATTCATATCTTTCAGTAGTCACTCTAAACTCAATGGACTCAATGCTCCAATCAAAAGACATAGAGTAACAAAATGGATAAGAAAACACGATCCATCTATATGCTGTTTACAAGAGACCCACTTTAGACCTAAAAACACCTTCAGATTGAAAATAAGAGGATGGCGAACCATCTATCATGCTAATGGTCAACAAAAGAAAGCCGGAGTAGCCATACTTATATCAGACAATCTAGACTTTAAAATAAAGACTGTATCAAGTGATGCAGAAGGGCATTATATCATAAGGGGTCTGTAGACCAAGAAGTCCTAATAATTGTAAACATTTATGTGTCAAATGTGGTAGCACCCAAATATATAAATCAATTCATCACAAAGAAACTCATCAATAGTAATACCATAATAGTAGGAGACTTCAACACCCCACTCACAGCAATGGACAGATCTGATCAAAAAATCAACAAGGAAACAATGGCTTTGAATAACACACTGGACCAGGTGGACTTAACAGATATATTCAGAACATTTCATCCTAAAGCAGCAGAATATACATTCTTCTCCAGTGCACATGGAACGTTCTCCAGAATAGACCATATACTGGGACACAAATCAGCCCTAAGTAAGTACAAAAAGATAGAGATTATACCGTGCATATTTTCAGACCACAACACTATGAAACTCGAAATCAACCACAAGAAAAAATTTGGAAAGGTAACAAATACTTGGAGACTGAAGACCATCCTACTAAAGAATGAATGGGCTAACCAAGCAGTTAAAGGGGAAATGGAAAAGTATATGGAAGTCAATGAAAATGATAACACCACAACCCAAAACCTCTGGGACACAGCAAAGGCGGTCATAAGAGGAAAGTGTATAGCAATCCAGACCTTCCTAAAGAAGGAAAAAACATCTCAGATACACAACCTAACCTTATGCCTTAAGGAGCTGGAAAAAGAACAACAAATAAAGCCCCAAACCAGCAGAATACAGGAAATAATAAAGATTAGAGCAGAAATTAATGCTATCGAGACCAAAAAAACCGGTAGAACAGATCAATGAAACCAGAAGCTGGTTCTTTGAAAGAATTAACAAAATTGATAAACCACTAGCCAGTTTGATCAAAAAGAAAAAGGAAAGGACCCAAATAAATAAAACCAAGAATGAAAGAGGAGAGATAACAACCAACACAACAGAAATAAAAACAATAATAAGAGAATATTATGAGCAATTATATGCCAATAAAATGGGCAATCTGGAAGAAATGGACTAATTCCTAGAAACATATACACTACCAAAACTGAAACAGGAAGAACTGGAAAATTTGAACAGACCCATGACCAGTAAGGAAATCGAAATAGTAATCAAAAATCTGCCAAAAAACAAGAGTCCAGGGCCAGATGGCCTACCAGGGGAATTCTACCAAACATTTAAGGAAGAGTTAACACCTATTTTCTTGAAACTGTTCCAAAAAATAGAAAGGGAAGGAAAACTTCCAAACTCTTTCTATGAAGCCAGCATTACCTTGATTCCAAAATCAGACAGACACCCCTCTAAAAAGGAGAACTATAGACCAGTTTCTCTGATGAACATGGATGCAAAAATCCTCAACAAGATATTAGCCAACCAGATCCAACAATACATTAAAAAAATTATTCACCACGACCAAGCGGGATTTATACCTGGGATGCAGGGCTGGTTCAATATCCGCAAAACAATTAATGTGATTCATCACATCAATAAAAGAAAGGACAAGAACCGTATGATCCTTTCAATAGATGCAGAGAAAGCATTTGACAAAATACAGCATCCTTTCTTGATAAAAACCCTCAAGAAAGTAGGGATAGAGGAGCATACCTCGAGATCATAAAAGCCATATATGAACAACCCAACGCTAATATCATCCTCAATGGGGAAAAACTGAGAGCTTTCCCCCTAAGGTCAGGAACAAGACAGGGATGTATGCTCTCACCACTGTTATTCAACATAGTATTGGAGGTCTTAGCCTCTGCAACCAGAAAACACATAGAAATAAAAGGCATCCAAATCAGCCAGGAGGAGGTCAAACTTTCACTCTTCGCAGATGACATGATACTCTATATGGAAAACCCAAAAGATTCCACCCGAAAACTGCTAAAACTGATCCATGAATTCAGCAAAGTTGCAGGATATAAAATCAACGCATGGAAATCGGTTGCATTCCTATACACGAACAATGAAGTGACAGAAAGAGAAATCAAGGAATCGATCCCATTTACAATTGCACCAAAAACCGTAAAATACCTAGGAATAAATCTAACCAAAGAGGTGAAAAATCTATACCCTGAAAACTGTAGAAAGCTTATGAAAGAAATTGAAGAAGACACAAAAAAAAATGGAAAAAGATTCCATGCTCCTGAGTAGGAAGAATAAATATTGTTAAAATGTTGATACTACCTAAAACAATCTACATATTCAATGCAATCCCTGTCAAAGTAACACCAGCATTCTTCACAGAGCTAGAACAAATAATCCTAAAATTTGTATGGAACCAGAAAAGACCCCGACTAGCCAAAGCAATCTTGGAAAAGAAAACCAAAGCAGGAGACATCACAATCCCAGACTTCAAGCTATACTACAAAGCTGTAATCATCAAGACAGTATGGCACTGGCACAAGGACAGACACTCCGATCAATGGAACAGAATAGAGAACCCGGAAATGGACCCACAAACGTATGGCCAACTAATCTTGGACAAAGCAGGAAAGAATATCCAATGGAATAAAGACAGTCTCTTCAGCAAGTGGTGCTGGGAAAACTGGACAGCGACATGCAGAAGAAAGCAGAAGAATGTTTTCTTACACCATACACAAAAATAAACTCAAAATGGATGAAAGACCTCAATGTAAGACAGGAAACCATCAAAATCCTCGAGGAGAAAGCAGGCAGAAACCTCTTTGATCTTGGCCGCAGCAACTTCTTACTCAACACGTCTCTGGAGGCAAGGGAAACAAAAGCAAAAATGAACTACTGGGACCTCATCAAAATAAAAAGCTTCTGCACAGCGAAGGAAACAATCAGCAAAACTAAAAGGCAACCGACAGAATGGGAGAAGATATTTGCAAACGACATATCAGATAAAGGGTTAGTATCCAAAATCTATACAGAACTTATCAAACTCAACACCCAAAAAGCAAATAATCCAGTGAAGAAATGGGTAAAAGACATGAATAGACACTTCTCCAAGGAAGACATCCAGATGGCCAACTGACACATGAAAACATGCTCAACTTCACTCATCATCAGGGAAATACAAATCAAAACCACAATGAGATACCACCTTATGCCTGTCAGAATGGCTAACATTAACAACTCAGGCAACAACAGACGTTGGCAAGGATGCGGAGAAAGAGGATCTCTTTTGCATTGTTGGTGGGAATGCAAGCTGGTGCAGCCACTCTGGAAAACAGTATGGAGTTTCCTCAAAGAACTAAAAATAGAACTACCCTATGGCCCAGCAATTGCACTACTAGGTATTTATCCAAGGGATACAGGTGTGCTGTTTCGAAGGGACACATGCACCCCCATGTTTATAGCAGCACTATCAACAATAGCCAAAGTATGGAAAGAGCCCAAACGTCCAGCGATGGATGAATGGATAAAGAAGATGTGGTATATATTCACAATGAAGTATTACTCAGCAACCAAAAAGAATGAAATCTTGTCATTTGCAACTACGTGGATGGAACTGGAGGGTATTATGCTAAGTGAAATTAGGCAGAGAAAGACAAATGTCATATGACTGCACTCATATGAGGACTTTAGGAGACAAAACAGATGAACATAAGGGAAGGGAAATAAAAATAATATAACAACAGGGAGGGGGACAAAACATAGAGACTCTTAAATATGGAGAACAAACAGAGGGTTACTGGAAGGGTTGTGGAAGGAGAGATGGGCTAAATGGGTAAGGGGCACTAAGGAATCTACTCCTGAAATTATCGTCGCACTATATGCTAACTAATTTGGATGTAAATTTAAAAAAATAAAAAATAAAATTAAAAAAAACAAAATAGTGCAAAATATACTTTCAAATAAAATTTAAAGAAAGAAAAAAGAAAAAAAAAGACCTGAGCTAAGATAAGGAGTCGGACACTTGGGGCTCCTGGATGGCTAAATCTTTTAATTAAGCCAGTGACTCTTGATTTTGGTTCGGGTCATGTCATGGTCATGAGATCGAGCACCTCCATGGACTCTGAGCTGGGTGTGCCGCCTGCCTGAGATTCTCTCTCTCCCTCTACCTCTCCCCTCCCTAGCTCGCACTTGTCTGCATGTGCACACATACTCTCTTTCTCTCTCACACACACACAAAAAAGAGCCAGATGCTTAACTGACTGAGCCACCCAAGGTGACCCTCCACCCCTTGGAGATCTTAAAGTCTCCTCAAAAACAACATGTCCCAAATGGAACTCATGATCTTTGTCCCTCTATGCCAATGTTCGATATCTCAGTGAATGGCCCTGTCATCCATTCAGCTATACAATCCTGATTGTTCTTGAAATTCTCTTCCCCTGAGTTCTACCTTCCATAGTATTCAGGACATTGCCAGTACCTTCTAAAATATCTCTCAGATCCAGCCACATCTCTGTATCTGTGATGCCATCCTAATCCAATTTAACATCTTCCTGCCTGGATTACTGCAATAGGCACCCAACTGTTCTCTCACATCCCTCTTTTCTAGCTCTATCTGCCCTCACTGCAAGCAGAAAAATCTTTTAAAACTGCAAATCTGAGCAAGCTGTTTGGATACTTAAAACCCTTCAATCAGCATTGCTTGGGGCAGAAAGATCGTGATCTGACTACCTCTCCAACCCCATCTCACAGCACAGTCCCCCCTCTCTTTCTGGCATTGTAATTTATCTTCATTTGCTCCGATGTGCCATGTTGCTTTCAGCCAGAGTCTTGTTTGAAACTCTAGTCCTTCTGTCCTTGCTAGGTTGCCTAGGTAACTCCTACTCACCTACTAGATGTAAGATCACTTCTTCACAGAAGCCTTCCCTGACCCCTGAAACTGAATCATATCCCCCTCTGCTACAGTCTCACAGCACCCAGTTTCTCTTCATAGATATTATCATCATTTGTATTTATGCATTTTGTTGTTTAATGATTTGATTAATGTGTCTTGCCCTCTAATGTATTAGTTTAATAAAGGCAGAGCCAATATTTATTATTCTTACCATTTGATCCTCAAAGCCTACTTGAACAGATGGTGACCACACTCATCATGGTAAGCTTTTCATAATGTAATTGTCAAATCACTATGTGATACACCTGCAACTAATATAATGTTGTATGTCAACTATACCTTAATTAAAAATTTTATAAATACATAAGGTCGTTACATTTAAAAAAAAGGCCTATTAGAGTGCCTGGCACATAGTAGGCACTCAATAAAAGTTTGTTGAATTGGGGCACCTGAGTGGCTCAGCCAGTTAAGCATCCGACTTTGGCTCAGGTGGTGATCTCACAGTTCATGGGTTTGAGGCCCGTGTCGGGCTCTGTGCTGACAGCTTAGAGCCTGGAGCCTGCTTCAGATTCTGTGTCTCCCTCTCTCTCTGCCCCTCCCCTGCTTGTGCTCTCTTTCTCTCTCTCTCAAGATAAATAAACATTAAAAAATTTTTTTAAGTTTGTTGAATTAATTAACAAAGGAATAAATAAATGAAGGTCATTAGTGACTTGCCCAGGATTGATATAGCAAGACAGACCATGGCCAGGTATTCTAAATTTTAGTCCATGTTACTAGCCTTCTCACAAAGACCTTGTCCTCAATTGTTCTGAATTATTGCAACCAAAGCAACTTCACAACTCATGTCCAATTTCTCGACCCTACCATTTTCTAAGGATGGAATTTATGCAGCAAGGAGATGCGATATGTATAGCAATTTTTTTCCAAGAAATACATGCTATCTTTTTGCTCTATTTCGAAGGGTTTTTTTTATGATAAACCATGCCGCTATTTAAAACTTGTAAAGCTTTTTGAGATTCTCAGAAGAAATATAAGGCATAGATCACAAAGAACAGTTTTATCTCTTGCAATAGGATTTCCTGTTCAAAAAAATGATGTTAGTTTGAAAAGCTGATACCTCCAAAAGAGCATTCTATTAGGTGGGTAATCATCATCATATTGCCATCTGCTGTGTATACCCTTCTCTTAAGAATGAAAAAGTAAAAATCCACTTTGTTGTATACAAGTGCCTTGCGTGTTTTATAAAATCCACATAAAATGGTCAGTGGTTGGAGGAGAGGCTCCTGTATTTATAAGACAAATAAGTTCACTGTCACCCCTGAAGAAACTTGAAGATATGATTCTCAGGGGTGTTTGGTGCCTTGGATGAAAATGGAATCATTATTTTTCAACTTCCCCTGCTCACGTCATTGACTCCCACCTGCAGCCGGTCCATTGGTTATAAGTAGCCATAAATGGCCTTGCAGATTGTAAGCAGGGTAGCCAACCAGGACCAGCAAAGCCAAACTCCTGGTAAGCTTTATTAGCCCTTTCTGTGTATTTCATTTCCATGTCACATTTTGGAGTCAGAGACAATCCATACTTATGCTGATGTGGTGTGAGTCTGTCTGAGATGTGTGTATAAGGTGCATTTCTCAGTTTTTGGTATATCTTTTCTTTTTTCTCCTCCTCCTCCTTCTCCTCCTCCTCCTCCTCCTCCTCCTTTGTTTATTGAAACTGCTATCTTAATACATGCGTATGCTTTTTTTTTTAACACTTGCACTTTCTTTGGAGACAACAAAGTGCATTTTTTTCGAAGATGAAAAAGCGTACTCAGACTTTCTGGGTTGTATTCATAATTGCTTTGCTCATCACTGTATAATATTATCATCATAGACTCCTTTAAGCTAATAAACTGGATTTGGGGGTCTTCATTTGCAAATAAACATGGGGAAAAAAGGGCTGCAAAATTCAGGTGCACCAATATACTATTTTTTCCTCCCTGTCTCTCTTTAAAAATGTTTCCTCTTTCTCTTTTTACTTTCGCCCTCCCTTCTCTCCTCCTCCCTCTTCCTTCACCTTCCTCCTACCCCTCCAACTCCTCCTTCTTCTTTTCTTTCCCTCTTTTCTCTCAGACCATTGATATCTCCCTGATCCTGCCTTCCACTCAGCTTCGTTCCACCATGCCCAAAGCACTCCTGCTGCTGTGTGTTGTCCTGGTGCTACTTGGGCTTGTGCCTGGAGCCACAGTGAGAAACGGAGAGAAATGGAAGCCGCTCAACAATCCCCGGAACAGAGAGCTGGTAAGAGCATACTCTGGGGCATGCTGGGCTGCAGGGTGAAATTGGCACCTCTCTGGATTTATGCACACTGCACTCTGTTGGAGCACGGTGGTGAGGAGGCTACCAAGTGCCAAGGCGATTCCTGCCGAGAAACCTGGTCAAGGGCTTTGCTACCCTGGTAGCTGGTATCCTTTTGTTCTTCTGCCCAATTTATATCTGTCCTGTAAGGAAAAGCAAATTTATATATAGTAATGATTTTATGTACACACGACACCTTACATTTGTAAATGATCGTACATACACATTGACTTTATAGCCTGTATTTCTCACACATATACAAAATCAAGAGTATTGTGGGGAATTGATTTTTGCATAGCTCAGACTGAACTGATAATAAAATCAATTCTCATATGACCAACACGTGCAAAGCTCAATTACAAAAACTGAAAGTTGACCTGCATTCTTTTCAATTTACCAAGCATTCTTTTCTTTATTTTTTTTTAACATTTATTTTTAAGTAATCTCTACGCCCAATGTGGGGCTCAGTACCACATCCCTGAGACCAAGAGTTGCACGCTCTACCAACTGAGTCAGCCAGGTGCTCCCCAAGCATTATTTTCAAGATAAATCTATCTAGGAAGTAGAATTCAGAACATCAGTAAAAATTCTCTTTTGAAAATATGCCAAATACAATAAACATGCTGACATTACTATTTCAAAAAATAGTTTCCCTAAAGAAAATGATGTGAAATATGACAGTATAGGGTTAAAACAACCAAGCAGCCCTTTGCAAGCTTCTATGTATCCATTTTATAAAGGAAAGCTTTTTGAAAAACGCATGCCTGAAAGAATTGGTGCAGAAGACAATGGCCAGGATCTCACCTTCAGAGAGGAGGCCCAGAGCTTGACCACTGTGAAGTTCCATTTAATCTCTGACCTAAGTGGTTCAGAGGTGGTTTACAAAGGACCCTCTGACCGTGATGCTATTAAATAATTGATGTTCCTCTCTCAATCTCCACCAAGAATGTTGAATTATCTTGTTTAGGGTTGAAATGTCAAAAACAAGGCAGGGTAGGGGCACCTGGGTGGCTCAGTCAGTTGAGCGTCCGACTTCAGCTCAGGTCATGATCTCACACTCCGTGAGTTCCAGCCCCGCGTCGGGCTCTGTGCTGACAGCTCAGGGCCTGGAGCCTGCTTCGGATTCTCTGTCTCCCTCTCTCTCTGCCCCTCCCCTGCTCATGCTCAGTCTCTCTCTGTCTCAAAAATAAATAGAAACATTTTTAAAAATTAAAAAAAAAAAAAAAACAAGGCAGGGTAAAGGACAGTGGAGGGGAAGTAGGAGAAGTAGCTAAAGTTTGTACTTGTATTTCTGGATTTTCTACCTCCTGCCTCCTAGATTAGCCCTAAAGTCAATTCACGGAGGAAAAAAGAGGGGGGAAATATCCGTCTCTGAGTATTTTTTATATTTAATTTACACACCGCATTGAACACTTTCTTTCTCTCTTCAGTTTTTCAGAACCCTTCAGGCATATCTTAAGGGAAGAGGTCTTGATCTTGGGAGATTTCCGAACACTTTCTCCATGAATGAGAATCCCAGACCCCTCTCTTTCCAATCAGAACTTCTTGCTTCTGCATTTGCAGATTATGAGGAGCAGAAAAACTCCTTTCCTAATTACATCAAAGGCTGAATGTTTCCTCTGAACACAGGTAAGTTATCCCTTTATTCCCAGGATCTGTCCAATTATAACAACTCAGTCATAAAGAGATTTTGAAAGTATTTATTTGAAAAAATGATTTTATTTCCTCATAGAAATATGTGCTCAGTTCTGATGATACTCATCACCGTTAATATTTGGATTTGGTTCATGTATTTCGCTGCCTGGTTTTAAAAAGAAATGAAAGTTGGGGTGCCTGGGTGGCTTGGTCAGTTAAGCGTCCGACTTCGGCTCAGGTCATGATCTCACGGTCCGTGGGTTCGAGCCCCGCATCGGGCTCTGTGCTGACAGCTCAGAGCCTGGAGCCTGTTTCAGATTCTGTGTCTCCCTCTCTCTCTCTGCCCCTCCCCTGTTCATGCTCTGTCTCTCTCTGTCTCAAAAGTAAATAAACGTTAAAAAAATTAAAAAAAAAAGAAAAGAAAAAAAGAAATGAAAGTTTATAATTTTATAAGCATAGTTTTCTGGGAAGAGATATATTAAAATAGAATGATCACTCTTTTTTTTTTAATTTAAAGTAGTCTGTATGCCCAACATGGGGTTTAACTCACAACCCCGAGGTTAAAAGTCACCTGCTGTATGAACTGAACCTTCCAGGTGCCCCTAGAATTATCACTCTTAATAGGATTAGTAAATATAGTGGAATATCACACACTTTTACCTATCTTTTTTGAATACCAGCTCATATAGCTAGTTATGTGGAAATCATATACAAAGAAATAAGGTGGGGCATCTGGGTGTCTCAGTTGGTTAAAAACATCTAACTCTTGATTTCGGCTCAGGTCTTGATCTCACAGTTCATGAGATCGAGCCTGGATTCAAGCTCTGAGCTGTCTGCTTGGATTTTCTCTCTCTCCCTCTCTCTCTCTCTCTGCTCCTCCCCTACCCTCTCAAAATAAATAAGTAAACTTTAAAAATGTCAAATTGTGCAGTTGGATTTAATAGAAAGAAAGGTTAAAAAAATTGTCTTCTTGGAAAAAAGTAATAAACATATATTTGAGCTTGAACTTCCTCACCTAAAGAAAAAAAAAGTAAAATATTGTAAAGATGGCACTTTCCTCATGGAAAAAAAAATTAGAAATTTATTTATGTTTAAAATTTGTGTTTTATTATTCTTTTCTTTTTGAGAGAGAGAGAGAGAGTGAGAGAGAGAGAGCACACATGCGCAAGCAAGCAGGAAAGGAGAAAAGAGAGAGAGAGAGAGAGAGAGTGAGAGAGAGAGGATCTCAAGCAGGCTCACGCCCAGTGTGGAGCATGACAGTGAGATCATGAGCTGAGCTGAAATCAAGAGTTGATCACTTAACCAACTGAGCCCCCCAGGTGCCCCTATTCTTATTACTTGAGCATTCCTATCAAATAAATATTTACCATTTAGGAAAAAAAAAAAACAACAAGAAACAGGTATGGTGTACTCCAAGAAAACACAATGTGATTCTAGTCTATTAACTTTTTGTTTGGCTAAATAATAAAGGGAACTGAATCATGATTAGAATCCACTCCCATTCTTCCAATGGGTAGGGATGAAATTGTGAGGAACATACATACTATTGCTGTACTTTATTGTGTATGGGAAAGCATTTTGATTATTAGTTCCTTTAAATGTGATGATTTTTTAAAATAATGATTGTTATTCTAAATGGAAGATGCAATTTACTATGTGGCATATGTGCTTGAAAGCTCTTACAATGAGAAAATGAAATAGAATGAACGGGAAGCCATTATGGAAGGGTTGCCTTGACTAATATTCACTCTTGGGCCCTAGGCTATTAAACACTAAAGTAAAGAATAGTTATTAATATCACAGTATCTGCTTTAGTATGAGACAGAATTGCATGAAATCTGGTTGTGAGCCTTAGTTTCTTCATTTATAAATTGCAGACACTGATCTCTAACTCACAGATACTATCAGAGAAAATATCAAATAAATAGTGTCATGTGAGCATGGAATGAGGTAATGTTTAAGGGCAGGAAATGGAAAAAACACCAAGTTGGTAGTATTGTAATGTGATGGGAATTTTTCAACTTTGTGAGAGAAGTTAAGCTTCTACTAGGAGAATATTTCAATTTTTTTAACGTTTATTTATTTTTGAGACAGAGAGAGACAGAGCATGAACGGGGGAGGGTCAGAGAGAGGGAGACACAGAATCTGAAACAGGCTCCGGGCTCCGAGCTGTCAGCACAGAGCCCGACGCGGGGCTCGAACCCACAGACCGTGAGATCATGACCTGAGCCGAAGTCAGACGCTTAACCGACT